>NC_092712.1:262034484-262739063 GCF_047496885.1 Scyliorhinus torazame
ACAGTTTGGAAGGCTGTCCTTCTGGCCCTACGGTCGAGAAGTCTTCCAACCACCCGCTGGCAGGAGGTCCTACCCGATGCCCTACACTCCATTAGGTCGCTCCTCTGCACGGCCATGAATAAGACCCCTCACAACCGCTTGTTTGTCTTCCCCAGGAAGTCCACCTCCGGGGTCTCGCTTCCACCTTGGCTGACGGCTCCGGGACCTGTTCATCTCCGGAGGCACGCGAGGGGCCATAAAATGGACCTCCTGGTCGAGAGGGTCCGATTACTACATGCAAACCCCCGATACGCCTACGTCGAGTACCCCGACGGGAGGCAAGGTACGGTTTCCCTCCGGGATCTGACACCCGCTGTTTCCCCACTACAGACGCACCCTCCCTCACTACTCCCCCCCCCCCCCCCCGGTCCCACTCCCCATCGGTGGGCATCGACCGCGCGTGCCCGCTAGCGCCCCCCTCTACACCCCCCCCCCCGCCGGCGCCAGCACCGCTACCCCCAGCCCCAGCTATTTCCCCTGCACCCCGATCCCCTACCCCGACCAAGGCTCCGACCACCATGCTCCCGGACGTACCCTCAACTAAGATATCCGTGTCCGCTGCACCACCGCCCGAGCTGAGGAGGTCGATGAGGACGATCAGGCCGCCAAAACGAATGGGCCTATGATTACTTCACCCCCGACGGACTTTGTTTTTTTAAACAGGGGTGAATGTGATGAACGGTTATTGTATTACTGTACCCTTATCATCATTTAAGGTGATGTCCCCTTTAAGACAGGGCTTGGAACCCTGGGGGGCTCCGCCTCTAGCTCTGCCCACCTGGGAGTCGTGTATAAGGGGCCGCCTTGCAGACGGCACTCAGTAAGCACCCGTCTCGGCACCAGGCTAGTTCCTAGCTTATTAAAGCCTTCTTTACCGTTTTACTCTCTAGCATCGTTATTGAGGGTACAACACCTAACAACGTCAACAACTATTTACCTACTTACCCGACAGGTCCAACACTGTCTGGGGGAAACCTAGAAGCGGGTGGGATGATGCCAGTTTCTGAGACTTTCCCAACTCACCTCCAGTCAAACCCGTAACCCATGGGCTGGGGAAATTCAGCTTTGTTTTTTCTGAGAGTACTACTCCAAATCAGTTGCAGATTTCACCCAAAATGGCAGCTTTGGGTGTTCAGTTCTTTTGATTGTATAACTGCATCTCTGCCAAAATGTTAGAATTGTAATTAATCACAACTCTGGAGTGTGGAATATGGGCTGTAGCAAAGTTATAATGCATACATGAGTCAAGAAAGTTGTGAGCATTATTCTGAACTTACATATGTGCATGATCAAAGATTTCAGGCTTTGTATGGGACTTTGTAATTACCACACAAACTTTCACTTTTAACCGATCGTCTGTCCCGCATTGTAACAGGAAGCAAAAATTCTCTTAAGACTGAAACAACCCCACTTTGGATGATTTATTTTGTTTTAATCAGAAAGAAAGTTGATAATTAAGGTGGATTTGAAGATATAAATCAGCTGATGTTAATAGCTCTCCTGACCAAATGCAAGGAACAATCTTTGGCTTTGTCTTCAGGATGCACCATCATGTCTTCTTCCAATTTGGCCTCTTGTGCATCCTCCATTTCCTTCCCCCCCATCCCACTTCTGGTGGCCATGTCTTCAGCCGCCAAGACCATAAGCTCCTTGAAGTTCTGCAGCCTGGAAGTGAAGGTTTAAAATATGTGGGTTAAAGCCTGTGATAAATTTATGAAGGACTACATTCAGACACATTGAGGCCAGAATTTTCCGCTTTGAAGTCTAAGTTTGGAAATGGACGCAGAAATGAAAATCGCTTATTGTCACAAGTAGGCTTCAAATGAAGTTACTGTGAAAAGCTCCTAGTCACCACATTCCGGCGCCTGTTCGGGGAGGCTGGTACGGGAATTGAACTGTGCTGCTGGCCTGCCTTGGTCTGCTTTCAAAGCCAGCGATTTAGCCCAGTGTGCTAAACCAGCCCCTTATGCAAGTGGGAGACAGAGGGCATGATTGAACTAACTGGGAACAAAGTCCCATAGCGAGCGCGTATAGCCACGTGTTTTCCGTCGCTCACAGCGCTGAGAAACACAACGCTATAAAACGCACTTGCGTTGGATAGGGGGCCTCAGGAGGGAATGTGTGCCCAAGGCCGCAGATAGCCCTGTTTTGTGCACTGAGGAGCTCTGCTCATCGGAATTCCTCAGTGTACCGAGCGATCAGGACACCATTTTTAAATGCCATCCCAATCTCTTGAGCCCGAGAAAAGAAAAGGACAGTCAATAGAATGGTTTATTACCAAAAGTAAAGCATTTACAAGTAACAATTCCAGTTCCAGTCGGGGTTACTCTGCACCTCGGCTCCTACCTGGGCCTGCTTTTAAGGCACTAGAAAATACAGCACAGAACAGTTAACTAGCCCGCTGAAGGGCCTCAGCATGGAGCTCATACTCCACGAGGCTCACGGGGAGATTAATCGGGTTTTTCCTTGTGGGGGTTATAATATCCTCCCCCCCCAACCCCAAAATCCGTAAGTCCTTCTGAAGAAGGTAGAGTAGGAGGACGTCTGATCCTCTTCGCCCGCGTCTGCACTTCCAGTGGCTGCGGGGCTGGATCAGAGGGTGTATAGCATGTCAGGGAATGGCAATTCCTTGATGACTGTCTGGGGGGTGCCACTGGCGACTGATCCCTGGTCAGGTCGTCGTTGGAAACCTCAGACGTCTGGGTTTACATTTCCGAGTCAGAGTCTACAATCTCTCACACCCCGGTGTTGAATGTCGGGGAGTTGTTGCTGGAAGATGGTTCCTCTGGTGGGTGTCATAATATACACCAGAATATTATGGTGCAGACACACACACACACACACACTGATGGACATGCAGTGGGACCAATCAGCATACACAACACCGCAGCCAATCACCAGTGAGAGCACACGCACTATAAAGACAAGGGACAGGAGAGTTCCTGCTCATTCTAGTAGCAGCCAGCTTGGAGCACAGAGCTCACAGCCTGCAACACAGACATTCACCATGTGCTGAGTGCATCACCTGGTTAGGACTAGGCAAGGGTCAACAGTTAAAGCTGATATTGCATTTATCCACAGTTCAAGTATGTTAATATAGTTAACCTTATAATAAAATAGAGTTGCACCACTTCAAGTGTTGGTGACCTGTTTGTGATCCAGAACACCCAACACATCATGATACCAGGAGTGAACTGGTTCAGTCCAGATAGCCATACCTCAGCGTACAGTGACAACCAGCAACGATACCCAGGCAAGATGTTCAAAATCCGGGTTCTGCAGCAGCTCCAGTGCCATGGCGACCTCCACGAAAACTGGCGGGCATTCCGGCAAAAGTTTGAAATCTTCCTGCTGGCAGCTGAACTAGAAGACCTGGCCGATCCTGAAAACTCAGAGCTTCTCCTCACCATCGCCGGTGCCAGAGCAGAAGAAATCTTTAAAAAATTCAAGTTCTCCAAGAGGCAAAACAGGAGCGACTTCCAGGCAGTCCTGGACAAATTTGGCAAATACTGTGAGGAAAACACACTCCAACCAGCAAGAAAAGGTAAGAGAAGCACCAGTACTCACCTCGAGGCTGAAATCCCGGAGCAGAGAACGATTTTGGTCGGCGGCCATCTTTCTAAAGGGACTGCACTTGTGCAGTTGCGCGACGCCGCGCATGCGCAATCACGAAAACGGCCATCAGTAAAGGAACCGCGATCTGCGCATGTGCAAGCGCCTCCTACGTGCTTCGTCATGCGCGTCATGGCGTAAGAGGCCCCGGAGCACGCCCATTTAAAGGGGAAACATCCCAAATCAAAGAAAAAATCTTTTAAAGCTGTAAAACAACCTTCCTTCACCTGGAACGACAGCACAATGTCTCAAATTGAACCAGGAAATGAAATAAACCTCCGAAGAACCCTGCAACAAGCAGTTACCTACGCCCAAACCGAGTCCGATTCCGACTTCCCGCAGACCAGTAACACCGAGGACCCGAGGGAGCCTTTTCGAGTCGCTGTTATAACAAAGAACAGGCTGTCCCCGAATCAAAACCACCAGCCGCTGTTGGTGCACAGCATTGATCCAAACGGCGAGTGGTGTGCCACCCTGACGGTCAACCAGAATTTGTCGCCCACCTCAAAGACTTGACTTATGAGTTTTACGATGTTGGACTCTTTGATCTGTTCTGTTATCCTGTTTCATTGTTCCAGTGGTTTGTATATAATGTTAATTTTGTTGTTGGTGTGACACCCTATTTCTCTGCACCAGGCACCTTCCCGTGTAAATAGATTAGCCTCATGTACATAGTCATGTAAATAACACGCACACACATAGTCAGGTACATTCACTACACGATATTTATTGTCACGCAGGCACATGTTCTTTATATAAAAGGGGGGATGTCATAATGTACACCAGTATATTATGGTGCAGACACACACACACACTGATGGACATGCAGTGGGACCAATCAACATACACAACACCGCAGCCAATCACCAGTGAGAGCACACGCACTATAAAGACAGGGGACAGGAGAGTTCCCGCTCATTCTAATAGCAGCCAGCTCAGAGCACAGAGCTCACAGCCTGCAACACGGACATTCACCATGTGCTGAGTGCATCACCTGGTTAGGACTAGGCAAGGGTCAACAGTTAAAGCTGGTATTGCATTTACCCACAGTTCAAGTATGTTAATATAGTTAACCTTACAATAAAATAGAGTTGCACCACTTCAAGTGTTGGTGACCTGTTTGTGATCCAGAATACCCAACACATCAGTGGGGGGTGGCCTAACACTGGCATTCTGCTCCTGAGGTGGTCAAGGTGCTTCCGCACCATCCATTCCTGTGCTTTCACCTGGCACGAAACAGGTCCACTCCGCTATACCACCACCACCCTAGAACCCATCGGGCAACTTCTCCGAAGTTATGGACATACACTGCGTCCCCTGGGTCGAAACTCCGGGTCCGCGTCCACTTTCCTTGGTTTCGCCCCTGCAGGTCCTGACCACTTGTATCTTCCCACCAATATCGGGGAACACGAGACTGAGGCGGGTCCTGAGCCTCTGGCCCATCAACAGTTTCCATGGTGTTACACCGGTCGCGACATGTGGCGTGGTCTGATAACCAAACTAAAATCTGTTTCTTCATCCCTCTCTCGAAGGTCTGCACCGCTAGGCTGGCCAGGCCACATGAGGAAGGGTGATACGGGGCAGTGTGCATGTGCAGCACCCCGTTTATCTTCATAGGCCTCTCAAACTCCCACAGAAAACAAAATCCAGCGGAGGGCTATACTTCCACTAACCAGCGACAGCGGAAAAAGTGACGGGATGGATAAAGGAGCCAGCAGCCGAGTGGGTGCGCGCAGAGGAGGCCTCCTGCAGGGGAACCTCACTCCGGGCCCTCGCCATGGCGGCGCTACCATCCCCACCCAAGAAACACGCCAGCAGACCAGTGGTGGTAGCCACCTTCCAGACTTGGAACCAACTACGACAGCAATTCAGACTGATCGAAATATCCGACAAAGCCCCCATCTGCAATAACCACAGATTCACACCAGCACTCACCGATGCCACCTTTAAAAGATGGAGACAGGACGGGGGACATTGACAGTCAGGGACCTATACACTGACGGCAGGGTCACAACACTGGACAAACTGATGGAGAGATTTCAGTTAGCAAAGGACAACAAACTCAGGTATCTGCAGCTTGAAAAGTTCCAACAGAAGGAGTCAAGGACATACCCCCGACTACCACGACAGACACTATTAGAAGAGCTACTGGTTGCAGACATCCTAGGCAGAAGGAACTGTAGTTGCAAAGATGATTCTGGATAGGAGCGAAAGCAACAAGGTAGTTGTTATTGGGGACTTTAACTTTCCAAATATTGACTGGAAACGCTATAGTTCGAGCACGTTGGATGGGTACGTTTTTGTCCAATGTGTGCAGGAGGGTTTCCTGACGCAGTATGTAGATAGGCCAACGAGAGGCGAGGCCATATTGGATTTGGTACTGGGTAATGAACCAGGACAGGTGTTAGATTTGGAGGTAGGTGAGCACTTTGGTGATAGTGACCACAATTCGATTACGTTTACTTTAATGATGGAAAGGGATAGGTATATACCGCAGGGCAAGAGTTATATCTGGGGGAAAGGCAATTATGATGCGATGAGGCAAGACTTAGGATGCATCGCATGGAGAGGAAAACTGCAGGGGATGGGCACATTGGAAATGTGGAGCTTGTTCAAGGAACAGCTACTGCGTGTCCTTGATAAGTATGTAGTAATAGTGTTCGAGCGAGGGAACCGTGGTTTACGAAAGCAGTCGAATCACTTGTCAAGAGGAAGAAGGAGGCTTATGTAAAGATGAGACATGAAGGTTCAGTTGGGCGCTCGAGAGTTACAAGTTAGCTAGGAAGGACCTAAAGAGAGAGCTAAGAAGAGCCAGGAGGGGACATGAGAAGCCTTTGGCAGGTAGGATCAAGGATAACCCTAAAGCTTTCTATAGACATGTCAGGAATAAAAGAATGACTAGGGTAAGAGTAGGGCCAGTCAAGGATAGTAGTGGGAAGTTGTGCGTGGACTCCGAGGAGATAGGAGAGGCGCTAAATGAATATTTTTCGTCAGGAAAAAGACAATGTTGTCGAGGAGAATACCGAGATTCAGGCTACTAGACTAGAAGGGCTTGAGGTTCATAAGGAGGAGGTGTTAGTAATTCTGGAAAGTGTGAAAATAGATAAGTCTCCGGGGCTGGATGGGATTTATCCTAGGATTCTCTGGGAAGCTAGGGAGGAGATTGCTGAGCCTTTGGCTTTGATCTTTAAGTCATCTTTGTCTACAGGAATAGTGCCAGAAAACTGGAAGATAGCAAATGTTGTCCCCTTGTTCAAGAAGGGGAGTAGAGACAACACCGGTAACTATAGACCAGTGAGCCTTACTCCTGTTGTGGGCAAAGTCTTGGAAAGGTTTACAAGAGATAGGATGTATAATCATCTGGAAAGGAATAATTTGATTAGAGATAGTCAACACGGTTTTGTGAAGGGTAGGTCGTGCCTCACAAACCTTATTGAGTTCTTTGAGAAGGTGACTAAACAGGTGGATGAGGGTAAAGCAGTTGATGTGGTGTATATGGATTTCAGTAAAGCATTTGATAAGGTTCCCCATGGTAGGCTACTGCAGAAAATACGGAGGCATGGGATTCAGGGTGATTTAGCAGTTTGGATCAGAAATTGGCTAGCTGGAAGAAGACAAAGGGTGATGGTTGATGGGAAATGTTCAGACTGGAGTCCAGTTACTAGTGGTGTACCACAAGGATCTGTTTTGGGGCCACTGCTGTTTGTCATTTTTATAAATGACCTGGAGGAGGGCGTAGAAGGATGGGTGAGTAAATTTGCAGATGGCACTAAAGTCAGTGGAGTTGTGGACAGTGCGGAAGGATGTTACAAGTTACAGAGGGACATAGATAAGCTGCAGCGCTGGGCTGAGAGGTGGCAAATGGAGTTTAATGCAGAAAAGTGTGAGGTGATTCATTTTGGAAGGAATATCAGGAAGACAGAGTACTGGGCTAATGGTATGATTCTTGGTAGTGTGAATGAGCAGAGAGATCTCGGTGTCCATGTATATAGATCCCTGAAAGTTGACACCCAGGTTGAGAGGGTTGTTAAGAAGGCTTTTATTGGTAGAGGATTGAGTTTTGGAGCCATGAGGTCATGTTGCAGCTGTACAAAACTCTGGTGCGGCCGCATTTGGAGTATTGTGTGCAATTCTGGTCGCCGCATTATAGGAAGGATGTGGAAGCATTGGAAAGGGTGCAGAGGAGATTTACCAGAATGTTGCCTGGAATGGAGGGAAGATCTTATGAGGGAAGGCTGAGGGACGTGAGGCTGTTTTCGTTGGAGAGAAGAAGGTTAAGAGGTGACTTAATTGAGGCATACAAGATGATAAGAGGATTAGATAGGGTGGACAGTGAGAGCCTTTTTCCTCGGATGGTGATGTCTAGCACGAGGGGACATAGCTTTAAATTGAGGGGAGATAGATATAAGACAGATGTCAGAGGTAGGTTCTTTACTCAGAGTGTAGTAAGGGTGTGGAATGCCCTGCCTGTAACAGTAGTGGACTCGCCAACACTAAGGGCATTCAAATGGTCATCGGATAGACATATGGACAATAAGGGATAGTGTAGATGGGCTTTAGAGTGGTTTCACAGGTCAGTGCAACAAGAAGGGCTGAAGGGCCTGTACTGCGCTGTAATGTTCTATGTTCTATGTAGTGACACGTACGAACGACTGCTAGAGAGGATCGACACCGAACTAGACACGACAAGGAGGAAATGGGAAGAAGACTTGGGGTTCAAAATAGGGTGGGGATTCTGGAATGAAGCACTGCACAAGGTCAACTCCACCTCCACGTGTGCAAAGCTCAACCTAACGCAGCTAAAAGTGGTACATCGAGCCCACTTGACCAGAACCCGAATGAGTAGGTTCTTCCCGGAGGTGGAGAGCAGGTGCGAATGGTGCCAAGGAGGCCCAGCCAACCACGCCCACACGTTCTGGTCTTGCCCCAGACTTGCGGGTACTGGACAGCCTTCTTCGAGGCAATGTCCAAAGTGGTGGGGTTGCGGGTGGAACCATGCCCGAAAGTGGTGGTCTTCGGGGCATCAGGCCAGCCAGATCTCTTCATGGGGAGGAGAGCGGACGCCCTTGCCTTTGCCTCCCTGATCACCCGCCATGGAATCATGCTCGGCTGGTGATCAGCAGCACCACCCAAAGCTGAAGACTGGCTGTCCAACCTATTGGAATTTCTCCAAATGGAGAAAATCAATTTTGCCAACCGTGGGTCGGAAGAGGGCTTCCACAAAACATGGGAGCCATTCACCCGACTGTTCCGAGACCTGTTTGTGGCCAACACATAAATAAATAGGTAGCAAAAGCCAGGGATAAATTTTAAAAAATATATATATTTATTAAAGTTTTTTAACACAATTTTTCTCCCTTACAAACAGTAACCGCCCCCCCCCCCCCCCGTAACAAAAAAAACCGAGAAATCGCGCAGAGCAAGATATATACATGGCAAAATGATATATTTACACAGCTTTGTACACTGGCTCTCTCCCGCACGTGCCAGTTTCCCCAACCCTTCATGTTATCTCTTGCTCATCCACCCTCCCAGGCAGTCCCCCCTCCGCCGCCGCCAAGGTTGCTGCTGCTGCTGACCGACCTTCCTCTAACGCTCTGCAAGATAGTCTAGGAACGGTTAAGCCAGGGATAAATAGCCAGGATAAGCGAGAAGAGAGGAAAGTGAGGGAGGACTCGGGGGAGAGGAGCAAGATGAGGTAACCAAACCTAGCAGAAAAGAAAGGGGGTGGCAGAGAAGAAGTGGGGGAGGGGTAAAGAGGGTGGGACTGGGAGGGAAGAACAAAAGAGGGGAACCAGAAGGGGGAAAAGATAAGAGAACACAAATGTGGGGGAGAGTGTAGGGGAACACAATAGCCGCAACAACCACAGCATGGCGAGAGAAAATAATAAAGAACGAGAAGGAGAAACGGGCAAGGGCCGAAGCCGAGGAAACTGCACCGGAAAAAAAATAATTTAATTAACATAAGGGGGGCGCCACCCAGGTACCCCCTCCACCCTAGTTTGTTGTTATGTAAAAAGAAAATAGAAGAAAGGGGGGGGGGGGGAAGACCCCCTTTTCTGCTACGTGTTTCCTAGTCCCATTGTGTTTTATGTTGCTATGTATAAACGTGTATTTATATCATGTACAAAACCCAATAAAAACATTTTTAAAAAAAATAAACCTCTCAAACTTGTCACTGGTGAAGGGGGTGCCATTATCTGTGACCAGTACATCCAGAATGCCGTGGGTGCTGAAGGAGAGCCACAGCTTCTCAATCGTAGCCTTTGAAGTCGTGGACAACATCTGATGGACTTGCAGCCACTTGGACTGGGCATCTGCCACAAGTAAAAACATGGACTGTTGGAAAGGTCTGGCGAAATCGGCTTGTAGGCGCGCCAAAGGCTGGCCTGGCCATTCCCAAAGATGCAATGGGGCAGCTGGCGGGAGCTTCTACTGTTGAGGGCAGTGGTGCATTGTTAGGCCAGTCGTTCAGTCGCGCCATCCAGGCCTGGCCATCACACATAGCTGCGGGTTAATGGCACCTCTGAATGCCTGTTGTGCAGATCCTGAAGGATGGCATCTCTGCCCTGGTTTGGGACTGCGACGCGAGCCCGCTACAGAGTGATTCCGTCTTCCACGCTGAGCTCCAGCATTTTGGCTTCAAAGGCCCATAGTTCTTCGGCAGTTTCCTTTGCTGGCTCCCATATAAGACAATGTGGCACACTTTCGCCAATATGGAGTCTTTTTTGCATCCAGTCGGGTATCTGGACGGCAGTGACCGACAGGGTGAACATAAAGTTAAGCGCTGAAATGACTTTGTCAGCTCTCAGTGGGTATGGGGGGGCAGTGGGGGGGAAGTGTGCTGGCAGCGGGAGACTGCTCAACATGTCCGTGATCATAATTTGCATGCCTGGGCGATGCTCGAAAGTGTACTACACTGCTAGCAACAGGGCCCATCGCTGAATCCGGGCGTACGGTATTGGTGGGATTGCCTGATCCTCTTCTAAAAGCCCTAGCAATGACTTGTGGTCCATCAAAATGTGAACTGACACCCATACACATACTGAAAAAGGCCAGCTCTTCTTTTTCTATCTGGATGTAAATGCTCTCTGCAATGGCCAAAGTCCTTGACACAAATGCTATCGGCCTTTCTTTTCTGTCACCATTGCGGTGGGACAATACAGCTCCGATTCAGTAAGGCAAAGCAGCGCACATCACCAAAGAGGATTTGGAGGGGTCATAACGTGTCAATAATCTGGATGACCTTAGCTGCTGCTTCATCCTGGCAAAAGCTTCCTTCTGAGGTGCTCACCACGCCCATTCTTGGTGTTTCTCCAGCAATGTGTGCAGTGGGTTGCTAAGCCAGGATTAAATTTCCGGTAGCAATTTATGAGAACTAAGAACGACTGTAACTCTATCATATTTTCGGGAGTGGCAGCTTGCCTAATCCCCTCCACCTTCTCCTCTACTGGGTGTAGTCCATCCCGATCCACACTATACCACAAGGCGGTAACCTCCTTGGTGTGAAAAGGGCACTTGAGGCGGACGCCCGACTCTGAAAACTTCCTCCAGGCTGCTCAGGTACTCTATTCACGTGGTTCTGGTGACCAGGACATCGTCCACATCGACCACCACACGCAGTACCATCTCAGGATTGTCATGTGAGAGTACCTTTAAGAAATGGGTGTTTAAGAAATGTACCTTTAAGAAATGGGTGTTTATCAGTGATGTCAAAGAGCGGGCGGAGCTGGGCTGTCTGTCAGCTTTTTACTTTCATTTAGGCTGTTTGCTGCAGGGTGTGTTTTAGTTTCATTTTCAGAGCTGGATAGCTGCAGTCACAGCCAGAAGGGGTATTAGTCTCTCTCTCTCTGTAACCTAAAAACTGTAAATCGATCTTTTGGTGATTTAAAATTAATAACTGCTCTCAGTAGTTACTTTAACCTGATGTGCTTCTGTTTAGAGGTTGTTTATTTAAAGTCTTTTGGATATTAAAAGGACAGCTTAAGGATTAATTAGTGTTGGATTCTTTGGGGGTTGTATTTGAATTAATGGTTGCTAAGATGTTCACTGTATGTTTCAAAAAGGTTAACTTGAGTTCATAGAATAAACATTGTTTTGCTTTAAAAAATACTTTCCCATTTCTGCTGTACCACACCTGTAGAATGGGCCATGTGCTTCCCATACCACAATCTCTTAAAAGTTGTGGGTCAGGTGAACTCCATGATACACTTTGGGGTTCTCAAAACCCTGGCCCATACAAGATGCTTTCCATAACACGCTGCAATATTGCACAAGCTGATTTCTTGTGTATTCGTAGAGGCCCCTGTGGGTATTGATGGTTACCTAAAGCTGGAATTGGCTTTCGGCTCCAGCTGGAGATAGGCATGGCTCATGTCAAGCTTGGAAAAGGGATGAAAAGGGCAGTAAGGTGGCAGAGTGCTTAGCACGCTGCCTCACAGCTCCAGGATGCTGGGTTCAATCCTGCTGCTTGATTAATAAGAGGATCAGGGGTTATGGGGAGAAGGCAGGAGAATGGGGATGAGAAAATATCAACCATGATTGAATGGCCGAGCAGACCCGATGGGCCAAATGGACTAATTCTGCTCCTATGTCTTATGGTCTTATGTACTTGGTGACTGTCTGTGTGGAGTTTGCACTTTCTCCTTGTGTCTGCGTTAGTTTCCTCTGGGTGCTCCGGTTTCCTCCCACAGTCCAATTGGCTCTTAGTATCCAAGGCTATGTTGGTTAGTTGTGGTTATGGGGGTACGGGGATTGAGTGAGGGAATGGGCCTAGGTAGGGTGCTCTTTCAGAGGGTCAGTGTAGATTCTCTGGGCCGAATGGCCTCCTTCTGCACTGTAGGAATTCTATGACCCCAACTAACTTTGCATATAGGTTTCTATCCACGGAATTGGGTACGTGTCAAACGGGAGGCCTTGTTGACGGTAAACTTGTAATCACTGCACAGGTTTTAATACCAGGGCTTCCAGTGCTGCCCAATCAGCAAACTGTACCGAGCGGATGATACCAAGGCCTTCCAGTCAACTGGGTTAATCTTCGACTTTCGCCAGCAGCATATAGGGCAGGGCTTTTCAAACTCAGGGTCACCACTCATGGGTGGGTTACGGGCAGGTGTGGGGAGGGTCGCAGAGCGATCCGTTGTTGTGTTCCCGATCACGGGAAGAAGTCCCCAATGGCTGCGACCGGCTTTTAAGAATGCCGGCCTCCGGCAGCCCCTGATTGGTTGCAACACTTGACGAGGCGGGACGGCGCGAGGCTGGGCGCTGGTCACTGCGCGCGCACAGGAGGGGGTGGGGAAAGGGGCTGTCGGGTGTCCACGTGGGTGCGCGATGCTAACAATGGTAGCCCCAGCTTGGAGCTCCGCTCTGGTGCTCATCCTCTGCATGCTGCTTGGCTGGTCCCCCGCCAGCAATCAGAAGAATGTGACCTGCGGCCTCTTGGTAAAGTTGTTCAACGGCCAGCACAATGTCTGCTTGCTCTCCCACGACGCGTCGGGAAGTGGCCAACAGTCTGTGACTGGGGTGGATACAGCTACTGGACAGCAAGAGGGAAGCCAGGCCAGGTTTGTCGGCCAGGAATACCGATCAAAGGAGGCCAGTCAATACGGCTGACACGTCAACACTGGAACACGCCTACACAGTCATCACTTTGTGTCACCACTCTCTGGAAACCAGGAAGTATGTGCTTTTGGTGAGAATGGAGAAGGAGATGATATAGATGTTTGGATAGGTCAATGCAGTGAAACCAGTAAAAAATACTGTGACATTATGTGTGTTTGACAAGTTACTTCATCTCATCTAAAGTCATAGTTTGTAAAGTAAAAACAAGATTGCACTTTTTTCTATACTTGTTTAAATCTCTAAAGAAATGGGAATATAATTAAAACATTGTTTATGTGTAAATGCATTGATATGCATGTTCACCTGAAATTGTTTTAATTTTTAGTAAAAAGTCAGAAACTTGGCAAAATCAGATATTGGAAATAAAGTTTAAAAATAGAAAAAAGAATGCTGACTATGACCGGCCTTTAAATATGAACGCGGCAGAGAGAGAGGTCCCGTGCCTGGCACGTGCACTCACCCTCCACGTCTGTACTTCTGCGCAAAATCATGGAGGAGAGATTCCTCCATTTGTAGCTGTCAGCAACCAACCAACAGGACTGTGTGAAGAACTGAAGATGGATCAGTTTGTTATAAGGAAGAGAGAGCCAGAGACACAAACAGGCCAGGATCTCACAATAGAATCTGCTGGAGAGAGTTTCGCAGGAGAGTCCATGGCAGGACAAAGCAGTGCTGGTGTGAGCTGTATCCAGAGCTCCAGGGCCTCTGGTGAACAAATAATTAAGAAGAAATTGAAATCGGGAACAAAACATAAAGATGATTTCTTGAGGTATGGCTTTAATTGTGCAAATGCAAATCAGGATGCAAAGCCCATATGCAGGGAAGTACTGGCAAATGAAAGTTTAAAATCCTCAAATCTTCAAAGGCATTTGAAGACAAAATTTTTTATTTTGTTTCAATGGATGCAGCGAGAACTTAAATTGTCAGCTGAAGTCCTGAGCAGAAATGTAACATTAAATGATGAAGCAAGTGTGATCGTGAGGACCAAGCAGGCTCACCTGCCGCATTAAAGGTAAGCAAAAAATGGTGTGTTGCGAAACGTCGGCCAATGTAGGTCCCTAAGGCTGGTAAAAGTGGGTCTCGGGAAAAAGTGTTTGAAAAACACTGACATAAGAGACTGGGCAGGCCCGGAATTACTTAGGCTGGACTTAAGGCTCCACATATAATTTGGCTACAGCTTGCTTAAATTTGCCCAGGCCTTACTGGAAGGCTTCTGGGTATTTCCCCAAAACTTTGTAAAGTCCTCTGGTGCCCATCTGGAATATCTGTTACCTGTCCAACTGGAGGCGTTGTAGCCAGTTGTGGCCCAGCAGATTCAGTCCAGGGCCCTTCACTATTATTAACGGCAGCCTAATGGATTGCTGCCCGTAAGTAACCGGGATCACCGCCTTGCTTGCTATGGCTAGGGGCTCTCCCATATAGGTCGCTAGTCATGACTCGGGTGTCCCGCAAACCCAACAGTTGAACTCCAGTCCTGATTCTCTTGAAGGTCTGCCTCCCTATTACCAAAACTGCGGCCCCCGCAACCAACTCCATCTCTAACGGGTGGCTGTTCATCTGGACGGTAATCCTGATGGGGGCAACTTGTGGCGTGGCAATGCAATTGCATACACTCCTCGTTATCAGGTTGTTTTAAGTGGAGGGTCTGGGCTCTGGGCTGGTGTCTCCCTTGGGTAGGGCAGTGAGTTTGCTGGCTGACCTGCGGTTTCCTATGATTTTGCTGAGGGGGGCATCCTATGCTGCTTACCTCCATCCCTGACATCCCCTGGAGTTCCTAGGCTTCCTTCTCTGCACTCTCCCTTGAGGGGGAGATCTCAATGGGCTTTTTTAGGGCCAGCAATGGCTCAGCCAGCAATTCCCACTGGTTTGCCTTATTGTGTACTCCGCATACAAGCGGCCCAGTCACATCTCGGGCAGTGATGGCCCATAGCTGCAAAACACCGCTAATTTGTGCAGTCGCACCATAAACTCGGTAACAGACTCCTTTGAGGTCCTCTCGGCCATATTAAATCGGTACCACTGTACGATAACTGACGGCTTTGAGCTGTAGTGGCTTGCCACAAGGGTCACTAGCTCTTCGAACGTCTTGGAGTCTGCGGGGTACGTCTTTATAAGTGGGAGTTAGAAGAACTACCATCTGGCAATCATCCCCAACAATAGCATTCACCTTAAAAAAAAAGCACAGACGCTCTACGTACTGAGTCCAGTCCTCTACACCCGCATTGAATACTTTGGGCCTGCCGAAGAGCGGCATTTTCAAAATGGCGCAAATCTTATTCCTTCATGAAGAGAGGATCACAATGCTTCAAATGGTTAGCAGGGCCAACTATAGTTTTGTGTTATCCTAGTCGGCAATTTAGTAGTCTGGAAAGGAGAGTCAAAGAATGGTTTATTATCAAAGGTAAAGTATTTCTAGTAACAGTCCCAGTCAGGACTACTCTGCAACTCAGCTCCTTCTGGGCCAGCTTTTAAGGCACTGAGTTAACTAGTCCGCTAATGGGCCTTCACACATGGAAGTCCCTGAAGTTGTGACAGGCACTATATAAATGCAATTTCTTGCTTCCTTCAATGGTGAAATATGCATAAATGAAGCAAGTATTATTCATCAGCAATGTGATGGGCATAATTATCACTATCCCGTGAGGAATTGTTACAGCGGATGCACTTAAAAGTCAACGGTGATTCACATTTACAGCATATTCTGAGGCTTAGAAAAGGTAGAAAATTCTGACTCCCAACAGAGATGACAGCCCATTAAAAAATTAATTTTTCTTTATAATCTCATAAAGCTGACTGCTCTTAACCCCATATATGAGATGGCCTTCTGTGTATTGTCAAATTAACCTAATTTGCACTGCTCGTATATTTGGAGGACATATTTAAGTCTATTTAATGCACGCTAAGTCATTATTCTACCTGAAAAGAAATTGAAAATCCTGAGCCAATGTATCGGTTAGGTTCAGCTGGCGGCCCTTGTGCATTTGAGTGGTTGAGGCTGTGCCTTCAAATCTCAGGGTTGAGTCTAAGCTGCTATGTCCTAAGAAAGTGCTCAGAGCTTCCATTCTTCCACTGAGATGTTACATCAAGAACCTGCCATGATGGTAAAGACCCCGATGTACTGTTTCAAAGAGAGAACAAAATTCTGTCAGCTCACGTTCTTTCCTCAGCCCACCACTGGAAAAATCGATGAACCAATGGTACCTCTTGTTGTGGTATTTGGGATTTTGCTGTGTACACATTGGCTGCTGTGCTTGCTGCATAACAGCCGTGATTGCCCTTAAAAAGTGATTCATTCGTAGTGAAAGCACTTCATGATCTTCTGAGAGGTGGTGAAATCTTGTATAAATACAGGTCTGTTGGGGCGACACGGTAACACAGTGGTTAACACTGTTGCTTCACAGCTCCAGGGTCCCAGGTTCGATTCCCAGCTTGGATCACTGTCTGTGCGGAGTGATGTACCATCAATGACCACGAGACAAAACTGGTGACACTATTGAGGCTTTATTGCACTAGATGTTGAGCCTCCTGCAGCTGGAACCAGAATGGAAGCAGCGCAGGAGAGCAGACACTTTTATACAGTGCCTGCTGGGAGGAGCCAGCAGGCTAGGATTTACTGTGTTAACTGTAATACAGTGGCAGTACCGTAATACACGTAGTATGTGACCAGTGGTGTTTACCACATTCACCCCCTGTTTAAAAAAAGTCCAGCGGGGGTGAAGAAACAACGTTACAGATTGAGTCTGTCGGGGGCTGTGACTCTCCGCCGCGATCGCCTCAGTCCTGGTTGTGGTGTGGGCGCCGATGTGAATACCTGCGACTCCGGGAGCGTGTTGTCCTCCCTTTCTTCACCCAGAAGTGGATCCGGTGAGGGGACGGGTGCTGCTCGGGTGGGGGCTGCGTTGAGGGTCGCTGGTGGGAGGGTGAACGGCGCAGGGGACGCAATCGGAGGGTGAGGGGACGGTAACAGGTCGGGGTGGTGATGGTGGATGGGGAACCAGCGGGTGCCAGATCCCGCAGGGAGACTGTGTCCTGTCGCCTGTTGTGGTGTGCCACGTAGGCGTATTGTGGATTTGCATGGAGGAGGAGGACTTTTTCGACAAGGGGATCCGATTTATGACTGCTCGCATGCTTCCGGAGGAGGATAGGCCCAGGAACTGTCAGCCAGGTTTGGAGCGAGACCCCGGAGGTGGACTACCTAGGGAAGGCAAATACACGTTCGTGAGGGGTCTCATTAGTAGCAGTGCACAGGAGCAACCGGATGGAGTGAAGCGCATCGGGGAGGACCAGCGGGAGACCGGGAGATTTCTATACCGAAGGGCCAGCAGGACGGCCTTCCAGACCGTCGCGTTCTCCCTCTCCACCTACCCGTTTCCCCGGGGGTTGCAGCTGGTCATCCTGCTCGAGGCAATGCCCTTGCTGAGCATGAACTGACGCAGCTCATCGCTCATAAAGGAGGATCCCCGATCGCTGTGGATGTAAGTGGGGAAACCGAACAAGGTGAAGATGCTGTGAAGGGCCTTGATGACCGTGGTGATGCACTATCAATTACGATGAGACGAGAGTAGAGTGTAATCGAGGCTTTTTACGCAGAGATGTGGAGCCTCCCGCAGCTGCTGCCGAAATGGCTGCAGCTCGGAGAGCCCACACATTTATACTCCGCCTACCGGGTGGAGCCAGCAGGCAGGGATCTACCCCCGTACCTGTTGTACAGGGGCCTTACCGTAATACCCTCGTATGCAGTATATACAATACAAGAGTGGTAACTACCACATTCACCCTCTGTTAAAAAAGAGTCCAGCGGGGGTGGTGGAAAACTATTTACATACAGGTTGTTTAAAATTTTAGAAATAGTTTACAAATTCAGACGATCGGGCGCCTTGATCCGTCGTTGCGAGCGCCGCAGTTCTGGTGGTGATTCAGGCGTCAGTTCGGTCGTTGGTGACTCCGGGAGCGTGTCAACCTCATCTTCATCCCCGGGTGGGACCAAGGGGAGAACGGATCGTCCTGGAGCGGGGGCTGTGGTGGGGTGCACTGGGGGGAGGGAGGGTGGCATCTGGGCAGCAGGGGGGGGGGTAACCCAGCTGGCGCCAGGTCCCTGAGGGAGACTGTGCCTTGGCGGCTGTCGGGATACGCTACGTAGGTGGACTGTGGGTTCGCGTGGAGTAGCTTTACCCTCTCAACCAATGGTTCCTCCTTGTGGAGCCGCACGTGCTTGCGGAGGAGAACAGGTCCTGGAGCTGCTAGCCATGTTGGGAGCGAAACCCTGGAGGTGGACTTCCTGGGGAAGGCAAAGAGACGTTCATAGGGAGTTTCATTAGTCGCAGTGCAAAGGAGCGACTGAATGGAGTGGAGGGCGTCGCGGAGGACCTCATGCCAGCGGGAGGCCGGGAGATTTCTGGACCGTAGGGCCAGCTGGACGGCCTTCCAGACCGTCCCATTCTCCCGCTCCACCTGCCCGTTTCCCCGGGGGTTGTAGCTGGTCATCCTGCTCGAGGCAATGCCCCTGTTGAGCAGGTACTGGCGCAGCTCATCGCTCATAAATGAGGATCCCCGGTCGCTGTGGACGTAGGCGGGGAAACCGAACAGAGCGAAGATGGTGTTGAGGGCTGTGATGACGGTGGCAGACGTCATATTGGGTCATGGGATGGCGAAGGGGAATCTGGAATATTCGTCGACCACATTAAGAAAGTACGTGTTGCGGTCGGTGGAGGGGAGGGGCCCTTTGAAGTCCACGCTGAGGCGTTCAAAGGGGCGAGAGGCCTTCACCAGGCGCACACGGTCTGGCCGGTAGAAGTGCGGTTTACACTCCGCGCAGACCTGGCAGTCTCTGGTGATAGCCCTGACTGCCTCGATGGGGTAGGGCAGTTGGGGGCCTTAATGAAGTGATAAAAGCGAGTGACCCCTGGGTGACAGAGATCGTCGTGCAGGGTCCGGAGTCGGTCCACTTGTGCGCTGGCACATGTACCTCAGGACAGGGCACGGGGGGCTCGTTGAGCTTACCGGGGCAATACAAAATCTCGTAATTGTAGGTGGAGAACTCGATCCTCAACCACAAGATCTTATCATTTTTGATCTTACCCCGCTATGTGTTGTTAAACATGAAGGCAACTGACTGTTGGTCAGTGAGGAGAGTGAATCTCCTGTCGGCCAGGTAATGTCTCCAATGCTGCACAGCTTCAGCAACAGCTTGGGCCTCCTTTTCGACAGGAGTGCTGAATTTCGGAGGCATGGAGGGTGCGTGAAAAGAATGCCACGGGCCTGCCTACCTGGTTGAGGGTAGCGGCCAGAGCGACGTCTAATGCATCGCTCATGACTTGGAAGGGGAGCGGCTCGTCGACCGCGTGCATCGCGGCCTTGGCGATGTTGGCCTTGATGTGGTTGAAGGCCTGGTGAGCCTCGGCCGTCAGAGGGAAAACGGTGGAGTTGATGAGTGGGCGGGCCTTGTCCGCATTGTTAGGGACCCACTGGGCGTAGTACGAGAAGAACCCCAGGCATCGTTTGAGGGCCTTGGGGCAGTGGGGAAGGGGGAGTTCCATGAGGAGGCGCATGCGATCGGGGTCGGGCCCTAGCACTCCATTCTGAACCACATAGCCGAGGATGGCTAATTGGTTCGTGCTGAACACGCACTTCTCCTTGTTGTAGGTTAGGTTGAGGAGTTTGGCGGTGTGGAGGAATTTGGAACAGTTAGTGTCGTGGTCCTGCTGGTCGTGGCCGCAGATGGTGACGTTATCCAGGTACAGGAAAGTGACCCGCAGTCCGCACCGGTCAACCATTCGGTCCATCTCCCGTTGGAAGACCGAGACCCCGTTAGTGGCGCCGAAGGGAACCGTAAGAAAGTGGTAAAGGTGGCCGTCCGCTTCAAACGCGGTGTACTGGCGGTCCGCCTTGCGAATAGGGAGCTGGTGGTAGGCAGATTTCAGGTCCACTGTCGAGAAGACCAGGTAATGTGCAATCTGATTGACCATATCAGATATGCGTGGGATGGGGTACGCGTTGAGCTGCGTGTACCGATTGATGGTCTGACTGTAGTCAACGACCATCCTGTTTTTCTCCCCAGTTGTCACCACTACCACTTGGGCTCTCCAGGGGCTGTTGCTGGCCTCGATAATACCTTCTCGCAGCAGCCACTGGAACTCCGACCTGATGAAGGTCCTGTCCTGGGCACTGTACCGTCTGCTCCTGGTGGCGACGGGTTTGCAATCCGGGGTGAGGTTCGCAAACAGGGAAGGTGGGTCGACCTTAAGGGTCGTGAGACCGCAGACAGTAGGGGCCCGCCAAATTTCAGGGTTAGGCTCTGGAGGTTGCATTGGAAGTCAAGGCCGAGTAGCAAGGCAGTGCAGAGGTTGGGGAGGACGTAGAGCCGGAAGCCTCTGAATCTATGCCCTGGATGGTGAGGGTGGAGGTGCAATACCCCCGGATCACCACGGAGTTGGATCCGGAGACCAGGGAGATTCTCTGGTTGATGGTGTGTACCGTGAGGGAGCAGCGCCTTACCATATCGGGGTGGATGAAGCTCTCAGTGCCCCCGAAGTCCAGAAGGCAGGATATCTTGTGTCGGTTAACCTACACTGTCGTCGACGTGGTCGCGAGGTTGTGATGGAGACGTGGCTGGTCGGTGGCGGTTGCTGGCGATGAGCGGCCCGATGAGGTGCCCGATGAGCAGGGGTCCATGGCGGGGAAGATGGCAGCACCCACGGGCCGCACGTGGTCTGAGGCGAGGAAGATGGCGGCGCCCACGGGTCGCACGTGGGGGGTGCAGGGACAATAGTGGCGATCGAGCGGGCCTGGCACACAGCAGCAAAATGTCCTTTCTTCCCGCAGGCTTTGCAGAGCGTGCTCCATGCCGGACAGATCTGCCGGGGGTGTTTTGAGTGTCCGCAGAAGTAGCACTTGGGTCCCCCGGGGTTGGTTGGCTGCCGTGCGGCGCAGGCCTGGGGGAGGTTGCTGATGGGGTCCACGGTGGGGTGTTCGCTGTTGGGGTCCACGATGCCCAGGAGGGGTGGGCCGTGCGGTCGGGAGCATACGCCTGTATATTGCGTGAGGCGACTGTGAGCGAGAGCGCTAATTTGTTGGTCGCCGCGAGGTCAGGGTAGCCCCTTCTAAGAGGCGCTGGCGGATGTAGGCCGACCCTATGCCCGTAACGAACGCGTCTCTAAGTAGCAGGTCAGAATGTTCAGCGGCCGAAACGGCCTGGCTATCGCAGTCTCTCACCAGGACGTGCACGCCAGAAATCTTCCGCAGACTCACCGGGGAGTTGATGCCGCATGGACAGGAAGTGCCTGGCATAGATTTTGTTAGTTTGCTGAGTGTAGTACTCCTTCAGTAGCTCCATGGCCTCAGTGTAGGTCGGCGCGTCCCGGATGAGGGGAAAAATATTGGAGCTCAGCCGCGTGTAGAGGATCTGGAGCTTTTGTGCCTCTGAGGGTGGTTCTGTCGCAGATCCGATGTAGGCTTCAAAGCAAGCTAGCCAAGTGAGAAGGCCGACTTGGCGTTGTCTGCTTGAGGGAGCAGCTGCAGGCGATCAGGCTTGATGCAGAGATCCATCATTGTAATATCTCTGCGTAATAAATTGATGCACTATCAATTACGACGAGATGAGAGTAGAGAGTAATCGAGGCTTTATTACTCAGAGATGTGGAGCTTCCCACAGCTGCTGCCAAAATGGCTGCAGCTCGGAGAGCCCACACATTTATACTCCACCTACTGGGCGGAGCCAGCAGGCAGGGATCTACCCCCATACTTGTAGTACAGGGGTCTTACCCTAATACCCTCGTATGCAGTATAAACAATAAAACAGTGGTGACTACCACACGTGGCAGACGTCACGTCGGGGCATGGGATGGCGAATGGGAAACGGGAGTACTCATCAATTATATTGAGAAAGTACACGTTGCGGTCAGTGGAGGGGAGGGGTCCTTTGAAGTCCATGCTGAGGCGCTCAAAGGGGCGGGAGGCCTTCACCAGCTGCGCTCTGTCTGGCCGGTAGAAGTGCGGCTTGCACTCGCCGCAGACTTGGCAGTCCCTGGTCACGGTCCTTACCTCCTCGATGGAGTAGGGAGAACCGGGTGACCCCCGGGTGGCAGAGGTCATTGTGGAGAGCCTGGAATCGGTCCACTTGTGCGCTGGCAGATGTACCGCGGGATAGGGCATCTGGGGGCTCATTGAGCTTCCCCGGGCGATACAAGATCTCGTATTTATAGGTGGAGAGCTCGATCCTCCACCTCAAGATATTGTCGTTCTTGATCTTGCCCCGCTGTGTATTGCTAAACATGAAGGCAACCGACCGTTGGTCAGTGAGGAGAGTGAATCTCCTGCCGGCCAGGTAATGCCTCCAGTGTCTTACAGCTTCCACAATGGCTTGGGCCTCCGTTTCGACAGAGGAGTGCCGAATTTCGGAGGCATGAAGGGTGCGGGAGAAGAAAGCCACGGGTCTGCCCGCCTGGTTGAGGGTGGCGGCCAGAGCCACGTCCGATGCATCGCTCTCCACCTGGAAGGGGAGGGTCTCGTTGACCACGTGCATCGTGGCTTTGGTGATGTCCGCCTTGATGTGGTTGAAGGCCGGCGGGCCTCAGCCGTCAGGGGGAAAACTGTGGACTTGATGAGTGGGTGGGCCTTGTCCGCATAATTAGGGACCCACTGGGCATAGTAGGAGAAGAACCCCAGGCATCGTTTCAGGGCTTTGGGGCAATGGGGGAGGGGGAATTCCAGGAGAGGGCACATGCGGTCGGAGTCGGGGTCGGGCCCTAGGACTCCATTTTCCACAACGTAGCCGAGGATGGCCAAGCGGGTGGTGCGGAAGACGCATTTCTCCTTATTGTAGGTGAGGTTAAGGAGTTTGGCGGTATGGACGAACTTCTGGAGGTTCGCGCGTGGTCCTGCTGGTTGTGGCCGCAGATGGTGACATTATCTAGGTATGGGAACGTGGCCCGCAGCCCGTATTGGTCAACCATTCGGTCCATCTCTCGCTGGAAGACTGAGACCCCATTGGTGACGCCGTGGGGAACGCTCAGGAAGTGATAGAGGCGGCCATCTGCTTCGAATGCAGTGTATTGGCGGTCCTCCGGGCGGATGGGGAGCTGGTGGTAGGATGACTTCAAGTCAACTGTGGAGAAGACTCGATACTGCGGAATCTGATTGACCATGTCAGATATGCGTGGGAGGGCGTACGCATCGAGCTGCGTGTACCGGTTGATGGTCTGACTGTTGTCGATGACCATCCGGTGTTTCTCCCCAGTCTTAACTACCACCACTTGAGCTCTCCATGGGCTGTTACTGGCCTCAATGACCCCCTCCCGCAGAAGCCGCTGGATGTCCGACCTGATGAAGGTCCTGTCCTGTGCACTGTACCGTCTGCTCCTCGTGGCGACGGGCTTACAGTCTGGGGTAAGGTTTGCGAAAAGTGAGGGCGGATCGACCTTAAAGGTCGTGAGGTCACAGATGGTGAGAAGTGAGCAGGGGTCCGGAGGCGCGGTCCAAGATGGCGAAGGTGGCGGCGCCCACGGGGCGCATGTGGAGGGCGGCGGGGAAGATGGCGGCGCCCCCGGATCGCACCTGGGGCGTGTAACGATGCTGGGCCTGGAAACGGCAGCGACCGATCGGGCCTGGCAAACGGAGGCGAAGTGGCCCTTTTTGTCACACTCGTTGCAGGTCGCGCTCCGCGCTGGGCAGCGCTGCCTGGGATGCTTGCTCTGGCCACAAAAATAGCATTTGGGCCCTCTGATGCTGGCTGGCTGCCGCGCGGCGCAGGCTTGCGGTGTACCCGAGTCGGGAGATGGTGGGGCCCACAATGCCCACGAGGTTGCCGCGCGGTCGGAGGTGTAGGACTCCAGATTGTGGGAGGCCACGTCTAGGGAGTTAGCGAGCTGCACAGTCTTTGTAAGGTCGAGCGTACCCCCTTCCAATAACCGCTGGTGAACGTAATTAGACTTAATGCCTGTGACATAGGCGTCTCTGATCAGCAGTTGTGTGTGTTGGACTGCTGACACTGCTTGGCAATTACCGTTCCTACCAAGTATCCGCAGAGCATGCAGGAAATCATCCTGAGACTCCCCTGGGAGTTGTCGTCTCGTGGCCAGGAGGTGCCTGGCGCCCACGGGGCGCACATGGAGGATTCACAGTCCTGATGTACTGTCCTTTTAGTAGCGCCATTGCTTCCGTGTAGGTGGGTGCGTCCCGAATGAGGGGGAAAACCTGTGGGCTCACCCGTGAGTAGAGGATCTGGGGCTTCTGCGGCTTCTGTGGATGCTCCGAGGTATCCTTCAAAGCAGGCTAGCCAGTGCTCGAAGGTGGATGTGGCGTCGGCTGCATGAGGGTTCAGCTCCAGGCGATCAGGCGTGATTAAGACGTTCATCTCTAAAATTCTAGTACAATAAATTGATGTACCATCAATGACCACGAGACAAAAATGGTGAAACTATTGAGGCTTTATTGCATTAGATGTTGAGCCTCCTGCAGCTGGAACCAGAATGGAAGCAGCGCAGGAGAGCAGACACTTTTATACAGTGCCTGCTGGGAGGAGCCAGCAGGCTGGGATTTACTGTGTTAACTGTAATACAGTGGCAGTACCGTAATACACTTAGTGTTTGCCACACGGAGTCCGCACGTTCTCCCGATGTCTGCATGGGTTTCTTACGGTTTCCTCCCACAGTCCAAGGATGTGCAGGTCAGGTGGATTGGCCATGCTAAATTGCCCTTAGTGTCCAAAAAGGTTAGGTCGGGTTGCTGGGTTACAGGGATGGGGTGGAGTTGTGGGCTTAGGTAGGGTGCTCTTTCCAAGGGCCGATGCAGACTCGATGGGCCGAATGGACTCCTTCTGCACTGTAAATTCTATGATTCTGTCTGCATCATAGTCACGCTTGTTAACAATCTTGTAAGCCCTTTATTCTCATTAATCAACCACGCTATTAAAATGATTATTGAGTTGTACATTGTTTACTTTCTCTGGCAGTAGTTCGGTACAAGGGGCTCTGACCTTTGACTGGGACAATTGAAGATTGGCAAAAACTACAGGGATTTGCCATTGTTTATTGCAGATAAATTGCATCCATTAACATGGGATTTCACAGTATTGAACTAGACTCGTTAATTTATTTTATTTATCCTTTCTCCCTTTCAATGTCATAGTCACATGAAGTGATTTCATTTTAAAAAATAAATTTGAAGGTACCCAATTCGTTTTTTCCCAATTAAAGGGCAATTTAGCATGGCCAATCCACCTACTTTGGGTTGTGTGGGTGAGACCCACGCAGACACAGTGCAAACTCCACACAGACAGTGACCCGGGGCTGGGATCAAACCCGGGACCTCGATGCCCTGAGGAAGCAGTGCTAACCACTGCGCCACCGTGCCACCCCATCATGAAGTGATTTCAGTCCACACTGACACACCAAACTATAAACTAGACATGGATAAGGAAGGCCTTTTGACCTTACCTCCTGTACTCTGAAAGACTAGACAGATCTTCATATCGTCACCTATTTGTTCCTCAAGTATTTCTAGGTTCTTACCTTCACTAACTGATTCAAGTATTAATCTTTGCCTCTATTAACAATCCTATTTTTTTCTACAACTAGTTTGGACCCAATTTTGTGATTTAGCAAGAAGTGACTTTTTGGATTTCTTTTTTGCTTCGACGAAATATTTCATAGAGTCCCTACAGAGCAGAAGGAGGCCATTCAGCCCATCAAGTCTACACTGACCCTCTGAAAGAGCACCCTACCTAGGCCCACTCCCCTATTGATCCCTGTAACCCCATAACACAGCCTAACCTTTGGACAGTAAGGGACAATTTATCATGGCCAATCCACCTAATCTGTACATCTTTGGACTGTGGGAGGAAACTGGAGCACCCGGAGGAAACCCACGCACACACGGGGAGGATGTGCAAACTCGACAGTCACCCAAGGTCAGATTCGAACTCCGGTCCCTGGCGCCGTGAGGTCGCAATGCTAACCACTATGCCACCATGCCGCCTTCTTACATACCTGTATAAGATTATCTTTCAGTCATCTTCTTTCAAGGTTGAAAGGTTTTTCATTTCTCCCCCTCAATGTAGCTCACGTCGAATGTCAGTTGCCCGTCTTGTGTGTCTTCATTGAACTGCATCACCTCTGACTATCCCGGCCCTGGGTCACTGTCCGTGTGGAGTTTGCACATTCTCCCCGTGTCTGCGTGGGTTTCACCCCCACAACCCAAAGATGTGCAGGTTAGGTGGATTGGCCACGCTAAATTGCCCCTTAATTGGAAAAAAAAAAATTGGATACTCTAAATTTACTTTATTCAAAAATCACCTCTGACTATCATTGCAAAACAGTGACATGAACCAGGTGAAATGCCTAACTTGAGGTCTGATTAAAGAGCTCGACAGTTTGACTCTGGCTTGCAATCTACAAATTGTGGCTATAACAGGACAACATCATTTCTTGCTTCTCTGCCTGTGTTTAGATATATTGAATATCAGATCAATTAAGAGCTGGGGTTTCTTTTTGCCTTTATATTTTAGTATCTTGACACAGCACAGCCAAACTTCATCTAGAGTATAATGTTCCGTTTTGAACTCGCCACCTCCAACACCTAATAGCTTGTTAATGTTCAAATTGAGATGAAAGTTGTAAAGGTTTTAAATTTTAGGCTCTGGACCTACATCTGGCCAATTCTTTGATTATTCAGCAGGAGGCCTGAACTGTAACCTGCTCCCACACTGTGCACTGCATGGGCAGCACCATAATCTGGACCATCGATATGAGCTATCACTTTTCAGTCAGCCAGATCAAAGAGCTTCTTCATTGCCACAGCTTGATCCTACTAACTTTTATAACTGGGAAGTTCCATTCATCTACCGGACCAATCACAAAAGGCAGGTAAATGTGCTGCTTCACGCCACCCTTAGCTCAAGGAGGTAATTTGACAAGTTTATATAGGCAATTTCCATGCTAAATATGGTCATAGAAATTTCGAATGGGAATTTAAAAATAAGGACAGAATGTATGACTCCAAGGCGGACGCTGAGTGTTGAACTTTGTTCTGTCTCCTGAACTCTGTGGGACCCAAGGTCACACTTTACAGGCAGCAACAGGCTAATTGGTTGTTGTCAGGGCTGCTGTCCCTCTTAAGCAGCTTCCCAGGCGCTGCTGGTCAATCAGTGGGTTGGCACTCAGCAGGCCCACCGGGAGTGCTGACTCTTGCTGCGACTGCACCATGGAAGGACAGCGCCCTCCCAAGCAGATAAGTGGGATCTGTGGGTGCCGGGGCCAGTCAAGTAGGCCTCAGCCAGGAGGTGGGCAGGTTGATTGGTGAGTGCTGGCGGCACCATTCCTGTGGTGGCAGCTCAAAAAGTGCCTGAATAGTAGAGACCCCCTCAACCCACTGTGAGGCTGTCAGGGTATACCTGGTGGTTTCCCCACATGGTGGGGTCCCACCTGTCACTGGTAAATTGTCAGCAGTGATGGAAAGATGCCCTTAAATGACTGCTTGACTTAAGTGACTCAATTGATCTGCAGGTGGAAGGCTGTCCACCACCTTATTTTTTAATAAACATTTTATTGAGGTATTTTTTGGTATTATAACAACAACACAATAAACAATGTACATGAAACTATAAACATATTGCAAAAGCCGTCTCCCTCCCTTACAGGTCCCACCTTTATTAAACCCCTACTCAAAGCTAAACTAACCCCCCTCCCCCTCCCCCCCTCCCCCTCCTGCTGACGATTAATTTTCCGTGAAGAAGTCGACGAATGGTTGCCACCTCCGGGCGAACCCTAACAGTGACCCTCTCAAGGCGAACTTGATTTTCTCCAAACAGAGAAAGTTGGCCATGTCCGATAGCCAGGTCTCCGACTTTGGGGGCTTTGAGTCCCTCCAAGCTAGTAGTATCCGTCTCCGGGCTACCAGGGAAGCAAAGGCCAGAACGTCTGCCTCTTTCTCCTCCTGGATTCCCGGGTCTTCCGACACCCCGAAAATCGCCACCTCTCGACTCCGTGCCACCCTTGTTTTTAACACCGTGGACATGATATCTGCAAACCCCTGCCAAAATCACCTAAGCTTCGGATATGCCCAGAACATGTGGACATGGTTCGCTGGTCCTCCCACACACTTTCCACACCTGTCTTCCACCCCAAAGGACCTGCTCATCTGGGCCACTGTTATGCGAGCCCGGTGAATGACCTTAAATTGTATCAGGCTGAGCCTGGCACATGTTGCGGACGCATTGACTCTACTCAACACGTCTGCCGCTAGACCATCCTCTATCTCTCCTCCCACTTGCACTTCAGCTCCTCGGTCTGCGTCTCCTCTGACCCCATAAGTTCCTTGTAAATGTCCAAGACGCTCCCTTTTCCTACCCACCCTCTGGAAACTACCCTGTCCTGAATCCCCCTGAGCGGGAACGTTGACACCTGTTTACGTAGGAAGTCCCGCTCCTGCAGATACCTGAATTTGTTTCCCCTCGCCAACCCAAACTTCTCGTCCAGCGCCATCATACTCGGAAAGCTCTCCTCTAGAAACATATTCCCCCATCCTCTCAATCCCTGCTCTCCGCCATATCCGGAACCCCCCATCCATACTTCCCAGGGCAAACCGGTGATTATTACAGATTGGGGACCAGACCGATGCTCCCTCTGCTCCCACATGTCTCCTCCATTGCCCCCAGACTCTCAGGGCCGCCAGCACCGCGGGGCTGGTGGAGTATCGTGCCGGCGGGAATAGCAGAGGCGCAGTTACCAACGCCCCCAAACTGGTGCCCTTGCATGAAGCCGCCTCCATACGCTGGCTGTCCACCACCTTACCTGTCGCTGGGAAGATGGCCTGGTGCCGAGAAGATGACAGGCACTCCACCCCTGCTTTCCCTCACCATGTCACAGAACTGCTCGCATCCTCCATTCCCCTCACCACCTGCCAGCCCATCCTTAAAGTGCTAGTAAAATCCAGCCCTCAGTTACTGCTGCATACTCTAGTCCAATTATCCCCAAACTCTAACATTGCTTCACTTTTCCTGCAATGCCAGGTAAGATCAACAAGAAGTCCATTTAAAATCCTACTGCCACACCTCCTTTCTATCAATGCCAAAGAGACAGCCTAGTTCATATAGAAATATTCTGACCGTACTCCACTGGTCACACACACCTCATGGCTTTATAGGAAGAGACATTTATCATAGGAAGAGACATTTATCATAACAAATTACATTTTAGGTTTGCAAATTAAATGGTCCCTTGGGAGAGAGACTGGGGGCTGCGATGAATGTTTGGCAGCCAGTGCCAGTGGCCAGTATTTTACACTTACCCCATGGTGTGTTATGAGCTATGGCGGCGGGGAGAGTGAAATTGTACGGACAGGATTCCCTCCAGGTTCCAGCCCGTCCTGACCTTGCAGCGATTTTATGCTGGGGTGAGCAGAGCCACTAATCATAAGACCAAGCCCTTAAGTAGCCAATCTTTAGGCTGGTGGTGGATGACAGTTTGGTAGGGAATGGGGTGGAGGTGAAGGAATCCTGGACATGAAGAAAGGTCGATCTCGAGCAGGAAGGAGGTGTGAGGGGAAGGGGGAGGGGTGTGGGTGTGTGTGTGAGGGGAAGGGGGGGTGTGAGGGGAAGGGGGGTGAGGGGAAGGGGGGGTGAGGGGAAGGGGGGGGGGTGTGGGGAAGGGGGTGTGTGTGAGGGGACGGGGGTGTGTGTGAGGGGAAGGGGGGGTGTGTGAGGGGAAGGGTTTGTGTGTGAGGGGAAGGGGGGTGAGGGGAAGGGGGGGTGAGGGGAAGGGGGGTGTGAGGGGAAGGGGGGTGTGAGGGGAAGGGGGGGTGTGAGGGGAAGGGGGGGTGTGAGGGGAAGGGGGGTGTGTGAGGGGAAGGGGGGGGTGTGAGGGGAAGGGGGGGGTGTGTGAGGGGAAGGGGGGGGTGAGGGGAGGGGGGGGTGAGGGGAAGGGGGGGGTGTGAGGGGAAGGGGGGGTGAGGGGAAGGGGGGGTGTGAGGGGAAGGGGGGGTGTGAGGGGAAGGGGGGGTGTGAGGGGAAGGGGGGCTGTGAGGGGAAGGGGGGGTGTGAGGGGAAGGGGGGGTGTGAGGGGAAGGGGGGGTGTGAGGGGAAGGGGGGTGAGAGGGGAAGGGGGGTGAGAGGGGAAGGGGGGTGAGAGGGGAAGGGGCGGTGTGAGGGGAAGGGGGGGTGTGAGGGGAAGGGGGGGTGTGAGGGGAAGGGGGGGTGTGAGGGGAAGGGGGGGTGTGAGGGGAAGGGGGTGTGTGAGGGGAAGGGGGGTGTGAGGGGAAGGGGGGTGTGAGGGGAAGGGGGGTGTGAGGGGAAGGGGGGTGTGAGGGGAAGGGGGGTGTGAGGGGAAGGGGGTGTGTGAGGGGAAGGTGGGTGTGTGAGGGGAAGGGGGGTGTGTGAGGGGAAGGGTGGTGTGTGAGGGGAAGGGGGGGGAAGGGGAGTGTGAGGGAAAGGGGGGGTGGTGTGAGGGGAAGGGGGTGGTGTGAGGGGACGGGGGGGGTGAGGGGAAGGGGGTGTGTGAGGGGAAGGGGGGGTGTGAGGGGAGGGGGGGTGTGAGGGGAAGGGGGGTTGTGAGGGGAAGGGGGGGTTGTGAGGGGAAGGGGGGGTTGTGAGGGGAAGGGGGGGTTGTGAGGGGAAGGGGGGGTTGTGAGGGGAAGGGGGGGGTGTGAGGGGAAGGGGGGCTGTGAGGGGAAGGGGGGTGTGAGGGGAAGGGGGGGTGTGAGGGGTGTGGTGTTGGGTGTTCTAACACACAGAAGAGCCAACACAGTTGCATATGGTACAACGCTTGTTTATTTAAACTCACTATTTACAACTTGGTCTTTGCACTCTGCACGTGGGGGGCTCCCTGCTTGTGGTGTTTCAACAGCTCTTTCATGCTTCCTTCTCCCCAGACCTACTGACCTCCAGGTGTCGTGCTCGTGCTTTTTATGTGGTTGGTGTTCTTGTCTGTGATTGGTTGTGGTGTTGTGTACTCTGATTTGCCTGTTAGTGTGTCCATCATGATGTGTGTGTTTGAATATCATGACATCCCCCCTTTTTACAAAGATATGTGCCTACGTGGTAATAAATATGATCGTGACGTGAGTGCATCTAAGAGTGTGTGTGTGTCGTGTGCAGCATGTGTCTATGACGGAACTATGTACATGGGGCGATGTCGAGTGCGTCACATGAATCCAGTTGTACCATAACATAACAGAAATGCGAACGAGAGAAGAAGAAAAAAAATTTTGAACAGTTGTCCAGTCAGACGACATCTGGAACGATAAACAACAACAGGTTATCATGTAAAATTGTCCAACTTATTAAACATATGAACTGTATTATAAGTCCATTCTAATGGGTTTGCGACGAATTCGGGTTGACCGCCTTAAGGGTGGATCAAGAACCACCGGCTGCTGTGCAGGCATGGCCATGGGTGGCGATGGAAAGGGCGTGATGTGCGGCAGCTCCACAAAGTCATCCTCGGAAGCCTGTTGAGGATCTGGCGTGTTGTGTGGCTGTGAACGTGGAAGTCGGCGAAGGGCGCGCCGATTGCGGCGACGCACGGAACCATCCGGCATGCGAACCAGGAACGAGCGGGGAGCCACTTGTCGGAGGACTTCGGCCGGTGCTGACCAGCCACCATACGGTTGATGGACGCGTACTTTGTCTCCGGAGGACAGGGGGGGCAGGTCCGTCGCTCGTGTGTCGTACCGACCTTTCTGGCGATCACGCTGCAGTTGCATGTCCCGAAGAACCGCCTCATGGTCTGTTGTCGGTGCCAGGACGGAAGGTACCGTCGTCCTGAGGGAGCGACCCATTAGTAGCTGCGCTGGCGAGAGGCCCGTGGATAACGGGGCCGATCGATAGGCCAGCAAGGCAAGGTTAAAGTCCGATCCGGCATCAGCCGCCTTGCACAGGAGCCGCTTTGCGATGTGGACACCCTTTTCAGCCTTCCCGTTCGATTGTGGATGCAGAGGGCTGGATGTCACATGAGTGAAACCATATGCTGCGGCAAAGGACGACCATTCACGGCTGGCAAAACAAGGTCCATTGTCTGACATGACAGTCCTTGGAATGCCATGGCGAGCAAACGTTTCCTTGCAGGCCCCAATGACTGCGGACGACGTCAGATCATGGAGAGGCATGACTTCCGGGTAGTTTGAGAAGTAGTCTATAATAACAATGTAATCTCTGCCGAGCGCGTGAAATAGGTCAACACCCACCTTCGCCCAGGGGGACGTCACCATCTCGTGTGGTAGAAGTGTTTCCGGAGGTTGCGCCGGCTGAAACCTCTGACAGGTTGTGCAGTTGAGCACCATGTTGGCTATGTCTTCATTAATACCCGGCCAATATACCGCCGCCCGGGCCCTTCGTCTGCATTTTTCGACACCCAAGTGGCCTTCGTGTAGTTGACGAAGAATCATCTGGCGCACACTGTGTGGAATGACGATCCTATGCGATTTCATAAGGACCCCGTCTATATTGGTGAGATCATCTCGCACATTATAAAACTGGGGGCACTGCCCTTTTAGCCACCCTTCCGTCATGTGGCGCATCACTCGCTGCAGCAGAGGGTCAGTCGCCGTCTCTGCGCGTATGTGGGCCAGACAAGGATCATCAGCTGGCATATTTGCTGCTGTCAGAGTCACGTGTGCCTCAATTTGACGCACGAACCCCTCCGCATCTGGTGGTGTGCTCACTGCTCGGGAAAGAGTGTCCGCCACTATGAGTTCCTTCCCCGGAGTGTAGATCAGTTCAAAATCGTACCTCCTGAGTTTGAGTAAGATGCGCTGGAGGCGAGGAGTCATGTCGTTCAGGTCTTTGTTAATGATGTTGACCAGGGGGCGGTGGTCAGTTTCGACCGTGAATCGTGGCAGGCCATACACATAGTCGTGGAACTTGTCCAGTCCAGTTAACAAGCCCAGGCATTCTTTTTCGATTTGCGCGTAGCGCTGTTCGGTAGGGGTCATGGCTCGTGAGGCATACGCAACCGGGGCCCATGATGACGTGCTGTCTTTTTGCAGGAGTACCGCTCCAATACCAGATTGGCTGGCGTCTGTTGAGATCTTTGTAGGGCGAGTCGCGTCAAAGAAGGCCAGCACTGGTGCCGTGACCAGTTTGTGCTTGAGCTCCTCCCATTCCTGCTGATGCGACTGGTGCCAGTTGAATTCCGTCGATTTTTTTACGAGATGGCGCATGTTTGTTGTATGAGAAGCCAGGTTGGGAATGAACTTCCCAAGGAAGTTGACCATGCCCAGGAATCTTAAGACAGCCTTCTTGTCAGCCGGTCGTGGCATGGCTGTGATGGCGCTAACCTTGTCTGCATCGGGACGGACCCCGGACCTTGAGATGTGGTCCCCGAGGAATTTCAGCTCCGTCTGGCCGAAAGCACACTTCGCACGGTTGAGACGCAGGCCATTTTGCCGTATGCGGGTGAAGACACGTCGAAGACGATGCATGTGTTCCTGCGGAGTGGTGGACCAAATGATGATATCGTCCACATATACACGTACCCCTTCGATGCCTTCCATCATCTGCTCCATAATGCGGTGGAATACTTCAGATGCCGAAATGATGCCGAATGGCATCCGGTTGTAGCAGAATCTGCCAAAAGGGGTGTTGAATGTGCATAGTCTTCGGCTGGCCGGGTCCAGTTGGATCTGCCAGAATCCTTTGGACGCATCCAATTTAGTGAATATGTTGGCTCGCGCCATCTCGCTGGTGAGGTCTTCTCGTTTCGGGATGGGATAGTGTTCCCGCATGATGTTGTTGTTCAGATCTTTTGGATCTATACATATACGGAGCTCGCCAGAGGGCTTCTTTACACAGACCATGGAGCTGACCCATGGCGTGGGCTCCGTGACCTTGGATAGGACCCCTTGGTCCTGAAGAATCTGCAGTTGTGCCTTGAGGCGGTCTTTGAGAGGCGCAGGAACCCTGCGAGGTGCGTGAACGACAGGGATGGCGTCCGGTCTGAGTCGAATCTTGTACGTGTGTGGCAATGTCCCCATGCCTTCAAAAACCTCCTGGTTGTGAGCGAGGAGGGAATGGAGATTCGCGTGGAACTCAGCATCCGGGAAGTCGGATATCTCATCTGGAGAGAGAGACATGATGCGCTGTACCAGGTGAAGGACCTTACACGCTTGTGCGCCCAGTAACGAGTCCTTTGATGAGCCCACAACTTCGAAGGGGAGTGTGGCCGTGTACCTCTTGTGAGTCACCTGTAGCTGGCAAGATCCTACGGACGGGATAACGTTCCCGTTATAGTCAACCATCTTAAGCCGGGATGGTGTGATGAGTGGTTTGACCTTCATGGCCTGGACTGCAGAGTAAGCAATCAGGTTGGCGGATGCGCCGGTGTCCAGACGGAAGGCGACGCGCGATCGGTTGACCGTCAGGGTGGCACACCACTCATCGTCTGGATTGATGGCATTGACCTTGTTGACATCAATGACGGCAACTCTGAAGTCATCCTGGTCATCTGCATCACTTAACTGGAAGTCTTGATGCGTGGGCTGGACGGTCCTGACTCGTGTGCGAGGTTGTCGAGGATGCGCCGGATCCATGGGTTGAGCCGCACGACAGCGGGCTGCGTAGTGGCCTATCATGGCACATCTGTTGCACTGTTGGTATTTTGCAGGACATTGCCCTTTTAAGTGTAGACCTCCACACTTGCTGCACGTCATGACGTCACGGCGTTCGTTGCGCCACTGCGCATGCGCAGTGCGATCTTGCGGTGGGCGCGCCTGCGCAGTGCGTCCCTCGTTGTGGCCGTTATTCTTGGCGCGCACCTGCGCGGGAGACCGCGAAAAGCGCGGGAAGCGGCCGCTGTCGTCCGGGCCGTGGGGCGGGAAGAAATCGACGGCCTGGATGCGTTCAACGTCGTGGGCGGCCTGGCTTGCCGATTCGACGGCTGGGGACCCCCTCCGTGCCAACTCGGACGCCTGAAATCGGGCAAAACGGCAGGTAGCATTTTCATGGAGGACACAGGCTTCCACAGCAGACGCTAAGGTGAGGCTCTTTATTTTAAGAAGCTGCTGGCGTAGGCCACTGGAGGCAACGCCAAAAACAATCTGGTCCCTGATCATGGACTCTGTGGTGGTGCCGTAACCGCAGGACTGCGCCAGAATCCGGAGGTGCGTCAAAAAGGGTTGAAAAAGCTCCTCCTTACCTTGCAGGCGTTGCTGAAAGATGTATCTTTCGAAAGTTTCGTTTACTTCAGTTTGAAAGTGCTGGTCCAGTTTGAGGATGACCGTGTCATATTTGGCCTGGTTTTCGCCTTCCTCGAACACCAGTGAATTAAAGACATCATTTGGGTGGGGGCCTGCGTAGAAGAGGAGCATTGCAATCTTCGAATCATCCGAGACATTCTGTTTTTCGGTGGCACGGATGTACAGGTCAAATCGCTGCCTGTAGAGCTTCCAGTTGGTGCCTAGGTTCCCCGTGACTTGCATCGGCTGCGGTTTGCCGGTGTGGTCCATGTCCAGAATGGCAGGTTGGTAGGCAGGTATCGATCCACTCCTGTACCATGTGGTGTTGGGTGTTCTAACACACAGAAGAGCCAACACAGTTGCATATGGTACAACGCTTGTTTATTTAAACTCACTATTTACAACTTGGTCTTTGCACTCTGCACGTGGGGGGCTCCCTGCTTGTGGTGTTTCAACAGCTCTTTCATGCTTCCTTCTCCCCAGACCTACTGACCTCCAGGTGTCGTGCTCGTGCTTTTTATGTGGTTGGTGTTCTTGTCTGTGATTGGTTGTGGTGTTGTGTACTCTGATTTGCCTGTTAGTGTGTCCATCATGATGTGTGTGTTTGAATATCATGACAAGGGGAAGGGGGGTGTGAGGGGAAGGGGGGTGAGAGGGGAAGGGGGGTGAGAGGGGAAGGGGGGTGAGAGGGGAAGGGGCGGTGTGAGGGGAAGGGGGGGTGTGAGGGGAAGGGGGGGTGTGAGGGGAAGGGGGGGTGTGAGGGGAAGGGGGGGTGTGAGGGGAAGGGGGGGTGTGAGGGGAAGGGGGGTGTGAGGGGAAGGGGGGTGTGAGGGGAAGGGGGGTGTGAGGGGAAGGGGGGTGTGAGGGGAAGGGGGTGTGTGAGGGGAAGGTGGGTGTGTGAGGGGAAGGGGGGTGTGTGAGGGGAAGGGTGGTGTGTGAGGGGAAGGGGGGGGAAGGGGAGTGTGAGGGAAAGGGGGGGTGGTGTGAGGGGAAGGGGGTGGTGTGAGGGGACGGGGGGGGTGAGGGGAAGGGGGTGTGTGAGGGGAAGGGGGGGTGTGAGGGGAGGGGGGGTGTGAGGGGAAGGGGGGTTGTGAGGGGAAGGGGGGGTTGTGAGGGGAAGGGGGGGTTGTGAGGGGAAGGGGGGGTTGTGAGGGGAAGGGGGGGTTGTGAGGGGAAGGGGGGGGGTTGTGAGGGGAAGGGGGGTTGTGAGTGGAAGGGGAGTGTGAAGGAAAGGGGGGGTGGTGTGAGGGGAAGGGGATGGTGTGAGGGGAAGGGGATGGTGTGAGGGGAAGGGGGGGGTGAGGGGAAGGGGGGGTGAGGGGAAGGGGGGGTGAGGGGAAGGGGGGGGTGAGGGGAAGGGGGGTGTGAGGGGAAGGGGGGTGTGAGGGGAAGGGGGGTGTGAGGGGAAGGGGGTGTGTGAGGGGAAGGTGGGTGTGTGAGGGGAAGGGGGGTGTGTGAGGGGAAGGGTGGTGTGTGAGGGGAAGGGGGGGGAAGGGGAGTGTGAGGGAAAGGGGGGGTGGTGTGAGGGGAAGGGGGTGGTGTGAGGGGACGGGGGGGGTGAGGGGAAGGGGGTGTGTGAGGGGAAGGGGGTGTGTGAGGGGAGGGGGGGTGTGAGGGGAAGGGGGGTTGTGAGGGGAAGGGGGGGTTGTGAGGGGAAGGGGGGGTTGTGAGGGGAAGGGGGGGTTGTGAGGGGAAGGGGGGGTTGTGAGGGGAAGGGGGGGGGTTGTGAGGGGAAGGGGGGTGTGAGGGGAAGGGGGGTGTGAGGGGAAGGGGGGTGTGAGGGGAAGGGGGTGTGTGAGGGGAAGGTGGGTGTGTGAGGGGAAGGGGGGTGTGTGAGGGGAAGGGTGGTGTGTGAGGGGAAGGGGGGGGAAGGGGAGTGTGAGGGAAAGGGGGGGTGGTGTGAGGGGAAGGGGGTGGTGTGAGGGGACGGGGGGGGTGAGGGGAAGGGGGTGTGTGAGGGGAAGGGGGGGTGTGAGGGGAGGGGGGGTGTGAGGGGAAGGGGGGTTGTGAGGGGAAGGGGGGGTTGTGAGGGGAAGGGGGGGTTGTGAGGGGAAGGGGGGGTTGTGAGGGGAAGGGGGGGTTGTGAGGGGAAGGGGGGGGGGTTGTGAGGGGAAGGGGGGTTGTGAGTGGAAGGGGAGTGTGAAGGAAAGGGGGGGTGGTGTGAGGGGAAGGGGATGGTGTGAGGGGAAGGGGATGGTGTGAGGGGAAGGGGGGGGTGAGGGGAAGGGGGGGTGAGGGGAAGGGGGGGTGAGGGGAAGGGGGGGGTGAGGGGAAGGGGGGTGTGAGGGGAAGGGGGGTGTGAGGGGAAGGGGGGTGTGAGGGGAAGGGGGTGTGTGAGGGGAAGGTGGGTGTGTGAGGGGAAGGGGTGTGTGTGAGGGGAAGGGTGGTGTGTGAGGGGAAGGGGGGGGAAGGGGAGTGTGAGGGAAAGGGGGGGTGGTGTGAGGGGAAGGGGGTGGTGTGAGGGGACGGGGGGGGTGAGGGGAAGGGGGTGTGTGAGGGGAAGGGGGTGTGTGAGGGGAGGGGGGGTGTGAGGGGAAGGGGGGTTGTGAGGGGAAGGGGGGGTTGTGAGGGGAAGGGGGGGTTGTGAGGGGAAGGGGGGGTTGTGAGGGGAAGGGGGGGTTGTGAGGGGAAGGGGGGGGGGTTGTGAGGGGAAGGGGGGTTGTGAGTGGAAGGGGAGTGTGAAGGAAAGGGGGGGTGGTGTGAGGGGAAGGGGATGGTGTGAGGGGAAGGGGATGGTGTGAGGGGAAGGGGGGGGTGAGGGGAAGGGGGGGTGAGGGGAAGGGGGGGTGAGGGGAAGGGGGGGGTGAGGGGAAGGGGGGGTGAGGGGAAGGGGGGGTGAGGGGAACGGGGGTGTGAGGGGAAGGGGGGGGTGTGAGGGGAACGGGGGTGTGAGGGAAAGGGGGGGGTGTGAGGGGAAGGGGGGGTGGTGAGGGGAAGGGGGGGGTGAGGGGAAGGGGGGGTGTGAGGAGAAGGGGGGGTGTGAGGGGAAGGGGGGGTGTGAGGGGAAGGGGGGTGTGAGGGGAAGGGGGGGTGTGAGGGGAAGGGGGTGTGTGAGGGGAAGGGGGGGTGTGAGGGGAAGGGGAGTGTGAGGGGAAGGGGGGTGTGAGGGGAAGGGGGGTGTGAGGGGAAGGGGGGTGTGAGGGGAAGGGGGGGTGTGAGGGGAAGGGGGGGTGTGAGGGGAAGGGGGGGTGTGAGGGGAAGCTGGGTGTGTGAGGGGAAGGGGGGTGTGTGAGGGGAAGGGGGGTGTGTGGGGGGAAGGGGAGTGTGAGGGAAAGGGGGGGTGGTGTGAGGGGAAGGGGGTGGTGTGAGGGGACGGGGGGGGGGGGGTGAGGGGAAGGGGGTGTGTGAGGGGAAGGGGGTGTGTGAGGGGAGGGGGGGTGTGAGGGGAAGGGGGGTTGTGAGGGGAAGGGGGGTTGTGAGGGGAAGGGGGGGTTGTGAGGGGAAGGGGGGGTTGTGAGGGGAAGGGGGGGTTGTGAGGGGAAGGGAGGGTTGTGAGGGGAAGGGGGGGGTTGTGAGGGGAAGGGGGGGTTGTGAGGGGAAGGGGGGTTGTGAGGAGAAGGGGAGTGTGAAGGAAAGGGGGGGTGGTGTGAGGGGAAGGGGTTGGTGTGAGGGGAAGGGGATGGTGTGAGGGGAAGGGGATGGTGTGAGGGGAAGGGGGGGTGAGGGGAAGGGGGGGGTGAGGGGAAGGGGGGTGAGGGGAACGGGGGTGTGAGGGGAAGGGGGGTGTGTGAGGGGAACGGGGGTGTGAGGGGAAGGGGGGTGTGAGGGGAAGGGGGGGTGTGTGTGAGGGGAAGGGGGGGGTGTGTGAGGGGAAGGTGGTGAGGGGAAGGGGGGGTGAGGGGAAGGGGGGTGTGAAGGGAAGGGGGGGTGCGTGAGGGGAAGGGAGGGGGGTGTGAGGGGGAGGGGGGTGTGAGGGGAAGGGGAGGGTGAGGGGAAGGGTGTGTGTGTGAGGGGAAGGGGGGGTGAGGGGAAGGGGGGTATGTGAGGGGAAGCGGGGTGTGTGAGGGGAAGTGGGTGTGTGTGAGGGGAAGTGGGTGTGTGTGAGGGGAAGGGGGTGTGTGTGAGGGGAAGGGGGGGGTGAGAGGAAGGGGGGGTGAGGGGAAGGGGGGGTCTGAGGGGGAACGGTGTGTGTGTGAGGGGGAAGAGGGGGCGTGTGTGAGGGGGAAGGCGTGTGTGAGGGTATGGGGGTGTGTGTGTGAGGGGGAAGGGGGGGTGAGGGGAAGGGGGGGTGAGGGGAAGGCGGGGTGAGGGGAAGGGGGGAACGGGGGGGGTGAGGGGAACGGGGGGGGTGAGCGGAACGGGGGGGTGAGGGGAACGGGGGGGTGAGGGGAACGGGGGGTGTGTGAGGGGAAGGGGGATGAGGGGAAGGGGGGTGAGGGGACGGGGGTGTGAGGGGACGGGGGTGTGAGGGGAAGGGGGGTGTGGGGAAGGGGGGTGTGGGGAAGGTGGGGGTGGAGGGAAGGGGGGTGAGGGGAAGGGGGTGTGTGTGAGAGGAAGGGGTGTGTGTGAGGGGAAGGGGGGTGGGTGAGGGGAAGGGGGTGTGAGGGGAAGGGGGTGTGAGGGTAAGGGTGGGTGAGGGGAAGGGGGTGTGAGGGGAAGGGGGGGTGGTGTGAGGGGAAGGGGGGTGGCGTGAGGGGAAGGGGGGTGGTGTGAGGGGAAGGGGGGTGGTGTGAGGGGAAGGGGGGGTGAGGGGAAGGGGTGGTGGTGTGAGGGGAAGAGGGTGTGTGTGAGGGGAAGGGGGGGTGAGGGGAAGGGTGTGTGTGTGAGGGGAAGGGGGGGTGAGGGGAAGAGGGGATGAGGGGACGGGGGTATGTGAGGGGAATGGGGTGTGTGTGAGGGGAAGTGGGTGTGTGTGAGGGGAAGGGGGTGTGTGTGAGGGGAAGGGGGGGGTGAGGGGAAGGGGGGGTGAGGGGAAGGGGGGTGAGGGGAAGGGGGGTGAGGGGAAGGGGGGTGAGGGGAAGGGGGGGTGTGAGGGGGAACGGTGTGTGTGTGAGGGGGAAGGGGGGTGTGTGTGTGAGGGGAAGGGGGGGCGTGTGTGAGGGGGAAGGGGGGGGCGTGTGTGAGGGTATGGGGGGGGGTGTGTGTGTGAGGGGGAAGGGGGGGTGAGGGGAAGGGGGTGTGTGTGAAGGGAAGGGCGTGTGTGTGAAGGGAAGGGGGGGTGAGGGGAAGGGGGGGTGTGGGGAAGGGGGGGGTGAGGGGAAGGGGGGTGAGGGGATGGGGGGTGAGGGGAAGGTGGGGGTGAGGGGAAGGTGGGGGTGGGGGGAAGGGGGGTGAGGGGAAGGGGGTGTGTGTGAGGGGAAGGGGGTGGGTGAGGGGAAGGGGGTGGGTGAGGGGAAGGGGGGTGGGTGAGGGGAAGGGGGGTGGGTGAGGGGAAGGGGGTGTGAGGGGAAGGGGGGTGGTGTGAGGGGAAGGGGGGGTGGTGTGAGGGGGAAGGGGGGGGGTGTGGGGGGGGGTGTGAGGGGGAAGGGGGGGGTGAGGGGAAGGGGGGGTGTGAGGGGAAGGGGGTGTGTGTGAGGGGAAGGGGGTGTGTGTGAGGGGAAGGGTGTGTGTGAGGGGAAGGGTTTGTGTGTGAGGGGAAGGGGGGTGAGGGGAAGGGGGGGGTGAGGGGAAGGGGGGGGTGAGGGGAAGGGGGGTGTGAGGGGAAGGGGGGTGTGAGGGGAAGGGGGGTGTGAGGGGAAGGGGGGGGTGAGGGGAAGGGGGGGGTGAGGGGAAGGGGGGTGTGAGGGGAAGGGGGGTGTGAGGGGAAGGGGGGGTGTGAGGGGAAGGGGGGGTGTGAGGGGAAGGGGGGGTGTTAGGGGAAGGGGGGTGTGTGAGGGGAAGGGGGGTGTGTGAGGGGAAGGGGGGGGAAGGGGAAGGGGGGATGTGAGGGGAAGGGGGGGTGTGAGGGGAAGGGGGGGTGTGAGGGGAAGGGGGGGTGTGAGGGGAAGGGGGGGTGTGAGGGGAAGGGGGGGTGTGAGGGGAAGGGGGGGGGGTGTGAGGGGAAGGGGGGGGTGTGAGGGGAAGGGGGGGGGTGAGGGGAAGGGGGGGGTGAAGGGAAGGGGGGGGGTGAGGGGAAGGGGGGGGTGAGGGGAAGGGGGGGTGAGGGGAAGGGGGGGTGTGAGGGGAAGGGGGGGTGTGAGGGGAAGGGGGGTGTGAGGGGAAGGGGGGTGTGAGGGGAAGGGGGGGTGAGGGGAAGGGGGGGTGTGAGGGGAAGGGGGGGTGTGAGGGGAAGGGGGGTGTGAGGGGAAGGGGGGGTGTGAGGGGAAGGGGGGGTGTGAGGGGAAGGTGGGTGTGTGAGGGGAAGGGGGGTGTGTGAGGGGAAGGGGGGGTGTGTGAGGGGAAGGGGGGGGGAAGGGGAGTGTGAGGGAAAGGGGGGGTGGTGTGAGGGGAAGGGGGTGGTGTGAGGGGACGGGGGGGGTGAGGGGAAGGGGGGGTGTGAGGGGAGGGGGGGTGTGAGGGGAAGGGGGGTTGTGAGGGGAAGGGGGGGTTGTGAGGGGAAGGGGGGTTGTGAGGGGAAGGGGGGGTTGTGAGGGGAAGGGGGGGTTGTGAGGGGAAGGGGGCGGTTGTGAGGGGAAGGGGGGTTGTGAGGGGAAGGGGAGTGTGAAGGAAAGGGGGGGGGTGTGAGGGGAAGGGGATGGTGTGAGGGGAAGGGGATGGTGTGAGGGGAAGGGGGGGGTGAGGGGAAGGGGGGGTGAGGGGAACGGGGGTGTGAGGGGAAGGGGGGTGTGTGAGGGGAACGGGGGTGTGAGGGGAAGGGGGGGTGTGAGGGGAAGGGGGGTGTGTGTGAGGGGAAGGGGGGTGTGTGTGAGGGGAAGGTGGTGAGGGGAAGGGGGGGTGAGGGGAAGGGGGGGTGTGAAGGGAAGGGGGGGTGCGTGAGGGGAAGGGAGGGGGTGTGAGGGGGAGGGGGGTGTGAGGGGAAGGGGGGTGTGAGGGGAAGGGTGTGTGTGTGAGGGGAAGGGGGGTGAGGGGAAGGGGGGTATGTGAGGGGAAGGGGTGTGTGTGAGGGGAAGTGGGGGTGTGTGAGGGGAAGGGGGTGTGTGTGAGGGGAAGGGGGGGTGTGAGAGGAAGGGGGGTGAGGGGAAGGGGGGGTCTGAGGGGGAACGGTGTGTGTGTGAGGGGGAAGAGGGGGCGTGTGTGAGGGGGAAGGCGTGTGTGAGGGTATGGGGGTGTGTGTGTGAGGGGGAAGGGGGGGTGAGGGGAAGGGGGGTGTGTGTGAAGGGAAGGGCGCGTGTGTGAAGGGAAGGGGGGGGTGAGGGGAAGGGGGGGTGAGGGGAAGGGGGGGTGAGGGGAAGGGGGGAACGGGGGGGTGAGGGGAACGGGGGGGTGAGGGGAACGGGGGGGTGAGGGGAACGGGGGTGTGTGAGGGGAAGGGGGGGTGAGGGGAAGGGGGGTGAGGGGACGGGGGTGTGAGGGGAAGGGGGGTGTGGGGAAGGTGGGGGTGGGGGAAAGGGTGTGTGTGTCAGGGGAAGGGGTGTGTGTGAGGGGAAGGGGGTGTGAGGGGAAGGGTGGGTGAGGGGAAGGGGGCGTGAGGGGAAGGGGGGGTGGTGTGAGGGGAAGGGGGGGTGGTGTGAGGGGAAGGGGGGGTGGTGTGAGGGGAAGGGGGGGTGAGGGGAAGGGGTGGTGGTGTGAGGGGAAGAGGGTGTGTGTGAGGGGAAGGGCGGTGTGAGGGGAAGGGTGTGTGTGTGAGGGGAAGGGGGGGTGAGGGGACGGGGGGTATGTGAGGGGAATGGGGGGTGTGTGAGGGGAAGTGGGTGTGTGTGAGGGGAAGGGGGTGTGTGTGAGGGGAAGGGTGGTGTGTGTGAGGGGAAGGGGGGGGTGTGAGGGGAAGGGGGGGTGTGAGGGGAAGGGGGTGTGAGGGGAAGGGGGTGTGAGGGGAAGGGGGGGTGAGGGGAAGGGGGGTGTGAGGGGAAGGGGGGTGAGGGAAGGGGGGGTGTGAGGGGGAACGGTGTGTGTGAGGGGGAAGGGGGGTGTGTGTGTGAGGGGGAAGGGGGGGCGTGTGTGAGGGGGAAGGCGTGTGTGAGGGTATGGGGGGGTGTGTGTGAGGGGGAAGGGGGGATGAGGGGAAGGGGGTGTGTGTGAAGGGAAGGGCGTGTGTGTGAAGGGAAGGGGGGGTGAGGGGAAGGGGGGGGGTGTGGGGAAGGGGGGGGTGTGGGGAAGGGGGGGTGAGGGGAAGGGGGGTGAGGGGAACGGGGGGTGTGTGAGGGGAAGGGGGTGTGAGGGGAAGGGGGGTGAGGGGAAGGTGGGGGTGAGGGGAAGGTGGGGGTGGGGGGAAGGGGGTGAGGGGAAGGGTGTGTGTGTGAGGGGAAGGGGGTGGGTGAGGGGAAGGGGGTGGGTGAGGGGAAGGGGGGTGGGTGAGGGGAAGGGGGTGTGAGGGGAAGGGGGGTGAGGGGAAGGGGTGGTGGTGTGAGGGGAAGAGGGTGTGTGTGAGGGGGAAGGGGGGGTGTGAGGGGGAAGGGGGGGGTGTGAGGGGGAAGGGGGGGTGTGAGGGGGAAGGAGGGGGAAGGGGGGGTGTGAGGGGAAGGGGGTGTGTGTGAGGGGAAGGGGGGGGTGTGAGGGGAAGGGTGTGTGTGTGAGGGGAAGGGGGTGTGTGTGAGGGGAAGGGGGGGGGAGGGGAAGGGGGGGGTGAGGGGAAGGGGGGGTGTGAGGGGAAGGGGGGTGAGGGGAAGGGGGGGTGAGGGGAAGGGGGGTGAGGGGAAGGGGGGGGTGAGGGGAAGGGGGGTGAGGGGAATGGGGGGGTGAGGGGAAAGGGGTGTGTGTGCGCAAGTTGTGAGGGGAAGGGGGCGGGGGAAAGGGGGTGTGTGTGAGGGGAAGGGGGTGTGTGTGAGGGGAAGGGGGGGGGGGGTGTGAGGGGAAGGGGGGGTGAGGGGAAGGGGGGTGTGTGTGAGGGGAAGGGGGGTGTGAGGGTGAAGGGGGTGTGAGGTGAAGGGGGGGTGAGGTGAAAGGGGGGTGAGGGGAAGGGGGTGGTGTGGGGAAGGGGGGGTGAGGGGAAAAGGGGGTGAGAGGAAGGGGGGGTGAGGGGAAAGGTGTGTGTGTGAGGGGAAGGGGGGGGGTGTGAGGGAACACCTTCTCCAGAAGCCCCCTTCTGACTGGGGGTACCCTTTCCTTAAGGTCCAATGATTTCCTGACCTCTCTTCCCTCCCCAGCCTACCCCACGACACACTGATGACCCTCCTCTCATCCCCTCCCCAGGCGCTCCCTGTCTTCCCTGCCCTGGGACCTTTGACACTAAGCTTGGCCTCCATTTCCCAGGACTCAGGCTGTGGCAGATCCTTGCAGCGCCTCTTCCGGCCACCGCAGCGCTGTAGCTGGAGGGACTGGCGAGCTGTTGGTCAATCTGATTGCCTGGCAGCTCACCAAGGTGGGACTTCCTTTCAACTGAGGGGCGGAGGTGCTCTCAGAGCCAGCGGAGATGTGTTCCCTGCTGCCTCTTAGGATGGCGGCAACTGAGTCCCTGCCATCCTAAAAGTTCAGACCAATGCCTTCAGGTGATGTGCATGAAGGAAAATAATCAAATTGGGAGAATTTAAAAAATCTTCACAGACAGATTAGGTGGAGTGGTCATGCTAAATTGCCCTCGGGTTATGGGAATGGAGTGGAGGCCAAATGGCCTCCTTCTGCACTAGGGATTCTATAATTCTATGAATTTTGTTTTTCAGTACAGATGGAGGAAATTAAAATAAAGCACTGTCAATTATCCTTCGATATTTTTTGTCCTTTGTGATTGTCTTCGAAATTGTCTCTACTTTCTTCAAGCTGCAATTATGTCAAAATCAAGCAATCACCTCTTTCCAAATCTGATCCAGATTCTAGTACAGTCCAAGCACTGCAACATCAAAATGTAATTAGTACCACTGCAAAATTGAGGACTCCCTAGTTGGGGAATTTAGAACTCAGGGGCCACAGAATCAGAATAAGGATTGCGATGAGAAATTTCTCCATTCGAAGGTTTGCGAATCTTTGGAATTCTGTGCCCTGTAGACCTGTGTATTGTCAGTCGTTGAGTATACCAAGACTAATTGAAGGATTTGTGAGCCTGGGACTCTCTGTCCTCTTACTGACCTGTTAAACATTTTGTTCTCTTGGACTTTCCTTTAGCAGAATGGCCTATGAGGATGCCAACTATTACCCACCCTGAGTGGGCAAGCTCCCAATCAACAGTAATACAAAAGCAAAATACTGCAGATGTCGGAAATCTGAAAATAAAACAAAAGTGCTCAAAACTGAGTGTCTATCGCAGGTCTATTGGGAGAGATTCTATCAGATTCTATCGGGAGAAAATGGGACAAATGTTTCAGGCCTGTGACCTCACAAATGAGATGTCATTGTTATAATGTGGGAAACATAACAACAACAACTTGTATTTGTATAGCACCTTTAATGTAATAATGGGCAGGGTTTCCTCCGGCAGCTCCGTTTCCTCCCGCAAGCCCCGAAAGACATGCTGTTAGGTGAACTGGACATTCTGAATTCTCCCTCTGTGTACCTGAACAGGCGCCAGAATGTGACGACTAGGGGCTTTCCACAGTAACTTCATTGCAATGTTAATGTAAGCCGACTTGTGACAATAAAGATTATTATTAAAACATTATAAAACAAAACCTGACATTGAGCCTCATATGGAGGTATTAGGTGAGATGACCAAACATTTGGTGAAAGAGGTATGCTTCAAGGTGTGCCTCAAAGGAGGAAAGCAAAGTGGAGAGCTGGAGAGAGGGTATTCCAGAGCTTGGGGCCCAAGTAGCAGAAGGTACAGTCAGCAATGGTGGAGTGATTAAATTTGGCATGCTCAAGAGGCTCAACTTGGAGGAGCACTGAAATCAGAGGGTTGTAGGGCTTGAGGAGATTACAGAGATAGGGGGCAGATTCTCTGGTCCGCCAGCTGCGTTTTCCGGCCTGGTGTTACCCCGCCGCGGTGGGATTCTCCATTCCTGCAAGCGGTCAATGGGGTTTTCCCATTATGGCCACCCCACGCAGTCGGGAAACCGCGTCGGGAATGGGTGCGCTGCCGGCGGACTGGAGGATCCCGCCGACGGAGAATTCCGCTGGGGAAGTGTCAGAAACAAATGTGGGAATTGTAAAATCGAGGCATTGTTTACCTGGGAGGCAATGTAGGTCAGAGAACACAGGAGTGATAGTACATGACTAGGGGATCTGATATGAATTTGGATATGGGCAGCAGAATTTAAGATGATCTCTGGTTTATGGGGGTTAGAATGTGGGAGATCATTCAGGAAGATGTTAGAATAACCGTAATCAGGGGCCACAGCATGATAATGACCATATAGTGGGCGGAATTCTCCCAAGATCCCACCAGCAGGTTCAATAGTAGATTGGGGGGGGGGGGGGGCACGCTAAATTGCTCCTTTATTGGAAAACATTTTTTGGGTACTCTTAATTTATAAAGAAAAATAGAAATTTTATTGAGAAAAGTTTTTCAATATAATACTGTAAAACCATAACACACAACAATTCTCGACTCACTGTCCTCCCCCATCCCCTACCACCCTTCACACCAGAAAGGAAAAACAACTGAGTGACAACCAGAAACAAAACCAGGAAACCGCATCTACCCCGCACCCCCGCCCAAATATCTGATGGTGACCTGGGGCGCCATTCTCCGATCCCCCAGCGGGTCGGAGAATGGCCGTTGGCCGCTGTGAATCCCGCCCCCGCCGGTTGCCGAAGTCTCCGGTACCGGATATTCGGCGGGGGTGGGAATCGGGCCGCGCCGGTTGGCGGGCCCCCCTGCTGGATTCTCCGGCCTGGATGGGCCGAAGTCCCGCCGATAAATTGCCTGTCCCGCCGGCGTAAATTAGAGTACCTATTTACCGGCGGGACAAGGCGGCGTGGGCGGGCTCCGGGGTCCTGGGGGCGATCTGACCCCGGGGGGTGCCCCCACGGTGGCCTGGCCCGCGATCGGGGCCCACCGATCCGCGGGCGGGCCTGTGCCGTGGGGGCACTCTTTCCCTTCCGCCTCCGCAACAGTCTCCACCATGGCGGAGGCGGAAGAGACTCTCCCCACTGCGCATGCGCGGGAAACTGTCAGCGGCCGCTGACGCTCCTGCGCATGCGCCGCCCCGACATGTCATTTCCGCGCCAGCTGGCGGGGCAACAAAGGCCGTTTCCGCCAGCTGGCAGGGCGGAAATCCCTCCGGCGCCGGCCTAGCCCCTCATTGTTGGGACTCGGCCACCAAAGATGCGGAGCATTCCGCACCTTTGGGGCGGCGCGATGCCCGTCTGGCGCCGTTTTGGGCGCCAGTCGGCGGACATCGTGCCGTTTGGGGAGAATTTCGCCCCAGTTCTCTAAAAAATAAAATAAAAGGCTGTCATCTCGACTAGAACCCTTCTGGTGACCCCCTCAGGATGTACTTGATGTTTTCTAAGTGCAAAAACTCCATAAGGTCACTCATCCAGTACGAAGCACTGGGCGGAACCAGAGTCCTCTGCCCATGCAGAACCCGCCTACGGGCTATTAACAAGGCAAAGGCAAGTAAATCCGCCTTCGCTCCTGTCCGCAGCTTCGCAAGTCCGAGACCCAAAGGTGGCCACCAGCTCATTCCCAAGAATTCCGCTCATTCCCAAGAATTCCTGACTTGGTGTTGAAGAAGGAAACCCAAAATCCCACAAGTTTAGGACAAGATCAGAACATGTGTGTATGATTCTCCAGCCCCCCTGAACAATGCTCACACTTATCCTCTACTCCCGGAAAAAAAACACTCATCTGCACCCTGGTCAGATGTGTCCTATGTACCACCTTGAACTGAATCAAACTGAGCCTAACACAAGAGGAGGTGGATTTGATCCTGTTTAGAGACTCACTCCACACACCCCCCCACCCCATCAAAAACCTGATCCAGCTCCCTTTCCCACTTCCCACAAGCCGACTACAAATATCCAATATCTTCCCCTCCCCTAGCTCAACTGTGGAAAGGACTCTATCCACCAAGGAGGGCTAGGGTGTCAAGGGGAAGGAAGGAATTTCCTGATGCAAAAGCCTACACACCTGATAATACCTGAACAGATTAGTTTTCGGAAAGTGGAATTTACCCAATCACTCCTCAAAACCAGCGAACTTCCCTCCTATAAATATGTCGCCAAACAGCTCCAAACCTTCTTCCTCCATGCCCCAAACGACTAGTCCTAAACCGTCAGAACAAAGCGATGGTTTCTGCAGATTGGGGGCGAACAACGACATGCCACCCCGCTTGAAATGTTGCCTAAAATATCTCCATATTCTCAGAGTGGTCGCCATTTTCGGACTTGAAGTCAACAGAAGAGGACCCGTAACCAAGGCCCTCAAACAAGTATCTCTACAGGCACTCCTCTCCATCCGCCCCCATATGAATTCCTACCCTTAAACCTCTCCCGTATCTTGTCGATGTTCGCCGTACAATAATAAAATAACAGATTGGGCAACGATAGGCCCTCCCGATTGCCTTTCCCTCTGCAAAAATCTCTACCAATCCATGGGGGTCTTACCCATCCAAATAAAAGAAGATATTTTACTGACTTTCACAAAGGAAGATTTGGGAAAGAAAACTGGGAGACACTGAAATAAAATTAGAAACCTTGGGTGGATCTTCATCTTTACCGACTGGAGCCTACTCACCAGGGACAGAGGGAGGTGATCCCACTTCTTCAAATTAGACTTGACTCCGTTTACCAAACCAGCAAAATTAAGTTTATGGAGCGAGGCCCAATCGTGGTCCACCCGGATTCCCAGATAATGGAAGCTAGACCTCGCCAGGCGAAAAGGCAACCTTCCCAGATCGGCTCCCTTACCAGGGGAATTCACTGGAAAGTATTCGCTTTTGTCCAAGTTCAGTTTATGTCCCGGGATGGAGCCAAAACTCCTAAGCAGCTTCATTATCTCCTCTACATTGGAGAGTGGATCTGTTATATACAACAGCAATTCATCTGCGTACAAAGACACCCTAAGCTCCATCTCTTCCCTCTCTATTCCCCTCCACCTGGTAGATGACCACAATGCTATGGTAAAGGCTCATTTGCCAGGGTAAACAATAGTGGGAACAATGGGCAACCCTGCCTCGTACCTCTATTCAGCTGGAAATTTTGAGCTCAGGGCATTCGTATGAATGCTTGCGATGGGGGCTCTGTATAAAAGAAGGATCCAAGAGATAAATCTAGGCCCAAAACCGAACCTCCGAACAAATACCCCACCCCACCCTATCAAATGCCTTTTCAGCGTCCATTGAAATAATCACCTCTGGCTCGGGGATTTGAGAGGGGATAGAATAACATTAAGTAATCACAGTACATTGGCCGACAGCTGTCTGCCCTTAACAGACATGGTCTATTCCTCTGATATAACTCCTGGAGGGCAGGGCTCCAAATGCATTGCCAAAACCTTCGCCAAAAACTTTGCATCTGCATTCAATAACGAAATAGGGTGTTACGACCCTTATGCTTCTTTTAAATCAAAGAAATCGATGCCTGTGCCAATGTGGCCAGCAATATCCCACGGGACATGGAATTGTTAAACATCTCTAAAAACTACGGGACCAGCTGAACCGCAAATTTCTTGTAAGATTTGATTGGTAATCCATCCGGGCCCGGAGCCTTACCTGACTGCATTAAACACATGCATTTCATGACCTCCTCCAGGCTCAATGGGGACTTCAACTCCTCCCTTCCCTCTCGCTCTACCACTGGGATAGACAAGCCAACCAAAACTTCCGTCATAGACAACCCACTCTCCGGGGGCTCCGACTTATAAAGGCTGCGATAAAAGGCCACGAAAGCCTCATTGGCCGTACCTGGGGTGGAGAGGAACCTGCCACTCAAGTTCTTCGCCTACACTATTTCCCGAGAGGCCGTCTACCACCTCAGCTGGAGTGCTAAAGGCGACTCGCCCTCTCCCCGTGCTCATAAAAATCCCTCTTCAAGCATTGCAGCTGGTGCACCACCCTGTCGAAAGCAGCCCAAATTCCAGCTGCAATTTCTTCCTGCACTGTAGAGGTTCTATGAATTTGGGGCAAGCGAGTATTGAAGATCCACCTCAAGGATGGAATCCATCAACCTCTGCCTCTTCATCCTTTCACTCTTCTTTATATGTGCCGAATAGGAGATTATCTGCCCCCTAATGACCGCCTTCAGCGCCTCCCACAATGCAGATGGCGAAATACCCTCACTGCTATTAAAGTCAATGTACTCCCAATGGTGGAGGAAACCCTCTCACAGAATCCCGGAGCTGCCAACAACGTGATCTCCAAACTCCTCTGGGGCCGCTAAGCGGGGCCCGGCCTCAACACCAGATCCACAAAATGTGGATCATGTTCCAAAATAACTATTGCCGAATATCCTGCCCACACCACCCCAGGAAGGAGAGACCTATCCACCACAAAATAGTCGATCCGAGAGTAGACCTGAGAGAATAAAGAAAAATCCTTCTCATTTCGATGTAAAAATCGTCACAGTCTGCCCCCCCCCACCCCCCACCCATCTGCTCCATAAAGGCCAGAAGTGCCTTTGCCATCCCTGAAAGACTCATAGATCGAGGCCTTGATCTATCACGCCGAGGGTCCACTACACAATTCAATTCCTCCAGAATTAGCTGGGACAGGTCCAGTTCAGGAATGGAAACCAGCAACTTGTTAACAAAAGCTGTATCATCCCTGTTCGGTGCATTCAAGTTAACTAAGGCCACCAGGGTACCCGCCAATAACCCACTGACAATTACATACCTCCCATTCGGATCCACCAAAATCATAGCCGCCAAAAAGATACTCTCTTATTAATCAAAATCGCAGCCCCCGGGGCCCTACTGTCAAATCCACCCAGCTCTTCCGTAGCTTTGTCTGATCTTTTTAGAGCACCCAATTCATTTTTTCCAATTGAGGGGCAATTTAGCATGGCCAATCCACCTACCCTGCACATCTTTGGGTTGTGGGGGCGAAACCCACACAAACACGGGGGGGAATGTGCAAACTCCACACGGACAGTGACCCAGAGCCGGGATTGAACCTGGAACCTCAGCGCCCTGAGGCATCAGTGCTAACCACTGCACCACCGTGCTGCCCATCTTGTCTGATCTTTAATCTGCAAATGGATATCAAGCACCACATCAGCGTGCAAACTCCTAAGGTGTGCAAACACCCTTTTTACCAGGGCGGTCAACCCCTCACATTCCAAGTGACCAGCCGAATAGGAGGTCGTCCTAAATTCATGCCTAAAAGCCACCCACAGTATGAGCTGCAGATATCCCCATCCCTCCGCTCCTGTTAACGAACTTTATAGCTGGCAGGACAGCCCTCAAACAGAGAAATAAACGTAACAAAAAACCATAACACCAAACAGTCCCCTGCTCAAATTCAACTTCAATCGTTCCAGAAAAAAGAAACAAGAACAGCACCTATCCTACAAAACCCACTAAGTCCATGCTTCTGCACAATCGCCTCTATCTCCTCTGGAGACTCAAAGTATTAATCTTTCGATTCATAAGTAAAGATGTTGAACGTCTACACAAAATGGCACTGGGTTACTGTTGAGGTCCCAATGGAGGTCCAGGGATTAGGACAATACGATTTCCCATGACCTCCTCAGAATATGAAGTTCCCCTTTAAGGGTTGGGGGGGGGGTCTTCCCCTTTAAGGAGACAGGGCTTCCCTTAACAAGGATAGCCCCAGCTGCATAAAAACCCTGGCCTGGTTGCAGGTTGGGGAAGGAGACCCTTAGGGAAGTGATGGAGTAGCGGAATTGTATTGAAATAAACCTTGTTCATAAATTTCTACTATCGTCTATGCGTTCTACCTATCGTGGTTTCAAAAGTTATGACGGAGGACTACACACCATCAGGCCTGCCTCCCCTCCCCCTCACGGAATAGGGTGCAAAACACCCGGTTGCATAATTAATTAGGTCAGGCCAAAAGATTAGGCAAGTTTTGGGCAGCACGGTAGCACAAGTGGATAGCACTGTGGCTTCAAAGTGCCAGGGTCCCAGGTTCGATTCCCTGCTGGGTCACTGTCTGTGCGGAGTCTGCACGTTCTCCCTGTCTGCGTGGGTTTCCTCCGGGTGCTCCGGTTTCCTCCCACAGTCCAAAGATGTGCAGGTTAGGTGTATTGGCCATGCTAAATTGCCCTTAGTGACCAAAAAAAAAGGTTAGGAGGGGTTATTGGGTTACGGGGAAGGGTGGAAAGTGAGGGCTTAAGTGGGTTGGTGCAGACTCGATGGGCCGAAAGGCCTCCTTCTGCACTTTATGTTCTATGTTTTCCCCACAGTCCTCTGCAGCGGGAAACACTCCACGTTCCTGCCCCCGCCACGGGACTTAGTCTCAGATGGGAGAATTCCGCCCAATCTGTTCTTTTAGGGAGATCATCTGAAGGATGACAGTTGGCCTGGAAATCAAGGATACCCAACTCTTGTGTTCTTTTTCAAAATAGTGGTCATAGGAACCTTCACATTCAACTGATTGGCAGGCAACCGTGTGGTTTAACGACCAATCTTGAAAATGGCATGCTGACAGTACAGTGCTGGAGTCTCAGCCTAGATTTTATCAATTTCTGGAGTGGAACTTGAACCCACAATTTTCAGATTGAGGCATAAAATCCATGGCTAACCCAAAATATAATAACGAAGGTGAACATAGAGGTTTTGCACCGTTGCCACTTGTGATATTAAGCAGGAATGAGTTTTTTCTATCCAGGTTCTTACTGAGCAGAAAATCTAGGAAAGACTCTCCCAATATCATTCCCTATTAAGAGTCAAGCTGTGGGCTGATTTATTTTTGTTAAGGAAACAGAGCCTGCGATTGCAAAGCTTCTTGATCCCATTTGAAAGGCATTTTATATTGCAAATCCACATATCGGGCATATACCTGCTGCCTTACATTCAGTGGTTTATAATTTCATTGAACAACACTCAAGAACTCAACACCATCCAGGACAAAGCAGCCCGCTTGATTGCTCCCTCTTCTACAAACATTCACTCCCTCCATCACCGACGAACAGTGGCAGCCGTGTGTACCACCTACATGATGCACTGCAGAAACACGACAAGGTTCCTTAGACAGCATCTTCCAAACCCACGACCACTGCCACCTGTTGCCTTTTTTACCTACTGTAAATATGGCAGTCAGTGAGGTTGCCCTCCTTCCTTTGGATATCAATATTATAATGCTCAGAGTCGCCAGGTATCAAATGATACCATCACAAGGTTCAACTGGCTATCGATCAAAGAGCCAAACACCAGTTAGTTAGTTCAAGGTCAAGGGTACTTTATTTACACACACAAGTAATCATGCAACATAAACACTACTAGTTAAACTACATCTATCGACTATGACAACCTGTACTTAACTTCAGACACCCGGCTTAGGTCAGAGGAACAGTGGCCTTTGTTCGATTCTGGATCTATCGAGTGTGTAGAAGTAACTGCTGCTCAGTTAGGCTCATCCGTCTTGTAGCGGGCGTTGAACTTGAACTTGCTTCTGGTGGTGCTGCGATTGGAGATGATCGTTGCCGGGGCGCCAGGTCCAAAAGAGGCCAAACACATGGTGGACTCTCTTCTTATGCTTGGGGGTTTTCGCGCTCTTTTGGACAGTCCTTTAGTTTGGACCCCACTAATTGGGTAATTCCTGATCATTGCGTTCAATTCGAACCAATAAAGGGGCGGGTGTTTTGATGGCTGGGTGTGTCCTAAACGGTCATTGACCCTGTTGTTTACGCTTCCTGAGTACAAGAAGTGGCGCCTAAATGTCTGGGACTGTACCGGTCGCTCAAGTACCAGTCCTTTGTCTGGCGGAGATGGGCCATCAAATGCTAATCGGTCCATCAAACGCTAATTGGTTGGGGTTTCGATACCATCTGGATTCCTCATTTGCAAATATACATTCAGGCTCTGAGCCTGCCTGAATCTCGCATTGTCCATTTTTCCTCCTATGCTTTGCGACCTTCTCTGTTCCTGGTTGTAAGTGGCCATCCCAGATGGCTATACACCTATAAGGACAAGAGCAGCGGATACCTGGGAAGACAACCACCTGGAGGTTCCCCTCCAAGTCACTCACCACCACGACTTGGAAATATATCACCGTTCTTTCACTGTCGCTGGGGCAAGATCCTGGAACTCACTCCCCAACAGCACAGTGGGTGTACCTACATGTCAGGGACTGCAGCGTTTCAAGAAGGCAACTCACCACCACCTTCTGAAGGGAAGCTAGGGATGGGCAATAAATGCTGGCCTAACATGTGACTTCCACATCCCATAACTTAATTTAAAAAAAACAATAATACCAGGAAATTATTTTTCAAACTTTTGCAAAAAGCAAAACCACAATGCAAGTTTAAATACCAAGATCAGTGTGGATTGTTTTTGTGATGTTGGTTTGGTGCACTGTAATGGATCCAATGTCAGTATGACAGTGTTTGCTATTTGACCAGCAAAAGGGTAAACCATTACTGCCCCTCAGGGTATCTCATGTAAATTGCGAATCAGCACCCGCCCTGAATTGTATTGAGTATTGGAGTAGTGCTACAGGTAAATGGAATCTACATTATCATTTAAATCTGGTTTGAATGAGGCAGGGCTTGTAAGGAAAGAATTGGCAATTATTTTGGAGCCAATCATGTCCTGAGGATATTCTACCCTTATCACACCTGCACTTTTGAAGAGGATATGTACAGACAAATACTGCAGCCATTTAAATAATGTATGCTTGTGATATGGGCGATTTATGTAAGGCCACATTTATTGCATGGATAGATGTTGATGGGTCATTTTCTTGAACTACTGTGTCCCATGTTCTGACGTTCCAACATGGAAGTAAATCGGAAATTTAGATATTTTGGATATTGTCCTGGTGACATTGAACCAATGGCAATATAAGTCCAAGTCAGAATGATTCGAGTCAGCAGCAGCTTCATCCATTTCCTGTCAATACCGCCTCACGGACATAACTCCAGGCACAACACAAAAGGCAGAAGTAAATTTAAAGTACCACAACAGATAAAGCGTTAAAACATTAATTGTGTGCCTGGTGCTGTCAGAGTTCCATTCTCTTCTCTCGTTTCCATCTGCAGATACAGAGTTACAAATGGGATTGACATTGGGAATACTCTTGAATCTTTGTTTCGAGAACGAGAAGCCGAGGACGGCCAGGTTGGCGTTTCATAACAACTGGTACATCCTCCTCTCTCTGTGCCCACCAGCTGATCCAGAAGCAGTGCACGTGCATCCTTTGCTACACAAGAGAAGGCTTCACACAGTTATGGGGCACATAAGGGGTGGAATTATCTGCCGGCAGGATCCTCCGACTCCGCTGACAACGCACCCACGCCTGCGGGTTTCCCAACGGCGTTGGGTGCCCACAATGGGAAATCCCATTGGCCGGCAGCCGGAATGGAGGGTCCCGCTGCCGGCGAGGGCTCACCGTGCAGGAAAACGTGGCTGGCGGACTGGAGAATCCCGCTAAAGAATTTTAGGGGGGGGCACGGTGGGGCAGTGGTTAGCACAGCTGCCTCACGGTGCCGAGGTCCCAGGTTCGATCCCAGCTCTGGGTCACTGTCCGTGTGGAGTTTACACATTCTCCCCGTGTCTGTGTGGGTTTCGCCCCCACAACCCAAAGATGTGCAGGCTAGGTGGATTGGCCATGCTAAATTGCCCCTTCATTGGAAAAAGATAATTGGGTACTCTAAATTTATTAAACAAAAGATTCTTAGGGGGTTTGACAGGGTAAATGTTGGGAGGATTTTTACACTTGTGGGAGAGGCCATCGTCACAGAGTAGAGGGGTGTTCATTTTATCTGAGGAAAACTTTCTCATCTCAAAGAGTGGTAAATCTTTGGAATTCTTTACCCCAGGAAGATGTGGAGGCCGAATTGTTGAACCTTTTCAAGACTGAGATCAATAGGATTTTAATGAGGGGAATTAAGTGTTACAGAGATAAGGCAGGAAAGTGGACTTAGTGAGTGTTGGACCAGCTATATTCTTACTAAATGGTGGAGCAGGCTCAAAGGGGTGAATTGTCTCCTCCTGTTACTATTTCTTATGGTCTTACACACTTCCACAATAGGCATTGCACTGCCAGTGGCTTACCATCATGTATATATACAATTAGGTAACACCCAGCCATAGAATCCATAGAATCCCTATAGTGCAGAAGGAGGCCATTCGGCCCATCGAGTCTGCACCGACCCACCAAAAGAGCACTCAACCTAAGCCCACTCCCCCCACCCTATCCCCGTAACCCTGTGCATTGATCATGGCCAATCCACCTGACCTGTACATCATTGGACACTAAGGGGTAATTTAGCATGGCGAATCCACCAAAGCCGTTGGTTATATCAAATATGACCCCAGAAGTGAGAGGTTATAATTTTGAGGAAAGAATGACCAGGTTGGGGAATCTTTCTCTGTTAATGAGAAAATAGCCAAGTAAAGGGGCGGGATTCTCCGACCCCCCGCCGGGTCAGAGAATCGCCGGGGGTCGGCGTGAATCCCGCCCCCATCGGCTGCCGAATTCTCCGGCACCGGAGATACGGCGGGGGTGAGAATTGCGCCGCACCGGTCGGCAGGCCCCCCCCCGGCGATTCTTCGACCCGCGATGGGCCGAAGTCCTGCTCGTTCTATGCAGGTCCCGCCGGCATAAATTGGAGTTGATCCCTTACTGGCGGAACCTGGCGGCGCGGGCGGACTCCGGGATCCTGGGGGGCGCGGGGCAATCTGGCCCCGGGGGGTGACCCCACGGTGGCCTGGCCCGCGATGGGGGCCCACCGATCCGCGGGCGGGCCTGTGCTGTGGGGGCACTCTATTCCTATGTGCCGGCCGTGTAAGCCTCTGCGATGGCCGATGCGTAGGTGAACCCCCCCCTGCACATGGGTGGAGATGACATCAGCAGCCGCTGATGCTCCCGCACATGCGCGGACCCACGCCGCCGGTGGAGTCCCTTCAGCGCCGGCTGGCGAGGTGCCAAAGGCCTCCCACGCCGGCCGGCGGGGTGCCAACCACTCCGGGGCGGGCCTAGCCCCTGAAGGTGCAGAGGATTCCGCACCTTTGGGGCGACCCAACACCGGAATGGTTCACGCCACTCCGCCCTGCCGGGATCCCCCGCCCCGCCAGGTACGGGAGAATCCCGCCCATGGTCTTCAAAATTGTGATGGGATTTGCTAGAGTAGATACGGAGAGATTATTTTCATTTGTGGCAATGTCCAAAACTAGGGGTCATACATATAAAAAAAGCCACTAATAACTCCAATTGGGAAGAAAATTCTTTGCCTTGAGAGTGGTTAGAATGTGCAACTTATTACTACATGGAGTAGTTGAGCCGGATAGAATAGATGAATTGAAATGGAAACTATATAAGGAAGAATGGAATAGAAGATTATGCTGAGAGGCTTTGAGAGTGGGAGAAGGCCCATTTGGAGCATCCACAGCAGAATAGATCTGTTGTGCAAAGTCACCTATTTCTGTGCTGTAAACTCGATGTAATGTCACTGACCTTACTAATCGCAGAGATACATCCAGCAAGTCACAGGTGAAAAGGTCCTGATTGAACTCCAGGTCAGTTTACCACAGGGTTGCAGTGCAGGTTAGAAACACGCCCACTGCCCCAGAAATGAGGCCCCAGGGATTTTAACTTCCAGGCCTCATTTAAATCTCAACCGGATGAGTTGCCATCTGATCAGGTCAAAACATCAGGAAGGTGAATTCATGGTAGGGATAACTTGAGTGGGGCCCGCAGAAGCATTCCTGCAAGATTTGCCTTCTCAGCGTCTATCTCAAACACCTCCATCCGACTCATGTTCTGTCCTCTGTTCTCGCCTCTCTGACTCATGTGCCCCCTAGGTGAATGTCTACATGGTGGTGCTTTTCAGGTTGATGGAGAGCGTTGATACTGGTGATGGAGAGCATGAAGCAAGGGTTCTGGTAGACCTTCATTCTCTGCCTTTTGTTGTGTAATGTCTGGAGGATGAGAATGAGAAGAAGAAGTTAGACCATAAGACATAGAAATAAAACTAGGCCATTTGGCCCATTGAGTTTGCTCCACCCTTCAATTAGAATGAGTTGCTGTGGGGAAGAAATCAGGAAATTGAAAAGTTTAACATAATGGGTGGGATTCTCTGGTCCCCCATTCATGTGTTTCTTGGCGGTACACGATTCGCTGGTGGTGGGATTCTCTCTTCCCATCGCTTGTCAATGAAGCCACCAGGAAACCCATGGGTGGAGGTGCACTGCTAATGGAAAAGAGGATCCCAACAGCCAGAGTATTCCGGCCAAGATTTCATGAGGTTTCAACTTATGTACGGTCAAAAACGCAAGAGGAGCAGGTTGTCGGAATAACCTGGAGCTGCCTCCTTTCTTCCTCATCTTTGCTTTAATCTCTTGTCCACAAACCTTCCTTCATATAAGAACTGAAAGCATGAGAGATTGGGAGAGAGTGCATCTGTTGTCAAGTATGGTCTGCCCCTTCTCTTTTAACATGAATTCCATAGTCCAGAGGCGTAGTTACAATGAAACACATAGCACTGCAGTGTGCGGCCCCGGCCAATGGGAAGGCCCCATATTGAGAGGAGACTGTGGCGTGGGAGCACCAATCAGAGCCTGGTAGCTCTGAATTTACTGATAGGCTCATTCGAATTTCTGGAGCATATCAGCAGGCAATACAGAATAACATCAGGCTCTGATTGATGGGCTCCCTTTGAGAGCTGGAAAAACAGTTTGTCAGACGTTGAGAGACTTGGAGCAGTTCAGACAGATCTCCTGAATTAGTGTTATGTTTCTGAACTGTCATTGAGTGAAACAGCAGCCAGGTTTCTGACAATCAATCCGATGGGTAGCCTGAGGCAAAAGTGAGGTCGCCAACCTAACATCGGGGTGCGAACCTGTGACGTCTTTAGTGAGGCGTGAAGACAGTGTTGGCCAATGGTCGTCGAGGGGAGCAGTGGGGGGGGGTGATTCTCGATCTCCAGGCTAGGGCTAAGGAGGGCTACCAATCAACTGACCAGAGACCAGGCCAGATAAAGCCAGTGGCAGCCTGCAAGGAGCGCACCCACAGTCATTGAGGTCTGGCCACCTGACTAGGAGCTGAGCAGTCAGGAGGTGCGAAAGCCAGGCAAGCGCTGGCACCATGTTTTTTGTTGAGCAGTGACCAGTGGGTGTCTTGACCAGAGGCCAGGGCTAAGAGCGAGAGGGCTGGATAGCAACCAGACTGGCAATGACGAGAGCAGAGGCCAGGCTAGATAGCTGGCAGGGGCCCCGAAAAGAAGGAGAGTATGGGGCCCCCAAAAGTGTAAGTCTGTCTCTGCCTTAGTCTCCTTGGTTACAGTGGGAGACATTGAGATTCAGATGAAAGCAGGCAAATCATAACAAAGTTGATATCAAGTGCTGAAAAGAAGCAATTACATAACATATGAAGCTTGTGGTAAGGCTGTCAGTGAGAGTGACAGGACAATCCCAGGTGAAATTTGGGTGTAAAGCTTTCAGACATTAATGATAAGTTTTGAAAGACTTCAGCACAGTCAGAGGAAGGTGGTTGAAAGTGGCAGGCAGGCATCGTCACATTGCAATGTGGCTGATTCTTGTTATTGTGTATACAACACTGAACAGCTATTTTCGTGGTTAGGGAGGTGTCATCAGAGGTGGATTTAGAGTTAACGAACCCTATGCTCATCTTAATTTTGGGGCTTGCACCCTCTGCCTTCACCTCACCACACCCCTCACACTCTCCCCACCCACTCACACCTTCTGCTCACACATCCCCCCTCTCTCATCCTCACCCACTGCCTTGCAATCTGTACACTCCCTGCAGTTTTATATCCACTCCACTGCCTTGCCTGGAGTCCATGATCTGCCCACTGCCTTGCCTGGGGTCGTCGATCTGTCTGCTGCCTTGCCTGGAGTCCATGATCTACCCACTGCCTTGTCTGGAGTCCATGATCTGCCCACTGCCTTGCCTGGAATCCATGATCTACACACTGCCTTGTCTGGAGTCCATGATCTGCCCACTGCCTTGCCTGGGGTCCTCAATCAGGCCGCTGCCTTGCCTGGAGTCCATGATCTGCCCACTGCCTTGCCTGGGGTACTCAATCAGGCCGCTGCCTTGCCTGGAGTCCATGATCTGCCCACTACCTTGCCTGGGGTCCTCACTCAGGCCGCTGCCTTGCCTGGAGTCCATGATCTGCCCACTGCCTTGCCTGGGGTCCTCAATCAGGCCGCTGCCTTGCTTGGAGTCCATGATCTGCCCACTGCCTTGCCTGGGGTCCTCAATCTGTCCGCTGCTTTGCCTGGAGTCCATGATCTGCCCACTACCTTGCCTGGGGTCCTCAATCAGGCCGCTGCCTTGCTTGGAGTCCATGATCTGCCCACTGCCTTGCCTGGGGTCCTCAATCTGGCCGCTGCCTTGCCTGGAGTCCATGATCTGCTCACTGCATTGCCTGAAGTCCATGATCTGTCTGCAACCTTGCCTGGGGTTCTCTGTCTATTCTGCTGCCTTACCTGGGGTCCACGATCTGTCGTTTGCCCTACTTGAGGTCCTCTGTCCATTCCGACACCTTGTCTGGGGTCCTCGATCTGCCCGCTGCCTTGCCTGGGGTCCTCTGCCCACTCCATGCCTTGTCTGTGATCCTCTGTCCACTCTGCTGCTTTGCTTGGGGTCCTCAATCTGGCCGCTGCCTTGCCTGGAGTCCATGATCTGCTCACTGCATTGCCTGAAGTCCATGATCTGTCCGCTGCCTTGCCTGGAGTCCACGATCTGTCCGCTGCCTTGCCTGGAGTCCATGATCTGCCCACTGCCTTGCCTGGGGTCCTCGATCTGGCCGCTGCCTTGCCTGGGGTCCTCTGCCCACTCCATGCCTTGTCTGTGATCCTCTGTCCACTCTGCTGCTTTGCTTGGGGTCCTCGATTTGCCCGTTGCCTTGCCTGGGGGTCCTCTGTTCACTCTCCTGCCTTATCTGAGGTCCTTGATCTGTCCACTGCCTTGCCTGGGGTCCTCGATCTGTCCGCTGCCTTGTCTGGGGTCCTTGATCTGTCCGCTGCCTTGTCTGGTGTCCATGATCTGCCCTCTACCTTGCCTGGGGTCCTCAATCTGGCCGCTGCCTTGTCTGGGGTCCTCAATCTGGCCGCTGCCTTGTCTGGGGTCCTCGGTCTGTCCGCTGCCTTGTCTGGGGTCCTCTGTTCACTCTGCTGTCTCACCTCTATCCGCTGTCTAGCCTCATGTCCTCCGTCCTCTGCTTCGCCTGCGGTTCGCTGCCATGCCTGTGGTCCGTCTCTTGCCGTGGTCATCAGGTTTTCGCTGCCTCTCCATTGTCCGCTGACTCATCCATAAGGGAGGAATCAACCTGTGATTGGATGAGCAGCTTTACAGCACTTTTCAAATATTTGTCAGGCCAGCACCGTTCTGGGATTATTCTGAATTTTGGGGCCCTCCCCACCGCTCGGGGTCCTGTGCCTAGATGTGGTTTGTTTCACAGGCTGTCCACCCCTTCCTCTCAATAGACGCTCCGTGACGTTGAGCGCCTTTTCAATATGGCGTCCGCATAAGCCAGCGGACTACACGCCATCCAGACCTGTCCAGCCACCGAATACAACATAAAATGTCCGGGTGCATGACTAATGAACTCAGGGCCAGCAGATTTGGCGTGTTTTCCCGCTGACCTCCGCAGCGGCAAACGTTCCACGTTCCCACCCCCGCCATGGTATCTTGCCTCAAAATGGGAGAATTCCGCCCACTGCATTGAAAGAAGGGGCGAAATTCTCCGGTATTGGCGCGATGTCCGCCGACTGGCGCCCAAAATGGCGCAAATCAGTCGGGCATCGCGCCGCCCCAAAGGTCCGGAATGCTCCGCATCTTTGGGGGCCGAGCCCCAACCTTAAGGGGCTAGGCCCACGCTGGACGAATTTCCGCCCCGCCAGCGGGCGGAAAAGGCCTTTGGTGCCCCGCCAGCTGGCGCGGAAATGACATCTCCAGGTGGGGCAGCACGGTAGCATAGTGGTTAGCACAATTGCTTCACAGCTCCAGGGTCGCAGGTTCGATTCCGGCTTGGGTCACTGTCTGTGCAGAGTTTGCACATCCTCCCCGTGTGTGCGTGGGTTTCCTCCGGGTGCTCCGGTTTCCTCCCACAGTCCAAAGTTGTGCAGGTTAGATGGATTGGCCATGATAAATTGCCCATAGTGTCCAAAATTGCCCTTCGCGTTGGGTGGGGTTACTGGGTTAAGGGGATAGGGTGGAGGTGTTGACCTTGGGCGGGGTGCTCTTTCCAAGAGCTGGTGCAGACTCGATGGGCCGAATGCACTGTAAATTCTATGACAATGCGCGGGAGCGTCAGCGGCCGCTGACGGCATTTCCGCGCATGCGCAGTGGAGGGAGTCTCTTCCGCCTCCGCCATGGTGGAGACCGTGGAGAAAGCGGAAGGGAAAGAGTGCCCCCACGGCACAGGCCCGCCCGCGGATCGGTGGGCCCCGATCGCGGGCCAGGCCACCGTGGGGGCACCCCCCGGGGCCAGATCACCCCGCGCCCCCCCAGGACCCCGGAGCCCGCCCGTGCCGCCTTGTCCCGCCGGTAAGGTAGGTGGTTTAATTTACGCCGGCGGGACAGGCATTTTAGCGGCGGGACTTCGGCCCATCCAGGCCGGAGAATCGCGGGGAGGGGCCCGCCAACCAGCGCGGCGCGATTCCCGCCCCCGCCGAATATCCGGTGGTGGAGAATTCGGCACCCGGCGGGGGTGGGATTCACGCCCGCCCCCAGCGATTCTCCGACCCGGCGGGGGGTCGGAGAATCTCGCCCCAGGTCTCTGTTCCCATTCTGTTTTGTGGCAGTGTGGTAGTCGGTATTAGGGGTATTATGGCACCTATGTTGAGGCTGCAAGATCATTGGTGTGGGAGGTACCTGAGACTGGAAGATCATTGGTGAAGCCCGCCTGCTGGTTCCGCCCAGTAAGGCGGAGTATAAGAGTCTGTGTCTCCCTCGCAGCTGCATTCTGTACCTGCGCTGCTGGGGGAAACTTCTAGTCCAATAAAGCCTTCAATTGTCATCCAATCTCGCTTCTGGCGTCATTGATCGAGCTTCAGGCAGCAGCATCACGATTGGTGAAGTTTGGAGGGCTGCGGTTCGCTGCAGCTGAACGCCCCATTATCCTGTTTGCAACAGATGAATAATGAAATGTTTGGCAATGATGTCAGGCTCTTTACAGTGCCTGCGGGCGGATAAACGCTTTGGCAACAAGACATTCTATACCCACCCCCGCAACAATCCTTCAATCAGAGGAAGGAATATTGCCTGGGGTCAGTCTTGATTGTTTAAATGGAGATAACGGGAAACGTGCAGTGCTGATGCAATGGGCTAGAGGGAGTCCACATTTCCACCCACCTGGCAGCAAAGAGAAAAACCCAGCCTGGCTTTTTAAAAATCCATTTTTCAGCTCCACCGCATGCCCCCAGCTCGTCCACAATTAACCAATTGACCCTATTCAATTAACTCAAGGAACCCTCCAGTTAAACTCTTGACAATTTCCTTCCTGCAAGCCCTTCCTGCTTGGAGCTGTGGGCAATCCTGTAGTTGACACTGTCCTTTGGGCCTGCGCACACACAGTGTGAAGACCTTGCAGAGGTTGCTAGTTTTTCTTACTCCTGTGAGAGTCAAAATCCATGGCCATTCTGCAGATCCTTGCGGTAATCTTGGTGGGGATCCACCGGAATTGCGGCAAAGTTGATTCAAACCCATATATTAAAGGAAAACACTGTGGTTGTGGAAATCTGAAATAAAATAGCAAAAGCAGGAATTTATGTTCATGTAGCACATTGAATATAAAAGGTCCCAAGGTGCTCCAGGGGAGCATTCAAGATGAAGTACGTAAACACAGCTGAAAAGAAAAGGGAGCAGCAGAAAGGGAGGGGAGAGGAGGGAGGGGGGATACACGGAGGGAGGAAGGACAAGGGGAGAACAATAGACGGGAGCCAGAGGAGAGGAAAGAGGAGGGAACACAAACTGCAGGGAGAGCACAGGAAACGACAACGACCACATCAAATACAACAGGGCAAAAGAGAGTAAGATAGTAGAAGAAGAAGGAACGAATGACAAACGGCTGAAGCGGAGGCAAACGCACAAAAACAAAAAGAAAACCGACCAGGAGATGCAAGTGACATCAGGGGCACCACCCCAGTCCCCCTTCCACCCCTTGGTTTTGTTTTGCTTGTTTTGTTATTTGAAGAAAAAACAGAAAAGAAGGGGGGGGGGGGGAGAACCCCCCCACCCCCCAATGGCATATGTAATGAAATGTTCCCTTCATTGCTCCTCTGTATAGACACTCCCCCTGTTTTTATTTTCCCACCCCTTGGTTTTTTTTACTTTTGTGGTGTTTTTGTTACTTCTTTTTGGTTTCTCTGTGCGTACATCTGTAAATATACCGGCCGGCATTCTCCGAAATCCGGCCAAGTGTTGACGCCGGCGTCAAAACCAGCGCGAGCAACGCCGGCGTCAACGGGCCTCCAGGCCCAGGCATTCACCCCCTCCTCGGGGGCTAGGATGGCGGCGGAGTGCTGTGCGCTGCTCTGGCACCGAAAACCGGCGCGTCACGGCCACCGCGGGTCCACGCATGCGTGCCACGGCCATCTCCGCGCCGGCCCCCGGGCAATATGGTAGAGCCCTACAGGGGCCCGGCGCGGAGGAACATAGGCCCCGCCCAGAATGAGCCCACCCGCCGATCGGTTGCCCCCCCCAATCGCGTGCCTGGCCACCGTCGAGGCACCACCGGAGTCGGCTCCCCCCCCCCCCCCCTCAGCAGGGAGGTCCCCGCAGCCAGAACGCTGAGGTCCTGCCGGGTAGGACCACATGCAAACGACGCTGGCGGAACTCGGTGGCCACTCGGCCTGTCGAGCGCGGAGAATCGATAGGGGGCCCGCTTTCAACGGCCCCCAACCGGCGTCGGGGCGATCGCCGATTCTCTGGTCGCCGGGATTCGCGCACCCCCCCCCCCCCCCACTGATTCTTCGACCCGGCGCAGGATCGGAGAATCCCGGCCACCATGTATAAAACCCAATAAAAACAGTCTTAAAAAATAAAAATAAATGAAGTACATCACTGAGCCACATAAGGAGATGTTAGGTCTAGATGGGCTTGGTCAATGCTGTAGGTTTTAAGGAGCGTCTTAATGGAGAAAGGTGAGCTGGAGAAGTGGAGAGGGAGTGAATTCAAGAGCTTGAGGCCTAGGCAACTGCAGGTGCAGCCATCAATGGTGGAGCAGTTTATATCTGAATGTTCGAGAGTCCAAACACCAAGGTCATGATGAGGGAAGTTGGCCAAAACTTGTGAATTTTAGCTGAAACTAACCTGGATCCACAGCGCACGGTAGAGATAGCTATCTCCCGTGAGAGCACTGCGCAAGAGGTCCAGGAACTCCATGGAATGGTTGTGCTGAGCCTGGGCTGCCGAAACATGCGCCGTTCGAATCCCGCCTGGATTGAGGAAGTGAGCCCCCGACAGTGGGACAGTTACCGCAGAGATTCTGGCTGCCGCCATCGGAGCCCAGAGTGCCGTTGCACATTTCCCCCCGACTGAGACGACCTGGAGTATGGGTACTGGCCGGCAGACACTGGCTGCAGAGACTACGAGGACCGACGACATCGTCAGGGAGCACCCCCCCGCCGTCCGACCAGACACGATTGCCCTTCTTGTGACCAGACTCACTACGTGGAGCGTGACGGCAGTTCCTACCAACAATTGTACTGCATGGCATCACTGAGGGTCGCCCCGATTCAGGTTTCCCTGCACGTAAATGGGCACTCGATTCGGATAGAGCTGAATACCGGAGCAGTGGCATCTGTGGTCAGCCGCCGCAATTTCGACTGGGTCAGGTCCGGCCGCCAAACATTGACCCTTCGAGACACCAACGCCCACCTTACCACTTATACGGGGGAGCCCCTGGCAAATGCAGACACCTCAACGGTCCCGGTTGAGTTTGGGCAGCAGTTGACAAACCTGCCTTTGGTATGGTGCATGGCAGTGGGCCAAGTTTGTTGGGATGGGACTGGTTGCCATCTACGTTTGGTCTGGCAGCCGAATGTACCTGCACGGCCCGAAAGGGGTTCTGGTGAAATTTCCGTCTGTTTTTCAGGATGGTTTGGGCACCAAGAAAGGGACCGTCGCCCCCAACAGCATCGACCCAATGGCAGGTGCGTTACTTTCATGCTCGACCGGTCCCTTCTGCATTGCTGCTAAAGTGGACGTTGAGTTAGGTTGTCTCGAGGGCCTAAAAATCAAACGTGCCATCCAATTGGCTGATCGTGTGAAACCTGATGGCTCCGCATGCCTATGTGGCAACTATAAAATGACGCTGACCCACTTTGACCCATGCAAACCACTACTGCTTACATGTGATGCTTCTCCCTAAGGGGTTGGGGCTGTCCTCGCACACCGAATGGATGACGGATCAGAGCACCCGATCGCATTCGCATCCCAGACGCTTGCCGATGCTGAGAAGGGGGCGACACGATGGCACAGTTGTTAGTACCACTGCCTCACAGCGCCAGGGACCTAGGTTCAATTCCCGCCTCGGGTGACTGTCTGCGTGGAGTTTGCACGTTCTCCCCTTGTCTGTGTGGGTTTCCTCCGGGTGCTCCGGTTTCCTCCCACAGTCCAAAGATGTGCAAGTTAGGTGGATTGGCCACGCTAAATTGCCCCTTATGGTGGGGTTGTGGGAATAGGGCGGAGGATTGGGCCTGGGTAAGGTGGTTTTTCGAAGGGTCGGTGGGCTGCAAGGCCTCTTTCTGCACTGTAGGGGATTCTATGATTCTGCGAAGGACTATGCAGAGATTGAATAGGAAGGGTTGGCCGTGTTTTTTGGGTTGAAAATGTTTCAACAATATGTCTACAATATTTCACGGACCATAAACCATTACTCTGTTTATTTAAAGAGGATTTGGCAGTTCCCCCTATAGCCTCTGCTACGATCCAGTGTTGGGCGCTATTATTAGCAGCATACGGGTATGTGTTGGCGCACCGTTCCGGGACCAAGATTCCCATGCTGATGCGTTGAGCCGCCTTCCCCTCCAACCAGGCATTGGCTGGTGAGGTCATTTCCGCCCGCCATTTTATGGACTCCCTGCTGGTCAAGGCATCTCACATCCGTGGCTGGATCCAGATGGATCCACAGTTGTCCAATGTCAAACACATCATACTGTATTGAGCCCAACACCGTGCCCTGCCAGGGGTTTCAAGACATATACTTCCAAGATACAAGAGTTAAGCATCGAAGACGGTGTTATCAGTGGGGAAACATGCATGGTGGTTCCTGAGTGAGGGTGCAGTCCACTCTGCAAGATCTCCACAACGGACTCCCTGGGCTGTCAAAGACGAAGATGCTGGCCCGCAGCTATGTGTGGTGGCCAGGGACTGATGCCGACATCAAAGTTTTGGCCCACCATTGCGCACCATACTGGGAACACCAGAAGCTATCGCTGGCTGTGCCAGTCCGCCCATGGGAATAGCCTGGTCGACTGTGGTCCTGCCTCCACATAGACTCATGGGACTTTTCAGGGGCATGTTCCTCATCATTGTGGACGCTCACTTGAAGTGGATGTAGGTCCACAGGATACAGGCGATGGCTGCTTGAGCCACCATCAAACACTTGTGTCAAATGTTCAGCATACACGGCATACCTGAGGTGCTAGTTTCCGACAATGGGGCGACGTTTGCGACTATGGAATTTGGGTCATCCATGTCTGCAAGTGGGATTTGCCACGTACAAACTGCCCCGTACCACCCTTCGTCAAATGGACTAGGGTGGTTCAAACGTTTAAGCTCAGGATAAAGAAGCAAACCTCAGGTTCCTGGGAGACTCTACTGCCACGTTCCTTGTTTTGTTACCCCCACAACACCACGCACAATGACGGGGGTGCACCGGCCGGCAGGGCTTCCCCTTAACAAGGGGAGCCCTCACTAGTATAAAAACCTTGACCTGAGTGCAGGTCAGAGAGGGGTACCCTTCGGGGAGTGGAGAGTTAATTGTGTTGCTAATAAACCTTGTTCATTGTTTTCTACGTGCTGATTCATGCATGCTGCAATGGCGGATTCAACAGCAGGCTTTTCAATTTGCTCTAGCCTATGGAGGGTACCAGGAGCGATTTGGGATAGCCAAGTCTACAGGTAACAAAGACATGAGTGAGGGCTTTCGCAGCAGATGAGCTGAGACAGGGATGAAGTTGGCCGATGCTACAGAGGTGGAAATAAGCAATCTTAATGATGCCATTCATCCGTCCTGGTGTCCAAAAACAGAAAATGCTGGAAATAATCAGCAGCTCTGGCAGTTTTTGTGGAGAGAGAAGTGACGTTTCACACCCTTTTTCAGATCTTAGAGATCCAACAGTTTTCAAGCAAAGGTAAGTGTGCCTACATGTTCCTGTATGGATCCAACAGCCTAAGCGGACACCTTCTCCAGGCAGATCTTCTACAATACAATACTTCAGTCTCAAAGTCTTGTGACCTCTTCATAGGCAACTGTCTTCTCCAATCCACCCGTGTGGAGATGACTGCAACCATTATTTGAGTGCAGTTTTGATGCTCTTAGACAAATATGCAGTCTTTGTGGCTCTATCCTGATGAGGCCTCATTTAGGCAATCCTTTTGTTTATGGTTATCTGCTTCTGCCATTTCCAGCAAGGCCTTTGATGAGCACCTGAGGAGAGGCCAGCAAGGCCTGTTAGCCTTTCGACAAACAAATCCTTGTTCATTCCTCTTGCTAATCTAGATTTTAATTCCAGATTCCTTCAGCACATCTCCTGCAGCAGGACCCCCAATTATTCATCAAAGGGACCAGCCGGTACTGCTCACATGTCTCCTCTGTGCCATCATAAGCTATTAGTTCAATTTTCTGTCACAATTTCAGCTTTCCCTTTGATGACAAGCTGCAGCCCTTTAAGTGATGTTGTGTCACAGGATTTTACACTCTTTAGTTAAGTACACTACAGGCCAATGCTCTCTGGGCAAGCTTCTCCTGTGTCTGGAACCTATTTAAAGGAACGGACACCCAGTGCAAATAAACGAGTGTAGTCTCCCCCCCAAAATGGGATTCTCAGAGCTGAGACAGACACAAATGTAAGTTAGTCTTTTCCCTTGCATACCTTCTATTCTCATCTCCTTTCTCTTCTCTTTCTTTCCTGCTCAGGTTTTTTCACAATCCCTCTCTCTTTCATTGTCTCTTTCTTCTGCTTTTTCTTTTACTCCCACACTCTCATTCCCCTTTCTCCTTTTTACCGCCTTCTCTCTCTTGGGTCAGCAGATGAAACGCACAATGCACATGACATAGTGTAGGATCTGGGCAAATAGGAATTTTGTAAAATTGCTTTTTAAAAAAGAAACACACGGAACAATCCCTGTATGAATACTGTTCATTAATAATGTTTAGTTGCACAATTGCCTTCCAATTTAAGTGAAGTATGGTAGGGCCCGTTCAGTCAATGCTTCCTGTTTTTGTTAAGCAATCAGGCCATCCTTTAATTCCGGTATGTCAGTTTCAGGCTATCCATCATTCCGATAAAATATGTCCTACTGGCACTCAAAAGCTAAGCTGTTTTAGAACACATTGTTTTAGTTACTGCCCTGTTACTTTATGTGCTCACATTAAATGTGGAGCGAAGGCTTTTACTGCTTTACTGGGAATATGAACTGCAATCTAACCTTTGAAGAGAAAGTTCAGTAACAAGTTTATTTCCCCATTTATCTTTCTAAGGCCCGCACCCGCCCCACCCCCATCCCCACCCCCCTTTAAATGTTACTCCCATCGGATCTGATCAAAGACCACAGGATAAATGAAAACCACAACATTGTGCAAATAGCACTTGGCTTGTGTGTCCTCCCACCACTAGGTGGTAGTCACCGCTCCACCACCACCTACTTTCCAAAATATTTGTGCAACTGACAATTTAAACACCACAGAAAGGTTTTACATCTTTGACAAAATGCAGTGAAGAAGGAATCTGTGGTTAGAAACCAAAGTATATTATGATACAATGAACTTGTAAAGAAGTTTTTAATTTAGATGGACACCATATTTTGTTTGTTCATCATCAGGACATGAGGCAAGGGTGATACTTGCATTATTTATTTGCTGTAGCTGTGTGGGTGACGATGGCAAATTGCATTTATTGCACATCGTGGGAGAGAATGTTTGTACAACTGAGTGATTGCTAGGACACTTCAGATGGCATTGACCATAGTGTGGAGTAGAGTGATGGGTAGGCCAGACCAGGAAGGGTTGGCAGTTTCCCTTCACTGAGGACATTGGTTAACACTTGGTGAACTGATAACAAACAGCTTTTGTGCGTTTCATTTTTTTGCCCGAGGTCACAAATTGACAGATTTTGCTGAATTCAATTTCAGAATTGGATAGTGCAGGATTTGAACTTAATGATTAGTACATAACCATGACACCACTGCACCTGCTATGTTGTTATATAATTTGTAAAGAAGTAGGAACTATTTTTTGTGTGCACATATATCCAGAATGCCACTCACTACTGCACCACAGTCAGCTGCCAAGCAACAATGGATATGGGCGGCCCGGTAGCACAGTGGTTAGCACTGTTGCTTCACAGCGCCAGGGACCTGGGTTCGATTCCCGGCTTGGGTCACTGTGCAGAGTCTGCACGTTCTCCCGCTGTCTGCGTGGGTTACCTCCGGATGTTCCGGTTTCCTCCCACAAGTCCTGAAAGACATGCTTGTCAAGTGAATTGGGCATTCTGAATTCTCCCTCAAGTACCCGAAGAGGCGCTGGAGTGTGGCGATTAGGGACTTTTCACAGTAACTTCATTGCAGTGTTTATGTAAGCCTACTTGTGACTCTAATTATTATTATGGATCGTGGTGAGATCTATGAAATCCATTCTAGGGAAGCTCCAGCATTTTGTGCCAAAAGGTGTGATTACGTCAAACCTCTGGGGACCACAAGACATGGCATGGTGGCAGCAATTGTCTGTAAGTAAAACCCAAACACTTTAAACAGATCTAATGGTGAATTAGATTGGGGGAAAAAAACAAACTAAATTAGTGCCAAGGTGAGAGAAAAAAGGGCAGCACGGCGGCGCAGTGAGCAGCACAGCTGCCTCACGGCACCGAGGTCCCAGGTTCGATCCCGGCTCTGGGTCACTATCCGTGTGGAGTTTGCACATTCTCCCCGTGTTTGCGTGGGTTTCGCCTCCACAACCTAAAAATGTGCAGGCTAGGTGGATTGGCCACACTAAATTGCCCCTTAAATTGGAAAAAATGAATTGGGTATGCTAAATTTATTTTTTAAAATGTGAGAGAAAAAAACCCCAGAGCAAATTGCCTCAAAATGAAATGGTCTTCACCGCAACAATAAACGCACTGCTCCAGTTCAGGATGAATTGTTGGCCATTAATGAGAACTTTGAACATAAGTACAGACTGACATTCAGTAGTTTTCCAAAAGGCACGAGTGAAGAGGAAACGGTCAGCGACAGGCTTTTGTGAGCAGCAGAGAAAGGGTTAAATTTGTTTAAATAGATGGAAGATGAATGAAAATCCAGACAGAATTTTTGAAAAATTCAGCAGCCAACTCTAGCCAAAGTCAATTCATCCAATCCACTGAGATGAATTTTAAAGCCTGAGGCAGGAACCAGGGGCAAAATTCTCCGTTATCGGCGCAAAGTCCGCCGATCGGCGCAAAAAACGGCGCAAATCCGACTTGCGTCACGTCGGAAAAATGGGTCGAAAGTCTCCGGCCCGAAATGGGCTAGCAGCGACGTAACGGGATCCGCGCTTGCGCACGTGGTTCACGCCGTGCAGCGTCATACACACCGCACGGCGTGACGGCTCATAAGGCCGCGCTGCTCCCCCCCACCAGACCGGAACACCCGACCGGAACACCCCACTGGATGGCTGGCCGCCGCTCAGCCCCGAGGTTCGAGTCACGGGATGTGGAGGCGCTCCTGGACGCAGTGGAGCAGAGGAGGGACGCCCTGTATCCCGGGCACGGCCGCAGAGTTGCCCCACGCCACAGCCGGCGTCTGTGGAGGGAAGTGGCAGAGGCCGTCACCGCTGCGGCCCTGACACCACGGACAGGCACCCAGTGCCACAGGAAGGTGAACGACCTCGTCAGAGCAGGCAGGGTGAGCCTCCCCATATCCCCCCTCCCCCACATCCCCCATATCTCCCCCTCCCCCATATCCTCCCTCCCCCATATCCCCCATATCCCCCCTCCCCAATATCCCCACTCCCCCATATCCCCCCTCCCCCATATCCCCCCTCCCCCCCTCCCCAATATCCCCCCTCCCCCATATCCCCCATATCCCCCCTCCCCAATATCCCCGCTCCCCCATATCCCCCTCCCCCATATCCCCCATATCCCCCCTCCCCAATATCCCCCCTCCCCCATATCCCACATATCCCCCCTCCCCAATATCCCCCCTCCCCCCATATCCCCCATATCCCCCCTCCCCATATCCCCCCTCCCCCATATCCCCATATCCCCCTCCCCATATCCCCCTCCCCATATCCCCCCTCCCCATATCCCCCATATCCCCCCTCCCCCATATCCCCCATATCCCCCCTCCCCAATATCCCCCCTCCCCCATATCCCCCCTCCCCCATATCCCCCCTCCCCCATATCCCCAAGTGAATCCAGCCCTAACCTTAACCTCTGCAATGCACGCGCAACCGGAGAACCGCTACAATGATGCAAGGGGAGTGATAGAGAGGTGTTTTGGCGTGCTGAAGATGCGTTTCAGGTGCCTGGACCTCTCTGGGGGCGCCCTCCAGTATCGGTCAGATAGGGTCGGCCGCATCATTGTGGTGTGCTGCGTCCTGCACAGTATAGCCCAGCAGAGGGGCGATGTGCCGCAGGCAGAGGAGGGCGGAGTGGAGGAGCAGCAGGAAGAGGCGCACTCCTCCCCAGATGAGGGGGATGGGGGCAATGGTCAGGGCAGACTGGCTAGACACGGGCGGGTGGCTGTCCACCGTTACCGGCTGGGCCAGCGGGCACGGGACAGGCTGATAGCCGCCCGCTTCACTGACTAGATGGGCGTGGGAATCGGGTAGTATGGCCACAGACCGCACACCATGGCAACAGCCGACCACCTACACCCCCCACCCATCCACCCACCCAGCACCCTCACCCCCCTCCCCAACCCCACCCACCCCACCCGCATGCACACCACCCCCCCCATTGCCGATCCACCTGCGGCACAACGGCCGGGCTCACACAGTTGCCGGTGGACGCGTGTCTATTGCAGGCCACGGAGGATGATGACAACCCGCCCTGCGATGAGCTCCTGGCTCCACATCGTTGGACTATGTCTGACCCATGGCCACAGTACCACCATCCACCCGGACCATCCCTGCATGCGGCTGTGACACTGCAGCGCACGGTCCCGTCCTCTGCCCGGGGGGATGTTGATGGCGGCCCAGGGGGAAGGGGGCAGACTCACCTGGGGCTGAGGTAAGACCACCCCTCACACACACACTTGCGCTCAACGTACATGACACCCCCGCACGCTTTGGACAGAGCACAAAGGCAGCTTCTGTAGGTGTAACATTGACTTTAATAACCAAACGAGTTAATGCACGTGCCCTAGCCCCTAAAACTCACCTGTGCCTTGCCCCCGTGCCAACTTACTCAGTGTCTAATTGTTTGGCCTTACGGACCCTATGACTACGTCTACGTGGTTCCCCAGATGGTACAGCAGAACTGGAGGTGGACTCCTGTGATTCCTGCCCTCTGACACTGGATCCCTTTGGCGGCCGTTTCCTCGGGCGTCCTGGCCTAGATGGGCCAGGCTGCGGCCCGGGCGACTGGGATGGAGAGCTGCCAGCCTGTCCTGCCCATTGCCCACCCGATGCACCTGGGACGGAAGCGGGGGAGTCCGAGGTGTCGCGGTGTTCCGGGACCTCCCCTACAAGGGGACCCGGGACGGACCACAGCACCTCCTCCTCCCTCGGGGTGCCCGATGGCCCCCAGGCCTCTACATGGGTGGGGGATGCGAACGGACTGGCCATCCGACGCCCCACCGACATCTGGCGCTGCCAGTCCTGGAGGCCCGTGCTGGTATCGACAGGGGTCTGCAGGTTTGCAGCCATGGAGCTCAGGGGATTGGCAAACCCTGTCTGTGACAGTGCGACGCCGGCTCGCACATGGGCAATGGCGCCGATGCCCTCAGCGATGGCCTGCAGAGACTGGGCCATGGACTGCAGAGACTGGGCCATGGCCTGCTGAGACTGGGCCATGGCGTTGAGCACCTCTGCCATCTGCTGCTGGCGCTGGCTCATGGCCTCCTGTGAGAGGGTAGCCATGTCCTGGGCCACAGACGCCGCCTGCACGGAAAGCCCCAGGCCTCGCAAACCGTTCCCCATGTCCGTGCGGTGTCGGCCTGGGTGGCACGCATGACCGGCACCACTCCCAGCTCCTGGACGCGGGTGGACTCCTCCACCTGCGACTGCAGCCGCCGCAAGACGGCCGTCACCCTCTTCGCTCGTCTCTGGTTCAGTGGTTGCATTGGACCTATGGGTGGGTGTGGTAACTCCAGGAACCCGGGATCCATCTGGGCGGCAGATGTTCGCTTGGGCTGGGCTGCCCTCCAACCGCCCGGCCCCTCTGCTGCTCCTACCTCCACCTGCTGTACTGGGACGGCTATGTTGTGCGCACCAGTGAGTGTACCAGACGCCTCATCACTAAAGTGCCCAACTGAGGTGAGCGTCTCTGCGATGGTGGAGGGTGTTGGTGACAGCAGTGGCGTTGTGTCGTGCGCATCGTCCCACTCTGAGTCCATGGCACTTTGGGGTGGCAGTTCGTCTCCGCCCACCCAATCTGTGTCACTGTCCCAGTTTCCTGGGTAGTGGTGTCCTGGGTAGGGGTGTCCTGGGTAGTGGTGTCCTGGGTAGTGGTGTCCTGGGTTGTGGTTTCGTGGCTCGGCTGTGACGGGGGCCTGTGGCTGCCCCTCTCGTCGCTGGGTGGCACACGCCTGCGTCGTCGCACCCGCACGAGACGGGGGCGTCATCTCCCTGTTGCTCCAGGTCTCTCCATCTCCAGTGGTCTCCGAGGGACATCGTGCGGGCGTCGCATGCCAGAGGGTCCGGGTCTCTCCATCTCCAGTGGTCTCCAAGGGGCATCCTGCGGGCGTCGCATGCCAGAGGGTCCGGGTCTCTCCATCTCCAGTGGTCTCCGAGGGGCATCCTGCGGGCGTCGCATGCCAGAGGGTCCGGGTCTCTCCGTCCCCCGTGGTCTCCGAGGGACATCCTGCGGGCGTCGCATGCCAGAGGGTCCGGGTCTCTCCGTTCCCCGTGGTCTCCGAGGGGCATCATGCGGGCGGTCTGCATCTGCGGGGATGGGTGCCTCGACGTTGGCTCCTGCGATACACAATGAAGCATGCATGGTTAGACACGCAGGCAGTGATCAGGTGATATGGGGGAGGGGGATATAGGGGAGGGGGGATATGGGGGAAGGGGATATGGGGAGGGGGGATATGGGGACGGGCTGTCGGTGGCTCACTTGCTGGTGGGCCCCCGACCTCTGCATCAGCAACCTCCCGGTCCTCAGGTCCGCCAGCCAGTTCCAGGGCCCTTCCCTCATGTTCGGTCAGTGGCCTCCTCCAGTCTTCACATGCTCCCTGGTGTTGTGTGCGCGTTTCTCCTGTTTGGGGGGGGGGGGGGAGGTGGTGGCAGGGGTAAAAGGCAACAGTGTTAGACAGGTATATGAATGCACGCCATTGGTTGCGCGTGTATTGCAGAGGTTAAGGTTAGGGCTGGATTCACTTGGGGAAATGGGGGAAGGCGGATATGGGGGAGGGGGGATATGGGGGATATGGGGAGGGGGGATATGGGGGAGGGGGGATATGGGGGATATGGGATATGGGGGAGGGGGAATATGGGGGATATGGGGAGGGGGATATGGGGGAGGGGAGATATGGGGGAGGGGAGATATGGGGGAGGGGGGATATGGGGAGGGGGAAATGGGGGATATGGGGGATATGGGGGAGGGGGGATATGGGGGAGGGGGGATATGGGGGATATTGGGGAGGGGGATATGGGGAGGGGGACATGGGGAGGGGGGATATGGGGGATATGGGGAGGGGGGATATGGGGGAGGGGGATATAATAAGAACATAAGAACTAGGAGCAGGAGTAGGCCATCTGCCCCTCGAGCCTGCTCCACCATTCAATGAGATCATGGCTGATCTTTTGTGGACTCAGCTCCACTTTCCGGCCCGAACCCCATAACCCTTAATCCCTTTATTCTTCAAAAAACTATCTATCTTTATCTTAAAAACATTTAATGAAGGAGCCTCTACTGCTTCACTGGGCAAGGAATTCCATAGATTCACAACCCTTTGGGTGAAGAAGTTCCTCCTAAACTCAGTCCTAAATCTACTTCCCCTTATTTTGAGGCTATGCCCCCTAGTTCTGCTTTTACCCGCCAGTGGAAACAACCTGCCCGCATCTATCCTATCTATTCCCTTCATAATCTTATATGTTTCTATCAGATCCCCCCTCATCCTTCTAAATTCTAACGAGTACAGTCCTAGTCTACTCAACCTCTCCTCGTAATCCAACCCCTTCAGCTGTGGGATTAACCTAGTGAATCTCCTCTGCACACCCTCCAGTGCCAGTACGTCCTTTCTCAAGTAAGGAGACCAAAACTGAACACAATACTCCAGGTGTGGCCTCACTAACACCTTAAATATGGGGGATATGGGGGATGGGGGATATGGGGGATGGGGGATATGGGGGATATGGGGGAGGGGGGATATGGGGGAGGGGGGGATATGGGGGATGTGGGGGAGGGGGGATATGGGGGACATGGGGGAGGGGGGATATGGGGGAGGGGGGATATGAGGGATATGGGGGAGGGGGGATATGGGGGAGGGGGGATATGGGGGAGGGTGGATATGGGGGAGAGGGATATGGGGGATATGGATATCGGGCAGGGGGGGAGGCTCACCCTGGCTGCTCTGACGAGGTCGTTCACCTTCTTGTGGCACTGGGTGCCTGTCCGTGGTGTCAGGGCCACAGCGGTGACGGCCTCTGCCACCTCCCTCCACAGACGCCGGCTGTGGCGTGGGGCAACTCTGCGGCCGTGCCCGGGATACAGGGCGTCCCTCCTCTGCTCCACCGCGTCCAGGAGCGCCTCAATATCGCGGGACTGGAACCTCGGGGCTGAGCGGCGGGCGGCCATCCGGTCGGGTGTTCTGGTCGGGTGGGGGGAGCAGCGCGTCCTTAATGAGCCGTCACGCCGTGCGGCGTGTATGACGCCGCACGGCGTGAACCACGTGAGCCAGCGCGGATGGCGTCACGTCGCTGCTAGCCCATTCCGGGCCGGAGACTTTGCAACGTTTTTGGCGGCGTGATGCAGGTGGGATTTGCACCGTTTTTGCCGCCGGTCGGCGGACTTTGCGCCGATAACGGAGAATTTTGCCCCTGGTCTCTGAGTCATCTGGCACTGTCAGTCCTGGAGGCTCCCCATTGTCTGCACCATGGTGTTGATGTCTTCAGCGATGGTCCTCAGTGTTTGGGCCATGCTCTGGGCTAGCTCGGCAATATCCGCCTGCGTCTGAGACATGATGACGAGACCCTCAGCCATGGCCGTCACAGACTGAGCCACACCTTGGATGGCACCACTCAAGACGCTGACCTTGTGCTCCTGGCTTTCCACTGTGGTCGCCAGTGTTGGTCTCAGTGCCACGCATTGTCGGCATCATGTCCTGCACCCATAGCCTTTGGGACTCCTCCAATCAGCTGTGCCCTCACCAGAATGTCGCCGGCATCTTCTCCTGAATCTCACGGTACTGGTGTATCATCTGTATCAGCTCTGGAATTACCTTGTCCAGAGGCTAGGCATCGAACATTACCCAGCTGTGTCCTGGGATCCAGCAGACCTCCGACTGTTGACTCCCTTGGATGCTCCTTCCTCCACCCGGTGTGCCTCAGCAACTGTGTGGTGCTCACCATATTGTGCCCCAGAAGCCTGTCCACTCATGTCGCCCACCGGGATGTGTGTCTCTGTGTGCTGGTGGAAGGTGGGGGTGATAACTGTGACGCCTAAATGGTGGCATCCTCAGAGCTTTCCTCTGAGGTGTTATTTTGGGTGGCTGGGGGGTGGGGATAGCCCTGCCCCATCAGGTGGAGATCCTGCGAGAGCACGGACATTGGTCAGTGAGAGAGAAGGATCATTTTGTCTGACATGAATAACTCACTTGAGACAGATCATCTGGGTGAAGGGGCAGTGGACCTCTGTGGCGCAGGCTAACCTCGCTGTGGGTGACTGCTCTCTCCTCGGTCAACCCTGTGATTTCCAGGGCCCGTTCCTCATAAGGGGTAAGGATGTCAGGTGCTTTGCCTCCACCCCCCCCCCTCCCCCCCCACTTTGGCCCTTTCCATCTATTATGGGCTATCTTCTCCTGCAGGGACAAAGAGAGGGCATTGTGAGCCACACGCTTGATGGGTCACGAGGGTCTTTAGCAAGTGGCATGTGCGGGCACCGCACCTGGGCATGAAGGGGTTGTTCTGGTGGGTGCTAAGGGGTTCTGATGAACAAGCACGAAGATCGGAGTGGCGAGGGGGTGAGGTGTCAGCCAGTGATCTGTGGAGTGGGGAGTTTGGAGAATTTGAGAGGTAACAGGCGGAACTGATGCCAGGAGAAGGTACCTTGCAGCTCAGTGGAGGTTGTTGATCTTCTTCCGACATTGTTCGCTCAAAGTCCCTGTTACGTTGCCCACACTGACGGCCGCTACCACTGCCTCGCAGGTGGTATTAGTGGCCCTGCTGCTGGCCCCCTTGGGGGAACACAATGTCCTGTCTCACCTCCACAGCGTCCAGAGGCCTGGCCAGGTCGGCATCGCCAAAGCGAGGAGCAGGTCTGTGGTGCCATGCTTCTGTGATGACTGAGAGTGAGTGGTGAGGAAGCGTATAAAAGCAGTTCCTGCTTGTTAGCGGCTCGTTGCCGAGGCGTAAGTCTGGCGAGTCAGATGGCGAGACAGCTGGTAATGGTGAGAAACTCGTGAGGGCTCATTTCCGGCACAAAACGCCGTTAAATGCGGGCCATGAACTTGCCAACGTGGCTGTCGAGAAACACCCTGCCAGTCTCGCCCAAAATGACACTTGGAAATCTTTCCATTAGATCGCGCCCAAAGCTTGTGGCATGGGTGTGAGAAATTTCATCCATATCTCCTATGGAAGAAAGTTCACAGTGGAGAGTGATCATTGTCCACTGGAGCAGATCGACAAGAAAATCTGTGCAGAGCTTCAGATGGACTGCAGAGGTTGAGGTTCAGAGTTATGATTTCACTCTGAAATACAATCCAGGGAGTGAAATGGTGCTGGCAGGTGTGCTATCTCAGTAGTTGCCACATGAGGAACTTGAGATTAAAGACCAAGGTAAAAAGATCCATCAGCTAATAAACAGACCAGCAAAACTGAGTGAAATTGGAGATGAGGCCAGTAAAGAGGAAGAGTTGCAGATGCCCTCTCAGCAAGTGATCCTGGAATAGCCTAATAACATACAGCAGACACAGGCAGCAATTTGACAACATTGGTCTATCAGAGATGACATCTCACTAGAAGATGGCACTCTGCTAGCTGTACGCACAATAATCATGCCAACAAATGATGCAGGGATAACTTCTCAAGAAGATCCACACAGGAATGGAGAATGTAAGCCCAGAGCCAGATCAGCTGTGTACTGGCCAGGATTATACAAAGACATTGAAAGAACAGTATCTATTTGCAGTGTGTGCTAGACGTGTAAGAACACACAGCTGAAAGAAGAGATAATAACCATTGTAGTGCCATGCCATACTGTAGGTCCTGGTTTATTCTCACACAATCAAGAATGGCATCTCATTATAGCTAACTGTTATTCAAAGTTCCCTTTTAGCAGAAAGATGAAAGATTTGTGAGTTCCAACAATTATCTCAACAGTGCGGATTCTGTTTGTTGAAGAGGGATTCCTGAAAAAGCAGTCTGTGATCATGGAACCCCATTCACCTGCAGAGAGTTGAAACATATTGGGGTGGATTGTCCCATCCCCCAGCCGCGTGTGTCTCGGCAGCCCAATGTTTGCTGGTGGCGGGATTCTCTACTCCCACCAGTTGTCAATGGGATTTCCCATTGAAGCCACCCCATGCCGCTGGGATATTTGGGGTGTGCTGCCGGCAGGAACAGAGAATCCCAACGGCCGAAGAATTCCGGGCATGGATTCAACCTCATCGCCACATTGCCCAGGGGAAAGGGAAAAACAGGTCTAAACGGTCAAGAGAGCTTTCCTGAAATGCCGAGAGACACAGGCAGGCCCAAACCTTGGCGGATTGCCTCTCCAAGCTTCACATTTCAAGCTTGACATGAAATCACCTGCCGGGCTTGCTCAAAGACAGAATGTACAAGACAACAAGCACGATACATCCTCCAAATGACCAGGAGGAAGTAAGACAAAAACTCTCTGATGCATAGGTAGGAAGAGGTCAACACTTCAACAAACATGCTAAACCCATGCTTGAGTTGTTGATAGGACAGACTGTACAATCCTGAAAACCTGGACCCCAGCAAATGTTTTTTGTGAAACTGAGACTCCACGATCATACGTCACTGGGCCCGGAACCGGTAAGCAAATGAGATGGAACAGAGTCATATATTCGACCCTACAGCTGAGCGTGAAAAGCAGAGATGGCCATCAACAACACCAGCAACATCACCAGCAAGCGCGACAGCATCACCATGAGGTGCAACATCAACAACAATGCACACACCTCCTCCAGCAAATTGCCAGTACAGTGGTGCCAACTCATCACCGAGTGGGATGAATACCAAATCCATGAGATGGAGGCACATTTTACCACCTCAGTGATACAGTGAATAATGTTTTTGAGAAAAGAAAACAAGCTCTAAAGTGGTCATTTTAATTTTGAAAGTCAATTTCTTTAGGCATTTGTCCAGGATTATTTTAGCCCCCCCACAGCGTGTCTCCCACCAGCAGATGCGGCAGCCCACTTAACTCACCATTTATTTTGTCTGGACCATAATATCCCGCCAGATGGGAGGAGCTGTAAAATCCTGGCCATAATGTGCAAAAGGTTCATGAATAGAAGTTATATTAAGACATAGAGCCATTTTGTTTTGAAAAAATGGGATGCTATATGGCCATATTGGTAAGGAGCTATAACAATTCACATACCGCCACAACCGGTCCACAGCAGACGCTATCTCCCTGGCCCTCCATTCATTCCTGAAGCATCTCGACAACAAGGACTCATACATCAGACTCCTTGACTACAGCTCCGCCTTCAACACCATAATCACAGCCAAGCTCCTTTCAAAGCTCCAAAACCCAGGATTTAGCTCCTCTCTCTGTGACTGGATCTTCGACTTCCTGACCCACAGATCACAATCAGTAAAAATAAACAACAACACCTCCTCCACAACAGTCCTCAATCCCGGGGCCCCGCACGGCTGCGTACTTAGCCCCCTACTCTACTCCCTATACGCACACGACTGTTTGGCAAAATTTGGTTTCAACTCCATCTACAAGTTTGCTGATGACACGACCGCAGTGGGTCAGATCTCAAACAACGATGACTCTGAGTACAGGAGGGAGATAGAGAGCTTTGTGGTGTGATGTAATGACAATAATCTCTCCCTCAATGTCAGCAAAGCTAAGGAGCTGGTCATTGACTTCAGGAAGCGAAGTATTGTCCACGCATCAATGGTGCCAAGGTGGAGCTGGTTGACAGCTTCAAATTCCTAGGTGTGCACATCACCAACAATCTGTCCTGATCCACCCACATCAACGCTACGACCAAGAAAGCACAACAGCGCCTATACTTCCTCAGGAAATTCGGCATGTCCACATTGTCTCTTACCAACTTTTACTGATGCACCATAAATGCACCCTAACTGGCTGCATCACAGCCTGGTATGGCAACTGCTCGGCCCAAGACCATAAGAAACTACAGAGAGGTGTGAACACAGCCCAGTTCGTCACGTAAAACCACCTCCCATCCATTGACGCTATCTATACCTCCCGCTGCCCTGGGAAAGCGGGCAGCATAATCAAAGACTCCTCCCACCGGGTCATTCTCTCTTCCAACTTCTTCCATCGGGCAGGAGATACAAACGTCTGAGAACACGGACTAACAGGTTCAAAAACAGCTTCTTTCCCACTGTTGCCAGACTCCTAAATGACCCTTCACACATCTTCACCACTGAGTAGTACTCACTCCTGTATGTTTCACCCAATGCCTGTGTCTATGTATTTACATTGTGTATTTATGTTTGTCCTATGTAATTTTTTCATGTATGGAATGATCTGTCTGGACTGTATGCAGAACAATACTTTTCACTGTACCTCGGTACACATGACAATAAATCCAAATATTGTTAGATCTGTAATGGCACATCACTCACTGCTGCATCACAGTCAGGTATCAAGCAATAACGTACCAGTCATATCAGGCACATGGTGAGCGAGATCCCTGAAACACATCTAAAGACAGCACCTACATTTTGTATCTGAGTGTGATTATTTTGAATCTCTGGGAGTCACAAGACACAACAGCACCCTTGTAAGCTATTGCCTGCATATGGTATATGGATCATCCGGCTCATATTTCCACCCAAATTCCATAGAAACACTTCGCGATCCTGCACTAGAAATGCTACGTCTCGGTAGACAGGAATGCAGCGCAGAAGGTTTCACTACAATATTGTCTAAGGCTATTTGTTCTATCTCACACAGGATGCTCAGCAGAGGGTGCCCAGAAATATAGAAACTCCCATATTGATGAAGACTGTGCCTTTTTGTTGCAACCGAAGGTCCATTTATATTTATGCGATAAAGAAAGCTTTCGTTTACTGAGGTACCCTCAATAATGACGCTTAGAGTGTAAACGGTAAAGAAGGCTTTAATAGACTAAGAACTATGCTGGAGCTGAGCCATGTGCTAACTGCTGCACAGCCCAACAGGCAGCCCCTTATATATGGCTCACAGATGGGTGGAGCCAGAGGCGGTGTCCCCAGGGTTCCAAGCCCAGTCTTGAAGGGGACATCACCTTACATGATGACAAGGCAGTAACCGTTCATCACATTTACCTAGCACATTGTAATGTCTTCAGAATATCGAAAACACTTAACAACTAATGGTTTGCTTCTGAGTCTTTGTTATGTAGGCAAACGTGGCGGTTAATTTCTCCACTTTGTGTATTGACACCACTCTTTCCGCAAGTCAGTTGAAGGTGGGGCAGGACTTATGGCAAAGCGTACAGCAAACAAAGTTTATTCAGTAAGCAAATAGCAAACAGAGTGCCGTGATTCTTTCTCCAGCATGATGCTGTGAGTGGGGGATAATTGCATACAAATGATGTGCAGCAAATCAATCCCAGTCACTTCTCGCCCAATGGTCTTTCGGCATGAGTGACAAAAGAGTTACCCAATCATCTCCATTCTCGCTGGAAACTGTGGTGTCACAATTTGCAGCCATCACTGCAGAGTGGATTGAATGACACCAGTCCTGCCCTTTTGCCACTGTGCCAGAGAGTACTTTTCTGGTTTGTCCTTCATTCTACATTACTGGGACAGAAATGGATATTCTGGTGTGACATTAATCACTTGTCAAAAGAAAATTGGACATCACAATGTGGAGCAAGGGGTCAGTGCTCAAACATCCAGCTAGTTCACATTAAAACCAAAAGGAAACATAAACTGCATGTCGCCCAGACCCCTGTTCAGTTGGAGAAATAAATCCACACATTGATTAAGTTAGACATGGCAGGTTTTGCTTTTCCCTGATGCTAGCTCTCCGCTTTCTCCTGTTTGATGCTGTTGCATCAAGCTCTTTGCTCCATTAGCAGAGGGCAACCCTGAGTATTTGCATTGGAATTCAAATGCTCGTTAGCGTTTAATTTTTAAAAATAAATTTAAGAGTACCCAATTATTTTTTTCCAATTAGGGGCAACTTAGTGTGGCCAATCCACCTAACCTGCACATCTGTGGGCGGTACGGTAGCACAGTGGTTATCACTGTTGCTTCACAGCGCTGTTTTCTTACCTGCGAGTTAGGTAACATGTGCTACTCAATCCTTGGTTAATGATGAGATCTTCTGAATCTCGATGAAGAAGACTCGAACTCGTCCAATAGTAACAAAAGGTTTATTGAGTAACTATAACAATAATTGCATGAGTTCTTTACTTTAACTTTGATACTTGTGATAAGGTTCACAAGATTTAACTACAGTAACTATACGTAACTCCACTAGTAATCTGAACTAATCTGATACTGCCCTGGTCACAGTGCACCCAAGAGAGACCCAGAGACCCAATGTGGTTGCTTTTCATACCCCTGTTGGTCCGGCCCTCTAGTGATCATGTGGTGCTACTGATTACACATTAACCCCTTATGTACATGCACGCACACAGATCACTACAAGCGCCAGAGTCCCAGGTTCGATTTAAGGCCTGGGTCACTGTCTGTGCGGAGTCTGCATGTTCTCCCCGTGTCTGCGTGGGTTTCCTCCGGGTGCTCCGGTTTTCTCTCACGAGTCCCGAAAGACGTGCTGTTAGGTAATTTGGACATTCTGAATTCTCCCTCCGTGTACCCGAACAGGCGCCGGAATGTGGCGACTACTGGCTTTTCACAGTAACTTCATTGCAGTGTTAATGTAAGCCTACTTGTGACAATAAAGATTATTATTGTTATCTTTGAGTTGTGGGGGTGAGACCCACCCAAACATGGGGCGAATGTGTCGTTAGCATTTAAAGTTAGATCCCATAATCCTCTGCCTGCATTGTCGGTTGGATGGTGCTAACTGTCAGTCAGAATGTTTTTCTGCCTTCCTGGGATGTGGGCATCGCTGGCTGGGGAAGCATTTGTTGCCCATCCCGAATTGCCCTTGAACTGAGTGGCTTGTTTGGCCATTTCAGAGGGCAGTTAAGAGTCAACCATATTACAGAATCACAGAAGAATACAGTGCAGAAGAGGCCCTTCGGCCCATCGAGTCTGCACCGACGCATGAAAGACACCTGACCTGCCCACCTAATCCCATTTGCCAGCAATTGGCCCAGAGCCTACGTTGGGTCTGGAGTCACATGTAGGCCAGACCAGGTGAGGATTAGCGATAGTATCAGGGTCACCATTACTGAGACTAACTTTCAATCCCAGAATTTAGTCATTAATTGAATTTAAATTCCACCGGCTGGTGTGGTGGGATTTAAACCCGCATCTCCTGAGCATTAAAGTAAGCCAAATGCTGTGAATGCTGGAATCTGAAACAAGTGCAGAAGCTGCTGGAAAAAACGGTCTGGCAGCATCTGTAGGGAGAGAAAACAGAACTGACGTCTTGAGTTCCTCAGAGAATTATTAGCCTTGGCCTGTGGATTAGTAGCCCAGACCACCACGGCACTGTCTCCCCTTAGCTACTGGTGGACAACCTGTCTCATTTAGAAAAGGATGCAGAGGGAGATTAACAGGTTCATTCTTACTGCAAGGAGCATGGATGTTTCTATAATGACTTGGATCAGCAGTACAGCCAGAAATTGAATGTTTGCACACACAAGGCAATCTGTTCTTCCACATCACCACCTGTCACCCTTCTGTATTTGAATACATTCTCCAACTCTTGGTGCTTCCAACCTGGCTTAATTAAAAAGCTCTTCTGGCTAGTCTCCCATGGTCCACGTTCCATAAGTGTGAACTCATACAAAACTCGAGCTATCCATATCTTAATTTGAGCCAAATTGTATTTGCCGATCAGCTTCCTGGTCTGTATTGGTCAGTTGTTTCTCCTTTATGCGTTCATGGGATGTGGGAGTTGCTGGCTGAGCCAGCATTTGTTGCCCATCCCTGAGGGAATTTAAGAATCAACCACAGGGCAGCACCATGGTGCAGTGGTTAGCACTGCTGCCTCACGGCACCGAGGTCCCAGGTTCGATCCCGGCTCTGGGTCACTGTCCGTGTGGGGTTTGCACATTCTCCCCGTGTTTGCGTGGGTTTCGCCCCCACAATCCAAAGATGTGCAGGGTAGGTGGATTGGCCACGCTAAATTGCCCGTTAATTGGAAAAAATGAATTGGGTACTCTAAATTTATTTAAAAAAAAGAATCAACCTAATTGCTGTGGGTCTGGAGTCACATGTCGGCCAGACCAGGTAAGGATGGCAGATTTCCTTCCCTAAAGGGTATTAGTGGACCAGATGGGTTTTTACAGCAATCGACAATGGTCGTCATCAGACTCTTTTAATTCCAGATTTTTAATGAATTCAAATTCCTATCCCGGCCCCGGGTCACTGTCTGTGGAGTTTGCACATTCTCCCCGTGTCTAGGTGGGTCTCATCGCCCCAATCCAAGGATGTGCGGGGTAAGTGGATTGGCCACAATAAATTGCCCCTTAATTGGAAAAAAAGAATTGGGTACTCTAAATTATTTTTAAAAGGAATTCAATTTGCACCATTTGCCCTGGCAGGATTCGAACCTATGTCATAGAAATATCATAGGATTTACAGTGCAGAAGGAGGCCATTTGGCCCATCAAATCTGCACCGGCTCTTGAAAGAGCACCCACTTAAACCCACTTAAGCTCCACCCTATCCCCGTAAACCAGTAACTCCACCTAACCTAAGGGCAATTTAGCATGGCCAATCCACCTAACCTGCACACCTTTGGACTATGGGAGGAAACCGTAGCACCCGGAGGAAACCGACGCAGACACGGGGAGAACGTGCAGACTCCGCACAGACAGTGACCCAGCAGGGAATCAAACCTGGGACCCTGGCGCTGTGAAGCAACTGTGCTAACCACTAGGCTACCGTGCTGTCCCCAGAGCATTACCCTGGGTCTTTAGATTGCTAGTCCAATGACAATACCACCACACCTGCAAAATGGGAGAAGGGAAAGAAGACTGTTGTACTGAAGTGTGCCCAGTGGCACACTGTGAAAGTGTGCCTGTCAGGTTTATTTGGACGCAAGCCTGACCAGGCTGAAGGACGTATTTTATACTGAAGCAAACAAAAACAAAGGTATTGCCTGGGCTGAAGACACATTCAGGATTTTCCTGGAGAATCCAAAGGAATATTTCCCAGGAATAAAACTGACCTTTTCAGGTCTCAAGGAGAAGAGTGAGTCTGAAGACTTGACAAATCTGCCAGTCAAATGACTCAATTTTCACGTTTTCATCCTCATTTTCAATCCCCCCCATGGCCTTGGTCATCCATATCTCCGAAACATCCTCCAGCTTGATAACCCGACAGGAATTCTGCGATCGTCCAACTCTGGTTTCTTGCGCATCGCCCTCTTTCTTCAGCCCACAATGAGCAGCTGTAGGTTTGACCTTCTTGGACCAGGCTCTGGAGCTTCCTCTCCTTCCCTCCTTGTCTCTCCAACTCACTATCCTTCTTTCAGACACTGCTGAAAGCAAGCTTTTGGCCAACCCCTTCCTAATATCTCCTCCTTTAACTTGCCGATGTCTGATCTGAGATATTTTACTATGTTAAAAGTGTTATATAAACGAAAACTGTGATTTGATAATGAAAATGGCACCGCCAACATGACAATGTTGAACAAAAGTGGTGATGTCCTAGTGTTGGGGAAAAAATAACCTATTGTTGTTAATCAGTTTTTTATTTGATGTGGAGCTGTCGGCGTTGGACTGGGGTGAGCACAGTAAGAAGTCTTACAACACCAGGTTAAAGTCCAACGGGTTTGTTTCAAATCACGAGCTTTCGGAGCACAGATCCTTCCTCAGGTGAATGAGACGCAGGCGAAACGGGCATTTACTGCCCATTACTAGTTGAGTAGATGGTGGTGAGCTGCCTTTTTGACCCACTGCAGACTATGTGGTGTAGGTACACCCACAGTGCTGTTCAGGAGAGAGTTCCAGGACTTTGGCCTAGCGATGGTGAAAGAATAGTGATGTAAACTTGGTTTCCTGCTGGCGGGAATTTACATCAGGATCGTCTGATGGTGACCGCCATCGTAGATCAGAAATCCTGCTGGAGGCTGGTGTGAAACCAGTTTGCATCCCGACAATTGGATGTAAAGGAGGATCTGATCACTTCCCCCAGTCCAATTTTCCACGATACCACTGGGAAAACACTCCAGGCCAAATACATCTGGACCAACGTGGCATTCAGAAGTTGGGACTTACCTTTAGGACCTTGCTCACATCACCGACATCCAAGGAGACCTACAGCTACTGGACCCTGTGGGAACCCACGTGATGGGTGGATCCACATGCACAGAGCACTGCTATGCAGTAGCTCTCGAAAGGTGGGAGGTCTCCACGCAGCTCCTTCGACGTTGTTGATCTCTGAACTGCTTCAGAACTTCAAGGTTTTTGCCAAAGGCTCTTAGCAACCTCCATGGCCTTCGCTAATGAGTTGGACCTGCTTAGAGAGCAGTGAAGGCAGGCGAGGGAGAAAGTTTAGATGTGAGTGGGAGAAGATGATGTGGTGGTTGGGGTGAAGCTGGGAGGGGAGTGTAATAATATACACCAGTATATCATGGTGCTGACACACACTGATGGACACACAGTGGGACCAATCAACACACACAACACCGCAGCCAATCACCAGTTAGCGCACACGCACTAGAAAGACAGGGGGCATCAGAGTTCTTGCTCATTCGAGCTGCAGCTAGCTAGTAGGACAGAGCTCACAGCCTGTAGCACAGATATTCACCATGTGCTGAGTGCATAAGAACATAAGAACTAGGAGCAGGAGGAGGCCATCTGGCCCCTCGAGCCTGCTCCACCATTCAATGAGATCATGGCTGATCTTTTGTGGACTCAGCTCCACTTTCCAGCCCAAACACCATAACGCTTAATCCCTTTATTCTTCAAAAAACTATCTATCTTTATCGTAAAAACATTTAATGAAGGAGCCTCTACTGCTTCACTGGGCAAGGAATTCCATAGATTCACAACCCTTTGGGTGAAGAAGTTCCTCCTAAACTCAGTCCTAAATCTACTTCCGCTTATTTTGAGGCTATGCCCCCTAGTTCTGCTTTCACCCGCTAGTGGAAACAACCTGCCCGCATCTATCCTATCTATTCCCTTCATAATCTTATGTTTCGAAAAGATCCCCCCTCATCCTTCTAAATTCCAATGAGTACAGTCCCAGTCTACTCAACCTCTCCTCATAATCCAACCCCTTCAGCTCTGGGATTAACCTAGTGAATCTCCTCTGCACACCCGCCAGTGCCAGTACGTCCTTTCTCAAGTAAGGAGACCAAAACTGAACACAATACTCCAGGTGTGGCCTCACTAACACCTTATACAATTGCAGCAGAACCTCCCTAGTCTTAAACTCCATCCCTCTAGCAATGAAGGACAAAAGTCCATTTGCCTTCTTAATCACCTGTTGTACCTGTAAACCAACTTTTTGCGACTCATGCACTAGCACACCCAGGTCTCTCTGCACAGCAGCATGTTTTAATTTTTATCATTCAAATAATAATCCCTTTTTCTGTTATTCCTACCAAAATGGATAACCTCACAATTGTCAACATTGTATTCCATCTGCCAGACCCTAGCCCATTCACCTAGCCTATCCAAATCCCTCTGCAGACTTCCAGTATCCTCTGCACTTTTTGCTTTACCACTTATCTTAGTGTCATCTGCAAACTTGGACACATGGCCCTTGGTCCCCAACTCCAAATCATCTATGTAAATTGTGAACAGTTGTGGGCCCAACACTGATCCCTGAGGGACACCACTAGCTACTGATTGCCAACCAGAGAAACACCCATTAATCCCCACTCTTTGCTTTCTATTAATTAACCAATCCTCTATCCATGCTACTACTTTCCCCTTAATGCCATGCATCTTTATCTTATGCAGCAACCTTTTGTGTGGCACCTTGTCAAAGGCTTTCTGGAAATCCAGATATACCACATCCATTAGCTCCCCTTTATCTACCGCACTGTTAATGTCCTCAAGAAATTCCACTAAATTAGTTAGGCATGACTTGCCCTTTATGAACCCATGCTGCGTCTGCCCAATGGGCCAATTTCCATCCAGATGCCTCGCTATTTCTTCCTTGATGATAGATTCCAGTATCTTCCCTACTACCGAAGTCAAGCTCACTAGCCTTTAATTACCCGCTTTCTGCCTACCTCCTTTTTTAAACAGTGGTGTCACGTTTGCTAATTTCCAATCCGTCGGGACCACCCCAGAGTCGAGTGAATTTTGGTAAATTATCACTAGTGCATTTGCAATTCCCCTAGCCATCTCTTTTAGCACTCTGGGATGCATTCCATCAGGTCCAGGAGACTTGTTTACCGTTAGCCCCATTAGCTTGCCCATCACTACCTCCTTGGTGATAACAATCCTCTCAATGTCCTCATCTGTCATAGCCTCATTTCCATCAGTCACTGGTATGTTATTTGTGTCTTCCACTGTGAAGACCGACCCAAAAAACCTGTTCAGTTCCTCAGCCATTTCCTCATCTCCCATTATTAAATCTCCCCTCTCATCCTCTAAAGGACCAATATTTACCTTAGCCACTCTTTTTTGTTTTATATATTTGTAGAAACTTTTACTCTCTGTTTTTATATTCTGAGCAAGTTTACTCTCATAATCTACCTTACTCTTCTTTATAGCTTTTTTAGTAGCTTTTTGTTGCCCCCCAAAGATTTCCCAGTCCTCTAGTCTCCCACTAATCTTTGCTACTTTGTATGCTTTTTCCTTCAATTTGATACTCTCCCTTATTTCCTTAGATATCCACGGTCGATTTTCCCTCTTTCTACCGTCCTTCCTTTTTGTTGGTATAAACCTTTGCTGAGCAATGTGAAAAATCGCTTGGAAGGTTCTCCACTGTTCCTCAACTGTTTCACCATAAAGTCTTTGCTCCCAGTCTACCTTAGCTAGTTCTTCTCTCATCCCATTGTAATCTCCTTTGTTTAAGCACAAAACACTAGTGCTTGATTTTACCTTCTCACCCTCCATCTGTATTTTAAATTCCACCATATTGTGATCGCTCCTTCCGAGAGGATCCCTAACTATGAGATCCTGAATCAATCCTGTCTCATTACACAGGACCAGATCTAGGACCGCTTGTTCCCTCATAGGTTCCATTACATACTGTTCTAGGAAACTATCGAAGATACATTCTATAAACTCCTCCTCAAGGCTGCCTTGATCGACCTGGTTAATCCAATCGACATGTAGATTAAAATCCCCCATGATAACTGCTGTACCATTTCTACATGCATCAGTTATTTCTTTGTTTATTGCCTGCCCCACCATAATGTTACTATTCGGTGCCCTATAGACTACTCCTATCAGTGACTTTTTCGCCTTACTATTCCTGATTTCCACCCAAACGGATTCAACCTTATCCTCCATAGCACCGATCTCATCCCTTACTGTTGCCTGGATGTCATCCTTAAATAACAGAGCTACACCACCCCCTTACCATCCACACTGTCCTTCCGAATAGTTTGATACCCTCGGATATTTAACTCCCAGTCGTGACCATCCTTTAACCATGTTTCAGTAATGGGCACTAAATCATAGTCATTCACGATGATTTGTGCCATCAACTCAATGCTCCAAAGTGAGTCCATCCGCAGCTCCAGAGCCATCAAGCGGTCTAACAGGAGCTGCAACTGGACACACTTCTTGCATGTGAAGGAGCCAGGGACAGTGGACGTGTCCCTGAGCTCCCACATCGCACACGAGGAGCATGACAGGGGTCTGAGATCTCCTGCCATGTCTTAAACCTTCGGTTAACTTCAACAATTACAATTTTCCCCCCAAAAATAAAAAAATAAATAAACAACGAAGAAAAAAATAAATAAATATACCAATGAAAAGAAAAAGAAAACAGAAACACTACTTACCAGTCACTTACCAGGGATAAAAAGCACTTCCTCCTCCTCCCCCCCCCCCCCCCGGCCCCCCCCCAAGCTTAAAATTCCCACCTTGATTCAAATTCCCAAACTCACCCTTGGTTCTGTGTCACTCTGGCTGTGTCTTCTCTGGCTCACTGGGAGAACTCACTGGGAGTGAGTTTACAAGTTGCTCTTTTTAAATTGTCCTGAATTGACTCCCCTCCCCCACCTGCTTTTAGATCAAGGTAGATTTAAGTGACTGACTCTTAACTGCCAACCAGTTATGTGAGTGGGTGGGGCAGCCCTTGTTAACCTACACTGCACAATTCTAGCTTAATTTAAATTAATTTAAACTCCTGAAATTTAAAAGGAGCTGCCTTACTGATTTGATTCAATTCCCACCTAGATTCAAATTCCCAAACTCACTCTTGGTTCTGTCTCACTCTGGCTGTGTGTTCTCTGGCTCTCTGGTGGGAGAACAGAGGGGGGAAGGAGTAAAGGGGGATAATGGTGCAAATGTGGAGGTAGGAGTAAGAGGGCGAAAGGAGTAAAGGAGGTAATTCTGAAGGGGGGAAGGAACAAGGGGGAAGAAGAAGTAAGGCGGGAGGGTCAGTCCAGGTGAACATGCAAGGTAGGGTTTTGTGGAATCACTGTCACCTGGAGAGTGAATTGAGGGCGGGGATGGCAGGTTGGAATGGTGAGTGTAAGAGTGGGCAGATGGGGACACAAAGGTGCGAGGGAGGGTGCGGCAGTATCAGTGGAAGGGGTGGTGAGAGTGGTGGGGATATGGAGGTAAGCATGAATATAGGTGGGGAGCAGGAGCTCGGGTGGGTCAGTGTGGATGGAGGGGAGGAGGAGCTCGCGGTGAGTGTGGGTGGGGGAGGTGGGGAGGAGGAGCTTGAGGAGGTCAGCGTGGATCGGGGGTGTGGGGAGGAGGAGGAGGTCGCGGAGGTCAGTGTGGATGGGGGGGTGGGGAGAAGGAGGTCAGGGAGGTCAGTGTGGATGGGGGGTTGGGGAGAAGGAGGTCAGGGATGTCAGTGTGGATGGGGGGGTGGGGAGGGGGAGGAGGTCGGGGAGGTTGGTGTGGATGGGGGGGGGGGGTGGGGAGAAGGAGGTCGAGGAATCAGTGTGGATGGGGAGTGGGAGGAGGGGATCGGGGGGGTCAGTGTGGATTGGGGGTGGGGAGGAGGAACTCGGGGGGGTCAGTGTCGATGGGGGGGAGGAGGAGCTTGGGGAGGTCAGTGTGGATGGGGGTAGGGAGGAAGAATCCTGCATCGACCTTGGCAGAGGAAACGACAGAAGCCTTTTGACCTTGCAGAGTCCTCCTCACTAACATCTGGGCCTGAGCCAAAATTGGGAGACCTATTCCACAGACTGGTCAAGAAACAACCTGATACAGACACATCCAACCAATTATACCTTACAGCCAATGCACCAGACTCCATCATCTTCCCTTATTCTGAATTCTCCCTCAGTGTACCCGAACAGGCTCCAGAATGTGGCGACTAGGGGCTTTTTACAGTAACTTCATTGCAGTGTTAATGTGAGCCTATTTGTGACAATAAAGATTATTTATAATTTATTATTTTTTATTGTACCTTGTCCTACCAGCAGGACCCTGTTCCACCGGTAAGGCAGACATACCAGAGGTGGTGGCAGTATAGTGGCTTACGGTCAGGAGGGAGTGAGTGACCCTGGGAGTCCTCAACATTGACTCCAGATCCCACGGGCTGGACTTTATGGCCCCGCTCGTCAGTTTTGTTTCTGCTAGAGGGTGAGGAATGTAAAATGTTAGGTGATGTGGCGCAGTGGTTAGCACTGCTGCCTCATGGCGCCGAGGTCCCGGGTTAAATCCCGGCCCCAGGTTACTGTCTGTTTGAACATTCTCCCCTTCTGGGTTTCACCCCCACAGCCCAAAGATGTACAGGGTAGGTGGAATGGCCACGCTAAATTGCCCCTTAATTGGAAAAGAAAATGAATTGGGTTAAATTTTTAAAAAACAATCAGAGCAGCCATGATCTTATTGAATGGTGGAGCAGGCCCGAGGGGCTGAATGGCCAGCCCTTGCTCCTAATGCGTATGGTCGTTTGTAATTGAAGCAAAAACAGAAATGCTGAAAATACTCAGCATCTGTGAAGAGAAAAACAAACTGAAAGGTAAAGTATTTACAAGATTTTTTTTCAGGCTTTAGGCAACCACAGTATTTTGCTTTTTTGTTATGGAAAGATCTGTTGCTGTTCAAGAACCGTCTCGGTGCAAAGAACTTCCCAATCCTTTGTGGTGAGATAAAATTCTTCAGGGAGAAAATGCTTTTTATGTTAGCTCTAAAAAGCACAGCCTGTGGCAGTGACTGGAATTGGTTCGAGTGTGACGTCCAGCTGCCCAGCAAGATGTTTGTTTTTTGTGAACATTAATGGCTTTGCTACCTGAGAGCATGGGGTAGTTCTAGAATCAAATGGAGACAGTGGGTGTGAATAGTCAATGAACAACACACTGACCACTCGTGAGCATCGGCCCTTTGCACGTCCAGTATTTTTGTTTGTGCTTTCTGAGGCCTGTCTTGACGAAAGACTGTTTCCTTTGCAGTTAACTATGCTGCAGCAGATTTTTAATCGAAGCACTGTTATATCTTACAGCCACAATAAGTGGCCTAGCTGGGCATACTGAATTTCTATATCACTCACATCTCAAGGGGCAAAAAAATTTGAATCGAAACCACAGGGAGATAAATAATGAGGGTGATCTGCTGTCTTAATGGCTCCGACACTGACCACCTACCAGATGATTGCGAGTTTAATTCTCACAGTCAGATGCCATCTACATTTACCCGATAGCATTAGAATGACTTTTGCCAGCTCTCGGCCAAGCAATTAGGTAAAATGTTTCAGAGTAACAGATGTTTTACATCAAGGGAGGTGAACACTGACATTCTTTCTCACAAAGACATAAGTCTCTTCCCTTCTGGCAGGTTGCTGCCATGAAAAAGTCTTTTGGCCAGTCTATCTTGTTCTCTTGATTACACAATATTGCCTGGGTGCAAAAGGCATCAAGAGTGAAGCATGAGAGTGGATTTTCTGAACTAGTGTTCCCAGTGCAATTTCATCTGTCAGGAAAGTATGAAGGTAATGTGGCAGAGGTTACCGGGGTACATGGGTGCAGAGATCACCGGGGTACCTATGTGCTGAGGTCAACGTGGTACGTGGGTGCAGAGGTCACTGGGTATGTGGTTGCAGAGGTCACCATGGTACGTGGGTGCAGAGGTCACCAGGGTATGTGGGTGCAGAGGTGACCAGGGTACATGGGTGCAGATGTCACCGGCTATGTGAGTGCAGAGGTCACCGGGGTATATGGGTACAGAGGTCACCGGGGTACGTGGGTGCAGAGATAACCCGGGTATGTGGGTGCAGAGGCCACCACGGTGTCATAATATCCACTCATGCATATAATGAGATGCAGACAGGCAGTAATTGACACACAGGATGACCAGTAAGCACACAGCACAGTGCAGCCAGTCACCAGACAGGACATTACCACTATAAAGCCAGAGGGCACTAGGTTTCCCGCTCTCTCGGGACACAGCCACTGAGACAATCAGAGTCCACGAGCTAGCACAGTGCAAACACCATGCGGTAGCTAGTAAGTCTGGTCAGGCTACTACAAGGTCTCCAGTCAGTTCAGTATAGTGTCGACCCACAGCTGAATATGTCTATCAGTTCTATCGTTGAATAAAACAGTGTTGGATCTTCTCCAGTGTTAGAAGTCTGTTTCTAGCTTCCCTGCATCGAGTGTAGTCCGCATCGAACCTACCTGCCTAACACATCATGGTACCAGGGTGATACTGATCTTGACGGACCTACCTCGAGTGAATCAGCATTGACCAGCAAGCAGCCATCCGGTGAAATGGAAAACATCCAGCCTCCTCCGCAACTCCGCATCTCCGGCAACCTCGGCGCCAATTGGAAAATCTTCAAGCAAAAGTTCCTCTTGTACATCAAGTCCTCTGACCTCGAAGCAGCATTGGATGCCAGGAAGATCGTGCTATTTCTCTCCACCGCAGGGGACCACGCCATCCACATCTACAACTCTCTTACGTTCGCTGACGGCGAAGACAAAACAAAACTCAAAACAGTCCTGCTGAAGTTTGACAGCCACTGCGACATTGAGGTGAATAAGAGCTTTGAACGGTACGTTTTCCAGCAGAGGCTTCAAGGTAAGGATGAGCCTTTTCAGTCCTTCGTCACCCATCTCCTCATCCTAGCGCAGTCATGTAACTATGGCTCGATGGCTGATTCCATGATTTAAATCGCATCCGATTTAAACTGGACACCGGGGCATCAGCGAACCTCATCTCAAAATCCGACCTCGACACCATCGACACATACCAAGCATTCTTCCACCGGCCTGCCAGCTCCTTGACTACAATGGCAATGCCATAGTTGCCAGTGGCCCCTGTCAACTAGGGGTATCCAACAAGGCGATCAAGGCAACACTGCGATTTGAAACCGTCAGGCCTGACAGAGCGTCCCTGCTTGGTGCTCGAGCCTGCAAGCTCCTGAACCTGGTTCAGCGAGTCCACACCATGTCATCATCACCGACGACGGCCTCGCCTAATGGAAACTTGCAAGCCAACATAGATGATATCATCACGCAGTACCACAGCGTATTCGATGGAATGGGCACGCTCCCATACCGATATAAAATCCTGCTCAAGCCGAACGCCACCCCTGTAATTCATGCACCACGCCGGGTGCCGTCACCCCTCAAGGATCGTCTGAAGAAGCAATTACAGGACCTCCAAGACCAGGGCATCATATCGAAGGTCACAGAGCCCACAGACTGGGTCAGCTCCATGGTCTGCGTAAAGAAGCCGTCAGGGGAGCTTCACATTTGCATTGATCCTAAGGATCTAAACCGCAACATCATGCGGGAGCGTTACCCGATACCAAAACGTGAAGAGTTGACCAGTGAGATGGCTCATGCCAAATTCTTCACTAAGCTGGACGCCTCCAAGGGTTTTTGGCAAATACAGTTGGACGCGTCCAGTCGCAAGCTGTGCACGTTCAACACCCCGTTCGGTCGCTGCTGCTACAACGGGATGCCTTTTGGGATCATATCTGCCTCCAAAGTATTTCACCGCATCATGGAGCAGATGATGGAGGGCATCAAGGGGGTGCGAGTATATCTTGACTACGTAATTATCTGGTCCACAACGCCCCAGGAACACATCGATCATCTCAAGAAGCTATTCCAGAGAATTCATGAACATGGTCTCCAGCTTAATAGGGCCAAGTGCTCATTTGGTCAATCGGATATTAAGTTCCTGGGTGACCACATCTCGCAGCAGGGCAAGCGGCCAGATGCCGACAAGGTCTTGGCGATCAACGCCATGAAGACCCCAGAGGACAAGAAGATGGTCCTCCACTTCCTCGGGATGTTCAACTTCCTTGGGAAATTCATTCCCAATATGGCATCCCACACCACGGCCCTCCGCCATCTCTTCAAGAAGTCGATGGAAGTCCAGTGGCTGCCCGCGCATGAAGAGGAATGGCGTGAGCTGAAAGCAAGCTCACCACAGCCCCGGTTCTAGCATTCTTCGACAAGTGCAGTTGTGTGCCACCAACCTTCCGGCCTCTGACGAACGGGTGGTCCAAATTCGTGAGGAGACGGCCAAGGATCCTCTGCTGCAGCGTGTGATGCAGCACCTTACCAATGGCTGGCAGAAGGGACAATGTCCCCAGTTCTATAACATAAAAGACGACCTGATGGTGGTCGATAGAATCATTCTGAAACTCGACAGGATCGTAATTCCTCAAAGCATGCGGGCTATGGTGCTGTGCCAACTCCATGAGGGTCACCTTGGGGTCGAGAAATGCCGGCGCAGAGCTCGGAAGGCGGTCTATTGGCCGGGCATCAGCCAGGACATTGCCGGCACAGTCCTCAACTGCCTACCTGTCAGGAGTTTCAACCAGCTCAAACCAAGGAAACGCTGCAACATCACGAGATCGTGACCTCTCCGTGGTCCAAAGTAGGTGTCAACCTTTTCCACGCCAAGGGGCGTGACTACGTACTCCTGGTCGACTACTTCTCCAGTTACCCAGAAGTGGTGAAACTGTCCGACCTCACGTCGAAGGCGGTAATCGAAGCCTGCAAAGAAACGTTCGGCAGGCATGGGATTTCGCTCACGGTAATGAGCGACAACGGTCCTTGCTTTTACAGCCAGGAATGGTCTGATTTTGCACAGTCCTACAACTTCTGTCACGTAACCTCCAGTCCCCCCTACCCACAGTCAAACGGGAAGGCTGAGAAAGGGGTCCATATTGTAAAGCGGTTGCTGTGCAAAGCTGCAGACTCATGCTCCGACTTCAACCTGGCGATGCTGGCATACAGGGCAACCCCACTGTCCACTGGATTGTCTCCAGCCCAGATGCTCATGAATTGCACTCTGAGGACCACAGTTCCAGCCATCCATGTTCCAGACCTTGACCACCTCACAGTCTTACAGAAAATGCAGCAGTCACGGGCCCAACAGAAGGCCACATACGATGCTCATGCCACGGACCTGCCCGAGCTGGCCGCAACTGATCATGTTCGTATCCAGTTGCCTGAGGGCGGCTGGTCTTCCACAGCTGTTGTGATCAAACAAGCGGCCCCAAGATCGTTCCTTGTCCGCATGGCTGATGGCTCCCTGCTACAGCACAACAGACGGGCACTGCAAAGAGTTCCACGCCCGCTACCTGACCGAAGTGCCCCGCCGCCTACGATGCTTCCTCCAGACGTACCCTGCCACGAGGCCACCGATCTACCAGCAACCCTGCTGGCCCACGTGACCACCGCGATGGCAGCGATCCCGCCTATCCACGTGTAGGTGGCTCCTGATCCACTTCTGCGGCGATCGACAGAATTCATCGCCCACCACACAGACTGAATCTGTAGACTGAACTTTTGTACATTTTGTGACTTCATCAATTTAACCTCTGTAAATATTGCTTTGTTTGCCATGTATCTGCACCATCGACACCTTCCTATGTATATACGTTCATTTAGACACCTTTTGTATATAGTCAGGCATATATACACGCACGCACACCTTAGTATTTATTTATCTAAAAAAAAAAGGGGGGAGATGTCATAATATCCATGCATGTATATAATGAGATGCAGACAGGCAGTGATTGACACACAGGATGACCAGTAAGCACACAACACAGTGCAGCCAATCACCAGACAGGACACTACCACAATAAAGCCAGAGGGCACTAGGTTTCCTGCTCTCTCGGGACCCAGCTACTGAGACAGTCAGATTCCACGAGCTAGCAAGTGCAAACACCATGCGGTAGCTAGTAAGTCTGGTCAGGCTACTACAAGGTCTCCAGTCAGTTCAGTATAGTATCGACCCACAGCTGAATACGTATATCAGTTCTATCGTTGAATAAAACAGTGTTGGATCTTCTCCAGTGTTAGCCGTCTGTTTTTAGCTTCCCTGCATCAAGTGCAGTCCACATCGAACCTACCTGCCTAACACATCACAGTGTATGTGTGCAGAGGTCACCGGGGTACATGGGTGCAGAGGTCACGGGGGTTCGTAGGTGCAGAGGTCACCAGAATATGTGGGTGCAGAGGTCACCGGGGTACATGGGTGTAGAGATCATCGGGGTACGTGGGTGCAGAGGTCACCAGGATAGGTGGGTGCAGAGGTCACCGGGGTACATGGGTGTAGAGATCATCGGGGTACGTGGGTGCAGAGGTCACCAGGATAGGTGGGTGCAGAGGTGACCAGGGTCCATGGGTGCAGATGTCACCGGCTATGTGAGTGCAGAGGTCACTGGGGTATGTGGGTGCAGAGATCATCGGGGTACGTAGGTGCAGAGGTCACCGGGGTATGTGGGTGCAGATGTCACTGGATATGTGGGTGCAGATGTCACCGGGGTATGTGGGTGCAGAGATCATTGGGGTACGTAGGTGCAGAGGTCACCGGGGTACGTGGGTGCAGAGATCACTGAGGTACGTGGGTGTAGAGGTCACTGGGGAATGTGGCTGCAGAGGTCACCAGTGCATGTGGGTGCAGAGGTCACCGGGGTTTGTGATGCAGAGGTCACCTGGGTATGTGGGTGCAGAGGTCACCAGGGCATGTGGGTGCAGAGGTCACCGGTGTACGTCGGTGCAGAGGTCACCAGTGTACATCGGTGCATAGGTCACCAGGGTTCGTGGGTGCAGAGGTCACCGGGGTATGTGGGTGCTGAGGTCACCGGGGCATGTGAGTGCAGTGGTCACCGGGGTATGTGGGTGCAAAGGTCACTGGGATATGTGGGTGCAGAGGTCACCGGGGTATGTGGGTGCAGAGGACATGAGCGTTTGTGGATTCAAAGTACACTGTGTATTGTGGTTGCCGAGGTATCTGAGGTGTATGGATGTAGTGGTCATTGTGGGTGTGTGTGCTTGGTAGGGTGTGAGGGCAGTGGTGTGATCAAGTTCTGGTCCTCAGAATTGACATGTAAATAAGTTGCCAATCTGATTTATTTCCTTAATTCCAGAACGAAAGTATTCCTGTTCGGGTAGCTGAAAGGCACAGATTGTCCAATCTCCACAATGTGGCGAGGTGGGTACCTTTAAGTGTCTCGGGGCGCACAACCAGTGCAACAGAAAGACTATGACAAGTTGTGACAGTACCACAGACAAATAATTTGCTTTAAGTGTGTGAGTCTTTATCCAGTTATTCATTTCTTCCATTGAAACTCAATGTAACACAGATATGAAATAAATGCTATTTCATGGATGATTCTCCTAGTTCCTGTTACTTGATCTTGTAGTAGTGTCCTATAAATATTACTTATTAGTTATGGAAGAGGAAAAAATAACAGCTGCTTGTCGAATAAGGCATGAAAAAACTTTAATATCACTTTTCCAAATTACTCCAAGGAGCAGTCCATACCATGGCTTCAAGAACTTGCTAGATTGTCCAATCTGCCAACTTGTGACATGACATAGGAATGCTGCACTTGATACTTCGAATTGCTTTTTCTATTCACTCATGGGGTGTGGGTGTCGCTGGCTGAGAATGTGATGGTGAGCTGCCTTCGAGAATCATTTCAGTCCCTAAGAACCATCCGTCAATTAGCTGATTCACTGTCAACTCACTGATCTTCACCAGCGTGAGCTCCAACATCCCAATTCAGGCCAACTTTACAAAGAAAAAGCAAAAAGACTGATTCAGATTTGAAAGTCATCTTGTCCAAATACCGTGACCCCAACAAATGCAAGTGATGATGTTAGGGGAGTTTAGTGTCAACTCCTTAAGCAGTGAGGAAATTGGATTGTTTGCTAAATTGCCATAGCTAACCTTTGAAATGATGAGGAAGTAGTTTATTGGAGTTAAAATGGAATAATTTTAGGGCAGCACGGTGGCTCAGTGGTTAGCACAGGTGCCTCACGGCACAGAGGTCCCAGGTTCGATCCCGGCTCTGGGTCACTGTCCATGTGGAGTTTGCACATTCTCCCCGTGTTTGCGTGGGTTTCGCCCCCACAACCCAAAAGATGTCCAAAGATGTGCAGGTTAGGTGGATTGGCCATGTTAAATTGTCCTTAGTGTCCAAAATTGCCCTTAGTGTTGGGTGGGGTTACTGGGTTATGGGGATAGGGTGGAGGTGTGGGCTTGGGTAGGGTGCTCTTTCCAAGAGCTGGTGCAGACTCGATGGGCCGAATGGCCTCCTTCTGCACTGTAAATTCTATGTAAATTCTATGTGCAGGGTAGGTGGATTGGCCACGCTAAATCGCCCCTTAATTGAGAAAACAAAAAATTGGGTATTCTAAATTTTTAAAAAATGGAATAATTTTTGCCATTTGATCATCTGGTGGAAAATCCACACCCGTTCACACCGTGACCAGGTGAGCTATTGGTCCCAAATGAGTCGCATGGTTGGATACCATGAAGCCTTAGAGGCACGGCTCATGTTAATGATTGACTTACATATAGCTCAAGTTGCTGATACTAACTGATCCTGGTGTTTTGATAAAAAATTTACCAATGGGGCAACAGTGAGTTTTTTGCCGTAAATTCAATTTAGCAGCAGCTTCACAAGTGGATTCTGGAACGAGATGAGATTCTGTTGAGGTTGCATCCTGTAATTCTCACAGTTTCTGGTCTGATTGGAGGCCAATCACGATGCTGCTGGAAGCTTGTTAGCATAAAATAAGTACCAATGGTGTTGGAGTCCCCGAAGGCTATGAAACACTCAACCTTTGTAGGGGAGGCTCATTTTACATAGCCGCAGGATATCAGTGTAATATTCCCCTGAGTGCAGCCTGGACTTGCATTCCTCAGGAAACTGACACTTTTCAGAGGAGTCGAGGAATTCATGTCGTTTAACACGGCAGCGAGATGCCAGGATGAGATGGCTGTCCTGCTTTCTCCCCCCGCATTGCTGACTTTCTGAAAGTGCAGAGTGTAACAGTTGGCAACCCTGTGCTAAATCGATCTTGCAGTGTGAAATGCCTTGACTCTGAGCAGAAAAGGGTGCCACCTTCTGAATGTTCAGATTATCTGTGACCCCATGAAAAGAATGTCAGATTCACTGCAAGAACTGAAAGGATATGTTTATTGGCAGAAGGGAAATGGGTTATAGCTCTTTTCTCTTGAAAATAGATGTTCCAGTGATGACTTGATATAAATAATTAAAATGATGAAGGGGTCTGATAGGTAGACGTAAGGGGGAATCAAAATCCACGGGCTAATCCAAAAGGAATTTCAGGAGAATCTTCTTCGCTAAAAGAGTTGTTAGTTTGCATACCTCGCTAACACAAGGAGTAGTTGAGGTGAATAATATAATTACATGGAAACATAAGAAACATCAATGAATGAAGGTATTTAATGCAGCGACACTGGAGAACCGGTGAGAACCCCACATCCCCTTGTTTCGGGAAGGCCCGCCACATTTAAGTGCCAAAGGGCAGTGGCGGGTCATCCCCGGGATCAAGGGTCCAGCGGATGGAAGTCCCATTTGTTAAGAGCTACCGGTCATACGGTCGTAAGATATAGGAGCAGAATTAGGCCATCTGTTCCGCCACTCAATCATGGCGGATCCCATCCCGTCCTGCCCGTTCTCCATAACCCTTCAATTAAAAATCTGCCTAACTCCTCCTTAAATTTACTCACTGTCGCAGCGCCCACCGCACTCTGGGGTAGCGAATTCCAGAGATTCACAATCCTTTGGGAGGAGTCGTTTCTGAAGGCAAGCAGCTCTTCATTGATTGACAGTGTCAATGAGGGTCAGAGAAGCTGCGGCCATTACTATACCCACCCAGGGTCTGGGATCGCCCTGGACCCAGGCACAGCTGAGTGAGCCTAGGGGGGCGGGGGGAGGTTGTAAGAATGGACGGGGTTGCAGGGAAGGGGTGGGGAAGTGGGGGTCATCAGCAAGGTCAGCAAGGAGGTGAGCCTCCCACTTTCCAAAGTCTTGATTCCAGTGCCTCTGTAAGGCACTGAACGCCTTTAACGAAGGATATCCCCCCCCCCACCTCGCACCCCGGGAATCTGCCAGCAACCCCAGCAGGTTTTGCATTTTCGACTTCACCGATGGTGAATCCCCCGATTGCTGTGAATGCCAGCAGCAGTGTGACGATGTCTTTAAATGAGTATTAATTGTCCACTCAATTGGGGGTGGGGCAGGAAGGCTGGTCACAACCTTTTCATGATGGACCCAGTCAACGGTAGTGATAGGAAGGTGACTGTTATAACCTGCCTACTTACCATTGGCTGGGGACTAATGACAATCCCACGATCCTGTGGGAGTATGAGCTTCCCCAATGAGGGGGGCGGAGAAACCACTAGTAAACTCCTAGTATAAATAAAGCTGGCCAGTTTAGGAACCGGCAGGAAGGAGTGTGCAGCAAGGGAGGTTGCTGCTGCTGTTATATATATATGTTATAGTAAATAAATGTTATTACTTTGTACCCTTAAAACTCGTGCTGGATTCTTCGTGGCCCTCACAAAACTGGCGACGAAGGTAAAAGTGAATAGCTGTCTACACTGCTGAAGCCACCTCCCTGGATTTTTGTTGGATACAGGTTGGAAGTTGTTTTCTATTATACCATGCCTCTGTACGGACGTTTGGATGTTTTTGATGCTGCGCTGGAAAGCTGGAACCAGTACACACAACGGATGCATTACTATTTCCGGGCAAACAGTATCACCGAAAACGAGCGCCAGGTGGTCATATTGCTCACCGCCTGCGGCCCGCATACGTTTGGGGTGATTAGGAGCCTTACGTACCCAGCTGCGCCGGACACCAAAACGTTTGATGAACTTGTGAATATAGTGGGGCAACATTTTAACCCAACCCCGTCCACGATAGTCCAGCGTTACCGGTTTAATACCGCTGAGAGGACCCCTGGAGAATCCCTTGCCGACTTTCTATCCAGGCTACGCAGGATTGCGGAGTACTGTGACTACGGTGAGACCTTGTCAGAAATGTTACGCGACCGTTTGGTTTGCGGTATTAACAATGCGGCCACACAGAGAAAGTTGTTAGCTGAGCCAACATTGACTTTTCAACAGGCCATTCAAATAATATTGTCCCGAGAAAGCGCAGAGCGAGGAGTACAGGAGCTACAGGGAATGGAAGTGCATGCCTTGGGGCGCAACCCCTTCCGTCCGAAAAAGTCCCCCCGCACTCCTGCGGTACCTTGGGCGAGGCAACGTCCGGACCAACGCCAGTGGCCGCCGGACATTCCTCCCCGAAGGGAGCCTTCTCCAGAACCAATGGATGAGGAGCCATGTCCGTGTCAGACTTGTAGGCGCCGACCACGTCGCAGACGCCGGTCCTGGGGGCGCCAGAGGCGCCGTCGTTCCGACCGAAACTGGGACCAGCCCAGGGGCCGTAACTGGGACCAGCCCAGGGGCCGTACCTTCCCTGTGGATGAACCTGCGGCGACTACTCCTGAGGACGTGGAGACGGAAGACGACTGCCTGCAGTTGCATTGTGTGGCAGCTCCCCGTGTGGCCCCCATTAAGGTGACAGTACGGGTCAATGGACACCCGCTTGAGATGGCGCAGCGGTCTCCGTGATCGCCCAGAGGACATTCGACCGCATCAAGCAGGGTATACAGACCCTTACATTAACCGACTCACAGGCCAGGTTGGCCACCTACACGGGGGAACCACTGGATATTACAGGAACTACAATGACCCCTGTTGTTTATGGATGCCAGGAGGGGCGCTTCCCACTTATCGTGGTGCGCGGCCATGGGCCCAGCCTGTTGGGTTGGGACTGGTTGCGCCATTTGCGGTTGCAATGGCAGCACATCCTCCAAACAGTTTCTGAAGGGTTGACTGAGGTGCTAGGATGATACCCAGATGTATTCCAGCCTGGTTTGGGGAATAAAAAGGGGCCATAGCCCATATCCAAGTCGAACCAGGAGCCACTCCGCGCTATTTCCGGGTGCGCCCGGTGCCTTACACCTTGCTCGAGAAGGTAGAAGGGGAGCTCACTCGTTTGGAGAGTTTGGGTATTATCAGGCCCGTCCGTTTTGCTGACTGGGCAGCACCAATTGTACCGGTAATGAAGCCAGATGCCACAGTTCGCTTGTGTGGCGACTATAAACTTACAGTGAACACGGCTTCCCGACTCGACCGATATGCAATGCCTCGCATAGAGGATCTCTACACGAAGCTTGCAGGAGGACTCTTGTTCACAAAATTAGATATGAGTCACGCCTACCTGCAGTTGGAACTGGACCCTGCCTCCCGACAATATGTAACCATTAATACACACCGGGGCCTGTATGAATATACACGGTTGCCCTTTGGAGTATCCTCTGCCTGCGCAATTTTTCAACGTGTTATGGAGGGCATTTTGAGAGGTTTTTTGCTGCTGTCTACTTAGATGACGTTTTGATTACAGAAACGTTGGAGCAGGAACATTTGGAAAATCTGGAGGCTGTCCTTAGACGCTATGGTAGTATGCATTAGGGGTCATGTGGGACTGTGAAGCCATGATGTCATTGGCTGACAGATCCCGGGTCCTGGTTGGCTGTTGACCTCTAGCTCCGCCCTGAAGGCGGAGTATAAGAACCAGGAGTTCTCCCCCGCAGGCCAGTCTGCTACTGAACTGCGGGGAACAAGTCACGCTTAATAAAGCCTCATCGACTTCATCTCTATTCGTCTCTCGTGAGTCTTTGTGCGCTACAGACGCCTTTCGGAGTCCGTTTACGTCGCACAAAGTGCGTATTTCAGGCAAAGGAAGTAGTCTACCTAGGTTATCGGGTGGACCGCGAAGGTTTGCACCCCGTCGCAGAGAAGGTGCGTGCAATTCAACAGGCCCCCGCCCCGACTGACACTTCGCATCTTTGTTCTTTTCTCGGTCTCGTAAACTATTATGGGAAGTTCCTCCCCAATCTGGCAACTACGCTGGCCCCTTTGCACCTTCTGCTAAAGAAATATCACACCTGGGTTTGGGGTCAGCCGCAAGAAACCGCTTTCCGGCGGGTAAAGCAACAATTGTCGTCTGGATTACTAACCCACTATGATCTTGGAAAGTGTTTGCTCGTCACATGTTTTGCATCCCCGTATGGTATTGGGGCCGTCCTGTCCCACAAGATGGAGAACGGGGCCGAGTGACCGATAGCTTTCGCCTCCCGCACATTGACTGCAGCGGAGAAAAAGTACGCTCAGATCGAGAAGGAGGGCCTGGCAGTGGTTTTTGCGGTGAAACGCTTCCACCAGTATGTGTACGGCCGCCATTTCACTATCGTGACTGATCATAAGCCTCTGCTGGGACTTTTCCGAGAGGATAAGCCAATACCGCCCATTAATTCCGCACGGATCCAGCGCTGGGCTTTGTTGCTCGCTGCCTACGAGCATTCTCTGGAGCACAAACCAGGTACGCAGATAGCAAATGCCGATGCACTGAGCCGATTGCCTTTATCGACCGGCCCCATGTCGACCCCCACGACTGGTGAGGTGGTTGCAACCCTAAATTTTATGGCCACCTTGCCTGTCACGGCATCACAGATCCGTGAGTGGACCCAGACGGAGCCAGTCCTGTTAAAGGTTCGGCACATAGTCCTGTATGGTGGGCAGCATAGACAGCTCCCAGGCAAGTTGCGGGCATTTTCCTCCAAGCTGTCAGAATTCAGCGTGGAAGACGGCATCCTCTTGTGGGGGACGCGTGTGATTGTCCCGGAAAAAGGCCAGGAGCTGATACTAACAGACTTGCACAATGGGCATCCAGGTGTGACCAAAATGAAAATGTTGGCCCGGAGTTATGTCTGGTGGCCAGGCCTCGACACCGACATTGAGAAGGTGGCCCAAAACTGCTCCATTTGCCAGGAGCATCAGAAGCTTCCGCCGGCCGCGCCCCTACATCACTGGGAATGGCCAGGGCGGCCTTGGGCACGCTTGCATGTGGATTTCGCAGGCCCTTTTCAAGGATCCATGTTCCTTCTATTAATTGACCCCCAGTCTAAATGGCTAGAGGTGCATAAGATGCAGGGGACAACGTCCTGCGCAACAATTGAAAAGATGCGTTTGTCGTTTAGTACGCATGGCCTCCCCGAGGAGCTGGTCACGGATAACGACACTCCATTCACGAGTGAGGAGTTTGCGAGGTTCACGAAGATGAACGGCATACGCCATATCCGCACTGCCCCTTACCACTCGGCTTCAAATGGGTTGGCAGAGCGCGCAGTGCAGACATTCAAAAGAGGCCTAAAGAAGCAGTCTTCCGGATCAATGGACACGAGACTGGCTCGCTTTTTGTTTACGTATAGGACCACCCCCCATGCGGTGACTGGGGTAGCTCCCGCAGAACTCCTAATGGGCCGGAGACTTCGCACCCGCCTTAGTATGGTTTTCCCGGACATTGGCGCAAAAGTACGCCGCACACAAGAACGGCAGGGACAGGGATTTTCTCAGCATCGGCCGATTTGGCAGTTTGCGCCCGGTGACCCAGTGTTCGTTCGGAATTTTGCTGGTGGTGCCCAGTGGGTTCCTGGTGTAATCCTTCGCCAAACGGGCCCTATATCTTTCCAGGTGCAAGCCCAGGGTCGTCTCCAGCGCAAACATGTAGACCACGTTCGGTCCAGAAGACTATCCCCTCAAAAGATTCCCCGCCCCCGGAGCTCATTTCTACAGCCGCAGAGACCAGAGACAAGGGAAGGTAGTCCTCACAATCTTCCACTGGTGCCTCACTCGAAGCCTGCGCAGGTCGTTACAGAACCGAATGGAGATAGCGACGCTGACATGACGGAGGCAGCAGACTCTGACTCCGAGATGGAGACACAGGATGCATCAGAAGGGGAATCCTCGGGTCCACGGGCCGTGGATGTACAACCGTTGCGCCGTTCATCACGGAAGCGCCGGTCTCCGTCTCGTTACACGCCGCCTGCTCCAGCGCCGCGTGCAAATGGTGTCCGGCCTGCGGCAAAACGAGTCCGACGCCCTCCTTCGCCCAGGGTCTTCGGTGGATTCCTTGGACTTTGGGGGGGAGGGATGTTATAACCTGCCTACTTACCATTGGCTGGGGACTAATGACAATCCCACAATCCTGTGGGAGTATGAGCTTCCCCAATGAGGGGGGCGGAGAAACCATTAGTAAACTCCTAGTATCAGTAAAGCTGGCCAGTTTAGGAACCGGCAGGAAGGAGTGTGCAGCAAGGGAGGTTGTTGCTGCTGTTATATATATATATGTTATTGTAAATAAATGTTATTACTTTGTATCCTTAAAACTCGTGCTGGATTCTTCGTGGCCCTCACAAAAGTGACTATCGCCCCCAACTGATTAAATGACCTCCCCCCCCCCCCCGCCCTCCCCCCCGCAACCCCCACTGACAAACTCACCAAGGGGAGAACATTGAGTGCTGCCCGTAGGAACAGGAGTAAATCATTCAGCCCCTCTAACCTGTTCAACCATTCAATGAAATGATGGGAGGTCAGTGACCTAACTTCACAGACCCCTTTGCATCTCCCTATCCCTTAACAGCTTTGTACATTCAACAATCTCAGATTCAAAATCTGCAATTGATCGGGCAGACATTGCTGTTTGCACATGAGAGCTGCAAACAACTACTCGTGTGTGTAGAAGTCTTTCAGAAATTCATGTCTGAAGGGTTTGATTCTTGCGCCGGGGGGGGGGGCAGCGGCGGATTTTATGGAACCCGTAAGACCAGGAAACGTGGCATGCGGGGGCGAATTAGGCAGGATGAGAAGTGTTGATTTCCCTATGGCGGGTTGAGATCTAGAGATAAAGTCAGTGGCGTGTTCGCAGCATGACGAGTCTCACACCCGCCTGTGGTGCCTTTGTACTTGTCATACATTTGCATGCCATGAATACTCAATGGTGTGAAAGATTTAAAAATAAAGTCCAACCTTCAAGATCAAGTCAGCGGTGCACAGGAATCTCATCACGCCCACTTCATGAGCAGCAAAGTGGGAAGGGCTTAGTACCCTGGGTGAGGTGGGGCTGAGGGGGTAGGTGCAGACAGTCAGTCGGAGGAAGAGAATGAGGGGACTAAAGGGCAGTGTCAGCAGCACCGACCTCATGTGGGTCATTCTCAGGGTGTTGGCTGGCAGAGTCCTTTCAGGGCTTTGAGTTCACTTCCACTTCATGTACATACAGTGGAGAGGGTCATGCCCAGGCAATACATTGGTAGTGCCGTTCCAGGGCTGCCGCTGTGCCCTTTGAGGGCGGGGGGAGGGGGGGGGGGGGGGGGTGAGGGTTCCATGGGTGGTGGGGGAGGGAGGGGGGTGGTGGCTGTCTGTGGTGATTTTTATCTTCTTTACATTGGAGCGCCCTTGAAAAATGGCACCTCATAGAATCATAGAATCCCTACAGTGCAGAAGGAGGCCATTCAGCCCATCGGGTGTGTACTGACCTTCCGAAGCAATACCCTACCGAGGACCACTCCCCCGCCCCACCTAACCGTTGGACATTAAGGGGCAATTTAGCATGGCCAATCCTGCTAACCTGCACTTTTTTGGACTGTGGGAGGAAACCGGAGCACTCGGAGGAAACCCACGCAGACCTGGGGAGAACGTACAGATTCCACACAGTCACCCAAGGCAGGAATTGAACCCAGGTCCTGGAGCTGTGAGGCAGCAGTGCTAACCACTGTGCCACCGTGCCGCCCCAATGGGAAATCTGATTGACAAGAGGTGGGAGTAGTGAACCCCACTGCCAAGGATTGGGGGCCAGCCTCAATAAATTGCGATGATGCACATCTTAACAGAGTGAAACAAATGTCAGGTGAAATATTTATAAGTGCAATTTAAATTTGAAAAAACACCGTTGCCACATTTCTTATGTTAATGGAATTGGAGCCGGGTAGGAATGTTTTGGATGTTTGTATGTTTGTTCAGGAGATTCTTTTTTAGCCAGTCTGCACCTTCTGCATTGTCAGCTGATGGTGGGTTTCACCACTGAAACAGTTTCCCCTCTGCAGAATCACATGTGTTTCTGTGCTTTCCAATGGTACGGTAAATTCTATTTGTAATCGCGCAGGAAATGGGAAAAACCAAGAGAGCGGATGTGACACAATTACCAAAGTGATTTCAGCACTCAATGCAGTCAGTACATTGAGGTGTTCCTTGTGTGTACTGATAACCAACTCTCCCTCTTTCCTGTTCTCCCCTTGTCCCTCTCCCCGTTTCCTCTCCATCTCACCTTTCCCTCTCCCACGTTCCTCTCCCTCTTTCCTGCTGCTGAGTGCATGGTCTTTGCACACCTATGGCAAGTGTGAGTCTGTGTTCGTGTTCGAGTTGCGGCTGACATCTTGTGAGTTCTTGTGCTTGAACTCTACAGTTGAGTTCCTTTGGCAGCTAATTCCATGGATATGGTAGCATCCAAAGCTTCTTTCAGGTCAGGTTGCTTTCAGTTAACAAACACTATTGAATAGATTTGCTCCTTAAACCACAGACTAATCTATCTCTGATAGTATTATTTAAAGCATCCCCGAATCCGCAGTATTCAGCCAGCCTTCTCAGGGTAGCTGTGACCTCTGCAATTGATTCACCAACTTCTTGGTTGTGCTTATGAAACCTAAACCTTTTTGTGAGGAACTAAGGGCGGGATCCTCTAATCCCGTGGCAAAGTGTCCACGCCGTCGTAAACACCGTCGCGTTTTACGACGGCGTGAACGGGACAGCCCGAAGACGAATTCTGGCCCCTACAGGGGGCCAGCACGGCACGATGCTGCTCCAGCTGCTGATCCCGGTGCATGCCGCAGGCGATGCTCCTGAGAGCAGGTGTGGACGGCGCCGGCGCCGGTGGGACTCACCGCTTTCATGGCGGTCGCTCGGCCCATCCCGGGCTGAGAATTGGCGGGCTGGTCGCATAGAGCGGCCTCCGACCGGTGCTGCGCCAACCTCGCCGGCGCTCTGCGGAGAATCGCGTGCCAGCATCGGGGCGGCGTGCCGCGATTCGCGCCGGTCGCGGGGATTCTCCAGCCCGGCCCTGGCCTGTGAGAATCCCGCCCGAAATGTTTTGGTAACTAATGGCCCTGCAATATTTCCACTATTTCATCATAGATTTTCGTGCCTGGGATTTTCTGGCTGTACCAAACGCCTCAGGAGGTTAAATGTTTCCTCCCCCCCGAATTATGCCCAGGAAAGTTGGAACTTTTATAGCTGTTGCCTCGCGTTTTCAGTTCCTCCGGTGCCTGCAACCGTTGTTTGGCTACCCTGTCGCCAGCTTCTGTGTAGCGACGATCATAATGATTCATTTTCTTTTTGGGTGCCCACATACACGGTTTGACTTTTTTTCCCTGGTACCTACAAATGCTGTTCGCCTACCTCGTTGCCAGATTGTATGTGGTGGTTTTAAATGAAGTCTGCAGGCTGCAGCGGTTCAAATAAACAAAGAGTTTTATTCAGTAGATGTTAATACTACAGGCTGCTATAGTACACTGCCCGTTTGCCCGCGCAAACGGCCAACGACATCACGTGATCGGTCTCTTAAAGAGTTCTTATCCATTCCAAGGCTGCTAGTGAGGAACACTAGAAATACCATGAATACACAACAATTGGCAAGCTGCTCGACCAATCAGTGCTGTGGATCTGGCGGTCCAGTCCCCAATAGAGCCAATGAGCAGTGCCGGTGGGTGGAATCAGGCTAGAGGAAAACAAAACGTGTGCTGGATAACACACATTTTGGTTCACAATGAGATGTGGAGCAACTATATTGTGACGGGGTTCAAATAAAATACTGTTTGTTTCTCAACTAAGGAATGTCGCGGGGCAGCACGGTGACGCAGTGGTAGCACTGCAGTCTCACGGCGCCGAGGTCCCAGGTTCGATCCTGGCTCTGGGTCACTGTCCGTGTGGAATTTGCACATTCTCCCCATGTTTGCGTGGGTTTCGCCCCCACAACCCAAAAGATGTGCAGGGTAGGTGGATTGAACACACTAAATTGCCCCTTAAATTGGAAAAAATGAATTGGGTACTCTAAATTTATTTTAAAAAACAAAAAAACTAAGGAATGTCGCCATGTGAATTTTGCCTGAGTGGAGTCACAAGTCAAAAAATGTTTTGACTCAGGTCAGACTTGAGTCTAAGTCACTGACCGGAGTCAACGACTCGAGTGAATTGTTAAGGTCTCAGCAGGGATCTTTGCGGGACACCACTGGTCACATCCTGTCAATTAGAATATATTAGCCCTGCTCTCTGTATCCTGCTGCTCAATCAATTTCCTAACTAGGTCAATAGCTTGCCCAACAATTTGCATTTATATGGCATTGTTCACAATCTCGGGATGTCTCACAGTACTTTTACGCCAATTAAGCACCTTTGAAAGTGTAGTCACTGTTGTCATTCAGGAAACTCACAACCAGGACCAGGGGAGATTGCCCCTGCTCTTTTCAAAATGCTGACATGGTATCTTTTGCTTCCATCTGGGCGGAGAGACAGGGTCAGTTTAACTTCTTGTCTGAGAGACAGAAGGCTAGATAAGCAAATGAGGGGAAAGGGGAAAAGGGAATAGAAGGATGTGCTGACAGGGCGTAATGAAGAGAGGTGTCAGAAAGTTCTTGTGGAGCATAAATGCTGGCATAAAATAGTGCTGAATGGCTAAGCTCTGTGTAATATGCATTGATGCATTCTCCCTCCCTGAGTTCTTTAAGGCAGATAATAAGTAAGAAGGTGGCGAGTGACTTGCTATGCTCACGACTCGTTAAAGTGATGCAGAAGCAGCGGTTGAGGAGTGCGATTAAATATGGCCATACCATTGTGGGAACGGAGAGAAATATCAGAGTCTTAAACAAACACGGTTTGCTGTACTGACAGATCAGTAGATGTTCTCCGTTATGTTACATCCTGCATAATTGTAGCTTATTGTCTCCTGCACCAGACCGAGGCATGGTGATTCCTGGGCAGGTAGTCCTCGCATTGGGAGGCAGAGTAACAAGGAGTGGACAAACAGGAGGACCCTCACTTGGAGGACACCTCAATGCAAGGGACATTGGAACGCAACTGGTCAGTAAATTAAACGATTGAAGGCAGATTGCTGACTGCTTTGTCGAACACCTCCATACTGTCTGCAATTGCAGTCCTGGCTCCATTCTGTTTTGACAGCAACTCCCTAAATCACAACCTCCATGGCCTAGGAGGACAACTGATGCATGGGAACACTACCAGCTCCAAGTTCCCCTCCAAGGGAAACAATAACTTTAATTGGACGCATATCACAATTTCTTCATCATCGTTAGGCCAAAACACCGGAAGTCCCTCCCTGACAGGTTTATCGGAGCACCACCATCACATGGGATTGCGGCACTTGAAGAAGAACTATCACCATCTCTTCATGAGAAACTAGGAATGGACAATAAATGCAGGCCTTGCAAAAGATGCCTACATCCCATGAAAGTAAAAAAAACACATTGAACATTCATATACAGTTTACAGTGAGGCTATGTTCTGTACTTGTACAATTACTCTGGTGCTGAAACAAAAGTGTTTTGACTGTATTTTACAGAGCTTTCTTGTTTCATATTTTGAGTCATGTTGAATGGTACCCTGCAGCTGAAGGAACAGCTACTTTAAAGTGACTGCAATGTTTTGATCTGTATTTGTTAAAGCTGTATTTCAAAGCTGTGCAGCATCTATTTCAGGAGCAGCGGCACCTCCCATGCACGACCAGCTGTAACTCTAGTGAGCTTGGTGAATTCAGCAATTCTATTCAAAGTCTCGCCTTTTTGCAGGTCCTGCACATTTTTGAATTTGCATAATCATTCCACTTTAAGGCAAAAGACCATTTGGTTATATTACATTGATCTACTTATTGATAGGTTCACATCCAATCCGCATTGCACTTTGACCGCAGACACTCACTTTGACTTCAGGCTGCATTGAATTAGCAGTTCTCATCTAGGGTGATAGTTTCAGATTTCACAGAATCACAGATTTACGGTTGACCTTGTCGCCCCTGGATAAAAACTACGCAGGTTCTTAATCCTGATCCCCAACTGTGAAGGGCATACTGTTCAGGAAAGATTTTAACAAGTACAGAACGAGGGTGGATAAAGGTTGAGTTACATACCATAGATCATAGAATTTACAGTGCAGAAGGAGGCCGATCAATGACCACTAAAGGAGGTTGTAGTCCAACTGAAGGCTTTAATAAGTTAGATGTTTTCCCCAGCAGCTCAGGTACAGAAAGAAGGCTGCTGGGGCGGCACGGGCTCTTATACCCCGCCTTGCAGGGCAGAGCTACCTTACAGCTTGACCAATGGGAAACATACAATATCTACCAATGGTGTTCCAGCATTACCAGGTACCATAATACCTCTACACAGCCTACCACATTCACCCCCTGTTAAAAAAGAGTCCGGCGGGGGTGGTGGCTTGATATTACAACATGGTAATGTGGTAGAAGTTATAGTTATGGAGATATGGTAATACCTCCATACAGCATTTTGTCTTATTGTCGTAACTATTTACAATTTCAAAATGAAAAATGAAAATGAAAATCGCTTACTGTCACAAGTAGGCTTCAAATGAAGTTACTGTGAAAAGCCCCTAGTCGCCACATTCCGGCACCTGTTCAGGGAGGCTGGAACGGGAGTTGAACCTGCGCTGCTGGCCTGCCTTGGTCTACTTTCAAAGCCAGCGATTTAGCCCTGTGCTAAACCAGCCCCTTTACACTTTAAAATTAAGCAATCAGTCGATCGGGGGCCCTGGTCGTCCTCTGTGATCGTCGAAGCTCTGGTGGGGAAGCCGGTTGACCTGGGAAGGGAGCGTCTGCAGGGTGCATCGGTGGGCGGGGGGGCCTAGACGGGGCCGGCGGAAGAACCGATCCTCCTGGGAAGGGGGCGGCTGTAAGGTGCATCGGTGGGAGGGAGGGTGGGACTGGAGACTGGGGTGTGCGTGGGGATCCGCTGGGCGCCAGGTCCCGTAGGGAGACCGTATCTTGCCGGCCGTTGGGGTACGCCATGTAGGCGTACTGGGGGTTAGCGTGGAGAAGATGGACCCTCTCGACCAACGGGTCCGACTTGTGCGCTCGCAAGTGTTTTCGGAGCAGGTTGGGTCCGGGAGCTGCTAGCCAGGTCGGGAGCGAGGTCCCAGAGGAGGACTTCCTGGGGAAGACAAGGAGACGTTCGTGAGGTGTTTGGTTGGTCGTGGTACAAATCAGTGACCGGATGGAGTGGAGGGCATCCGGGAGGACTTCCTGCCAGCAGGAGACTGGAAGATTCAAAGAACAAAGAACAAAGAAATGTACAGCACAGGAACAGGCCCTTCAGCCCTCCAAGCCCGTGCCGACCATGCTGCCCGACTAAACTACAATCTTCTACACTTCCTGGGTCCGTATCCTTCTATTCCCACCCTATTCATATATTTGTCAAGATGCCCCTTAAATGTCCCTATCGTCCCTGCTTCCACTACCTCCTCCGGTAGCGAGTTCCAGGCACCCACTACCCTCTGTGTAAAAAACTTGCCTCGTACATCTACTCTAAACCTTGCCCCTCTCACCTTAAACCTATGCCCCCTAGTAATTGACCCCTCTACCCTGGGGAAAAGCCTCTGACTATCCACTCTGTCTATGCCCCTCATAATTTTGTATACCTCTATCAGGTCTCCCCTCAACCTCCTTCGTTCCAGTGAGAACAAACCGAGTTTATTAAACCGCTCCTCATAGCTAATGCCCTCCATACCAGGCAACATTCTGGTAAATCTCTTCTGCACCCTCTCTAAAGCCTCCACATCCTTCTGGTAGTGTGGCGACCAGAATTGAACACTATACTCCAAGTGTGGCCTAACTAAGGTTCTATACAGCTGCAACATGACTTGCCAATTCTTATACTCAATGCCCCGGCCAATGAAGGCAAGCATGCCGTATGCCTTCTTGACAACCTTCTCCACCTGTGTTGCCCCTTTCAATGACCTGTGGACCTGTACTCCTAGATCTCTTTGACTTTCAATACTCTTGAGGGTTCTACCATTCACTGTATATTCCCTACCTGCATTAGACCTTCCAAAATGCATTACCTCACATTTGTCCTAATTAAACTCCATCTGCCATCTCTCCGCCCAAGTCTCCAGACAATCTAAATCCTGCTGTATCCTCCGACAGTCCTCATCGCTATCCGCAATTTCACCAACCTTTGTGTCATCTGCAAACTTACTAATCAGACCAGTTACATTTTCCTCCAAATCATTTATATATACTACAAAGAGCAAAGGTCCCAGCACTGATCCCTGTGGAACACCACTGGTCACAGCCCTCCAATTAGAAAAGCATCCCTCCATTGTTACTCTCTGCCAGTTCTGTATCCACCTTGCCAGCTCACCCCTGATCCCGTGTGACTTCACCTTTTGTACTAGTCTACCATGAGGGACCTTGTCAAAGGCCTTACTGAAGTCCATATAGACAACATCTTCTGCCCTACCTGCATCAATCAGCTTAGTGACCTCCTCGAAAAACTCTCTCAAGTTAGTGAGACACGACCTCCCCTTCACAAAACCGTGCTGCCTCTCACTAATACGTCCATTTGCTTCCAAATGGGAGTAGATCCTGTCTCGAAGAATTCTCTCCAGTAATTTCCCTACCACTGAAGTAAGGCTCACCGGCCTGTAGTTCCCTGGATTATCCTTGCTACCCTTCTTAAACAGAGGAACAACATTGGTTATTCTCCAGTCCTCCGGGACATCCCCTGAAGACAGCGAGGATCCAAAGATTTCTGTCAAGGCCTCAGCAATTTCCTCTCCAGCCTCCTTCAGTATTCTGGGGTAGATCCCATCAGGCCCTGGGGACTTATCTACCTTAATATTTTTTAAGACACCCAACACCTCGTCTTTTTGGATCACAATGTGACCCAGGCTATCTACACCCCCTTCTCCAGACTCAACATCTACCAATTCCTTCTCTTTGGTGAATACTGATGCAAAGTATTCATTTAGTACCTCGCCCATTTCCTCTGGCTCCACACATAGATTCCCTTGCCTATCCTTCAGTGGGCCAACCCTTTCCCTGGCTACCCTCTTGCTTTTTATGTACGTGTAAAAAGCCTTGGGATTTTCCTTAACCCTATTTGCCAATGACTTTTCGTGACCCCTTCTAGCCCTCCTGACTCCTTGCTTAAGTTCCTTCCTACTTTCCTTATATTCCACGCAGGCTTCGTCTGTTCCCAGCCTTTTAGCCCTGACAAATGCCTCCTTTTTCTTTTTGACGAGGTCTACAATATCACTTGTCATCCAAGGTTCCCGAAAATTGCCGTATTTATCTTTCTTCCTCACAGGAACATGCCGGTCCTGTATTCCTTTCAACTGCCACTTGAAAGCCTCCCACATGTCAGATGTTGATTTGCCCTCAAACATCCGCCCCCAATCTATGTTCTTCAGTTCCCGCCTAATATTGTTATAATTAGCCTTCCCCCAATTTAGCACATTCATCCTCGGACCACTCTTATCCTTGTCCACCAGTACTTTAAAACTTACTGAATTGTGGTCACTGTTACCGAAATGCTCCCCTACTGAAACATCTACCACCTGGCCGGGCTCATTCCCCAATACCAGGTCCAGTACCGCCCCTTCCCTAGTTGGACTGTCTACATATTGTTTTAAGAAGCCCTCCTGGATGCTCCTTACAAACTCCGCCCCGTCTAAGCCCCTGGCACTAAGTGAGTCCCAGTCAATATTGGGGAAGTTGAAGTCTCCCATCACCACAACCCTGTTGTTTTTACTCTTTTCCAAAATCTGTCTACCTATCTGCTGGCTGTTGGGAGGCCTGTAGTATACCCCCAACATTGTGACTGCACCCTTCTTATTCCTGATCTCTACCCATATAGCCTCACTGCCCTCTGAGGTGTCCTCTCGCAATACAGCTGTGATATTCTCCCGAACAAGTAGCGCAACTCCACCTTCCCTTTTACATCCCCCTCTATCCCGCCTGAAACATCTAAATCCTGGAACGTTTAGCTGCCAATCCTGCCCTTCCCTCAACCAGGTCTCTGTAATGGCAACAACATCATAGTTCCAAGTACTAATCCAAGCTCTAAGTTCATCTGCCTTACCCGTAATGCTCCTTGCATTAAAACATATGCACTTCAGGCCACCAGACCCGCTGTGTTCAGCAACTTCTCCCTGTCTGCTCTGCCTCAGAGCCACACTGTCCCTATTCCCTAGTTCTCCCTCAATGCTCTCACCTTCTGACCTATTGCTCCCATGCCCACCCCCCTGCCATACTAGTTTAAACCCTCCCGTGTGACACTAGCAAACCTCGCGGCCAGGATATTTATGCCTCTCCGGTTTAGATGCAACCCGTCCTTCTTATACAGGTCACACCTGCCCCGGAAGAGCTCCCAGTGGTCCAGATAATGGAAACCCTCCCTCCTACACCAGCTGTTTAGCCACGTGTTTAGCTGCTCTATCTTCCTATTTCTAGCCTCACTGGCACGTGGCACAGGGAGTAATCCCGAGATTACAACCCTCGAGGTCCTGTCTTTTAACTTTCTGCCTAGCTCCCTGAACTCCTGCTGCAGGACCTCATGCCCCTTCCTGCCTATGTCGTTAGTACCAATATGTACAACGACCTCTGCCTGTTTGTTTGGACCTGGACCGTAGGGCCAGTAGGACGGTTTTCCAGACCGTTCCGTTCTCCCTCTCTACCTGTCCGTTACCCCGGGGGTTGTAACTGGTCGTCCTGCTCGAGGCAATGCCCTTGCTGAGCAGGAATTGACGCAGTTTGTCGCTCATAAAGGAGGACCCCCTATCACTATGTATATAAGCGGGGAACCCGAACAGCGTAAAGATGCTGTGGAGGGCCTTGATGATGGTGGTTGCGGTCATGTCGGGGCGGGGGATGGCGAATGGGAACTAGGAGTGCTCGTCAATCACGTTCGGGAAGTACGTGTTGCGGTCGGTGGAGGGGAGGGGGCCTTTGAAGTCCATACTGAGGCGTTCAAAGGGACGTGAAACCTTTATCAGGTGCGCTTTCTCTGGCCTGTAGAAGTGCGGTTTGCACCCCGCGCAGATTTGGCAATTCCTGGTGGCTGTCCTGACCTCCTCGATGGAGTAGGGCAGGTTGCGGGTCTTAATAAAGTGGAAAAAGCGAGTGACCCCCGGGTGGCAGAGGTCCTCTTGGAGGGCTTGGAGGCGTTCCACTTGTGCGTTGGCACATGTGCTGCGGGACAGGGCATCAGGAGGCTCGTTTAGCTTTCTGGGACGATACAAGATCTCGTAGTTATAGGTGGAGAGTTCGATCCTCCACCGCAAGATCGTGTTGTTTTTTATCTTGCCCCGCTGTGCATTATCGAACATGAAGGCGACCGACCGTTGGTCCGTGAGGAGAGTGAATCTCCTGCCGGCCAGGCAATGCCTCCAATGTCGCACAGCTTCTACTATGGCCTGGGCCTCCTTTTCGACTAAGGAGTGGCGGATTTCGGAAGCATGGAGGGCACGTGAGAAGAAGGCAACGGGTCTGCCCGCTTGGTTGAGGGTGGCCGCCAGAGCTACGTCAGATGCATCGCTCTCGACCTGGAAGGGGAGGGACTAGTCGATGGCGTGCATCGTGGGCTTTGCAATGTCTGCTTTGTTGAGGCTGTAGGCCTGGCAGGCCTCTATCGACAGGGGAAGAACTGTGGATTGGATCAGGGGACGGGCCTTGGCCGCATAGTTGGGGACCCACTGGGCGTAGTAAGAGAAAAGCCCTAGGCAGCGCTTCAGGGCCTTGGAGCAGTGAGGGAGGGGGAACTCCATACGGGGGCGCATTTGTTCAGGGTCAGGGCCTATAACTCCATTTTGTACTACGTAGCCAAGGATGGCTAGGTGGTGCTAAACACGCATTTATCCTTGTTATACGTAAGGTTAAGGATCTTTGCGGTCTGGAGGAATTTTCGCAGGTTGGTGTCGTGGTCCTGCTGGTCGTGGCTGCAGATGGTGACATTATCGAGATACGGGAATGTTGCCCGTAAACCGTATCGGTCAACCATTCGGTCCATCTCGCGCTGGAAGACTGAAACCCCGTTAGTGACACCGAAGGGGACCCTTAAGAAGTGGTAGAGCTGCCCATCTGCCTCCAAGGCAGTGTACTTGCTGTCACTAGTGCGGATGGGGAGCTGGTAGTAGGCGGACATAAGATCCACCGTGGAGAAGACTTTGTAATGTGTGATCCTGTTTACCAAGTCGGATATGCGGGGGAGAGGGTACGCATCCAGCTGCGTAAACCTGTTGATGGTCTGGCTGTAGTCAATGACCATCCTATGTTTCTCCCCGGTCTTTACCACCACTACTTGAGCTCTCAAGGCACTGTTGCTAGCTTCAGTGACTCCTTCCCTCCTTCCCTTGGACCTCTGACCTAATAAAGATCCGATCCTGGGCACTGTACCGTCTGCTCCTGGTGGCGACGGGTTTGCAATCCGGGGTGAGGTTCACAAACAGGGAAGGCGGGTCGACCTTGACGGTCGCGACGCTGCAGACAGTGAGGGGGGTATAGGGCCGCCAAATTTGAAAGTTATACTTTGGAGATTGCACTGGAAGTCTAACCCTAGGAGTGTGGCCGCGCAGAGGTGGGGAAGGACGTAGAGCCGGTAATTTTTAAACTCCCTTCCCTGGACCATGAGGTTTGCTACACAAAACCCCTTTATCTCTACTGAGTGGGAACCGGAGGCCAGGGAGATTTTTTGATTAACGGGGTGGACGGGGAGAGAACAGCGCCTTACCGTGTCGGGGTGTATGAAGCTCTCCGCACTCCCAGAGTCGATTAAGCAGGACGTCTCGTGCCCGTTGATTAGTACCGTTGTTGTTGCAGTTGAGAGTGTTCGAGACCGGGACTGGTCCAGGGTCACCGAGGCTAATCGCGGCAGCAGTTGAGTGTTCTCTCGGGCGGTGTGTGGTCAGCCGAGTTGGGGTCCTGGGAGTCCATCCAAGAAGGCGGCGCCCATTGGACGCACATGGCTGGCGGTGCACAAAATGGCGGCGCCCATCCATCGCACGTGGCGTCCGCGGGACAAGATGGCGGCGCACGGGGGCCGCAAGTGTCCCTGGAGGAGGAAGATGGCGGCGCCCGCTGGCCGCACGGGGACCGTGGAGAGGATTGTGGTGGCCGTCCACATTCGCCACCGGAGACCGCAGCGACCGCCCGGGCCTGGCATACCACCACAAAGTGGCCCTTTTTACTGCATTCCTTGCAGGTGGATGTGCGGGCCGGACAGCGCTGCCGGGAGTGCTTGGCCTGCCCGCAAAAGTAGCAGCGGGGCCCCCCGGGGTTGCCAGGCCGCCTTGCAGCACAAGCTTTTGGGGGATGGGCGACGTCTCGGCGTCGGCCGCGGGGGAGTTCCACACTGCCCAGGGGGCTGCCGCGTGGTCGGGGACGTAAGCGCGGGCGTTTCGGGAGGCCACATCCAGGGAGCCTGCAAGGGCCCGTGCCTCCTTGAGGCTTGGGTGTCTTTACCAGCAATCGCTGGCGGATTTGGGAGGACAGCATACCTGCAACGAAAGCGTCCCGGATCAAAAGTTCTGTGAGGTCGCTCGTCGAAATTTGCGGGCAGCTGCAGTTTCTCCCCAACACCAGGAGTGTACAGCAGAATTCTTCCAGCGATTCCCCAGGGATTTGTCGCCTCGTTGCTAGCAGATGTCGGGCGTAGACCTGGTTTAACGGGCAAATATAATGTCCTTTTAGCAGCTCCATTGCTGCATCGAAGTCGTCCGCGTCCTCGATGAGGGTGTAAATTTCCGGGCTCACCCTCGAGTGCAGGACTTGCAATTTCTGTTCTCCCGTGGGTATATTTTTGGCCGTTCCGAGATATCCGTTAAAACACGCCAGCCAGTGCTTGAAGGTTGCCGCTGAGTTTGCCGCGTGGGGGCTGAGTTGCAGACACTCCGACTTGATTCGGAGCTCCATCCTTTTAAATCTAGCTTCTTAAATTGATGCACGATCAATGACCACTAAAACGAGGTTGTAGTCCAACTGAAGGCTTTAATAAGCTAGATGTTTCCCCCAGCAGCTCAGGTACAGAAAGAAGGCTGCTGGGGCAGCACGGGCTCTTAGACTTCGCCTTGCAGGGCGGAGCTACCATACAGCTTGTCCAATGGGAAACATACAATATCTACCAATGGTGTTCCAGCATTACCAGGTACCGTAATACCTCTACACTGACTACCACACACTGGTCCTTGGAAAGAGCACCCCACCCAAGCCCACCCTCCCATCCCAGCCCAACCCCTACCCCATCCTCATCCCCATAACCCAGTCTAATCTTTAAGGGTAATTTAGCATGGCCAATCCACCTAACCTGCACATCTTTGGAGTGTGGGAAGAAACCGGAGCACCCGGAGGTAACCCACGCGGACAACGTGCAGATTCCGCACAGACAGTGATCCAAGCTGGGAATCGAACCAGGGACCCTGGAGCTGTGAAGCAACAGTGCTTAACACTGTGCTACTGTGCCATAACAGGCAGGATCTAACTGTATGGCGAAGCAGACTTGAGGAGCTAAATGTCCTATCCATGCTCCTGTATGCTATACCTGACTCGAGCAGATGCAGCAGTTGCAATTTTTATGGTTGTGGCTTTTTGGACATTTAAGTGTTCTGGTATGGAGATACATTCATTAACATATTTAAATTGAGGTTCCATGTGCAATTGAGAGCCCAGTTTAATGGATGACTTGCTGCTTGGGGCTCCCAGCAGTTGAGGATCCAGCACTGAAAGATAAGAAGGAGCTGTCAGCTCAAGAAGGTAAGTGCTATTTTCAGGACTTCAGCTGATCCAATTGCCCACCTCGGTCCCCTTTCCCCATCTTGGCCTCTCTCCAACTTCCGATGGTGGCCTCTATCTCAACTTCTGATCGCCAAGGGCAATAATTAATTGTTCCTGATTGTGACCTTCTACCATTGGTTTCTCCTTCCTAACGTCGACTAGGATATTTATTTGGCCAGAAGCCGGGTGGAAAAGGAATAAAAAATGCTAATAAAGTAAATAGTTTCCTGCCATAGGCAGACTTTTTGTGATCTTGATTAAACCAACGTGCACCTTACCTCTTGGCTTCCTGAGTCTTAATACTGGCGCGATGTCGAATAAATTTTAACTCCGATTCTGGAGCTCTCAGTTCTCTATAAGATTGTCCTACAGCAATGTGGTGACTGACTTTTAAATATGCCACTTTTCGGTAAACTGGAGGCCTTAGATGCAGGCCTGGAAGATTGGTTCAGTAGGCAGAGCATATGAGGTACTTTTCCCAGGCTAACAGCCTTGCGAGAGAGGACTGACAGAAGGTAATCTTCCTGATGGCCTGCAGGGCCTCAACCTTTGGCATTATAAAAAGCCTCACGTATTCAGCTGCTCTGGATTCAAAATCGTTTGATGAATTGGTAGAGCTGGTGTCCAACCATTCCTGACTCAAAACCATCAGTAATCAGGTAACGGTACCAGTACAACACGGCTGTTTGGACTCCAGGAGAGTCAGCTAAAGGTTTCTTGACTCGACTCAGACAGCTGGCTGAGCATTGCGAAGTTGGGCCATCCCTTTCGTAGATGTTGAGGGATTGGCTGGTGTGCGGGTTTAATAACATGTCCACACAGAGAAAGCTGTTGACGGAGACTACGCTTGCTTTAAAAAGAGTAATTGAGCTAGTGCTGTCCCGCGAGAACGTGGAAAAAGGGGTTCAGGAACTCCAAGGATCCATGGTTTGCAGCGTCCATAGTGTTGCTCGACTTCCATACCAGATTCCAGCAGCGTCCCTGGGCAGTGCTCGAATGGCCAGGTCACCTCCAAAATAACAACCAAGGGTACAATTGCCCAGGCTCAATGTTCCGGGGCTGCCACAGATCAGTGGGAGACCTCCCCTGAGAATGAGTGTGAGTTCCAGCAACATTGCCAGGCCGGTGGGCATAGAACACACGACAACCAAGGCCACCAGAATCAGCAGAGAGCGCGTCGCCCTGGACAAACAATGAGGTCGCTTCGAGCCAGGGCCTTGCATGTGGCCCTACTTGAGGAGAAAAATATGATTCAACTGAATTGTATCAGGGCCCAGAAGGTGGTGCCGATTTTAGTTAAACTACAGGTGAATTGACACCCCCACGTGATGGAGATAGACACTGGGGCGGCTGTCCCCATCATTGGTCAGCAGACATTCTGCCGGCTTCGCAAGGGGATCCTGCCATTGAACCTGCGCGACAACAAGGCCAGATTGGCAATATATATTGGGGAACCACTGCACATTATAGGAACCACAGTGGCTCCAGTGACCCACAGCAACAGTCAGGCTATCTTTGGTTTTGGTGCCAAGGGCTGGGACTTAATCTGCGAGTACTCTGTTTCAATTGGCAGCAGTATTTCCTGATGGGCACCAGGAACCTGTATGAGGTCCTTGGAAAATACACGGAGGTACTCAAGGAGGGGCTGGACAAGATAAAAGGAGCCAAGGCACACATTTACGTGGGCCCAGAGGCCCAGCCCAGGTACTTCAGGGCATGACTAGTCCCACACGCCTTGCTCACCAAGGGCGGCACGGTAGAACAGTGGTTAGCACTGTTGCTTCACAGCGCCGCCAGGGTCCCAGATTCGATTCCCGGCTTGGATCACTGTCTGTGCAAAGTCTGCACATTCTCCCTGTATCTGGGTGGGTTTCATCCGGGTGCTCCGGTTTCCTCCCACAAGTCCCGAAAGACGTGCTGTTAGGTAATTTGGACATTCTGAATTCTCCCTCTGTGTACCCAAACAGGTGCTGGAATGTGGCGACTAGGTCTTTTCACAGTAACTTCATTGCAGTGTTAATGTAAGCCTACTTGTGACAATAAAGATTATTAAAGGTGGATTTTGAGTTGCAGAGCCTGGAGAGTTTAGTCATCATACGCCCTGTGCGATTTGCGGAATGGGCCGCACCTGTGGTCCCAGTGATGAAGCCGGACAAGTCTGTTCGTTCTGCGGGGATTATAAACTGACTGTAAACAGGGCATATTGCCTGGAGGATTTGTATGCCAAAATGGCTGGGGGATGCTCGTTCACCAAACTGGATATGAGCCATGCATGTCTTCAGTTAGAATTAGATATCGCATTGCGGAGGTATGTGACAATAAATACCCAGAGGGGGCTGTTTAAATTCACTTGCCTTCCCTTTCGGGTCTCTTCCCCCTCCGCTACCCAAAGGGGTGCTGTATTTAGATGATGTGCTCATCATGAGGGCTACTGAAAAAGAGCACATGGACAATCTAGATGAGGTCCTCAGACGATTTTCCCAGGTAGGCATCCACCTGAAGAGAGGCAAGTGCTTCTTTCCTAACAGAGGCAGTGATATGCCTGGGTTATAGGGTGGATAAGGACAGCTTGCACCCTGTGGAGGAGAAGGTTCAGGCCATAAAAGGGGCCCCGATTCCACAAAATGACACGGAATTGCGAACATTTCTGGGACTCATAAATTATAAATGAAACTTCATTCCAAACTTGGCCACCCTGCTGGCACCTCTTCATGTTTTGTTGAAAAAGAATCAGGGGCAAAATTCTCCGTTATCGGCGGAAAGTCCGCCGATCGGCGCAATAAACGGCGCAAATCCGACTTGCATCACGTCGGAAAAATGGGTCGATAGTCTCCGGCCCGAAATGGGCTAGCAGCGACGTAACGGGATCCGCGCTTGCGCAGTGGTTCACGCCGTGCAGCGTCATACGCGCTGCACGGCGTGACGGCTCATAAGGCCGTGCTGCTCCCCCCCACCCGACCGGAACACCCGACCGGAACACCCGACTGGATGGCTGGCCGTCGCTCAGCCCCGAGGTTCGAGTCACGCGATGTGGAGGCGCTCCTGGAAGCAGTGGACCAGAGGAGGGACGCCCTGTATCCCGGGCACGGCTGCAGAGTTGCCCCACGCCACAGCCGGCGTCTGTGGAGGGAAGTGGCAGAGGCCGTCACCGCTGTGGCCCTGACACCACGGACAGGCACCCAGTGCCACAAGAAGGTGAACGACCTCGTCAGAGCAGGCAGGGTGAGCCTCCCCATATCCCCCCTCCCCATATCCCCCCTCCCCCATATCCCCCCTCCCCCATATCCCCCCCTCCCGACATATCCCCCCCTCCCCATATCCCCCCTCCCCCATATCCCCCCTCCCCCATATCCCCCATATCCCCCCCTCCCCCATATCCCCCCTCCCCCATATCCCCCCTCCCCCATATCCCCCCTCCCCCATATCCCCCTCCCCCATATCCCCCCTCCCCCATATCCCCCCCTCCCCCATATCCCCCATATCCCCCCCTCCCCCATATCCCCCTCCCCCGTATCACCTGATCACTGCCTGATGTCTAACCATGCATGCTTCATTGTGTATCGCAGGACCAAACGTCCAGGCACCCATCCCCGCAGATGCAGACCGCCCGCAGGATGCCCCTCGGAGACCACAGGAGACGGAGAGACCCGCACCCTCCAGCATGCGATGCCCGCAGGATGCCCCTCGCACACCACGGGAGACGGAGAGACCTGGAGCAATAGGGAGACGACACCCCCGTCACGTGCGGAAGCGACCACCCAGCGACGAGGGGGGCAGCCACAGGCCCCCGTCACATCCGAGCCAGGACACCACTACCCAGGACACCACTACCCAGGACACCACTACCCAGGACAGCACTACCCAGGACACCCCTACCCGGGACAGCACTACCCAGGAAGACGAAATACCGGACAGTGACCGGAGTGGATGGGTGGAGACGAACCCCCATCCCAAAGTGCCATGGACTCAGAGTGGGATGAAGAGCACGACACAACGCCACTGCTGTCACCAACACCCTCCACCATCGCAGAAACACTCACCACGGTTGGGCACTTTAGTGATGAGGCGTCTGGTACACTCACTGGTGCGCACAACACAGCCGTCCCGGTACAGCAGGTGGAGGTAGGAGCAGCAGAGGGACCGGGCGGTCGGAGGGCAGCCCGGCCCAAGCGAACATCTGCCGCCCAGATGGATCCCGGGTTCCTGCAGTTACCACACCCACACATAGATCCGATGCAACCACCGACCAGGAGACGAGCGAAGAGGGTGACGGGCGGCTTGCGGCGGCTGCGGTCGCAGGTGGAGAAGTCCACCCGCGTCCAGGAGCTGGTAGTGGTGCCGGTCATGCGTGCCACCCAGGCTGACACCGCACGGGTGGCGTCCGCGGTGGAGGCAATGGGTGCGACGGTGTCAGACATGGGGAACGGTCCGTCCCGGCTCCCTCTGTAGGGGAGGTCCCGGTACACCGCGACACCTCGGACTCCTCCCCTTCCGTCCCAGGTGCATCGGGTGGGCAACGGGCAGGACAGGCTGGCAACTCGCCATCCCAGTCGCCCGGGCCGCAGCCTGGCCCATCTAGGCCAGGACGCCCCAGGAAACGGCCGCCAAAGGGATCCAGTGTCAGAGGGCAGGAATCACAGGAGTCCACCTCCAGTTCTGCTGTACCGTCTGGGGAACCACGTAGACGTAGTCAAAGGGCCCGTAAGGCCAAACAATTAGACACTGAGTAAGTTGGCACGGGTGCAGGGCACAGATGAGTTTTAGGGGCTAGGGCATGTGCATGAACTCCTTTGGTTATTAAAGTCAATGTTACACCTACCGAAGCTGCCTTTGTGCTCTGTCCAAAGTGTACGGGGGTGTCATGTACGTTGAGCGCAAGTGTGTGTGTGAGGGGTGGTCTTACCTCAGCCCCAGGTGAGTCTGCCCCCTTCCCCCTGGGCCGCCATCAACATCCCCTGGGCAGAGGACGGGACCGTGCGCTGCAGTGTCACAGCCGCATGCAGGGATGGTCCGGGTGGATGGTGGTACTGTGGCCATGGGTCAGACATAGTCCAACGATGTAGAGCCAGGAGCTCATCGCAGGGCGGGTTGTCATCATCCTCCATGGCCTGCGATAGACACGCGTCCACCCGCAACTGTGTGAGCCCGGCCCGTTGTGCCGCAGGTGGATCGGCAATGGGGGGTGGGGGGTGGTGTGCATGCGGGTGGGGTGGGTGGGGTTGGGGAGGGGGGTGAGGGTGCTGGGTGGGTGGATGGGTGGGGGGTGTGGGTGGTCGGCTGTTGCCATGGTGTGCGGTCTGTGGCCATACTACCCGATTCCCACGCCCATATAGTCAGTGAAGCGGGCGTCTATCAGTCTGTCCCTTGCCCGCTGGGCCAGCCGGTAACGGTGGACAGCCACCCGCCTGTGTCGACCCCGTCTGCCCTGACCATTGCCCCCATCCCCCTCATCTGGGGAGGACTGGGCCTCTACCTGCTGCTCCTCCACTCCGCCCTCCTCTGCCTGCGGCACATCGCCCCTCTGCTGGGCTATGTTGTGCAGGACGCAGCACACCACAATGATGCGGCCGACCCTATCTGACCGATACTGGAGGGCGCCCCCAGAGAGGTCCAGGCACCTGAAACGCATCTTCAGCACGCCAAAGCACCTCTCGATCACTCCCCTTGTCGCTACATGGGCATCATTGTAGCGGTTCTCCGCCTCATTGCGTGGCCTCCGTATAGGCGTCATCAGCCACGATCGCAATGGGGAGCCCCTGTCGCCCAGCAACCAGCCCCTCAGCCGGGGATGGCGTCCCTCGTACATGCCGGGGATGGATGACCGCGACAACACGAATGAGTCGTGTACACTACCTGGGTGACGGGCGCAGACGTGCAGGATCATCATGCGGTGGTCGCAGGCCACCTGTACGTTCATCGAATAGGTCCCCTTCCTATTAGTGAACACGGCCCTGTTATCTGCAGGTGGCCGCACGGCGATGTGCATCCCATCGATCGCGCCCTGGACCATGGGGAACCCGGCCACGGCAGATAAGCCCACGGCCCGGCCATCTTGGCTGGCCCGGTCCACGGGGAAGCGGATGTAGCGGTGCGCCATGGCATATAGGGCACCTGTCACTGCCCGGACGCACCGGTGCACCGATGTCTGCGATATGCCGGACAGGTCCCCACTCGGTGCCTGGAATGACCCCGTTGCATAAAAGTTCAGGGCCACCGTAACCTTGACGGACACGGGGAGAGGGTGTCCCCCGCCAGTGCCACGCGGTGACAGGTGTGCCAGCAGGTGGCAGGTGTGTGCCACGGTTTCCCGCCTCATCCGGAGTCTCCTCCTGCATTCCCGGTCCGTGAGGTCCTGGTATGACTGCCGGGGCCGGTACACACGCGGCGCCCTCGGGTGCCTCCGTTGCCGTGGGGCCGCGACGTCCCCCTCCCCCTCCTCGTCCTGTTGGTCAGGTGTCCCTCCAGCCTGGGCGGCTGCCGCCTGCCCCTCCTGGCACGCTCCTCCTCCTCCTCATCAAGGGCAACATAGACATGAGCGGCGGCCAACATCGCTGGATGATCTGAAAACATGACGGCCTGGTGGGGGGGGAGGGGAACGACGACATGTCACCATTGCCCATATCCCCTCCTCCCCCCAGCCAGGTGGCATGGACCGCATGGGTCCAACTGTTGGAGGCTGGCAACTGGCCAGGTGGACCAACTCACTTGCCCTCCCATCCCCCTCCTCGGCACGGACCCCCCCACAACCCCCAACCTCCACCCCAGCACGGACCCCCCCCCCCCAACGCCCAACCTCCACGCCAGCACGGACCCCCCCCAACCGCCAACCTCCACCCCGGCACGGCACGGACCCCCCCCAACCTCCACCCCAGTACGGACCCCCCCCCCAACCTCCACCCCAGCACGGACCCCCCCCAACCCCCAACCTCCACCCCGGCACGGCACGGACCCCCCCCCAACCTCCACCCCAGCACGGAGCCCCCCCCCAAACCTCCACCCCAGCACGGACCCCCCCCAAACCCCAACCTCCACCCCGGCATGGCACGGACCCCCCCCCCAACCTCCACCCCAGCACGGACCCCCCCCAACCTCCACCCCAGCACGGACCCCGCCCCAACCCCCAACCTCCACCCCGGCACGGCACGGACCCCCCCAACCTCCACCCCTGCACGGACCCCCCCCCCAACCCCCAACCTCCACCCCAGCACGGATCCCCCCAACTTCCACCCCAGCAGGGACCCCCCCCCCAACCTCCACCCCAGCACGGACCCGCCCCAACCTCCAACCTCCACCCCAGCACGGACGCCACCCCCAACCTCCAACCTCCACCCCGGCACGGCACGGACCCCCCCCCAACCCCCAACCTCCACCCCAGCACTGACTCCCCCCCAACCTCCACCCCAGCACGGACCCCCCCCATCCCCCAACCACCCCGGCACGGCAAGGACCCCCCCCAACCTCCACCCCAGCACGGACCCCCCCCCAACCTCCACCCCAGCACGGACCCCCCCCAACCTCCACCCCAGCACGGACCCCCCCCAACCCCCAATCTCCACCACGGCACGGCGCGGACCCCCCCCCAACCTCCACCCCAGCACGGACCCCCCCACCAACCTCCACCCCAGCACGGACCCCCCCCCACCCCCAACCTCCACCCCGGCACGGCACGGACCCACCCCAACCTCCACCCCAGCACGGACACCCCCCAACCCCCAACATCCACCCCGGCACGGCACGGACCCCCCCCAACCTCTACCCCAGCACGGACCCCCCCCAACCTCAACCCCAGCACGGACACCCCCCAACCCCCAACATCCACCCCGGCACGGCACGGACCCCCCCCAACCTCTACCCCAGCACGGACCCCCCCCCAACCTCCACCCCAGCACGGACCCCCCCCAACCCCCAACCTCCACCCCGGCACGGCACATACCCCCCCCCAACCTCCACCCCAGCACGGACCCCCCCCACCAACCTCCACCCCAGCACGGACCCCCCCCAACCCCCAACCTCCACCCCGGCACATCACGGGCCCTCCCAACCTCCACCCCAGCACAGGCCCCCCCCCCCAACCCCCAACCTCCACCCCAGCACGGAACCCCCCAACCTCCACCCCAGCACGGACCCCCCTCAACCTCCACCCCAGCACGGACCCCCCCCAACCCTCAACCTCCACCCCGACACGGCACGGACCCACCCAACCTCCACCCCAGCATGGACCCCCCCCCCAACCTCCACCCCAGCAGGGACCCCCCCCAACCCCCAACCTCCACCCCAGCACGGACCCCCCAACCGCCACCCCAGCACGGACCCCCCCCCAACCACCAACCTCCACACCAGCACGGACCCCCCCCCAACCCCCAACCTCCACCCCGGCACGGCACGGACCCCCCCCAACCTCCACCCCAGCACGGACCCCCCCCCCAACCTCCACCCCAGCACGACCCCCCCCCCAACCCCCAACCTCCACCCCGGCACGGCACGGACACCCCCCAACCTCCACCCCAGCACGGACCCCCCCCAACCCCCAACCTACACCCCGACACGGCACGGACCCCCCCCAACCTTCACCCCAGCACGGACCCCCCCAACCTCCACCCCAGCACGGACCCCCCCCAACCCCCAACCTCCACCACGGCACGGCACGGACCCCCCCCAACCTCCACCCCAGTACGGACCCCCCCCCCCAACCTCCACCCCAGCACGGACCCCCCCAACCCCCAACCACCACCCCGGCACGGCACGGACCCCCCCCAACCTCCACCCCAGCACGGACCCCCCCCAACCCCCAACCTCCACCCCAGCACGGACCCCCCCCAACCTCCACACCAGCACGGACCCCCCCCCCCAACCTCCACCCCAGCACGGACACACCCCAACCTCCACCCCGGCACGGCATGGACCACCCCCAACCTCCACCCCAGCACGGACCCCCCCCCAACACCCAACCTCCACCCCAGCACGGACCCCCCCCAATCTCCACCCCAGCACGGACCCCCCCCCAACCCCCAACCTCCACCCCGGCACGGCACGGACCCCCCCCAACCTCCACCCCAGCACGGATCCCCCCAACCTCCACCCCAGCACGGACCCCCCCACCAACCTCCACCCCAGCACGGACCCGCCCCAACCTCCAACCTCCACCCCAGAACGGACGCCCCCCCAACCCCCAACCTCCACCACGGCACGGACCACCCCCAACCTCCACCCCAGCACTGACCCCCCCCCCCCAACCTCCACCCCAGCACGGACCCCCCCCCCACATCCCCCAACCACCCCGGCACGGCACGGACCCCCCCAACCTCCACCCCAGCACGGACCCCCCCCAACCTCCACCCCAGCACGGACACCCCCCCAACCTCCACCCCAGCACGGACCCCCCCCAACCCCCAATCTCCACCACGGCACGGCGCGGACCCCCACCCAACCTCCACCCCAGCACGGACCCCCCCCCCAACCTCCACCCCAGCACGGTCCCCCCCCCACCCCCAACCTCCACCCCGGCACGGACACCCCCAACCCCCAACATCCACCCCGGCACAGCACGGACCCCCCCCAACCTCCACCCCAGCACGGACCCCCCCAACCCCCAACCTCCACCTCGGCACGGCACCTACCCCCCCCCAACCTCCACCCCAGCACGGACCCCCCCCACCAACCTCCACCCCAGCACGGACCCCCCCCCAACCCCCAACCTCCACCCCGGCACGTCACGGACCCCCCCAACCTCCACCCCAGCACGGACCCCCCCCCCAACCCCCAACCTCCACCCCAGCACGGAACCCCCCAACCTCCACCCCAGCACGGACCCCCCTCAACCTCCACCCCAGCACGGACCCCCCCCCAACCCCCAACCTCCACCCCGGCACGGCACGGACCCCGCCCCAACCTCCACCCCAGCACGAACCCCCCCCAACCTCCACCCCAGCACGGACCCCCCCCCCAACCCCCAACCTCCACCCCAGCACGGACCCCCCCAACCGCCACCCCAGCACGGACCCCCCCCAACCCCGAACCTCCACACCAGCACGGACCCCCCCCCCCCAACCCCCAACCTCCACCCCGGCACGGCACGGACCCCCCCCCAACCTCCACCCCAGCACGGACCCCCCCCCAACCTCCACCCCAGCACGGACCCCCCCCAACCCCCAACCTCCACCCCGGCACGGCACGGACACCCCCCAACCTCCACCCCAGCACGGACCCCCCCCAACCCCCAACCTCCACCCCGGCACGGCACGGACACCCCCCAACCTCCACCCCAGCACGGACCCCCCCCAACCCCCAACCTCCACCCCGGCACGGCACGGACCCCCCCCAACCTCCACCCCAGCACGGACCCCCCCAACCTCCACCCCAGCACGGACCCCCCCCCCAACCCCCAACCTCCACCCCGGCACGGCACGGACCCCCCCCAACCTCCACCCCAGCACGGACCCCCCCCAACCTCCACCCCAGCACGGACCCCCCCCAACCCCCAACCTCCACCCCAGCACGGACCCCCCCCAACCTCCACCCCAGCACGGACACACCCCAACCTCCACCCCGGCATGGCACGGACCACCCCCAACCTCCACCCCAGCACGGACACACCCCAACCTCCACCCCGGCATGGCACGGACCACCCCCAACCTCCACCCCAGCACGGACCCCCCCCCAACCTCCACCCCAGCACGGACCCCCCCCCAACCTCCACCCCAGCACGGACCCCCCCCAACCCCCAACCTCCACCCCGGCACGGCACGGACACCCCCCAACCTCCACCCCAGCACGGACCCCCCCCAACCCCCAACCTCCACCCCGGCACGGCACGGACCCCCCCCAACCTCCACCCCAGCACGGACCCCCCCAACCACCACCCCAGCACGGACCCCCCCCAACCCCCAACCTCCACCCCGGCACGGCACGGACCCCCCCCAACCTCCACCCCAGCACGGACCCCCCCAACCTCCACCCCAGCACGGACCCCCCCCAACCCCCAACCTCCACCCCAGCACGGACCCCCCCCAACCTCCACCCCAGCACGGACACACCCCAACCTCCACCCCGGCATGGCACGGACCACCCCCAACCTCCACCGCAGCACGGACACACCCCAACCTCCACCCCGGCATGGCACGGACCACCCCCAACCTCCACCCCAGCACGGACCCCCCCCCAACCCCCAACCTCCACCCCAGCACGGACCACCCCCAACCTCCACCCCGGCACGGACCCCCCCCCCCAACCCCCACCCTGGCACGGACCCCCCCCCCAACCTCCACCCCGGCACGGACCCCCCCCAACCCCCAACCTCCACCCCGGCACGGACCCCCCCCCAACCCCCAACCTCCACCCCGGCACGGCACGGACCCCCACCAACCTCCACCCCAGCACGGACCCCCCAACCTCCACCCCGGCATGGACCCCCCCCCAACCCCCAACCTCCACCCCGGCACGGCACGGACCCCCCCCAACCTCCACCCCAGTACGGACCCCCCCCCAACCTCCACCCCAGCACGGACCCCCCCCAACCCCCAACCTCCACCCCGGCACGGCACGGACCCCCCCAACCTCCACCCCAGCACGGACCCCCCCCAACCTCCACCCCAGCAAGGACCCCCCCCAACCCCCAACCTCCACCCCGGCATGGCACGGACCCCCCCCAACCTCCACCCTAGCACGGACCCCCCCCCCAACCTCCACCCCAGCACGGACCCCCCCCCAACCCCCAACCTCCACCCCGGCACGGCACGGACCCCCCCCAACCTCCACCCTAGCACGGACCCCCCCCAACCCCCAACCTCCACCCCAGCACGGAACCCCCCCCAACCTCCACCCCAGCACGGACCCCCCCCAGCCTGGATACAGCGCTGGGCTCTATTGCTGGTGGCGTATAAATGCACTTTTCAGCATCGCCCGAGGTCCAGATAGCTCACACCGATGCCTTCAGTTAACTCCTGCTTCCTATGAACCACTCCGTCTCCATCAGTGGCAGACGAAGTTGTGCCGACTTTAAATTTCATGGACACTCTGCCGGGAACAGCCACACAGATTCGCATGTGGACGCAGAGAGATCCCGCATTGGCGAAGCTTCGTCACATTTTACTGCATGGCGGATGTTCTGAAACAGCAAGAACTGAGCATCGAAGGTGGCAGTCCAGCACGGACCCCCCCCAACCCCCAACCTCCACCCTGGCACGGCACGGACCCCCCCCAAACTCCACCCCAGCATGGACCCCCCCCCCAACCCCCAACCTCCACCCCAGTACGGACCCCCCCCCCACCTCCACCCCGGCACGGACCCCTCCCCAACCTCCACCCCGGCACGGCATGGACCCCCCCCAACCTCCACCCCAGCACGGACCCCCCCCCAACCTCCATCCCGGCACGGACCCCCCCCCCAACCTCCACCCCAGCACGGATCCCCCCCAACCTCCACCCCGGCATGGCACGGACCCCCCCCCAACCTCCACCCCAGCACGGACCCCCCCGAACCTCCACCCCAGCACGGACCCCCCCCAACCCCCAACCTCCACCCCGGCACGGACCCCCCCCAACCTCCACCCCGGCACGGACCCCCTCCCGGCACTCCCCCGGAGCCCAGCCTACTCTAACCACCCCCCCCCCCCCCCCCGCCGCACACACACACACAGAACCCGAGACACACCTCTCCTCACGCAATCAGACTGCGGCCACGCCATTGCCTGCCCAGAGCCAACCCCCCAGGCCGTCACTCACCTCCACGCTGGTCGGCGTGAGCCTGGAGCACCGGGTCACGCCGATGAAAAGGAGGCTTGATTCACGTCGACGTGAACGGTCATCACGTCGACGGGACTTCGGCCCATCCGGAAGGGAGAATATCGGCAGGCCGAGAATCGGCTGCCTTGCGCAGACCCGTGACATTCTCCGACGGCAGCGGCGACATTAACGCCCCGCCGTCTTTTCTCCCTTCGGAGACTTCGGCAACCGGCGGGGGCGGGATTCATGGCGGCCAACGGCCATTCTCCGACCCTCTGGGGGGTCGGAGAATGACGCCCCAGAAGTGGACTTGGGGAACAATCCCCAGGGAGGCAATCGCAGGAGTGAAGAGATGGTTGTCATGCTCCCAGCTGCTAGTTCACTATGATCCATCCTGGCCGCTCGTCCTCTCTTGTGCGGTGCTGTCCCATAGATAGGATGATGGCACAGATCGCCCCATTTTGTTAACTTCTAGAACCCTGGCAGATGTGGACTGTCGCTAAAAAATCCCATCAGTATGTCCGTGGGTGATATTGTATTATCACAGACCACAAGCCACTACTCGGTCTCGTTAAGGAGGACAAGTGGATTCCCCCATAGCCTTGGCCTGGATACAGCGCTGGGCTCTATTGCTGGTGGCGTATAAATGCACTTTTCAGCATCGCCCGAGGTCCAGATAGCTCACACCGATGCCTTCAGTTAACTCCTGCTTCCTATGAACCACTCCGTCTCCATCAGTGGCAGACGAAGTTGTGCCGACTTTAAATTTCATGGACACTCTGCCGGGAACAGCCACACAGATTCGCATGTGGACGCAGAGAGATCCCGCATTGGCGAAGCTTCGTCACATTTTACTGCATGGCGGATGTTCTGAAACAGCAAGAACTGAGCATCGAAGGTGGCAGCGTCCTGTGGTCGTCCTGCAGTGCAGGACTTACACAGTGGTCACCCAGGGCTCCAAAAATGAAGATGTTGGCATGAAGTTACGTCTGGTGGTCAGAGATCGATGGCGGAATCAAGCGGGTCGTGAGAAGATACCCAGCGTGTCAAGAGCGCCAGAAGCTCCCTCCTTCAGCCTCTCTTCACCCCTGGCGATGCCAGGGCCCCTGGGTAAGGCTACATGCAGACTTCGCTGGACCTTTCATGGGGTCCATGTTTCTAATCTTCATGGGTGCCTATTCTAAGTGGCTAGACGTACACAGGAGGACCTCCACCACATCGGAAGCCATCATTGAAAAATTAAAGGTGCTCATTTCGCACCCACAGGGTTCCTGAGGTGCTGATAACAGGATCCCATTCACAAGCAAGGAGTTCTCCACATTCCACATATGAATGGGATAAGGCACATCCGGACTGCCCCGTACCACCCGTCCTCAAATGGCTTAGCCAAACGCGTGGTACGACCATTCAAGAGGGAATGCGGAAGCATCCCTGGACATGCGACTGGTGAGATTCCTTTTTGAATATAGGACCATGCCATATGTCACGACAGGGGTAGCACCAATGGAGCTGCTGATGGGCCGACACCTCAGAACTCGATTAAGGCTGACATTCCCAAGTTTGGGCAGAAAAGCTGAGTTGCAGCAAGACATGCAGCGAAGGTGTCCCAGGACTCCTGGGATTTAAAAAAAATCTAGTGTACCTAATTCTTTTTTTCCAATTAAGGGGCAATTTCTATTTTTTAAATTTGTTCTTGGGATGTGGGCGTTGCTGGCTGGGGCAGCATTTGTTGCCCATCCCTAATTTGCCCCTTGAACTGAGTGGCTTGCTTGGCTATTTCAGTGGGGGGCAGTGAAGAGTCAACTGCATCGCTGTGGGTCCGGAGTCACATCTAGGCCAGGCCGGGTAAGGACAGCAGATTTCCTTCCCTGAAGGACATTAGTGAACCAGATGGTTTTTTTTCGACAATCGGCAATGATTTCATGGTCATCATTAGACTTTTTAATTCCAGATCTTTTATTGAATTCAGATTTCATCATCTGCCATTGTGGTGTTTGAACCCGGGACCCGGGACCCAAGAGCATTACCCAGAGTCTCTGGATTACCAGTCTAGCGACAATACCACTATGTCATCACCTCCCCTGGCATGGCAAATCCACCTACCCTGCACATCTTTGGATTGTGTGGGTGAGACCCATGCAGACATGGGGAGAATGTGCAAATTCCACACGGATAGTGACCCAGGTCCTGGATCGAACCTGGATCCTTGGCGCCGTGAGGCAGCAGTGCTAACCACTGCCAGAGAGGAATTTTCAACCGGGGACTGCTGTTTACATCTGGAACATTGGAGATGAAATGAAAATGAAAATGAAAATCGCTTATTGTCACAAGTAGGCTTCAAATGAAGTTACTGTGAAAAGCCCCTAGTCGCCACATTCCGGCGCCTGTTCAGGGAGGCTGGTACGGGAATTGAACCGTGCTGCTGGCCTGCCTCGGTCTGCTTTCAAAGCCAGCGATTTAGCCCTGTGCTAAACAGCCCCTGCGGAGCTCAGATGTGAAGGTAAGTTGGGAGTTTCACAGGCCGGCAGGCCGGTGAGGGGGAACCGGATTGGACAGGACAGGAGGAGGGCGTCCATAAAGTGGTTCCTGCTCCCTGACCAGCCAGTGCTCTCCGAGTGAAACTCGGCAGGCTGGACACTTGGTGCCAGCCTCCTGTTGCCATGGGTAAAATCCCAGCAACCACGGGAGGAGGCCCCAATTGGTCCCCAGACTGGCAGGGTCACTGATCCTCCCCCGCCACTGTTAAATTTGCAGTGAGGCTGGAAAGATCTCAGGAACGGTGCTGATGGCAGTGTCAAATGTTGATTCCTCACGCCTGCTAACCCCTCCTTTCTCTTTTGCCCCTCTTGTAAGAGTGAGTGCTGCGAAGTCTAACCAACCGAAGATTACCTCTTTGAAAAATAATTATTATCAGACCATACATGAGGCATTTATAATTTACAGCATGTTGCAATTTGAAGTTAGCGTCCACATTTTTGAAAATCTTCTAAAGGATAACTTTTGAAACAGAATTTTGGGCTAAATCTGCACTGCGAGTCTTTATCTTTACAGAGTGATTTTATAGGGCATGTGTAAACCTGCTTATTTCAGCTTGTTATGAAAGAATTGGGGAATCTATCCCCTTCTCCAACTGTACCAAGAATACAATACAAGCATTGGTTCTGCACCAAAATGGTTCCTCTAGATGATTGGCTGTGTCTGAATCCAATGCAATGCAATGTGTCATCTGAGACACAAACGTCTTCTGTTTAACTGCCTGCAAAGAAAGTGGAGTGTCAAATGGTTGAAGAGCTTCTTTGTTGGCCTCTTTTGCTATAGTGAGCAAAGATCAAGGTCATATTCATAAAGCTACTTTCATTCCCATTAATTTTAGAACTGTGCCAAAATCAAAGTATTAAATCTACAAGGGCTGTGACTGACCATTATTTTGTTGAGAGGAAAAGTTACATGCAACAAATAATGGGCCCTTTTATTTTTGTAGTCACCTTTCAAATACTTGCTAATGCCACACTCCTACTGCAAGTCAGACGCACCAGTCACCTTGCCTGATACTGTGGTCTGCACATCTGTTGAACGAGCCTCTGCACCAGGTCCTGGGTCTCAAAAATTTACCCAACCCCACCCGGGCCTCAGATTGTGTCTGCTCACTACTATTGCTGAGGTTGAGAATCATGCGTCTGATTCCATTCCTTACCATGCAGTGAACTGGTGCACTTGTGTGCCCACGCTGTCCCAAAACTTTGGAGCAAGACCAGGCCTCTTTCCAGTTATACATGAAGGCCAAAAATATTTGACTTAATGCCCTATTGTGTCAATGAACTCCATTGTTTCCATACGTTTGTCTAATGTAAGTGTGGACTAACAGTCTGGCAGCCATGTTTGTTCTCTATGAAGAGTGCTGAAGTAGATTTTATCACATTTGATTTTTTTTCCAAATTTTGCTTTGCTTTTGTGAAATGATATAAATTATATCAAGAGATGTACTGAATGGAGTTATATTGACAAGGATACTCTAAGATTTGACTGTTGCTCTATGTTTTGTTCACTATAGCTTGCACCATTGTGACTGGAATGGCAAGGCTGAGGGTTCCCATTCTTGGTATATATTCAGGAATGAGTTTGTATATGTGGATGTCCAATGAGAACGTGGTCATGCTTGGTGAAGTGCCCTCAACATTCAAATAGCTGGTTAATAATCATTGTCCAGATTAACACACTTAATTGACACAATTAGAGGTTTCGCCCAGTAGTGCAACGCACCCCAGCATTACTTGGTGACTTCAGGACAAACAACATTAGAGTCAGAAGGAGATAAAGTTTACATTTAAGTTTTATCTTTTTGAGGCTAAAAAACCTTTGTTGCCTTGGGCAGGATTTTTTTCCAGCCCTGCCGGGATTGTCTGCTCCCGCTGAAAGTCAATGGACTTTTGGCTCAGCTGTCGAATATCCCGCGGCGGGTCCCCCACAAGAGGGCCTACGTGTACATAGGAAAATCAGCGGGCGTAAGGTTGTCAGAGCTGACCAGCTTTAACACGGCCTTTCTCTTACAGAATCATAAAATCTTAAAGCATAGAAGGAGGCCCTCGTGCTCTTAGAAAGCACTATTCAATTTAAAAAACAACTCATTCATGGGAGGTGAACATTATTGGTTGAGCCAGGGCGGCACGGCGGCACAGTGGTTAGTACTGCTGCCTCGCGGCGCCAAGGACCCGTGTTCGATCCCGGCCCCAGGTCACTGTCTGTGTGGAGTTTGCACATTCTGTCCGTGCCTGTGTCGGTCTCACCCCCACAACCCAAAAGATGTGCAGGGTAGGTGGATTGACCGTGCCACATTTTCCCTTAATTGGGGAAAAAGGAAATCTTTGGTTGGGCCAGCATTTATTGCCCATTCCTGATTGACCTTGAACTAAGTGGCTTGCTAGGCCACTTCAGAGGGCATTGCTAAGTGTCGGGAGGCCCCTTGCAGGCCAGACCTGGTAAGGGTGGCAGATTTCCTTTCCGAGAGGACATTAGTGAATCAGTTGGGTCTTTACCACAATTGACAATGATTTCATGGTTAGGATTTTAATTCCAGATTTTTATTGAATTTAAATTTCAGCATCTGCGGTGGTGGGATTTGAACTCAGGTCTCCAGGACATTATCATAGGCCTCTGGATTGTTAGTCCACGCCACACCACCACCACCACCGCCGCCGCCGCCGCTGCCGCCGCCGCCACCACCTCCTCCTCCTCCTCCTCCTCCTCCTCCTCCTCCTCCTCCTCCTCCTCCTCCTCCTCCTCCTCCTCCTCCCACTGCCCTAATTTGTATACATAGCCCAGCAAAATTGTTCCTTTCCAAGTATTTATCGAAGTTGCTTTTGAAAGTTGCTACTGAATCTTCTTTCACCACCTTTTTAGGCAATGCAGTTAAGTTCAAAGAATGAAAGACTCTTTTTTGAAATTCATTCACAGGATGTGGACGTTGCTGGTTAGGCCAGCATTTATTGCCCATCTTTAGTTGCTCTTCAGAAGGTGGTGGTGAGTTGCCTTCTTGAACCGCTGTACTTGAGCTGGAGAGCTGAATCTTGTTGGGGCATTGGGGGTCTTACCTGCACGGCTGGACAGCCAGCGAGAGACTTGAGCTGCCTTTTTTCTGGAAGGTCCACCAAACCACAAGCAGTGGTGAGGCCAGAGTCGTGCCTTCCATTGGAATCAAGAGCCCAAGGGTAGAAGTCTCGCTTAAAGAGTCAGTCAGACACCAGCAGCTCTTGTGCTCCGGAGTGCAACAAGGGAGGCTGTGGCTGATGCAGAAAGGACAGATACCAAAGTCCCAGGATTGTGGAGCAACCCAGGCCACAGATAAGTAATGTGGGGGGAGATGGGGGGTGGGATTCTCTCAGCCCGGCCAGGCCGGAGAATCCCCGCGACCGGCGCGAATCGCGGCTCGCCACCCCAACACCGGCACGCGATTCTCCGCAGAGCGCAGAATCGGCACCATTGGCGCCGGCGTGGTTGGCGCGGCGCTGGTCGGCCGTCGTTAAAAAAGACGAGTCCCACCGGCACTATCCACACTTGCTCTCAGCCGGCGGGAACTTGGCGTTGAAGGGTCGGGGGGCGGCCTGTGTGGGGGAGGGGGGATCCGACCCCGGGGGGGGGGGGGGGGGGGCCCTCCGATGTGGCCTGGCCCGCGATTGGTGCCCCCTGATCAGCGGGCCGTACTCTCTGGCTGGGGGCTTCCTTTCTTCCACGTTGGCCCCTGTAGCCCTGTGCCATGTTGCGTCAGGGCCGGCGCATTGAAGGAACCCACTGCGCATGCGCGCAGTGGCGCCGGTGCCACTACGCATGTGCGGATGCCGCGGTGCCCATTTGACCACATAAGGGACACACCCCAATGTTACTAGTGTTAACCCAGTGGCGTGCTGGCCCCCTGTAGGGGCCAGAATTGCTGATCCTGAGGCCATGTCGACGCTGTCGAGAAACGCGACAGCGTATCCGACGGCATCAACACTTAGCCTCAGGATCACAGAATCCCGCCAGGGGTTCCGTGGAGTGGAGTGGGGAGATGGTGAATCAAGTTGGCAGCAAGGGCAGGAATGTGGTTGTTATTGGGCCCCCTTTCCCAATGTCCCGTCCCTCGATCAGGCACCGAATGCCTTTGTTCAAAGGGACCCCCAACCCCTGGAGGTGAGAACTTGTAGTATTTCTGGCATTGCCTGTCCCACAAGGACGGGGGACCCTTGGCAGGAGTGGAGGGGGCGGAGTGAATGGAGATAGGGGAGGGCTTATGGTGACACCTTCAGGGACATGCGCAGCCTAAGCTTTATTTGCATTGCCCCTCAGCCTGATCTTCTCACATTACATTCAAATAAACTTAATTGGCTTTCCGAAACTTTGAGATGTCCGTGAAAGCCAATATATAAATAATTATTTTATTTTTCTTTCTTAGTACTTCCCTCCTGATAAAGTAAAGGAATATTGTAAGGGTGCATTTGCACATGACATCTGGTCTTGGTGGCAGACTCGAGACAAACAGAACCCTGCGTTTCTTGTTTGGCTCCTGCCTGGCTGGAAATGTAACTCTATACGATTGAAATCTTGCATACAATCATGCACACAGAGCTCTCTTTTTGTTTTTCTTATAAATTTAGAGTACCCAATTAATTTTTCCAATTAAGGGGCAATTTAACGTGGCCAGTACACCTACCCTGCACATCTTTGGGCTGTGGGGGCGAAACCCACGCAAACACGGGGAGAATGTGCAAACTCCACACGGACAGTGACCCAGAGCCGGGATTGAACCTGGCATCTCGGCGCCGTGAGGCAGCAGTGCTAACCACTGAGCCACCGTGCTGCCCTCCAGAGCTCTCTTCTAACAGTTTAGAAATGTAAAGGTCATTTTAGCATGATTTTACTATAATGCAGCACAATTGAAGTGAAAGGTTTAGAAAGCAGGGAGGGGAAGATTCCTGCTCTGTGTATGCTTGAATGGCCTGCAGGGTTCTGTGAGCATTTTGTAAACGTGTTTTGACACTGTTGATTTATTTTCTATACAAATTGAAGCAGTCTTTTACGACCACTTCTAAAGCAGTAATTTTTAAACTCACGGTTGCGACCAGTGGGTGGGTGGCAGGCAGGTGTTGGGAGGGTCAAGGGGCCATCGGTCGTGGAAAGAAGTGCCAGCGAGTGGCTTTTAAAAATGCCGGCTGTCCCGTGCATGCGTGCCCCATCAGCAGTTCACAGGCCTGGAGCCCAACGAGGCAGGCCACCTCCTCCTGACATCAGCGCGCTGACCCAGGAGCATATTCTTTAAAAAGAATCGATGGAGTCTTTTCTCCAGAAGTGGCAGCAGAGAGCAGGTCACTTGTCCCATGCACTGACGTCACATACTCTGGGTGCGAGAAAATGTCCTCCATTTTGTAACTGCCAGTAGTGCTAGTGTGAGTTCCTGGGTCTGGTGAACAACCCATTAAGAAGAATCTGAAAACAGGAGCAAAGCAGTATGAAGATGATTTCTTGAGGTATGGGTTTGTCAATTGTGCCAATGCAAATCAGGATGCAAAGTTCATGTGTGTTATATGCAGGGAGGTAGTGGCAAATAAAAGTTTAAAACACTCAAAACCTCAAGAGCATTTGAAGATTAAGCATAGCGAGTTCGAGGACAAACCTCTTGATTTTTTTCAACGGTGCAGCAAGATCTTAAATCATCAGCTGAAGCCCTTAGCAGAAATGTAACATTGAATGACAAAGCAAGTGAGATTGTGAGGACCAAGCAGGCTCACCTATCACATTAAAGGTAAGTGAAAATGGTGGGTCAGGGTGACACGTGGTGCAGTGGGTCACTGTCCGTGTGGAGTTTGCATATTCTCCCCGTGTCTGTGTGGGTTTCACCCCCACAACCCAAAGATGTGCAGTGTAGGTGGGTTGGCCACACTAAAGTGACCCTTAATTGGCAAAAAAAATAATTGGGCACTCTATGGGAAGCAAGGTCGCACAAGTGGATAGCACTGTGGTTTCACAGCGTCAGGGTCCCAGGTTCGATTCCCCACTTCATCACTGTCTGTGCGGAGTCTGCACGTTCTCCCCGTGTGATATGCCATCAATCAAGATGGAGAACGCAGAGTGAATTAACTATGGTTTTAATTGACTTACAACAGATCTGGCAGTGTGCCCCAGAATGAGGCAGTGTGAAAGGTCAACAGCCTATATACCCAGGCCCTAGGAGGAGGAGCCACGGGCAGAGCCAAAACCAAAACAACAACATGTAATATAGTGGCAATACTGTACAACACGTAATACTGTGGCAGCACAATACAACACAGTGGTTTCACCACATTCACCCCCTGTTTAAAAAAAAAAGTCCGGCGGGGGTGAAGTGAACAAGTTGCGTTAGAGATTGAGCCTGACGGGGGCTTTGATTGTCCACCGTGACCGCCTCAGTTCCGGCAGTGGTGTGGGCATCGTAGTCGGCGGAAGCATTGAAGCCGACATGTCCGGGAGCAAGACAGCTTCTGTGTTTCCAGACGGGTGGGCAGCAATGGGGGAAGGGGGTATAGGGTCGGGTCGAGTAGTAGTAGAGAGGGGAGGAATAGGGTCGGGAGCGCCGGTGACAGTCGCTGGGGAACCTGCGGGTGCCAAATCTCAAAGGGAGACTGTGTCCTCCCGCCCGTCATGGTGAGCCACGTAGGCGTACTGGGGATTTGCATGGAGAAGAAGAACCCTCTCGACCAGAGGATCCGACTTCTGAGTCCTCACATGCCATCGGGGGAGGACGGGCCCGGAACCGTTGTCAGCCAGGTCGGGAGCGAGACCTCCGAGGTGGGCCTTCTGGGGAAGGCAAACATCCTCTCGTGGGGGGTCATATTAGTAGCAGTGCCGAGAAGCGACCGGATGGATTGGAGCCCCTCGGGAAGGACCTCCTTTCAGCTGGAGACTGGGAGACCTCTAGACCGTAGGGCAAGAAGGACGGCCTTCCAGACCGTTGCATTCTCCCTCTCCACCTGTCCGTTCCCCTGGGGGTTGTAGCTGGTAGTCCTGCTTGAGGCGATGCCCTTGCTAAGCAGGAACTGACGCAACTCATCACTCATGAAGGAGGAACCCCGATCACTATGGATGTAAGTGGGGAAACTGAACAAGGTGGAGACACTGCTCAGGGCGTTGATGGCTGTGGCAGAGGTCATGTCAGGGCATGGGATGGCAAAAGGGAAGCGTAAGTACTCGTCAAGGATGTTGAGGAAGTACACATTATGGTTAGTGGAGGGGAGGGGCCCTTTGAAATCCATGCTGTGGCATTCAAAGGGGCATGAGGCCCTTATCGGGTGTGCTCTGTCTGGCTGATAGAAGTGCGGTTTGCACTCCGCGCAGACCTGGCAGTCCCTGGTCATGGTTCTGACCTCCTCGATGGAGTAAGACAGGTTGCGGGCCTTGATATACTGGAAAAGCCGGGTGACCCCCGGGTGACAGAGGCCATTGTGGAGGGCCCGCAGTCGGTCTACTTGTGCGCTGGCACAAAGTACCGCGGGAAAGGGCATCTGGGGGCTCATTAAGCTTCCCAGGACAATACTGGATATCATACCTGTAGGTGGAGAGTACGATCCTCCATCTCAGTATCTTATCGTTTTTGATTTTTCCCCGTTGTGCGTTATCAAACATAAAGGCTACCGACCGTTGGTCGGTGACGAGGGTGAACCTCCTACCAGCTAGGTAGTGCTTCCAATGCCGAACAGCTTCCACGATGGCTTGTGCTTCTTCTCGACAGAGGAGTGTCGAATCTCGGAAGCCTGGAGGGTTCTAGAGAAGAAGGCTACGGGCTTGCCCGCCTGGTTGAGGGTAGCAGCCAGGGTGACATCTGACGCATCGCTCTCGACCTGGAAGTGGATGGACTCGTCCACCGCATGCATGGCGGCCTTAGTGATATCGGCCTTGATGCGGCCGACGGCCGAGCGGGCCTCAGCCATCAGGGGAAATGTAGTGGTTTTAATAAGTGGGAGGGCTTTGTCCGCATAGTTGGGGACCCACTGGGCGTAGTAGGAGAAAAACCCCAGGCATCGTTTGAGGACCTTGACGCTGTGGGAAGGGGAGGTTCTGTGAGGGGGCGCGTGCGGTTGGGGTCGGGCCCTAGGACTCCCGTTTTCCACGACATAGCCGAGGATGGCTAACTGGGTTGTGCGGAAAACGCACTTCTCCTTGTTGTAGGTCAGGTTAAGGAGCTGGGCAGTGTGGAGGAATTTCTTGAGATTAGCGTTGTGGTCCTGCTGATCATGGCCGCAGATGGTGCCATTATGTAAGTACGGGTATGTAGCCGCAGCCCGTACTGGTCCACCATTCGGTCCATCGCTTGCTGGAAGACCGAGACCCCATTGGTGACGCCGAAGGGAACCCTGAGGCAGTGGTAGAGGCGGCCAGCTGCCTCGAAGGCAGTGTACTGGCGGTCCTCCGGGTGAATAGGGAGCTGGTGGTACGCGGACTTCAGGTCCACGGTGGAGAAGACTCGGTACTGCGCAATCTGATTGACCATGTCAGATATGCAGGGAAGGGGGCACGCATCAAGCTGCGTGTACCGGTTGATGGTCTGACTGTAGTCGATGATCATCCGGTGCTTCTCCCCAGTCTTGACGACCACCACCTGAGCTCTCCCGGGGCTGTTACTGGCATCTATGATCCCTTCTCTCAGGAGTCGCTGAACCTCCGACTTGATGAAGGTCATGTGCCGAGCACTGTATCGTCTGCTCTTAGTGGCGACAGGCTTACAGTCTGGGGTGAGGTTGGCGAAGAGCGAGGGAGGGGTGACGCTAAGGGTTGAGAGGTTACAGACGGTGAGAGGGGTCAGGGGTCCATCAAACTTCAGGGTGATACTCTGGAGGTTGCACTGGAAGTCGAGACCCAGAAGAATTGCCGTGCAGAGGTGTGGGAGGACAAAGAGCTTAACATTTTTGAAAGATTCACCCCGTACCGTGAGGGTCACGACACAGTACCCACAGATTTGCACGGTGTGCGACCCAGAGGCCAGGGGGATTTTCTGGGCTGTGGGTAAAATGGGAAGGGAGTAGCGCCGTGCCGTGTCCGGGTGTATGAAGCTGTCTGTGCTCCCGGAGTCAAAAAGGCAAGCCGTCTCGTGGCCGTTGATCTGGACCGCCATCGTAGATTTAGCAAGGCCGCGAGGCCGAGGCTGGTCTAGGGTGATGGAGGCGGCCACCGGACGGCGGGCTGGCTTCGGATGGCGGGCGGGCTTCGGACAGCAGGCGGGCCGGTCGAGAGTAGCGGAGGCCAGCTGACGGACGGGTGAGCCGGAGTTCCGGGAAGCAGCGGTGGACTTCAAAAATGGCGTCGGGGTTGCGGCGGTGGACTTCAAAAATGGCGTCGGAGATGGCGGCCCCCGCGGGTCGCACGTGGTGGTTTGCATCGAAGATGGCGGTGCCCGCAGGTAGCACGTGGCGGGTGGCGTTGAAGATGGCAGACCCCGTGGGTCGCACGTGGCGGGTGGCATCGAAGATGACGGCCCCCGCGTCCCCAAGGGTTGCCGCGTGGTCGGAGGCATAGGTACCCATGTCACGGAAGGCCACCTCCAGCGATTCAGCAAGCTGCACCATTTCCCGGAGCTCGAGTGTCTCCCTCTCTAGCAGGTGCTGGCGAACGCAGTGTGAATCAATGCCGGCAACATAAGCGTCCCGGATCAGGAGTTTGGTGTGCTTAGCAGCCAACACCGCCTCGCAGTTGCAGGCCCCGCCGAGCACCTGCAAAACGTGCAGAAAATCTGCCAGCGACTCTCCAGGGCGCCGTGTGGCAAGGAGGTGCCTGGTGAACAGTCCGTTAACCCGCCTCACATACCGTCCTATCAAGCGAGTAATGGCTTCATCAAACGATGCCGCGTCCCGGAAGATGAGAACAATTTGCGGGCTCACTCAGGAGATGAGGACTCGCAGCTTGTGTTCCTCAGAGACGGCGATGGCGACGGCGGCAGAATTGATGGAGGATTCTAGACAGCGAAGCCAGTGTGCGAAGAAGACATCAGCGTCGGCTGATTGGGGGTCGACCTGCAGGAGGTCCGGTTTAAGACCCGGATCCATGTTAAACAGCTCTTTGATTTAATGTAAGTCAATTAAATTGAAATGCCATCAATCAAGATGGAGAACGCAGAGTGAATTAACTATGGCTTTCATTGACTTACAACAGAGCTGGCAGTGTGCCCAGAATGAGGCAGTGTGAGAGGTCGGCAGCCTATATACCCAGGCCCTAGGGGGAGGAGCCATGGGTAGAACCAAAACCGTACAACATGTAATATAGTGGCAATACTGTACAACACGTAATACTGTGGCAGCACAATACAACACAGTAGTTTCACCACACCGTGTCTGCGTGGGTTTCCTCCGGGTGCTCCGGTTTCCTCCCACAGTCCAAAGACGCGCAGGTTAGGTGGATTGGCCACGCTAAATTGCCCTTACTGTCCAAAAAAGGTTAGGTGAGGTTATTGGGTTACGGGGATAGGGTGGAAGTGAGGCTTAAGTGGGTCGGTGCAGACTCGATGGGCCGAATGGCCTCCTTCTGCCCTGTATGTTCTATGTTCTAAATTTATATAAAAAAGAGAAAATGATGGGTCATGAAGTTTGGGCAGCGTGGGTCGTGAAAGTCGGCCGCTGTGGGTCCCGAAGGATAGTTGGTTGGTAAAAATGGGTCCCAGGCAAGAAGGTTTGTTAAGCGTTGTTCTAGAGCATCTCACTCGATTTCGCTATGTGAGTTCTGACTCTGGATTTAAGCGTCTTTGTGAAGTGGACATGGTTTATTCCCAGACGTTGCACCGAAATGCACGGCAAGCGTTTGTGCTTGTGCTGCATTATAGTAAAATCTTGCCAAAAAGACAAAGTCAGCTACAGTTCAAGTTCAAAAAAATTAAAACTTTCCTGATTATTGCTGAAAAAAGATTCATGGGGCGGGATTCTCTCAGCCCGGGGCCGGGCCGGAGAATCCCCGCGACCGGTGCGAATTGCGCCATGCCTCCCCGACGCCGGCACGCGATTCTCCCCAGAGCGGAGAATCAGCACCATTGGCACCAACATGATTGGCGCGGCGCTGGTCTGGGGCCGCTATACGTGGCCGGCCCGCCGATTCTCGGTCCGGGATGGGCCGAGCGGCCGTTGTAAAAAAGCAGAGTCTCGGCGGCGCCGTCCACACCAGCTCTCAGCCGGCGGGAATTCAGCGTGGAAGGGTCAGAGGGCGGCCTGTGGGGGGGGGGAGGGGGGGCCGAAACCTGGGGCGGGGGGGGGGGGGGCCTCCTATGTGGCCTGACCTGCGATCGGGGCCCATCGATCGGCGGGCCGGCCTCTCTGCCTGGCGGCCTCCTTTCTTCCGCGCCGGCCCCTGTAGTCCTGCGCCATGTTGCGTTGGGGCCGGCACGTTGTAGGAAGCCGCTGCGCATGTGCGCGTTGGCGCCGGTGCCACTGTGAATGCGCGGATTCCGCGGCGCCCATTTGACGCCGGAATCAACAGCTGGTGCGGCGTGAACCGCTCCAGTGCCGTGCTGGCCCCTGTAGGGGCCAGAATTACTGATCCTGAGGCCGTGTTGATGCCGTCGAGTAAAGCGACGGCGTTTCCGACGGCGTCAACACTTAGTCTCAGGATCACAGAATCCCTCCCATGATATCAAAGCTTTTCGTCTTGCACTTATCAGAATAACTCACAATAAATTCCGAACCGTAACAGGGAAACAACAATTTATACTGCACGAGAAGAGAATGCTGATTGCTTGCCAAATGGACTCTGAATGGTGGAGACAGTACCAGGGAGAATGCAGCATGGAACAGTTAATTGACCCGCTTTGTTCAAATTCAAACCGCGTAGGTTTGGTCAAGGTCTTGCCCTGGGGAATGAACCGGGGACTCACCGTTCCCTAAGCTTTTGTTTAGTTGAAGAAGGCGCAAAGTGTGGATATGCTCCTTCTGTCTGCAAAGAACAGGGCCCTGATTTTGACTATTTGTGGCTTCCAGCATATGTAAGTTCGCCACACTGTGAGGATGACTGATGATCTTAAATTGGTTTCCAGTGTAATTCTTAGCACAATCAGGATTCTTAGCACAATCGGCAGCTGTTGTCCATTGCGGTGTCAGGTCTAACGTTTGACGTATGGGGGCAATTTCGAGCCAGCACTAGACGTGCGCAGGATTGGCGATGCAGGCGGAAAATCGGGAAACGTGATTCTTCCGGAGATATAGTGATTTCTGATTTTCCCCACTCCTTACTGGCGACATCACGACTTCACGCCAACAAAGAGCATGAACCTCATTTGAATAGATTCTAATGCGTTTAAGTATTATTAACCGGCCCCCGCCACATGATCCCCCTCACTAAATAATCAGACTTTGCCGATGTGACATCACATCAGCGAGGATTACAGCAGGTTTGGCCAAATGAGAATCAGTCGAGGGGCTCCCTCCGGGGGTGCAGAGGAAAGTATCGGTCCTGCATGGGATAGAGACATGCTCGGATAGTGCCACCCTGGCAGTGCCAACCTGTGCTAAGGTTAAGTGCCAGGGACGGGTCCTAGTGGGACCGGGGGGAGGTGGGGTCCATTTAGATGTGGTGGGGGGGTGGGGGGGGGGGGGGGGGAGAGTGGGCACTGCAGGGGGTGGGGGGAGGAATAGGGGGGGAATGGCGATGATACTTCTGGTGGTCAGGGGGATGGGGAATACTGGTGATGATTGTCAGGGGGTGTGGAGAGCCCCCAATTCCTTTGTGATGGGGTCTGGGGGCCGTTAGGTCTCAGAGCTGATCGGGGTGCTCTTAAAGATGGTGGCACGATCTCTGTGGAGCCAGTTGCTGACCCTATCAGGCTCCACCCCACCAGAGTGATGCATAAAACATGCCAACTCATTTTTTTTCTTTAAAGAGGTTCACAATCTGGAGAGAAAACTTGTCTGTGCAACTGGAGAACTACACACCGGTTCTCAGTCTGAGCCTGACACTTTGCCAAATTCTGGTAAGATTTCACCCAGTGCTTTGAGCATTGCAAGCATGGACTAGTTGAGTACAGTCAGCAATTTGCCTGTTGCAAACAGGTGAAGTAGTGCGCTGTTTGATATGATCTGTCAATTGTTGGCAGGAGTGGTCCATATACCTGGCATCACACCAATACTGAAATTCATAAACAACACTGCTCAGGGAAGTGCCTTGACCAATCAGAGTAGACCTGTCCAGTTTAAATTTGAAGAAAGCTGGGCAATTAACTGTTCCATGCTCCATTCTCCCTGGTAACACCTCCATCAATCAGAGTACACTTGCCAACCATTCATCACTCTTCTCTCATGCAATATAAATTGTTGTTCTCTTGTTACGATAGGAAATTACTTGCAAACTAGCCTGATGAGTGCAAGATGAAAAGCTTTGTCATAGTCATAGAATTTACAGTGCAGAAGGAGGCCATTCAGCCCATCGAGTCTGCACCGGCTCTTGGAAAGAGCACCCTACCCAAGGTCAACACCTCCACCATATCCCCATAACCCAGTAACCCCACCCGACACTAAGGGAAATTTTGGACACTAAGGGCAATTTCTCAGGCCAATCCACCTAACCTGCACATCTTTGGACTGTGGGAGGAAACCGGAGCACCCGGAGGAAACCCACGCACACACGGGGAGGATGTGCAGACTCCGCACAGACAGTGACCCAAGCCGGGATCGAACCTGGGACCCTGGAGCTGTGAAGCAATTGTGCTATCCACAATGCTACCGTGCTGCCCCTGCCCCTTTGATAGCACGTATCTCGGGTTCTGTACCACCAAACCTTCCTGTTTCTTTTACTTTGCCTTCAATGGAGGAGCAGCTCAATCAGAAATTACAGAAGAAACTGGACAACATTGAGGAGCGGAAATGTCAAGTTCCATATGGTAATCGGTTGGAAGGAAGAGTGAGGGTACATACTTACTCAATAACTGGTGTTGAACTTTTAGGTGCACTGGTGAAGAGAGATCTGGGAGTAATAGTCTCAATATTGTCCAAATCCTTCTGAGGCAGTCTCTCAGGATTGAGGGTGACTTGCTTCCACACCAGTTCAATGGGTTCTGAGATGGCTGAAAACCCAAGGTGTGAACTGCAGACTCTGCCACATACAGAGCTTGAAGGATCAGTTGAGGATTTTGGAGGTTTGTAAACCCTCTCAAATGCCTCAACCTTGCCTCTGCGTGCTTGCTGCAAAGTTTCTTTATATGTTCAGTGCCTTTCCGAATTACCCTTTTCCATTTTGGTCGGTCACGAGCCAGGGACTCCCATGAGATGCTGAGGATGTTTGATCTTTTCAGGGATGTTTGGAGGAAATCCCTAAAAAGCAGCGCGGCATGGTGCAATGCGACCAGTAGATGCCGGAGTTCCTACCTCCAGGATCAACTCCCATGCCTTGTCAGATCTAACGCAGCCTCAGGAGACGTCACAATGTGAATCCCCCCCTTTGTGGGTGACATCACTTCCTGGCAAATCTGCATATTAGAGTGAGACAGCTAGTCTCACTCTAATATGCATTCCTGAGATCTACCCAAGGTGTGGGATCTAACACCTTGGAGACCTTGGGTGGGAGCCATTCAGTGCTGGTCCTCACAAACGGTGGCCAGACAGAATGGCACTTGTGGTAGTCTCCCAGGGGATTGGATGGGGTACTGCCAAGGTGCCCAGGTGGCACTATCAGGGTGCCAGGCTAGCACTGCCAAGCTGGCATTTTTTGTGCAGTGGTGATCAGGCTGTGGGGGAGGGGGTGCCCTGCGTGAGTTGGGTCTTTTGGGGGTCATGTCAGGGGCTCAAGGGATTGGGGCAACATTTAAAAATGGCATCCCGATCTCTCGCTACACTAAGCATTTCCGGCGAGCGGAGCTCCTCAATGCAGAAAACAGGGCTAGGTGCGGCCTCATCGGGGAACTCCACGCTGAGGCCCCGATCTCCCCGCATTGGCGTTAGATAGTGGGGTGTTCCTCGGCGCTCCGAGCGTCGGGAAACACTTGGCTAATCTCGCTTGCTAAAGGACTCTGTCCCCATTCGAGTAGATCGCTCTCACTAACTGGGATAGGGAAGGGTAATCGTAAGCAGTATCAAGTTCCACCACATCTGCAAAGCAGTATAAACTAGTAAATGTCAAGTTCAGGACAGATGTCAGAAAGCACTTCTTTACACAATGATTGACGCCGGAGCTGAAATGGTGGGGTTGTGAGGAGAGAAAACACTGGAGTAATTCACAAGGCAGTTATGTTCTGTGACGGTCTGATTTCTGAGGGATTGATGAGTCCATTGGCCTGCCGCACCACTAGATGTCTGTACAATTGATGCCCCACTGCTGCTGATTTTCAGAGATCACGGAAAACAAAAATGGGGCGGGACAATATGGAAGAGGGGATGCTGATTCTTCACTGCTCCGATTTCACTCCTGATGGAAGTGATGCTTTCTATTTGGAATAGCAATTCACAAAAGAAAACTGAACTTTGTGAGGTGTATTAGTCATGGAGTGCTTTGAACAGCCATTGTATGGGCCATGGAGAGCAGACTGCATGCAGCTGTGAGACTTCTTTTTATACTTGAATTATATTGTATTCATTTCATTGGTGTCAAATAACAGTTGCCGGGACTAAGAAAACAAACCAAAGCATAATTGTTCATTGGATACTTTGTGTTGAAGTCCATTCCAAATCAATCCCGTAGTTATATAAATAGAATCCACTCTAGTATAAATAGTGCATCAAATTGTTCATTTTCAGCTGAGTAAAGGCACCAATGTACAAGAAACTGAGGACAGGCAGATCAGATAAATCTTAATTATAGATTCAACAGCTCACAAATATTGTAAATCTAATGCTGAAGAGTCAGTAGATAGACAAGGACAATGTAAGTTATAGACGCTTGTTCCAAGTGCATATCCAGGATAATATACCTTTGATTTGGATATTTACTCTGTGAGTGGGGATATATCCTTTCATACAGGCGTTGTGAGTGAATATATAACCATTATACCATATATAACACTTGTGGTTGGGTGGTATATATAGGCAATTAAAATTAAGTTCAATACCATATGATACTGTTTACATACTTACTGCTTTATCATCTGGAATTGGGTATATATTAATAACTATACAAACCCGGGATGGATACATGTCTCCTATTGTATGCCCAGGATTAGTACTGCAACATCCAGGGTTACTAATGTAACAAGCATGATTCAATACTTCCAAGGTTCAATATATATCACTTTGATATCACCCAGTATTGAATAGAAATCCATTACAACGCCGTAAATGATTGGACATAAATCCCCAACAATGCCACCAGTGATTGGGTATAAATACCCAACAAGACCACCAGTGATTAGATATAAATCCCCAACAACACCACCAGCGATTGGATATATAATCCCCGACAACACCAGTGATTGGATATCGATCTCCTACAACACCACCAGTGATTGGTTATAAATCCCCAACAAGACCAGTGATTAGACATAAATTCCCGACCACACCACCAGTAATTAGACATAAATCCCCAACAAGACTACCTGTGATTGGATGTAAACCCCCAACACCGCCAGTGATTAGCTATAAATCTCCGACAACACCAGTGATTGGATATAATTCAATTCCTTTTCTTCATTGGACCAGAGCAACAAACTCTTTTAGAGTTGGCATTAACTGGCAAAAAAATCGGCAGTCTCAGTTGTAAAGTCCACAGGATGATAAAATGGGCGGGGGTGCACTGGCGAAAAAGGGGGACATCTTCTGAAATTGGGGCAGAGGTACATGTCAGGGATAGAATGGAGAGAGACATTGCTGCTACACCTGAGCTGGGAATACTTCATGATAGCACCGGAGCCTAGATTTTAAGTTTTGTTAAGAATCAGGTGGGTGGATGCTGAGTCGAGTGGATAACCTCTCTGATCTTGGCAATGTTAGGTTTGTATCATTTTATCTCCCAGGCCTGAGACTGGTGGGAAGTGACAACTGACCAGTGGGTTGGAGCAGGACATTGGGTGTCAAAAGGGAGTGGTTCTGCTCCTGGGAGAGAGTTTTGAAGGACCTTGCAATCCGGATATGGGCTGAGAGTTCCAGGCCTGAGGAGGCCACAAATTTTCTTGTGGGGTTCAGAAAAGCATCAGTGCTCTTCTTGACAAAGAAAGTAAACGTTTACAACCTTTATCTCTTTGGGCTCGAATTTTTCTTTCCATTATCGTCACTTTGCTGTAAAATTAGCAGAGCTTCCCTGCTCTGACCAGTAGATTACATAGCAGCTGTAGGCCCTGAGGATGGGTGGCTTATGTTGGACTCCTTGCCTAGTCAGATGGGCATGCTCAATTTGTAAACTGCAGGAAGGAAGTAGACCAATAGCTGGTAAGTACCCTGCATGTTTTTAACTCTCTGGCTGCCTCTAGGTTTGCAAACTGAGGGATTTTGTGGCGTTTGGTCAATTGATGTTTGAGCATGTGACATATTACTATGTGGCTTTGATCACATGCTGTCTGCTAAAGTTATTGCATTTACCTTAAAAAGATTGTGTCCTTATTGTTGGGAGCTTCAACTTGTGGTCTTGTGTCAGCAGTTGTTGTGTGAGAGGTTTCACGAACCAGGGGCGAAATTCTCCTACCCACCCCGCCACATTTCTGCCCCGACCCGCCGGCGGGAGTCTCCGTAACACCGGCTGGTCAATGGGGTTTCCCATTGTGGGGCAGCCCCACGCCGTCGGGAAAGCCCCGGGCGCCGGCAAAACGGAGACTCCCGCCGGCGGAGAATGACGCCCATGGAGTCCACCAACAAGCATCTAAAGGGAAGAAACTGAGGGTAAGAAAGAGGGGAAACTGAACATTGCAGAGTGACTTGCAGGGCAGAATCATCGGTGGAAGTAACCCTGATTCTACAGGTAACCTTGAAATTACTGAAATAACTGATAATACTCGTAATACACAGATTTAGTTCCCTTATAACCAATATTAATACAATAACTTACTGATAATTTTATTCAACGAGGCATAATAGATGTAATGACCCAATATGCTGCCTGCAACTAATAGTAATCGTATGATCGCATAGAATTACATAAAATGTATAGTACAGAGACAGCCCATTTGACCTAACCAGCCCATGACATGTTCATGCTTCATTAGTCTCCACCCAATTGTTCAGATTTAACTTTATAGAATAACCCTGCATTTTCTATCTAAGAACAACAACTTGGTTCTCTTAACATAATAAACAATTCAAGACACTTCATAGAGGCATTCTAAAACAAAACATTACACTGAACCACATGAGGAGATATCAGATCAGATGACAAAAGCTTAGTCAAAGAAGTAGTTTTTAAGGAGGAAAGTGTTTTTAAAAAAATTACTCATTCATAGGTTGTGGGTGTCACAGGCCAGCATTTATTGCCCATCCCTAATTTCCCTTGGGAAGGTGGCGGTGAGCTGCCTTCTTGAACCGTTGCAGTCCATATGGCGTAGGTACACCCACAGTGCTGTGAGGGAGGGAATTCCAGGATTTTGACCCAGCGACAGTGAAGGAATGGCAATGCAATTCCAAATCAGGATGGTGAGTGGCTTGGACAGGAGCTTTCAGATGGTGTTTTCCTAGGTTTCTGCTGCCCTTGTCCTTCTCGGTGGTAGAGGTCACGGGTTTGGGAGGTGCTGTTGAACAAGCCTTGGTGAGTTGCTGCAGTGCATCTTGTAGATGGTAAACACTGCTGCCACTGAGTGTCTATGGTGGAGGGAGTGGATGGGATGCTAATAAAGCAACTGCTTTGTTCTAGGTGGTGTCGAGCTCCCTGAGTATTGTTAGAGCTACACTCGTCGAGGCAAGTGGAGAGTATTCATCGCACTCCTGATTTGTACCTTGTAGGTGATGGACAGACTTTGGGGAGTCAGGGGGTGAGTTACATCCCAGAGAATTCCCAACCTCTCACCTGCTCTGGTAGCCACAGTATTTATATGGCTAGTCCAGTTCAGTTCCTGGTCAACATTATCCCCCAGCATGGTGATAGTGGGGGACAGCTGAAGGGTGAAGACAGCGATGCTGTTCCAGAGGCCGCAGAGGATGATTCAAATGCTGAGTCTGAGGAGGATCCTGAAGAGCCCAGGGCGAGGAACATGATCCCAATATGAGGGTGTTCATGGGAGGCAGGAAGACCAGGAAAGCCCTGATACAGAGGACTTTCAGTTAGAAATCCAAAGCAGTGGGTTAGCCCTGTTGCCTCACGGCGCCGAAGTCCCAGGTTCGATCCCGGCTCTGGGTCACTGTCCATGTGGAGTTCGCACATTCTCCCCGTGTTTGCGTGGGTTTCGCCCCCACAACCCAAAAAGATGTGTAGGGTAGGCGGATTGGCCACGCTAAATTGCCCCTTAATTGGAAAAGTTAATTGGGTATTCTAAATTTATTTAAAAAAAGAAATCCAAAGCAAGGAGTCAAGGGACACGCCACTTTCCTGATCAGTGCTGGTGAGGAACACCTGACACCCTTCATTCAAGTCCGGATGTCTGAAATAAACTTTGCAGTGCTTTATATATGTGACACATGACTCCTAGGCCACTTCCTTAACAATTGCATGAAGCACACTATGGCCATTTCACATTATCTAACAGCTTAATATTGAAGGCAGAGATATACATTCACTTTGACACATGTGCCAAGGACAAATTAAACATCTGTGAGACCCCTTATTTGATCACTGTGACTTCATTTTCCGTTTGCGAGTGCAGCATCTAGAATGGATCCGTTGATGGACAGACAGTGAGCAGGGTCACGGGTACCTCATTTAACTCTCACATTGGCAGTGGCCTGCTGAGGTCACTGCCAGTGTGTGGACGTGCAGGTCAGAATGAAATCCCAGAAACCCCTGATTGAGCTCCTGGAGCTGCGCTGTGAGTCACCACTCTCTCTATGGTGAGTTCTGAGCTCTGGGTCAAAGCAGTCCTCGTGGCACTCAGACCCTCAGGCATCTCTGCCAGATCTCCCCACATTGTGATGATGGGTAGACTATCATATGTATATAACATGAGTAGATCATCATCACCTATATGTGTATTAAAAGTCATATGCTATACTGTTGTAGTTCTAGCATCCGACCAGCAGGTGGTGTGAGTATGCAGGCACGTGACCCTGACGCACCATGTGTTCCAGGAGAAGGTGTTAGTAAGGAGTTGATAGCAGTCGCATATTAGAGTAGCTCTGTTGTATCTCAGTGTAAGTTAGTGTTAGCCCATTATTTCCAACTGTATTAATCTGAGACATTATAGTAATCCTTTAGAATAGTGTGAGTAATAAATAGTTTTGTTGTGAAACAAAGCCTAATGTTCTTTGTTAACACTGCCACATCAAGATTCAACATCAGCATAATCAAAGAACATTACACACACATCTACTGGACAACCAGCATCTGCTGCCTGGTGGACAACTCCAGAAACTTATCATCTGCCTCGGGCTTAGCATCATCCTGGTCTCCAACAATCCTCTGACTGCCGGCTACCTGGGAACTCTCTGCCTACACCAGCTTCTCGGGAAAATGTGACTTGTTTTCAGCACTGTGCGCTGTCACCTGCTCCGATACACTTATGTCCACTGGCGTGCCGGTATCTGCGCTGGTGCTTGGTGCAGAGGGAAGATGTGTCGCGGATACATCTGGCAGCTGGTCATCCTCGGAGGTGAATGAAGGCCCTCGGGTTCTTCTGCGGTCAGATGATGTTCCCTCTAAGGAACAGTATTACAAAGTCAGAGTGCATGCAGTCTGATTGCTTCTCAGAATGGATATCTGGCTGAATGGATGAGCGATGGGAATAAGTGGATTTCACCTGTCAGGTCTTACAATCGCTGCCTTCCATCTCACACATCCTCCACCAATCTCTTCTCTGTCCACTGGACTCTTATCTTTCTCTCAGGCCCTTGCCTCTTCATGACTAGTGGACCTAGCTTCATGCTCTCAGGAAATCTCCAGTGCTTGCTCCTCCACCTTTCTTAGGAGAGGAAGGTTTGTAAACCCATCACCAGTCTGTCTTCGCTCTTGTGCATTGTGACTTCTCCTGTCCTGTAAGGATAAAAATGCTTTCTTTAGTTCCCCTTTTCATGCCGGAGAATCCCAACCTCTCTCCCCATGAACTCACAGGTCCCCTTGCCTTTCATATTGTTGCACCTCGCCCTGACATACATGCCAGTTACGATCTATCAAGGGACAGGATTAAGAGCCACATTGTGCTCTGTATTTCACACCTGTGAATACCAACAAGTGCTGCCACCCACAAAGACTCTGTCCAAGGTCACAGCTGGAATCAGTACTCACCCGGGCAGAGCACAGAAGGTCTTTAACCTTTTCCTGCTCTGGATCCAGGTCCTGCGTATAACATCAGACCCGCTGTCCAGGCCTGCTATCTCTGTCCAGGCCTCCTTTGTCATGTGAGGTGGCCTCCTCCTCACATCTCACGGCAGATAGATATTGCATCAGTCACTAACTGCCTCCGCTGGCCACACTGTGCCCAAAAAGCAGCTCGCACAAATCAGCCAAAATTGTGGCGATTCACAATTCATGGGATATACCTTCCTCACTTCAGCAATATATGACACTATGTTTATAAATGACTTCAATGAAGGAATAGAAAGCCATAGATTAAATTTTCCTGAAAGCACCCAGTTAGGAGGCACAGTGAATGGTGTAAATGTGAGCAGAAATTTACAAAGGGACATCAGGGCGTGATCCAATGGCCACGCTGCGCCCAGAAAGCAGCTTGCCATGACGCAGTATGGTCGATCTACCCGGCTCGCAACACCTCGCTAGATCCGATACGATCGGGCGGAACGCTGCGATATAAATCCTGCCCATTGTGGGAGGGAACACCTTTTGACAAATCTGCATATTAGAGCGAGACAGCTCGTCGCACTCCAATGTACAGATTCCCGAGGCATCTGAGGCTTTGGGATTCATCCCCTTTGCCTCAGAGACCTCGGGCAAGCGGGCACAGTGGTTAGCACTGTGGCTTCACAGCTCCAGGGCTCTGGGTTCGATTCTCGGCTTGGGTCACTGTCTGTGCAGAGTCTGCACATTCTCCCTGCGTCTGCGTGGGTTTCCTCCGGGCGCTCCAGTTTCCTCCCACAAGTCCCAAAAGACATGCTTATAGATAGTTTCATAGAATTTACAGTGCAGAAGGAGGCCATTCGGCCCATCGAGTCTGCACCGGCTCTTGGAAAGAGCACCCTACCCAAGGTCAACACTTCCACCCTATCCCCATAACCCAGTAACCCCACCCAACACTAAGGGCAATTTTTGGACACGAAGGGCAATTTATCATGGCCAATCCACCTAACCTGCACATCTTTGGACTGTGGGAAGAAACCGGAGCACCCGGAGGAAACCCACGCACACACGGGGAGGATGTGCAGACTCCGCACAGACAGTGACCCAAGCCGGTTGTTAGGTGAATTGGACATTCTGAATTCTCCCTCAGTGTATCCGAACAGACGCCGGAGTGTGGCGACTAGGGGATTTTCGCAGTAACTTCATTGCAAACGAGGACCAGATGGAATCGCACTCGTGGGAGTCTCCCAGGGGATTGGAGGTTCCCAGCTGCATGCTCTTTGGGCAGGGTGGTGCCCTGGCACTGCTAGTGCTACCTGTGCACTCTGGCAGTGCAAGCCTGGCACCCTGGCAGTGCCACCTGGGTGCAGGCCTGGCACTGCCAAGGTGCCCAGGTGACATTGCCAGCTGACACGGGCACTGCCTTGGTGCCAGGTTGGCACTGCCAAGGTACCAAGCTGGCATGTTTTGCACAGATTCAATCGAGCCAGGAGTGCCCTGCGTGGATCGGTGGGGGGGGGGGGGGGGAAGCTGGGGACCCTCCCATAATGTATTCGGGCTGAGGGAGGTCGGGGATTGCTTCAGGGGCCTTGGAGATCGGGATTGCTGAGGCCCCTTATACAACATGAGTCGCAATGGGAATTTATTCCCATTTAGTTGAATCAAGCCCCGATTATTAGGAGAGTCGGAGACTGTGGCAGATGGAGTCCAATGTGGTGAAGTGTGGAGTCACCACTTTCAACCTAAGACAGATCGGTGTGTTTCCTAAATGGTGAGAAGTCAGGAATTGTGGAGGAGACATTTTGGGGTCCAGGTACTGAAATCACTGAAATTGAGTGAAGACATGTGAAAAGACAATTAAAAAGCTTATAGAATGAGAGCTTAATTTCAAGGGGGCTGGAATGCAAAGGGATGGAAACTTTGCCACAGTTGCAAACAGCTCTGGTTAGGCCTCATCCAGCGAACTGTGGGCAAGACCTCAGGAAGCACAAATTGGCCACGGAGCGGGTGTAATGCAGATTCACCAGAATGATACTAGTGTTAAAAGGGTTAAAGGATGAGAACACTGCTGTCAAGGCTTGTATTTCTTTCGCTTTGGTTGATGAAGTGGTTAAAGGTGATTAAAGGAATTGATTGAGTAGATTAAGATACATTTATTCCTCTGGCTTTCAAAATGGAGTTTTGTCAGATAAGGGTGATAGAGCTAGGTGGAATTAAGACACATGACCTAAATAAATGGTAGAACTTGTTAGAGAGCTGAATGACCATCTCCCTTACCAATGTTCTTCTGTTTATGTTTTGTTGTCTCAGTGTCACATATCATGGCTATTGTGGGTGTTGTTGGAAAGATTATTGATGGACCCCGTGAAGTATTCCCTTACCAGCTCATGTCACTGCACCAGTCCCATGTTATTCGGCACCAAAATGTTCACTGTTCCTGTGGCCATTCTCTAATGCATCGACCGGCCTCTCCTTTCCTTTTTCTTAATAAGTCATCAGGTGGGAGCAATCTAGAGGAGGGGGGCGGAAGAATCTCCCATTCAGAAGTATAGTTCAAAACAAAACGTAGCCCAGGTTTCCAAAGTAAAGTGTGAACAAATCAATTAATATCAGTCCCTATTAAATATTTAGACCTCAACACTACTCTTCAATTACAACAAAGATGGTTGCTGTCCAAATGTATTACGTACGTTTGGAAGATAAAAGGTTCCAAATGCCTATTTATTTTGATATCACCACACGATTATTCCAAAGTAAGGTATTCATCCAAACTCTTTTCCCGAAACACTCCCAGCACCAGGACCATTTAATTTGATACAACATTGCGCTGTTTGTTTTGATCAACTTTGAGAATCTGCCAAACTCTTTGTCCAGTTGTGTGTACAGCTGGATTTCCTTTCCATTATCCTACTCTCTGCTTTCAGCTCTGTGCGATTTTATGCCTTCCACTCTGATGGGAGTTTGCTGTAACATAACAGTGTCAAGTTGAGTGCTGCATTGAGTGTGCTTTGAGGCCATTTCTGGTTGGGTGTGAAAGACCCATGGCATTATTTGAAGACGAGCAAAGCAGTTCTCTCAGGTGACCTAGCCAATATTACTCTCTCAACCAACATCACTGAGACAGATTGGGCGGGATTCTCCGACCCCCCCACCAGGTCGGAGAATCGCCGAGGGGCGGCGTGAATCCTGCCCCCGCCGGCTGCCGCATTCTCCGGCGCCGGGGATTTGGCAGGGGCGGGAATCGCACCATGCCGGTCGGCGGCCGCTGGCAGCGGCCCCCCCGGTGATTCTCCGGCCCGCGATGGGCCGAGTGGCCGCCCGTTTTCGGCCGGTCCTGCTGGCGTAAACTAGTGTATGTACTTACCGGCGGGACCTGGCTGCGCGGGTGGCCTCCGGGGTCCTCGGAGGGGAGGGGGGGGGGAGGGCCCTGGGGCACCTGGCCCCGGAAGGTGCACCCACGATGGCCTGGCCCGCGATCGGGGCCCACCGATCCGCGGGCGGGCCTGTGCCGTGGGGGCACTCTATTCCTCCGCGTCGGCTGCTGTGGTCCTCCGCGATGGCCGACGCCGAGATGATCCCCCCTGCGCATGCGCTGGGATGACGGCAGCACATGCTGGCGCTCCTGCGCATGCGCCAACTCGCGCAAGCCAGCGAAGGCCCTTCAGCGCAGGTTGGCGTGGCGCCAAGCCCCTTCCGCGCCGACCGGTGGGGCGCAAACCACTCCGGCGCCGGATCCCGCACCTTCAGGGCGGCCTGACGCCAGAGTGGTTCACGCCGCTCCTTCACGCCGGAGTTGCCCGCCCCGCCGGTTCCCGCAGAATCCCGCCCATTATTTGTTGATTAACACAATGTTTTTGAAACTTTTTTCCCCGGCACCCACTTTTACCAACCGGCCGATCTTCGCGACCCATGCCGACTGACGTTCGTGACCCGCGCCGGCCGACCTTCGCGACGCGCCATTATTGCATACGTTTAATGCGACAGATGAGCCTGCTTGGTCCTCACGATCTCACTTGCTTTGTCATTCAATGGTACATATCTGCTCAGGGCTTCAGCTGATGATTTAAATTCTCGTCCATCCTTTGAAAGAAATCAAGAGGTTTGTCCTCGAACTCTCCATGCTTAGTGTTCAGCGTGGGTTTCCTCCGGGTGCTCCAGTTTCCTCCCACAAGTCTTGAAAGACGTGTTTGTTAGGTGAAATGGACATTCTGAATTCTCCCCCAGTGTACCCAAACAGGCGCCGGAGTATGGCGACTAGGGGATTTTCACATTAACTTCATTGCAGTGTTAATGTAAGCCTACTAGTGACACTAATAAAGATTATTATTATTGATTAAATGCCTTTGAAGTTTTGAGGGTTTTCAACTTTCACTCAGTACTTCCAGTACTTCCCTGCATATAACACAAATGAGGCAGGATTCTCCGAGCCTACGATGGGTCGGAGAATCGCCAGGGATGCGGGAAATTCCCGCCACGCCGCTCCGACGCCGGGATTCTCCGGCGATTCTCCGCGGCCGAGTTCCGCCGACTCCCGCTGGCGCAGTTCCAACCGGCTACCACCCGGCGGGAGCTCGGACCCGCGACCGCGGTGGACATCCTGGTGGGGGTGTGTGCGGGGGGATCTTACTCCGGGGGGGGGGGCCTCCATGGGGTTCAGGCCAGCGATCGGGGGCTTCCGCGTGGGCCCGCTGTAGATCTCCGCCATGTTGCGCGGCTCCGGCACGGACACGGCCACCGTGCGCATGGGCAGACCTGCGACGGCCGTGCATGACCGCCTTTCGGTGCCGGAGCAGCGCTCAGCAATCCGGCACCGTGCTGGCCCTCTGATGACCGCTGAATTGCTGGGCCAGGAGCCCCATTGACGCCGACGTACACCACTCCGGTGTTTATGCCGGCGTCAACACTTGGTCAGGATTTCGGAGAATCCCTACCATCGGCTTTGCATCCTGATTTGCATTGGCACAATTAAAGCCATACCTTAAGAAATACTGCTTTGTTCCCGATTTCAGTTTCTTCTTGTTGGGTTGTTCACCAGAAGCCCTGGAGCTCTGTATGCAGCTCACACCAGCACTGCTGTGTCCTGCCATGGACTTTTCTGAGCAGTTCTCTCCAGCAGATTCAGTTGCGAGATCCTGGTCTGTTTGTGTCTCTGCCCCTCTCTTACGTATTACAAAATAATCCATCTTCAGTTCTTCACACACTCCTGTTGCTTGCTTGCTGGCAGCTGCAAACTGGAGGAATCTCTCCCCCGTGATTTTGCGCCCAAAGCACGGACGTATAGAGCGCGTGACATCAGTGCACGTGCTGACCGTGGGACCTGCTCTCTGCTGCCGCTTCTGACGGAAAGACCCCATCGTTCGCATTTAAAGGCTGGTTGCGGCCGGCATTCCTTATTTTACTTTGAAACTATTCCCAATGTGTATTTATGTTTGTCCTATGTTTTTGTCATGCATGGAATAATCTGTCTGTACTGTACACAGAACAATACTTTTCACTGTACCTCAGTACACGCGATAATAAAAAAAATCTAATCCAATCCAATATCTAATTTTTCCAATTTTCGGACTTTTTACTGCTGAAAATTAAAGCAATTTCAGTTGAACATGTGCTTCCTTACATTTACACACACTCTTTGTTTTAAATATGTTCCCATTTCTTTAGAGATTTAAACAAGTATAGAAAAAAGTACAATCTTGTTTTTACTTTACAAACTATGACTTTAGATGAGGTGAAGTAACTTGTCAGACACACATAATGTCACAATATTTCTTATTGGTTTCACTGCATAGCACTATCCAAACATCCAAGTCATCTCCTTCTCCATTCTCACCAAAAGCACATACTTCCTGGTTTCCAGAGAGTGGTGACACAAAATGATGACTGTGTAGGTTTCTTCCAGTGTTGACATATGTATTGACTGGCCTCGTTTTATCGGTATTCCTGGCTGTCAAACCTGGCATGACTTCCCTCTCGCTGTTCAGTATCTGTTACTGTCGTCAGATGCATCCACCCCAGTCACAGGCTACTGACCACTTCCTGACGCGTATTTCATGTTGTGGGAATGCAAGCGGGCATTGTGCGGGCCATTGCGCAGCTTGACCACGGAGCCGCAGATCATACACTGCTGATCGGTGGCGGGGGACGAGCCGAACAATGCACAGAGGGCGAGCACCAGAGTGGAGCTCCAAGCTGGGGCCACCACGGAAAAACTCTGCATTAACACCTGACTGTTTGTGGGATGTTGCTGTGTACAGTTTGGCTCCTGTATTTCCCACATTACAATAGTGACTATACTTCAAAAGTTATTTGATTTCTTCGTATTGTGTTTCGAGTTGAGTGAACTGGAACATAAAACATAGATAGTGCATGATTATATGTAACACTTTATTCTATGCCACACCTATTCTTACACGGAAATGTTTCTGTATTTTTCCTTTTAATTAGTGCCTGTGATCTTCTTTTCATTATACTGTAGCGGTAATCAGATATGCCAGGCTGTGTTGGTATGCTAATGGAGTAGTCAGACCCAGACATTACTCTGCACAGTGAAGTCAAAAGCTGCCAACTAACCTCACAGGAAAAAACTGCGAATGAGTCAGTGCCAGGTGACTGCGTCAGGCCCCAGGGTATAATGTGCCATATCAGGTATGAGACCCCAGGAAGTAACGCCAGATTCCAGTCGCGTATCGTCTGAGGCACCTAAATATAGTGTGACACAATCAGATAGTTAGCAACAGTAACAGCAACCTGCATTTATATAACATCTTTAATTCAATAAAACATCCCAGGGCACTTCACAGACGCATTGCCATACAGAATTTGGCACCAAGCCACATAATAACACAGATGAGACTCACAGCAACAAGATGATTGGAGACTGGGTTAGAGATAGGCAATATTACAGAGATGGAAATAGCCAGCCTTGTGGTGGAGTGGATACGGAGTTTGAAGCTGAGCTGAGGATCAAACTGGATGCTGAGGTTGTGGATGGCCTAGTTTAGCCTCAGATTGAGGTTAGGTAAGCAGTGTAATAAAACAGAAAATGCAGGATAAACTCAGCAGGTCGAGCAGCATCTGTGGAGGGAGGAACAGAGTTAATGTTTCGAGTGGGTATGTCTCAGTGTGACGGGCAGTAATGTTTGCAAGGGGGAGCAGAGATAATGGGCGAGATTTAAGTGTCTCGTTGCACCCAACTTTTTTCCAATTAAGGGGCAATTTAGCATGGCCAAACTAGCTAACCTGCACATCTTTGGGCTGTGGGGGCGAAACCCATGCAGACACAGAGAGAATGTGCAAATTCCTCATGGGCAGTGACCCGGGGCCAAGGCCGTTGAATCTCGTGAGTGGCCTCTTGTGGGATTCGTGACGCTCGAAACGCCTTGCGAGATTGCTGGGCGAGATCCAGAAATATATATTTAAATGAGCCATTAGGTTCATTTAAATATGTCTATGCCGTATTCTCCCGGGGCCCGGGATCCAACAGCCTCGCCTGGAAGACCTCATCATGGTGCCGTTCAGTACTGGGCCACACGAACCTGGATCAGGCATAACGGCACCTGGCCGGCGGGTCTCACAGCCATTGGAGAGCCTTGGGTGGTGTAGCTCTGGGCAGGATGGTAGCCTCGGCCACCCACTGACACCTGGCTTCCTTGACACAGCCTGCCTGGCACCTTGACATCACCACCAAGTTACCAGGCTGGCAGTGCCAAGGTGCCCAGGTGCCTGTCATAGGGATCAGGCCCGGGGGTGCCTTGCCCTTTAGAGATGGAGTGAGGGAGGAGGGGGCTCGCGGATCCTGTAAAAGTGGGTGCAGTGGGGACGGGGTGGGGGGGGGAAGGGGTCTGTGGCCTCGGCAGGGTGGCTTTGGGGGGGCGAAAGATCTGGGCGGCATTTGAAGAGTGGCACCCTGAATTGCGAATACTCTGCAAATGATGGTAAATGTGGCCTTGGTGGGCCCTTCTTCGCCAAAGCCAAAAATAATGGGAAAATGCTGACAAATAACAGTGTGCAAACACTGCTAACCTCGCCCAAAAAGGGACTCTGTTTCTGCCCCGTTAAATTGCATCCAATAGCTTCAGTTTTTCCAATATTTACTTGGAATAAATTTCTGCTCATCCAATGTCAAACAGGCAGCTTGAGAAACATGAGACAATGGAGGTCGGAGTGGTGGCAATGAGGTTCACCTGGGTGTCATCGGTGTCAATGTGAAAACTGACATTGGGCTGGATTTTCCGATCGCTGACGCCGAAACCGTGTTCGGCGATATGCTGGAGAATCCACTGTTACGATGGAATCGGGAGCGACGCCCCGCCCCCTCAAAAACTACACCGCACACTGTCGAGACAGCCTCAGGACATCACCTGAGGCCCTCCCCTGATGCTCCGCCCCCAATGGGCCGAGTGCGGGACTGTATGGGGCGCGTGTCCTCTCACTTTTCAGGGACCTCACGTGGCGGCTGCGGACTGTGTCTAGCGCCGCCACAGTTGGCGGAAGGGGGGGGGGGTGAGGGGTTCCGCTGGCAGGGAGGGCTTCAGCGGGGACTGGGGGGACTGGTGGGGGGTTGTCCGGCGATGGCGAGGGGGGTTTACAGGGAGGCAGTTTTTGGCAGGCCGGGTCCATGCGTGGCCGGCGCCATGTTGTATGGCGTGGCTGCCACAGGCCTCCGCCGTGCACATGCGCGCCCATGGACCCGGCCATTCTGTGTCCGTATTGGCAGGTAAAGCCGGACTTTACCTGGTGTGGCTGCTAGCTCCCCACCGGGCGGAGCATCGGTGCGGGGGCGGCGCCTACTTTCTGGTCGTAAGACCTTACAGATCCAGCCCATTGTGTTTTTGGATGATGTTATTGACGGGCAGTACGAGAAATAGAAGGCAAGTGGGAGACTACTGATCCCTGAAGGAAGTGCAGAGGTGACTAGTGGAAGCTGGGAGTGAGACCATTGCAGGAGATTGTCTGCCTCAGACTGTTTGGATGACTAAGAATGCAGCCAAACAAGGGCAATACCACCTGGCTGGACAGTGGAGGAGAGGATTTGGAAGAGGATGGCATGGTTAGCTGTGTCAAAGTTTGAGATCCTAGCACATTGCGTCAGTGGACTTGATGAGAGACCCAACGGTATAGTGTGAGTCCCAAGAAGGAATTAAAGGGAACAGATATGTCCAAAAAATGGCAAAACAAAAATCACGTATGGCACTTTTTTCATTTTCAATATTGTTGGTCTAAATTAAAGCAGCTGTTACGGTGATGTAATGTTTACCGTCTGGTCCACATAACAACACAACCAAGCTGAAAAAGCTCCAAAGTACAGTGCAATTATCAGCAGGCAGAGGATTTTCCCCTTCTTATTCAACCCTTTGACAACACTCAAGCACTATGGGTACAAGCAATCATTACTCCTCCTCGGGCGGGCTCAGCTGCCCTGTCAACAGGTCATCAACTAGACCATTGGGCGCTGAGGCCCTGCCTCCCCAGACTTCATTGGCCGAAGGGAGGTGACCGAGAGCAGACCAGACAAAGAAGGAAGCAAGGAAGAAACAGCCATCGAGAATCACCTTTGCAAAGAGGAACCAGAGGGACTCGGGGATCGGATCTTCAGCTTACCAAACTACCTTTGCGGCTAGTATAGTCGAATCCTGGGTGTTTCTTGTATATATAGTGGGTAATTTACGGGTTAACTATATTTAATAAAATGTGGTGCATTACATCTGTGTCCGTACTTTGTTCTCCTCATAAATAAAGACACCTGGGTAAGCTTTGATTAAGGAGCTGGATGAAGTATCTGAATTGGATAGATGCAACACCTACAGTAGAAGTGGTGTGAGGAGCCCAAGCATAATTCACAAAGACTGTGCCTGCTTATACTTGAATGTTAAATTTTCAGCTTTCTGGTTAATACCACCAGGCAAATTCAAACTTCTTTTCCATTCATTCGTGGGATGTGGGCATCGCTGATGAGGCCAGCATTTATTGTCCATCCATAATTGCCTTTGAGAAGGTGGTGGTAAGCTGATTCTTGAACCGCTGCAGCCCATGTGGTGTAGGTACACCCACAGTGATGTTTGAGATTGAGTTCAGGATTTTGACCCAGTGAAGGGAGGCAATATGGTTCCAATTGGAGGGTGAGCGGCTTGATGGAGAACTTCCAGCTGGTGGTGTCCCAGGTATCTGCTGCCCTTGTACTTCTAGGTGATAGTGGTTGTGGGTTTGGAAGGTGCTGTCTGAGGTGCCTTGGTGAGTTCTTGCAGTGCCTCTTGTAGATGGTACACACTGAGGCTACTGTGCATCAGTGGGGGAGGGACTGGATGTTTGTGGATATGGTGCCAATAAGCGGGCTGCTTTGTCCTGGACGGTGTCAAGCTTTTAAAAAATATATATTTTTATGCTCCTCCTTTTTCACATTTTCATCAAATTTACACCCATCAACAAATAATCAACAATAACAAATGCAATGGCAATCCCCTGGCCAACAATCCCTTCATCCCACCCACCCCCAAACAGCCCCCAACATTTTAAATACAAAACACAAAAGAAAAAGAATCAGGAATCCAGCATCAACCTATACATAATCACCAATAACCTATACATTCCAACCCCAGCCCCCAATGTTCGATGTCATCCAATTCTTGAAAATGCATGAAGAATAATGCCCATTAGTTGGAGAACCCTTCCATCCTTCCTCTCAGCTCAAACTTCACTTTTTCTAGCGTTAAGAACTCCAGCAGGTCCCCCCCGCCACACCGAGTCACAGGACATAGAAGACGGCCTCCAACCCAACAGGGCCCGCCTTCGGGAGATCAGCGAGGCGAAGGCTTAGACATCTGCCTCCACCCCCTCTTCCAACAACGGCTGATCTGATACCCCAAATATGGCTTCTAGGGGACCCGGTTTGAGTCTCACGAGCAAGACCTTTGAGATTACTCTGAGGAACTCCCTCCAATACCTCTCCAGATTTGGACAAGACCAAAACATATGAACGGGATTTGCAGCCACCCCCACCCCCCCCACAACGTTCACAAACATCCTTCACCCCTTCAAAGAGTCGACTCATCCTCGTCCTCGTAAGATTCGTCCTATGCACCACCTTCAGCTTAATCAGCCTCAACCTCACGCACGAGGTTGAGGCATTCGCCCTCTGGATCACCTCACACCGCAATCCCACCTCCATGCCCTCCCCATCTCTTCCTCCCACTTTGTCTTAATCCCCTCAAGCGATACCTTATCCTCCCCCAGAATCACCCCATAAATCGCCAACACCACCCCTTCTCCATTCCCCCTGATGTCAGTACCTCTTCCAACAGTGTGGAGGCCGACGCCACCAGAAAGCTCGGTACCTCCTTCTTAGCAAAATCTCGGACCAGCATATAACTAAACATCTCCCCCTGCCCCAACCCATATTTCTCCCCCAGCTCCTCCAGCCTTGCAAACCGGTCCCCCACAAACAAATCCTTTAATACCCTAACTACCCTCTCCTCCCATCTCCGAAAACTCCCATCCCAATTCCCTGGCTCAAACCTATATCGTTCCCCAAATCGGCATTTCCCTTGACCCCGCCCACAACTTAAAGTGTTGGTGCAAATACCTCCAGATCTTCAACGTCGCCACCACCATGGGAATCCCTGAATATCTTCCTGGGGCCATCGGGAGCGGCGCTGTTGCCAATACCCACAACCCCAACCCCCTACACAGACTCTCCTCCATTCTTTTTTTTAAATTTAAAGTACCCAATTCATTTTTTCCAATTAAGGGGCAATTTAGCGTGGCCAATCTACCTAGCATGCACATTGTTTTGGGTTGTGGGGCGAAACCCACGCAAACACGGGGAGAATATGCAAACTCCACACGGACAGTGACCACTCTCCTCCATTCTAACCCACCTCTTCACCTTCTCAGCATTCGCCGCCCAGTAATAATACAGTAAATTCGGGAGACCCAACCCCCCCCGATTGCCATCCTCTCTGCAACAATCCTAGCCACCTTCCCCTCCCATATAAACGATGTAATCATCTTTTCGACCTCTTTGAAAAATACCTTTGGCAGGAAGATCGGCAGGCACTGAAAAATGAACAAAAACACATTCTTCTTTTTAAAATAAATTTAGAGTACCCAATTCATTTTTTCCAATTAAGGGGCAATTTAGCGTGGCCAATCCACCTAACCAGCACATCTTTGAGTTGTGGGGGTGAAACCCATGCAAACACGGGGAGAAGTAGTGTCCAAAATTGCCCTTGGTGTTGGGTGGAGGTGTTGAGTTTGGGCGGGGTGCTCTTTCCAAGAGCCGGTGCAGACTCGGGGGGCCGAATGGCCTCCTTCTGCACTGTAAATTCAATGATAATCTATGATTAATCTAGGACAAAGGTTCGGCACAACATCGTGGGCCGAAGGGCCTGTTCTGTGCTGTATTTTCTATGTTCTATGTACAAACTCCACACGGACAGTGATCCAGAGCCGGGATCGAACCTGGTACCCCGGCGCCGTGAGGCCACAGGGCTAACCCACTGCGCCACCGTGCTGCCCAACACATTCTTCTTAATAGCCTGGACCCGACCTGCCAGCAACGGTGGAAGACCATTCCACCTGCCAAGTCCGCTTTCATCCTCCCCACCAAACTAGTAATGTTATACCTACGGATCCCCCCCCCCAATCCTGTGCCGCCTGCACCCTCAGATATTTAAAGTGGGCGGCCGCCCTACGGAATGGTAGCCTCCCACGCCTGCCCCCACCCCCGGTCGGGACACCACTAAATATTTGCTTTTGTCCAAATTTAGCTTATACCCCGAAAAAGACTCAAACACTCGAAGCAGCTCCAGTATACCACCCATCGACGCTCTCAGCTCCAACACATACAATAGCAAATTGTCTGGTACAAAGACACCCTATGCTCCACGCAACCCCCCCCCACCCCCGCACTATCCCCCACCACATCCCCGCGCTCCTCAACGCGATGACCAAAGGCTCAATTGCAAACGCAAACAACAGGAGGAGTACATAGGACATCCTTGCCTGGCCCCTCGGTGCAGAGCAAAATACCCCAAATTCATACTATTCGTGCGGACACTCGCCCTCGGCTCCCTGTATAGTAATCTTACCCACTCTACAAATCGCGGAGGTGTCAAGCTTCTTGAGTGTTTTTAGAGCTGCATTCATTCAGGCAAGTGGAGGGTCTTCTATTCCACGCCTGACTTGTGCCCTGTAGGTGATGGACAGACGTTGGGGAGTCAGGAGGGGCGTTGCTTGCCTCAGAATTCCCAGCCGCTTACCTGCTCCTGTAGCCACAGGATTTATATGGCTAGTCCAGTTTCTGACCAATGGTAACCCCCAGGATGCTGATAGTGGGAGATTAAACAATGGTAATGCCAATGAATGTTAAAGGGTGACAGTTAAATTCTCTCTTGTTGGAGATGGCCATGGCCTTGCACTTGTGTGTCCTGAATTTTACTTGCCACTTGTCAGCCCAAGCCTGGATTTGTTATGGGCTTGCTGCATTTGGACATGGACTGCTTCAGTATCTGAGGAGTTGCAAATGGTGCTGAACATTGTTCAATCATGAGCGTATTTCCTCACTTCTGACCTTATGTTGAAGGAACGTCATTGATAAAGCAGCTGAAGGTGACTCGGCCTAGGGCACTACCCTGAGTAACTCCTGTAGTGAATCCCTGGAACTGAGATGATTGGCCTCCAACTCCTCCAGTTTTGCTATACTCAGTCAAGTGCTGCCTTGATGTCAAAGGCAATCACTCTCACTTCACCTCTGGAATTAAGCTCTTTTTAAAAATAAATTTAAGAGTACCCAATTCATTTTTTCCAATTAAGGGGCAATTTAGCATGCCCAATCCACCGACCCTGCACATCTTTTTTGGGTTGTGGGGGTGAGACCCACGCAAACACGGGGAGAATGTGCAAACTCAACACGGACAGTGACTCAGGGTTGGGATCGAACCTGGAACTTTGGCACCGTGAGGCAGCAGCGCTAACCACTGCGCCACCGTGCTGCTCGTTGGAATTAAGCTCTTTTGTCCATGTTTGAACCAAGGCTGTAATTGTCAGGAGCTGTGTGACCCTGGCAGAACCCAGACTGAGCGTCAGTGAGCAGGTTATTTAGTGCCACCTGATAGCACTGTTGAGGACCCCTTCCATCACATTACTGACGATCAAGAGTAGACTGATAGGGCGATAATTGACCTGGTTTGATTTGTCCTGCTTTTTGTATACAGGACATAACAGGGCTATTTTCCACATTGCCGGGTAGATGCCAGTTTTTTTTTTAAATTCAACTATGGGATGTGGGCATCCCTGGCTAGACTAGCATTTATTGCCCATCCCTAATTGTCCTTCAGAAGGTGGTGGTGAGCTGCCTTCTTGAACCGCTGCAGTCCCTGAGGTGTAGGTACACCTATCATCCTGTTAGGGAGGGAGTTCCAGGATTTTGACCCACTGACAGTGAAGGAACGGCAATATTTTTCCAAGTCGGAGTGGTGACTTGGAGGGAAACCTCCAGGTGGTGGGGCTCCCAGCTATCTCCTGCTCATGTCCTTTTAGATGGTAGTGGTAGGGGCGGCACGGTGGCACAATGGTCAGCACTGCTGTCTCATAGTGCCAGGAAGCAAGGTTCAATCCCGGCCTTAGGTGCCTGTGTGGTGTTTGCACTTTTCCCCCGTGTCTGCGTGGGTTTCCTCCGCGTGCTCCGGTTTCCTCCCACTGTCCAAAGATGTGCAGGTTAGGTGGATTGGCCATGATAATATTGCCCCTTAGTGTCCAGGGATGTGCAGGTTAGGTGGGGTTACAGGGATAGAGTGGGGGAGTGGACCTGGATAGGGTTCTCTTTCAGAGGGTCGATGTAGACATGATGGGCGAAATGGCCTCCTTCTGCACTGTCAGGATTCTATGATTCTATGGTCATGGTTGTAGCTGTACTAGGGCAGCTTGGCTAGGAGCACAGCAAGTTCTTTAGTACTACAACAGGTCTTCAACACTATTGCTGGAATATAGTCAGGGCCCATAGACTTTGCAGTATCCAACGCCTCCAGCTGGATATCACGTGGAATGAATCGAATTGGCTGAAGACTGGCATCTGTGATGCTGGGGACCTCAGGAGGAGGCTGAGATGGATCATCCACTCGGCACTTCTGGCTGAAAATGTTTGCAAATGCTTCAGTCTTATCTTTTGCGCTGATGTGCTGGACACCCCATGATTGAGGGTGAGATATTTGTGACACCTCCTACTCCAGTGATTTGTTTAATTGGCCACCACCATTCATGCTGGATGTGGCAGGACTGGTTATGGGGTCGCTTATCTCTGGCTAACCTATGCTACTTGCACTGTTTGGCACACAAGTGGTCCTGTGCTGTAGCTTCACCGGTTGACATCTCATTTTTAGGTATGCCTTATGTTGCTCCTGGCATGCCCTCCTGCACACCTCATTGAACCAGTTGATACCCTGGCTTGGTGTTAATGTTAGAGTGGGGATATGCCAGGCCTCGAGGTTACAGATTGTGGTTGATTACAATTCTGCTGTTGCTGGTGGCCCACATCATGGTTGCCCAGTCTTGAGTTGCTAGATCTGTTTGAAATCTCTCACATTTCCACAATGGTTATGCTACACAGCACAATGGAGGGTCTCCTTAATGTGAAGATGGGGCACAATGGAGGGTCTCCACAAGGTCTGTATGTTGGTCACTGCTACCAATACTGACATGGACAGATGCATCTGCAGCAGGCAGGTTGGTGAAGATGATGTGGGAGGCAAGTTGGTCCTGCTCTGCCGACTTAAGGCAAGAATAGCGACTTTTCGCCTGTTCGTGGACTTTGCACCTCTCGATGGCCACTGGCAGGGTCATATTTTTTATTTTTAGGAGCTGCTCCCACAGGGTGTCGGAGAGGACGCCAAACACGATCTGCTCCCTGATGAGGGAATCAGCGGTGTCGCCGTAGTTGCAGGATTGCGCTAGAATGCGAAGATGAGTGAGAAAAGACTGGAAAGGCGCATCCTTACCCTGAAGACGCTGCTGGGAGACATAACGCTTGAAGCTTTCGTTCGTCTCGACCTCACAGTGACTGTCGAATTTGGCTAAGACGGTCTGGAACTTGGTCTTGTGTTCACTGTCGGCAAAAGTGAGCGAATTGAAGATTTGGATGGCCTGGTCCCCATAGTCGACAGTAGCAGCGCGATTTTTCGGGCATCGGACGCATTTTCGAGGCCCGAGGCCTCAAGGTATGGACTGAATTTCTGCTTGAAGACCTGCCAGTTGGTGCCAAGGTTCCCGGAGATCCGGAGGTGTGGAGGTGCTTGGATCTTTTCCATGCCGCTGGAAGGCAGTTGCTGGTTGTCAGTGCATTTTCGAAGGTAAATTACTTAGAAGCAGTAGCGACTCCTGGTATCATGTCGTGTTATTCATCCTGGGGTAACACGGACTGTAACACAACGCAGTTAAATGATCAAGCATACACCAAACGTAGGCGTTGGTTCAATAAGATTTATCGAACTTCAGTAATGAAGCACACAGCTGCCTGTGGTTTGACTCTCTACTACTCTAAGTAAACTAACATTAACTATCTAGACCAGGCTAGCTCTGATCCACGTGTAGAAGGTGTTGAATGATTTGTACACCCTGACTGTCACTACAGTTGTCACCAGTGGAAAGAGGCAGAGTGCTGATGCCTCATGTGTTTTGCAGTTGGACGCTCTCCACTGGTGTTCTGTCTGGTGATTGGTCGTGTTCTGTTCTGTATGTTGATTGGCTCACCTGGGTGTCTGTCACTGCCTGTTTTTACCTCACGATGTGCATGGGTGCATATTATGACAGTGGGGGCTGTTCACCTCCTTCTTTAAGGATTGGTAAACATCAGTGGGGGTAGGGGGGAGGGTTTGGGGGGGCGGGACCTTTGAGGGTTTGCATTTTATATTATTTAAAGTATGGTTACAAAGTGGGGCAGGTAGAGTTTACGATAGGGGGGGTTTGTTGAGAAATAATGTACAAAGTTGATTATTATTTTGTGTTTTGTATATAATTTGAAATGCCTTGAATAAAATATTTTTTTAAAATACACTGCTCCCATTAGCTAACTCTTAGGTTAGCAGGGTGGCTCCCAACCAAAGTGAAGAAAAATGGTTACAAACAGCAAAATATTAAAAACCCCATAAACCATTGCGCTCCAACAGGGAGCTATATATTTTTAAACCAATCAGAACACAACCCCACCTAAAACTAAACCCCAAACCTAAGCCCAAACTGTAAAAATTCAACCCCAACAAGAACAGGAAAACGCAAAAATAAACATGGAGCCCTAACAATTCAACATGCCCATCCCCAACATCCGAAAACTCAATCACACCGCTCCCAACCCGTGCTTATTTACAAAGGAGTCCACCTCTCTAGGCGCATTAAATAAATGGTAATTTCCCTCGAAAGTCACTCTTAACCGCGCTGGATACACCACACCTAATCGTACTCTATTTTTCTCTAGGGCGGCCTTGGCTTTGTTGAACGCAGTCCTTGCCTTCGCCAGCTCTGCTCCCACGTCTTGGTAAAACCTGATGGTGTGGCCTTCCCATTTGAAGACGCGATGCTCCCTCGCCCATTTCAGAACCCGCTCTTTCTCTTTGAAGCCATGAAACTTCACTATTACCACACGTGGTAGATCCTGAGGATGAGGCCTATGGGTTTGGTCCAACTCACCATCTTACCGAACATCTCTGCTACATACTCCATGGGCTATGTGCCTTCTATCCCCTCTGGCAGCCCCACAATTTGAATGTTTTGCCTCTTGGACCGATTCTCTACATCATTCACCTTGGCCTTCAGTGATCTATTCGCCTCGGCTACTAGATACATCTCCTCTTCCAGTGAGGCAATCTGATCACTATGTCTCGAAAGGGCCATTTCCATGTCTTGTGGCTCCATGGACGTTCACGGTTTCATTGGTCTTCTCCAGAGCCACTTGGATGGGGGCCAAGGCTTCCTCAATCGATTTGCAGAGGTCCTCTGACACAACCCGGCAGTGCTTATTGAATTTTTTCGGCAGGTACTCAAATGCACTTCGGCCATTAGCGGAGTGGCTGGGGCCCCAGAGACTGCCTCCGCCATCTTTCCTGCTGACGAGCTCTTAGAGGGCGCTGATTCCGATAACAAACTTCTACTGTCGGCCTTTTTCCCCTGAATTTTCTGGGCATTTGACTGATATAGGATCCTTATCCCATTAATTCTGTGAGTTTTCAGAAATAAATAGCCCCTGAAACTAAGAGAAAATGGCAAAAGTGCAGTACTCTAGCGAGAGCTGCCTCATGCATGTCTTCCCCAACATAATGCCAGCGGAAGTCTCCATTAGCTGCTCGCTCAACCTGTCCAGTCACCTTCAATGACTTATGCGCATTTACACCCACGTTCCTCTGATCCTACACTCCCTTCGGAGTTGCATCCTTTACTTTTTATTGTTTCCCCATGTTCATGTTACCACATTGAACTTCATCTGCCACTTGTTCACCCACCATGCCTACTTGTCTATGTCATTTTGAAGATCTACACAATCCTCCTCACAGTTCACAACTTTTCCGGGTTTTGTCTCACCCGCATATTTTTTATAATAAATTTTGAGTACCCAATTCTTCTTTTCCAATTAAGGGGTAATTTAGCGTGGCCAATTCACCTACCCCACACATCTTTGGGTTGTTGGGGTGAGACGCACGCAGATACGGGGAGAATGTGCAAACTCCACGCGCACAGTGACCCGGGGCCGGGTTCGAACTCGGGTCCTTGGCGCCGTGATGCAGCAGTGCTAACCATTGTGCCACCATGCTGACCCATCTCCCCAGCATAATTTGATATTGTGCCCTGTACACTGAGGTCTATGTCATTAATATATATCAGGAAGAACAAGGGTCCTATCTGACTACTGGAGAACTCAATTACAAATCTTCTTCCAGTCCGATAAACATGCATTAACCACTATTCTCTGCTGCCTGTTACTAAGTCAATTTTATATCCATATTGCTACTGTCCCTTTTATTTATGAGCTATAACTTTGCTCATAAGTCTGTTGTGTGGCTCTGTATCAAATGCCTTTTGAAAGTCCATGTACATCACATCAGCAACACTGCCCTCATTCACTCTTGCTGTGCAGCGAAGGTTTACCAGGCTGATTCCAGGGATGGCGGGACTGACGTATGAGGAGAGATTGACTAGGTTAGGATTGCTTTCGCTGGAATTCAGAAGACTAGATTGGGTGGATGCAGAGAGGATGTTCCCGATGGTGGGTGTGTCCAGAACCACGGGCAAAATTCTCCGTTATCGGTGCAAAGTCCGCCGATCGGCGCAAAAAACGGCGCAAATCCGACTTGCATCACGTCGGAAAAATGGGTCGAAGGTCTCCGGCCCGAAATGTACTAGCAGCGACGTTACGGGATCCGTGCTTGCGCACGTGGTTCACGCCGTGCAGCGTCATACACGCCGCACGGCGTGACGGCTCATAAGGCCGCGCTGCTCCCCCCCACCCGACCGGAACACCCGACCGGAACACCCGACTGGATGGCTGGCCGCCGCTCAGCCCCGAGGTTCCAGTTACGGGATGTGGAGGCGCTCCTGGACGCAGTGGAGCAGAGGAGGGACGCCCTGTATCCCGGGCACGGCCGCAGAGTTGCCCCACGCCACAGCCGGCGTCTGTGGAGGGAAGTGGCAGAGGCCGTCACCGCTGTGGCCCTGACCCCACGGACAGGCACCCAGTGCCACAAGAAGGTGAACGACCTCGTCAGAGCAGGCAGGGTGAGCCTCCACCATATCCCCCCTCCCCCATATCCCCCCTCCCCCATATCCCCCATATCCCCCATATCCCCCCTCCCCATATCCCTCCTCCCCCATATCCCCTCTCCCCCATATCTCCCCTCCCCATATCCCCCCTCCCCATCTCCCCCCTCCCCCATATCCCCCCTCCCAAATATCCCCCCTCCCCCATCCCCCATATCCCCATACCCCCCTCCCCCATATCCCCCCTCCCCCATATCCACCCTCCCCATATCCCCCCCCCCCAATTCCCCCATATCCCTCCTCCCCCATATCCCCCATATCCCTCCTCCCCCATATCCCCCCTCCCCCATATCCCCCGTATCCCCCTCCCCCATATCCCCCTCCCCATAATCCCCCTCCCCATATCCCCCCTCCCCCATACCCCCCATATCCCCCATATCCCCCCTCCCCATATCCCCCTCCCCCATATCCCCCCTCCCCATATCCCCCCTCCCTCATATCACCCCTCCCCCATATCCCCCTCCCCCATATCCCCCATACCCCCCTCCCCCATGTCCCCCCTCCCCTTATCCCCCTCCCCCATATCCCCCATATCCCCCCTCCCCATATCCCCCCTCCCCATATCCACCCTCCCCCATACCCCCCATATCCCCCCTCCCCATATCCCCCCTCCCCCATATCCACCCTCCCCCATATCCCCCATATCCCTCATATCCCCCATATCCCCAAGTGAATCCAGCCCTAACCTTAACTTCTGCAATGCACGCGCAACCGATGGCGTGCATTCATATACCTGCCTAACAGTGTTGCCTTTTACCCCTGCCACCCCCCCCCCCACCCACCCCCCCACAGGAGAAGCGCGCACACAACAACAGGGAGCATGTGAGGACTGGAGGAGGCCCCGCTGATGAGAGGCCACTGACTGAACACGAGGAAAGGGCCCTGGAACTGGCTGGTGGACCTGACGACCGGGAGGTTGCTGATGCAGAGGTCAGGGGCGTAGCAGCAAGTGAGCCACCGACAGCCCGTCCCCATATCCCCCCTCCCCCATGTTACCTGATCACTGCCTGATGTCTAACCATGCATGCTTCATTGTGTATCGCAGGACCAAACGTCCAGGCACCCATCCCCGCAGATGCAGACCGCCCGCAGGATGCCCCTCGGAGCCCACGGGAGACAGAGAGACCCGGACCCTCCAGCATGCGACGCCCGCAGGATGCCCCTCAGAGACCACGGGAGACAGAGAGACCCGGACCCTCCAGCATGCGACGCCCGCAGGATGCCCCTCGCACACCACGGGAGACGGAGAGACCTGGAGCAACAGGGAGACGACACCCCCGTCACGTGCGGGAGCGACCACCCAGCGACGAGGGGGGCAGCCACAGGCCCCTGTCACATCCGAGCCAGGACACCACTACCCAGGACACCACTACCCAGGACACCACTACCCAGGACACCACTACCCGGGACAGCACTGCCCAGGACACCCCTACCCGGGACAGCACTACCCAGGAAGACGAAATACCGGACAGTGACTCAGAGTGGATGGGTGGAGACGAACCCCCACCTCAAAGTGCCATGGACTCAGAGTGGGACGAAGAGCACGACACAACGCCACTGCTGTCACCAACACCCTCCACCATCGCAGAAACACTCACCACGGTTGGGCACTTCAGTGATGAGGCGTCTGGTACACTCACTGGTGCGCACAACACAGCCGTCCCGGTACAGCAGGTGGAGGTAGGAGCAGCAGAGGGGCCGGGCGGTCGGAGGGCAGCCCAGCCCAAGCGAACATCTGCCGCCCAGATGGATCCCGGGTTCCTAGAGTTTCCACACCCACACATAGATCCGATGCAACCACCGACCTGGAGACGAGCGAAGAGGGTGACGGCCAGCTTGCGGCGGCTGCAGTCGCAGGTGGAGGAGTCCACCCGCGTCCAGGAGCTGGAAGTGGTGCCGGTCATGCGTGCCACCCAGGCTGACACCGCATGGGTGGCGTCCGCGGTGGAGGCAATGGGTGCGACGGTGTCAGACATGGGGAACGGTTTACGAGGCCTGGGGCTTTCCGTGCAGGCGGCGTCTGTGGCCAAGGACATGGCTGCCCTCTCACAGGAGGCCATGAGCCAGTGCCAGCGCCAGATGGCAGAGGCGCTCAACACCATAGCCCAGTCTCAGCAGGCCACGGCCCAGTCTCTGCAGGCCATCGCTGAGGGCATCGGCGCCAGTGGCCATGTGCGAGCCGGCGTCGCACTGTCACAGACAGGGTTTGCCAACCCCCTGGGCTCCATGGCTGCAAACCTGCAGACCCCTGTCGATACCGGCACGGGCCTCCAGGACTGGCAGCGCCAGATGTCGGGGCGGCGTCGGATGGCCAGTCCGTTCGCATCCCCCACCCATGTAGAGGCCTGGGGGCCATCGGGCACCCCGAGGGAGGAGGAGGTGGTGTGGTCCGTCCAGGCTCCCCCTGTAGGGGAGGTCCCGGAACACTCCTTCCTATTGGTGAACACGGCCCTGTTATCTGCAGGTGGCCGCACGGCGACGTGCATCCCATCAATCGCGCCCTGGACCATGGGGAACCCGGCCACGGCAGAGAAGCCCACGGCCCGGGCATCTTGGCTGGCCCGGTCCACAGGGAAGCGGATGTAGCGGTGCGCCACAGCACATAGGGCATCTGTCACTGCCCGGATGCACCGATGTCTGCGATATGCCGGACAGGTCCCCACTCGGTGCCTGGAATGACCCCGTTGCATAAAAGTTCAGGGCCACCGTAACCTTGACGGACACGGGGAGAGGGTGTCCCCCGCCAGTGCCACGCGGTGACAGGTGTGCCAGCAGGTGGCAGATATGTGCCACGGTTTCCCGCCTCATCCGGAGTCTCCTCCTGCATTCCCGGTCCATGAGGTCCTGGAATGACTGCCAGGGCTGGTACACACGGGGCGCCCTCGGGTGCCTCCGTTGCCGTGGGGCCGCGACGTCCTCCTCCCCCTCCTCGTCCTGTCGGTCAGGTGCCCCTCTGCGGCAGCCTGCGCCGCCTCTCTGGCACGCTCCTCCTCCTCATCCAGGGCAACATGGGCATTAGCGGCTGCCGCCACGGCGGCCAACATCGCTTGTTGATCGGAAAACATGATGGCCTGGTTGGGGGGGGGGGGGGAAACGACGACATGTCATCATTGCCCATATCCCGTCCTTCCCCCCAGCCAGGTGGCTTGGACCGCATGGGTCCAACTGTTGGAGGCTGGCACCTGGCCAGGTGGACCAACTCACTTGCCCTCGCACCCCCCCTCCCCGGCACGGACCCCCACCCCCATCCCCCTCCCCGGCACGGACCCCCCCATCCCCCTCCCTGGCACGGACCCCAACCTCCTCCCCGGCACGGACCACCCCCCCCATCCTCCTCCACGGCACGGACCCCAACCTCCTCCCTGGCATGGGCCCCCCCCCCATCCTCCTCCCCGGCACGGACCCCCCCATCCCCCTCCCCGGCACGGACCCCCCATCCCCTCCCCGGCACGGACCCCAACCTCCTCCCCGGCACGGACCCCCCCCCCCATCCTCCTCCCCGGCATGGACCCCAACCTCCTCCCCGGCACGGACCCCCCCATCCCCCTCCCCGGCACGGACCCCCCATCCCCCTCCCCGGCACAGACCCCCCATCCTCCTCCCCGGCACGGACCCCCCCATCCCCCTCCCCGGCACGGACCCCCCAACCTCCTCCCTGGCATGGGCCCCCCCCATCCTCCTCCCCGGCACGGACGCCTCCCCCCATCCTCCTCCCCGGCACGGACCCCCCCCATCCTCCTCCCTGGCATGGACCCCATCCTCCTCCCCGTAACGGACCCCCCCCCATCCTCCTCCCCGGCACGGACCCCAACCTCCTCCCCGGCACGGACCCCACCGCCCCTCCCCCCCCCATCCTCCTCCCCGGCACGGACCCCCCTCCCGGCACTCCCCCGGAGCCCATCCCACTCTAACCCCCCCCCCCCCCCCCCCTCCCGCCGCACACACACACACAAAACCCTACACACACCTCTCCCCACACATTCAGACTGCGGCCACGCCATCGCCTGCCCAGCGGCCAACCCCCCAGGCCGTCACTCACCTCCACGTTGGGCATGGACCGCATGGGTCCAACTGTTGGAGGCTGGCACCTGGCCAGGTGGACCAACTCACTTGCCCTCGCACCCCCCCTCCCCAGCACGGACCCCCACCCCCATCCCCCTCCCCGGCACGGACCCCCCATCCCTCTCCCCGGCACGGACCCCAACCTCCTCCCCGGCACGGACCCCCCCCCCCCCCCATCCTCCTCCCCGGCACGGACCCCAACCTCCTCCCCGGCACGGACCCCCCCATCCCCCTCACCGGCTCGGACCCCCCATCCCCCTCCCCGGCACGGACCCCAACCTCCTCCCCGGCACGGACCCCCCCCATCCTCCTCCCCGGCATGGACCCCAACCTCCTCCCTGGCACGGGCGCCCCCCCATCCTCCTCCCCGGCACGGACCCCCCCTCCTCCTCCCGGCACGGACCCCAACCTCCTGCCCGGCACGGGCCCCCCCCATCCTCCTCCCCGGCACGGACCCCCCCATCCCCCTCCCCGGCACGGACCCCCCATCTCACTCCCCGGCACGGACCCCCCCCCATCCTCCTCCCCGGCACGGACCCCATCCTCCTCCCCCGGCACGGATCCTCCCATCCTCCTCCCCGGCACGGACCCCAACCTCCTCCCCGGCACGGACCCCCCACCCATCCTCCTCCCCGGCACGGACCCCCCTTTCCCCCTCCCCGGCACTCCCCCGGAGCCCATCCCACTCTAACCGCCCCCCCCCCCCCCACCCCGCACGCACACACACAAAACCCTACACACACCTCTCCCCACACATTCAGACTGCGGCCACGCCATCGCCTGCCCAGCGGCCAACCCGCCAGGCCGTCACTCACCTCCACGCTGGTCGGCGTGAACCTGGAGCACAGGTTCATGCCGATGAAAAGGAGGTTTGATTTACGTCGACGTGAACGGTCATCACGTCGACGGGACTTCGGCCCATCCGGAAGGGAGAATATCGGCAGGCCGAAAATCGGCTGCCTTGTGCAGACCCGTGACATTCTCCGCGGCAGCGGCGCCATTAACGCCCCGCCGACTTTTCTCCCTTCGGAGACTTCGGCAACCGGCGGGGGCGGGATTCACGGCGGCCAACGGCCATTCTCCGACCCGCTGGGGGGTCGGAGAATGACGCCCCACGGGTCAGTCTGAGGATTCAGGGTCGACCATTTAGGACAGGAATAAGGAGACATTTCTTCACCCAGAGAGTGGTGAACCTGTGAAATTCATTACCCCAGGAAGTAATTGAGGCTAAAACATTGAATACATTCAAGAGGCGGCTAGATATGGCACTTGAGGTGAATGGGATCAAGGGTTATGGGGAGAAAGCAGGATTAGGCTGTTGAGTAGGGCGATAAGCCATGATCGTGATGATTGGCGGAGCAGGCTTGAAGGGCTAAAATGGCCTCCTCCTGCTCCTATCTTCTATGTTTCTATGTTTACCTCATTAAGGACCTCCAGCATGCTAGTTAAACATGCTAGTTTTCCCTTAAGAAATCCGTGCTAGCTTTCCTTAATCAAACTGCATTACTCCATGTGACTATTGATTTTGTAGCAGGTAAGAGGAATACTAAAATGAGTCATAGCTCCCCAAGTAAAAGGGACAATAGCAACATGTATACACAATTGGCTGAGTGACAGACAGCAGAGAATAGTGGTTCACGTATGTGTTATAAGTAGGTTTTCAAAAAATGGGTTGTGGGCCAAGAGGTAGTGTGGTTCGGGGAGGCAGTTCCAGAGGGTGTGACTGAGGTGTCAGATCCCTGCCAACATAAGGAGGGGAGGAAAATAGCAAACCAGAATCAAAGAATTGGGGTGCTGTGGCCAATTGCAAAGCTCCAACAATACATCTCCCCTCATTGGACAAAGTGTTAAAAAAAAGAACAAGGCAATGATGGAAGCTCAGGGTGGAATAATGAAATGGCGGATTGTTTTTTGTGAAGCAAGAGTTACGGAACCGAGGCAGGTAGATGGAGTTAAGATATAGATCAACCACGATCTAACTGAATGCAGGACAAGCTTGAGGGGCTCAATAGCTAACTCCTTCCGATGTACTCTAATTTGATCAAAAACATTACAATAAAAAGAGCAGGAAAAAGAAAATTATAATTCCTAAATGGAAACAGATCACCAAGGGGATAACGGTTTGAAGAATAAGGAAAGTGTGTTCACAGAGGAGATGAAGCCACTGACTGTTCAGGGAAGCAGAGTTTAGTGCAGAGATCTGAGCAGGATTAGGAATGACAGATTGCCTCTCTGTGACATGTCACATTTAATTGAGGGGCAAAGAGGACAAAATAGATGAAGGACAGATGGTACTTCTAAAGAACACAGGCAGCAATGACTCGACTGCAATCGGCCCGACGTCAAACATGAACACCGGGAGCACTGGCACTGTGGGCCTGTGGCCCATGTGCGGTGCACAATCTTCAAATAAATTTCTTTGTCATTACGTAAAGACAGAGAGGTTTAGTGCATAGACCCTGGGGACACATCAAATCAAAGGACATTTAAACATAAGGCAGGAAGTGATTATCACTGATTTCCAGAACGTTTTCTCCCCATTAAAACTGCTGTCTCCCACCCCCTTTCCTGTATTTCTAAACAGGAAAATAAGGAAACCTTTGTTCAAATAAAGCAATGTTTCCATTGGTTTTTTTTTCACAGTTGCTTCACAGGGCCAAGGTCCCAGGTTCGATTCCCGGCTTGGGTCACTGTCTGTGTGGAGTCTGCACGTTCTCCATGTGTCTGCGTGGGTTTCCTCCGGGTGCTCCGTCCGGTTTCCTCCCAAAGTCCCGAAAAACGTGCTGTTAGGTAATTTGGACATTCTGAATTCTCCCTGTGTACCCGAACAGGCGCCGGAATGTGGCGACTGGGGGATTTTCACAGTAACTTCATTGCAGTGTTAATGTAAGCCTACTTCTGACAATAAAGATTATTTTAAAAAAAAATTATTACTGTGCTCTCCACATAGCTTGTGGTGTCACATCCGATGTTTGTTGTGTGATTCGGGCATGTAGGTCAGGAGAGTGGCAAGATGAATTCCCAGTTGATGAGTTAGCTAACCCCAACTAATGATGATGAGGCTACATTTGCCCTCAGTAACTCTGAGTGAGAAAGTCACACAATTCCATCGCCCCTGTCCTTGCCAAAGCCCACTGGCTCCCGATGCCATAGTCAACCTTTGACCTCTCTCCACCCAACCTCGGTGTGCACATCACCTACAATTTGTCCTGGTCCACCCAGGTCGACCCTATGACCAAGAAAGCACAACAGTGGAAACTAAGGAAATTTGGCATGTCCACATTGACTCTTACCAATTTTTACCGATGCACCATAGAAAGTATCCTATCTGGCTGCATCACATCCTGGTATGGCAACTGCTCAGCCCAAGACGGTAAGAAACTACAGAGAGTCGCGAATGCAGCCCAATCCATCACCGAACCCGCCTCCCATCCACTGACTCTGTCAACACCTCCCGTTGCCTTGGGAAAGCGGGAGCCTGATTAAAGACCCCTCCCACCCGGGATATTCATTCTGCCAGGCAGGAGATACAAAAGTCTGAGAACACGCACTAAGGGCTGGATTCTCCAAAAATGGGGCTATGTCCCCATGCCGGTATAAAAACGCTGGTGTTTCACTTCCCAGTTTCCTGCAAAAAATAAAGAGCGATTCACTTACCTCCAGGGGGCAGCAGGGACCCGGGGAGCTTCACGCATCTTTGGCTGCGGATCCGAGCCCCCGTACACTCGGTTCCGAGTCTGTGCATGCGCACGGCGGCGGCCTCCAGTGACCGTGCTGAGCGCCATGGCGGACTCGGACCGCAGACCATCACGAAGAAAAATGGTCCCCCCCGATTGGCCCCGCACCCCTGCATCGGACCAGCCCGCTCGCTGCCCCGGCCACCCAAAAGGCCCCCCCCGGTGCTGGATTCCCCCGCCCCCCCCACCAGGGCGGCCGTGGACTGAGTCCGCAGCCGCCGCGTGAGAATCAAGACCTGGCATACATGGTTAGAACCATGCCGTCGGGAAATCGGCCGGTCTGGAGCAGAATATCGCTGGGAGGACCTCTGGCTATGGCCCCACAGCCGCGAGGTGTGATTCATGGACAAGCGATTTTCCGGGGCCCAGAGATTTGCCGGAGCGTGATTCGGTCGTGAACGTCGATTCTCCGCCCCCGCGCCAAACGCAATTTCGGCACCGGGACTGCGGACAATCCAGCCCTAACAGTTTCAAAAACAGCTACTTTCCCGCTGTTACCAGACTCCTGAATGACCCTCTTGTGGACTGAACCGACCTCTCCACACATCTTCTCTACTGAGTAGTATTACACTCTGTATACTTCCCCGATGTCTGTGTTTATGTATTTACATTGTGTATTTATCATATGTCCTATGTTTTCATGTATGGAACGAGCTGTCTGGACTGTACGCAGAACAACACTTTTCACTGTACCTCGGTACATGTGACAATAAATCCAAATCCAAATCCTCAGTGATTTCAATTGAACATGCATGCGAGCTCACAATTTTTCTTCTTTCTTTTTTAAAAAATAAATTTAGAATACCCAATTATTTATTTCCCAATTAAGGGGCCATTTAGCATGGCCAGTCCACCTAATCTGCACATGTTTGGGTTGTGGGAGTGAGACCCATGCAGACATGGGGGGAATGTAATATTCCTACACTCAATGATGGGTTACTGCTTATTCCCTATAAAGTCCTTTTTATTTTATTATTTTCTGAGCTCCCCAAAGTCACGGGATGCCTTGGTTGATGCCCAATGTTGGCAGGCTGACCTTGAATGAAGCGAGAGAGGACCTGTGGAAATAGGACACGGCAGTTTTAAAGACAGAGAACAACATGGATTAAAAAAAAATGAATGTCAATTGGCAATTGCACTTATTCTCTGATTACTTCTGTCCCCCTGTGACGTGAACTCCACGACCCCTAATTAGAATGTTTTAATTGAGTCCATCGGATAATTAGATCAGTTTGTGGGTAATAACCGTTTGCTTACAGAAGCCACAGTGATAGTATAAAATACCCATGATCTCAGTGGTAATCTTCAACCTAAATAAGGAAAACCTAATTAAATTGTGCTATCCTCATTAGTTGTCTGATACCTTTTGGAATTAAACTTTGCACTCTCAACAAATTTGTTAATCTGGGTCATAGCCTATTTAACTCAGGGATGAAGAAACCAGCCAAAGCAATCCGAGGACAGGCTAGTCAGTTGCGAGTTCAGGGGATTTTCTTGATCAGTTTTTCTGTCACTCCAAATCGAAATTATTCTGAGTCTTTTTAAAATTCAAACTCAGGATGAGAGTGGTTACTGACAACTGGACATTTTCTGCCCATCCTTTGTTGTTAATTGTATATCAGTTTGCTACTTAATTTGTTGTGACACGGTCAATTCCAGCCCAACCTGACCCGGGGTCGCAACATAATTGAAATAGCCAATAACTATTAGCAAACTACTAAAGCCTGGGGCCCTTATAATTGCCCAATAATTGCAGTCACCAGGTTTGTAAGTTTAAAAACAGTTACTGTTTATTTATAACAAGAACTACAATGAAATAAGCAGCAAATACAACTGGCTAACTATTATTTAATTCCTAATTCCCCACTTTAACTTGGCCCCACCCTCTACACACACACAGACACAAGACAGACAAACAAGGAGAGGGGTGAAAATAATAAGGATTAAAATCAAAAGATAAGAGTCTTTGTTTCGGATGGTTGTTTTAGCACCTTTCTCCTCTTCAGACTTTGCTTTCAGTTTGGGGTTTTCACTATAGATTCACCCAGGTCTCTGTAGGTTCAGAAATATATCACTTCAGAGCCTTTCTGGAGAGAGAGAGAGAGAGCTGGTCCTCGGCTCTGTATGTCCAGGTCTCAAATCTGCTTTCCTTGAGCAGCATGGTGGCGCAGTGGGTTAGCCATGCTGCCTCACGGTGCCGAGGTCCCAGGTTCGATCCCAGCTCTGGGTCAGTGTCTGTGTGCAGTTTGCACAGTCTCCCTGTGTCTGCGTGGGTTTCGCCCCCACAACCCAAAGATGTGCAGGGTAGGTGGATTGGCCACGCTAAATTGTCCCTTAATTGGAAAATATTAATTGGGTAATCTAACTTTATTTTAAAAACTCTGCTTTCCTTTGGTCCCTGGAAGTCATCCTACTCGGGTTTGCTTATTAAGATGGCTCTCAAGTTCTCAAACACTGCTTGGCAGTCTGCGGACTTTTCCCTTGCTTCCTCAACACATAGCCTTTTTTACCTCATCATAATTCTTAGACACCCCCTCTGGCAAGGACGCATAAACTTCCTGTGCCCGCCCCGCCAATTTACTTTGCATGGGTAATGTCCACTTTTCTTTTGACCACCCCATTTGGATTGCAATTTTCTCAAGTGCCCTGAAAAGGGTTCCTACCTCCTTCTCTTCGAATTTTGGGAGGGCCTACATAAATTCAAACATATCGCCACTGGGTGACCTTTCTGTTTTATCAAAAGTGTACATAGAAGCAGACTGAAAATGTGACATGTAATGGGCATCTCTGTCAATAAAAATTTGCATGAAGTCTCGGTACTAGTTTTATCTGTAACTTCCTGGCTATTGAATTGTAACACTAGTTGCATTTGAGAAGATGATGGTGTGCTGCCTTCTGGAACTGCTGCACCCCACATGATGAAGGTATTCCCATGTTGTACTCTGCTAGGGAGGGGGTTTCAAGTTACTGAATCAATGATTATAAAGGAATGGTGAACAATGCTCATGTCCGGTTTGTTTAATTTGAAAGACAAGTTGGTGGTGATTGGGTTCTCATGTACTGATCTCTCTTTTTCTTCTAGATGGTGGCAGTTACAGGTTTGGAAGGTGCTGTAGAAGCAACCTTGGTGTGTTGCTGCACTGATCTTATAGATTGCAGCATGGTTTAACTTTCTACTACAATGGTAGGGGGAATGGATGTTTAAGGTGGCTGCTGAGCTGTGGAGCAAACAGGTTGATTTGGGGGCAAACTTGGTTCAATGAGGATATTTGTATAATTTACGTTTTAATAATTTGTCATTTGGGCTTTCTGTAAAATGGGATATAATCCTCCTCTGAGCTTCATGTACTGAATATTGAAACCTTAAACTTGGTCTCTCAGTGCCTGCACCAAAATCATTAGGATTTTTGGTGGGCAGAAAGTCATTTACTTCTCTGAAGCCTGCATTGATATGAATACTAGTGGACTTTTCAATGTAAATAATGTGGCGGCACGGTGGCACACTGACTAGCACTGCTACCTCACAGCGGCAGGAACCTGGGTTCGATTCCAGCCTTGGGTGACTGTCGGTGTGGAGTTTGCACTTTCTCTCCGTGTCTGTCTGGGTTTCCTCTGGATGCTCCGGTTTCCTCCCACAGTCCAAAGATTTGCAGGTCAGGTAGATTGGACACACCCAAAACATGTGGATGTGATTTGCGGGCCCTTCGCACACTGCCCACACCTGCCTTCCACCGCCGCAAAGAACCTGTTCATCCTCGCCACCGTCATGTGGGCCCTATGCACCAACTTAAACTGGATGAGGCTTAACCATGCACACGACGAGGACGAATTCACCCTCCGCAAGGCCTCTACCCATGTCCCGGCCTGCACCTTCCCTCCAGCTCCTCCTCCCACTTGTGCTTAATCTCCTCCACCAGAGCGCCCTTCCCCTCCATTAATTCCTTGTAAATAGCCAACACCTTCCCAATCCCCCGACAACAACCTGTCCTGCGGCACCGCCGGCAGCAGCCCCGGGAAGGACGGCACCTCTCTTCTCACAAAATCCCTCACGTGCAGGTACCTAAAGCTGTTCCCCTTGGGCACCTCATACAATTCCTCCAGCTCCTCCAGCCCTTCAAACTATCCCCCTAGAAATGTGTCTGCCTATTAAGTACTCTATCCCCACCCGCCGCCACCCCAGAACCTCGCATCCAGCCCTGCTGGCACAAACCTATGGTTGTCACATATCGGCGCCCACAATGTCACGCCCTCCAGCTCAAAATATTGCCTACACTGGCTCCACATCACCACTAAGCTCACGAGGTCCTGACCGGCGAGAACGGAAGAGGTACCAACAACAGTGCCCTCAAACCCATCCCCCTACACGAGGCCGCCTCCATCCACCACCAAACCGATCTCTCCTCCATAGTCCATCTCCTCACCACTGCAATGTTCATCGCCCAATAATAATTTGTCAGATTTGCCAAGCCAGCCCCACATCCTCGCCCGGGTCTCCAGGAACACCCTCCTCACCCCCAGGGTCTATCCCCTCCACACAAACCCCAAAATTATTCTGTTGACATTCCTGAAAAATGTGAATGAAGATAGGGAGGTTTTGGACCACAAACACAAACTGGGGCAGCACCGTCACTTCCAGTGCGAGCACCCGCCCAGCCAGTGACAGCGACAGCACATCCCACTTCTTAAAACCCCTGGCTTGGGTCACTGTCTGTGCAAAGTCTGCCCGTTCTCCCCGTGTCTGCGTCGGTTTCCTCCGGGTGCTCCGGTTTCCTCCCACAAGTCCCGAAAGACGTGCTGTTAGGTCATTTGGCCATTCTGAATCATTCTCCCCGTGTTTGCGTGGGTTTCCTCCGGGCGCTCTGGTTTCCTCCCACAAGTTGTGAAAGACGTGCAGGTTAGGTAATTTGGACATTCTGAATTCTCCCTCTGTGTATCCGAACATGTGCCGGAATGTGGTGACTCGGGGCTTTTCACAGTGACTTCATTGCAAGCCTACTTGTGACAATAATAAAGATTATTACAATTCTTCTTATTATTGTTATAGTCCCTCCAATGTTGTCCACTGGGTCCGAGATATATAATAATAAATAATCCACGTATAGCGAAACCGTATGCTCAGCACCTCCCACTCGATCCCTTTCCAACCCCTCGATGCCCGAAGTGCCATTGCCAATGGGTCTATTGCCAGGGCGAAAAGCACGAGGAATGAATGAAATGAAATGAAATGAAAATCGCTTATTGTCACAAGTAGGCTTCAAATGAAGTTACTGAGAAAAGCCCCTAGTCGCCACATTCCGGCGCCTGTTTGGGGAGGCTGGTACGGGAACCCAAGGTACCCCTGTCTCATCCCAAGATGTAATCCAAAGTACTGGTTCATCCGGACACTCGCCACCAGTGCCCTGTACAACAGCCAAACTCAATCCACAAACCCCTGCCCAACCCAAACCGCCCCAGCATCTTCAACAAATACACTCACTCCATCCAATCAAAACCCTTATCCGTGCCCACTGCCACCACTACATCTACCTCCTGCCCCTCTGTACACATCATAATAACATTCAGTAGCATATGCACATTCACCGGCAGCTGCCTTCCCTTCACAAATCCCTTCTGGTCCTCCTTTATCACCCCCAGTACACAGTCCTCAATTCGTAATGCTAGCACCTTCATCCATGGAAGGTCTATTTTCTCATGTGTTTCAGTGAGGGAGTCAACAGTGACCTGGATCTCAGTTTCACAGTAACCCTGTGCTCACACACACGCTTCATGTGTACTGACACACAGAAACTGCAGTTGGAGTGGTTTTTGGTTATATATTGAGGGTGGTGTAAGTTAAAAGTTTCCTGTCTGTTCTGTAAATGATCTGTATAGTTATGGTAGTTTGCTGGAGGTGAAGTGTATATTGTAGCATGGAAGATGCAGAAGAGTTGATGTGATTTACCCAGCTTTCTTTGCACCAAGTCTTCATTGAGATAGGATCTGTGTGAGGCCCAATGGTGAGGCTTGCAGCTTGCATGTTCATAGAATTATGTAAGTTACAGTGCAGAAGGAGGCCATTCGGCCCATCGGGTCTGCCCGGCCCTTGGAAAGCACACCCTACGCCTCCGCCCTATCCCCTTAACCCAGTAACCCCACCTCACCTTTTGGAAACTAAGGGGCAATTTAGCATGGCCAATCCACCTAACCTGCACATCTTTGGACTGTGGGAGGAGCACACTCCACACAGTCAACTGAGGCCGGAATTGAACCTGGGACCCTGGAGCTGTGAGGTAGCAGTGCTAACCACTGTGCCACCCTGCCGCCCCAATGTTGCGATGTAAGATGCTGACAAATTTCCAAAGTCAGCCGAATTTGAGGGTACTCCATTTTGTTTGACTTATCTCTATGACTAAGCTTTGCCCTAATCTCTATTTGTTGCTTGGTGTTAAAATTTTGTTCATCCCATGTGTGCTGGGGTGATAGAGGAGGACCAGACGGGATTTGTGAAGGGAAGGCAGCTGCCGGCGAATGTGCGTAGGCTACTGAATGAGGAAAACGTGAATTTCATACCTCAGTTCGTAAACTCTGACAAGCACCTGACCCCTTGACAACCAACATACCTCTGTGTGGAACTGTAGCCATCTGGGATGGCCACTTCCAGAATACAAAATGGATGTTTGCAAAGATTGCAAGGAACTATAGACAATGCTAAGCAAACAAGCAGGCACAGAGCCTGTACGTGTGTTGGGACCGCAGCTCCCAGCCGAGACTGAAACTGTAGGTCTATTAGCATATTGATGGGAGAGAGAGGGGGTACGAAAAATGTCCAACATCGCCATAGTTTGACCCAAGACATTGGGATCTAATCCCGTGGCCTCGGACTGGTTAGGATAGGCATAGGTCTTTAGTTTAATCTAACATCGTGTTAACCCACGGTGAAAGTATGTTCAACAGTTTCTAGCTTAATAAAATAGTGTTGCACTATTTTAAGTGTTGGTGGCCTGTATGTGTTCCACGGATCCAGAGCACCCAACACATCATGATACCAGGAGTTGAGGGATATTAGAACTTCTTAGAGCTACCCGCAAGTGATCTGCCTTCCACCAGCAGACAGCCATCCTGCAAAATGGACAGCGTCCGCCCGCCGCCGCCGCTCCGCATCACCGGTAACCTAGGGGCCAACTGGAAGATATTCAAACAACGCTTCCAGCTCTACCTGGAAGCCACAGACCGGGAAGCTGCCTCAGACACCAGGAAGATTGGTCTCTCCCTATCCACGGCCGGGGAACATGCCATCCACATTTTCAATTCTCTCATCTTTGCTGATGGTGAAGATAAATCAAAATTCAAGACGGTCCTCCTTAAGTTTGACAGTCACTGCGACATCGAGGTGAATGAAAGTTTTGAGCGCTATGTATTCCAACAGCGTTTGCAGGGTAAGGATGAACCTTTCCAGTCCTTTCTCACCCACCTCCGCATCCTTGCGCAGTCCTGTAATTACGGGTCCACCTCCGACTCCATGATACGCGACCAGATCGTTTTCAGTGTTCTGTCGGACCCCCTACACCAGCAGCTCCTCAAGGTAAAGCAGCTCACCCTAGCGATTGCCATCGAGACCTACGTGCTACATGAATACGCCGCTAGTCGGTATTCCCACATCCAGCCAGCCTCGCAGGAATGTCCGGGCCATTCAACCCATGGTCACCGAGTCCGATTCGGACCTGCTACCCGATATTGACACCGAGGACCCGAAGGCGCCTTTTCCAGTCGGTATCATTACAAAAAACAGGGTGTCCCCGGAGCAAAGAATCCAGCCTCTATCAGTATACAGCATCGATCCAGACGATGAGTGGTGTGCCACCCTCACGGTCAACCGGTCCCAAATACGATTCCGCCTGGACACTGGTGCCTCCGCCAATCTTATTGCGCGGTCTGACCTTCAAAGCCTTTGTGTCAAACCAGCCATCCTGCCATCAGCCTGCCAGCTATTAGATTATAATGGCAATGCCATTGCTGCCAGCGGCTCATGCCAACTTGAAGTGATGCACAGGTCACGCAAAGCCATCCATCCCTTTGAAATCGTGGGCTCCTCGAAAGCCTCCCTGCTTGGCGCGCAGGCATGCAAGCTGTTGAACCTAGTTCAGAGAGTTCACACTCTCTCTACTGCTGACACATCTGCCTTTCAGGACGCCGACTTCAGGGCGCAACTCGATGCCATCATCAACCAGTACCACGACGTCTTCGAGGGCATGGGCACGCTCCCGTACACCTACAAGATCTTATTAAAACAGAATGCCGCGCCTGTGGTGCACGCACCTCGCAGTGTCCCAGCACCCCTTAAGGACCGCCTCAAGCAGCAGCTGCAGGACCTCTTGAACCAAGGAGTGATTTCCAAAGTCACGGAACCGACCGACTGGGTCAGTTCCATGGTATGTGTAAAAAAGCCTTCCGGCGAATTGAGAATTTGCATTGATCCCAAGGATGTAAATCGCAATATTATGAGAGAGCACTATCCAATTCCCAAGCGCGAAGAGATCACATGTGAGATGGCTCGCGCCAAGCTCTTTACCAAACTCGACGCCTCAAAAGAATTCTGGCAAATACAGCTCGATAAATCCAGCAGGATACTCTGCACATTTAACACCCCCTTTGGAAGATATTGTTACAACAGGATGCCGTTTGGGATCATCTCTGCATCTGAAGTATTCCATAGGATTATGGAACAAATGATGGAAGGTATTGAAGGTGTTTGCGTTATGTCGATGACATAATCATTTGGTCTACCACCCCGCTGGAGCATTTTAGTCGCCTCCAACGCGTATTCAGACGTATACAAGAGCATGGCCTCTGCCTCAACAGGGCCAAATGCTCTTTTGGTCAGACAGAACTCAAGTTCCTCGGGGACCACATTCCCAATTGGGTGTGCAGCCGGATGCGGACAAGGTAGCTGCCATCACAGCTATGAAAACACCAGAGGACAAGAAGAAGGTCCTCCGATTTCTGGGCATGGTCAACTTTTTAGGGAAGTTCATCCATAACCTCGCCTCTCATACCACGGCTCTCAGGAACCTGGTCAGGAAGACGACAGACTTCCAATGGCTCCCTGAGCGCGAATGGAGGGAACTCAAGGCAAAATTGACCATGGCCTTCTTTGATCCAGCAAAGGAGACCAAAATTTTGACTGATGCCAGTCAATCTGGCATTGGGGCAGTGCTCCTGCAACATGATGAGGCCTCATCAAGGGCCCCCGTTGCATATGCGTCACGTGCGATGACCCAACGGAGCAGCGCTACGCGCAGACAGAAAAGGAGTGCCTGGGCCTTCTGACTGGTGTTGTTAAATTTCATGATTAATTCTACGGACTTCCTCAATTCACCATCGAGACCGACCATCGCCCGCTGGTCAATATAATACAGAAAGACTTGAACGACATGACGCCTCGCCTCCAGCGTATTCTTCTCAAGCTCCGGCGATACGACTTCCAGCTGGTCCACACCCCAGGCAAGGACCTCATCATTGCTGACGCTCTCTCCAGGGCAGTAAACACTCCATGTGACCCAGTGGGATTTGTCTGCCAGGATGACGCCCATGTGGCATTCGCGGCCTCCAATCCACTTGCCTTGGATGAACACCTCGTCCAAATTCGCCGCTAGACGGCGGCTGACCCCTTGCTACAGCGTGTCATGCGCCACCTAACGGGCGGGTGGCTCAAGGGCCAATGCCCTCAATTCTATAATGTCAGAGATGATCTGGCGGTAGTTCTTCTAAAACTGGACCACATTGTCATCCCGCATAGCATGCGCCAGCTTGTCCTGGAACAACTACACGAGGGCCACCTTGGCAAGTGCCGCCGCCGGGCCCGAGAGGCAGTGTACTGGCCCGGCATTAATGAGGACATAGCCAACACAGTGTTCAACTGCCCCACTTGTCAGCGCTTCCAGCCGGACCAACCACGTGAGACCCTGCAACCCCATGAGTTGGTCACGTCACCCTGGACCAAGGTGGGCATCGACCTGTTCCACACGCTGGGGAGAGACTATGTCCTGATCGTGGACTACTTTTCGAATTACCCGGAGGTGATACGGTTGCACGACATCACCTCGTCTGCAGTCATTCGTGCATGTAAAGAAACCTTTGCTCGACATGGCATCCCGCTCACGGTTATGTCGGACAATGGTACCTGCTTTGTCAGCCAAGAATGGTCCAACTTTGCCAGGCGGTACAATTTTGCCCATGTGACGTCCAGTCCCCTGTACCCCCAATCCAACGGCAAAGCAGAGAAGGGAGTACATATCGTCAAACGGCTCATATGCAAGGCTGCCGATGCTGGGTCTGATTTCTACCTTGCCTTGCCTATCGCTCCGCCCCACTTCCACTGGCCTGTCGCCAGCCCAATTACTCATGAGTCACACCCTGAGGACGACGGTGCCATCCATCCATGTCCCAGACCTCGACCACGTTCCGGTCCTTCGGGGATGCAGCTGTCTCGTGCACAGCACGAGGCGGCTCATGACTCCCGTGCAGCTGATCTCCCTGCTCTGACTCCAGGTGACAATGTCCACGTCCATCTTCCGGATGGTGGCTGGTCTGCAACCGCTGTTGTCCTTCGGCAGGTGGCCCCCCACTCGTTCCTGGTTCATCTACCGGATGGCTCTATTCTGCTCCGCAATCGACGCGCCCTTCATCTCGTTCCATGCTCGCCACGTGATCCTCCAGTGTCGCCTCGCCCTCCTGCTGACCCTGCCACGGACTATGCAGAGCTCCCTGTCACTCTGCATCCCCCTGACTTTGACGCAGTCCAGCCGCTCCTGAACCGGTGGCTCTCGACCCACCCTTGAGGCGATCAACCAGAATTCATCGCCCACCTCAGAGACTAAATTTATGAACATGTTGAATTTATGGACTCTCTGAATTGTTTTGTTGCTTTGTTTGATCGTTTCCCTGGTCTGTATATAGTGTTGATCTCGTTACTCTTGTTACATACTGCTTCTCTGCACCAGGCACCTTCCCATGTAAATAGCTTAGTTCTCATGTATATATGTCTTCACACCCCACACGTAATTAGGAACATTATCACCACACATTATTGATTGCCACAAACATACATTTTTTTATAAAAGGGGGGATGTCATAATATACACCAGTATATCATGGTGCAGACACACACACTGATGGACACACAGCAAGACCAATCAACACACACAACACCACAGCCAATCACCAGTTAGAGCACACTCACTATAAAGAAAGAGGGCATCGGTTTTCCCGCTCATTCGGGATGCAGCCTCTCAGAAGGACAGAGCTTACAGCTTACAGCACAGATCTTCACCATGTGCTGAGTGCATAGACTGGTTAGGACAGGCATAGGTCTTTAGTTTAATCTAACATCGTGATAACCCCACAGTGAAAGTATGTTCAACAGTTTCTAGCTTAATAAAATTGCGTTGTTCTATTTTAAGTGTTGGTGGCCTGTATGTGTTCCACGGATTCAAAGCACCCAACACATCAGTGCCAAGGTTCCAGACTGGCAGTGCCAAGGTACCCGGGTGCCAGAGCGAGAACATCCTGCCCTGTTCTGCCCCCCCGGGGTCGCCAACGGCCTGGGGTCCCACCAGTACTAAACAGCACCTGATCCATGCCTCACTGGCGGATAAGCCGTGTGGCTCATTTAAAGATGCTGATCTGAATCTCGCCGAGCACGTCTCAAGTGTCGAGAATCTCATAAGAGGCCGCTTGCAAGATTCATCGGCCTCTTTGCGCCATCAGGTCGGGCACGACGAGCTACTAAATCACGCCCTAAATGTTGATGCCAGGACTGAATTGTGTGAGGTTTGCGTTCCTGTTGGCGGTGCGATTCGGTAAGAGAGTCAGGACATGCAAATTGGCCAGCACTCTGTCGGCATGAATTCCAAGCAATTCCTGGCTCAGCAGGCATTCTAACTGTTGGGGCCAGAGTTAACGCTATAGAGCCTGGCAGCTGTAGCTGTTTTTAAGCACTCTACTTTAAAAAAAAAAAAAATATTTTATTGAAAATTTTTGGCCAACCATCACAGTACATTGTGTATCCTTTACACAGTAATATCACAATATAAATAACAATGGCCAGTTTTATAAACAAGAAATAAATAATATATAAACAAAAACAAAAACAAAACTAAATGGCAACTGCCTTGTCCCAGATAAATATTCTCCAAAAATACGTTTTAACAGTCCAATATACAATTATCTATAACAACAACCTATACATATTATACTTATATACTTATATATTAACATCCCTGAGAATCCCTCTGGTTCCTCCCCCCCCCCCTCCCAACTCTCCCCCCCCCACCCCCCTGGGTTGCTGCTGCTGTCTTCTTCTTTTCCATTCCCTCTATCTTTCTGTGAGGTATTCGACGAACGGTTGCCACCGCCTGGTGAACCCTTGAGCCGATCCCCTTAGGATGAACTTAATCCGTTCCAGCTTTATAAACCCTGCCATGTCATTTATCCAGGTCTCCACACCCGGGGGCTTGGCTTCCTTCCACATCAACAGTATCCTGCGCCGGGCTACTAGGGACGCAAAGGCCAAGACATCAGCCTCTTTCGCCTCCTGCACTCCCGGCTCTTCTGCAACCCCGAATATAGCCAACCCCCAGCTTGGTTCGACCTGGACCCCCACCACCTTCGAAAGCACCTTTGTCACCCCCACCCAAAACCCCTGTAGTGCCGGACACGACCAGAACATGTGGGTGTGATTCGCTGGGCTTCTCGAGCATCTCGCACACCTATCCTCTACTCCAAAGAATTTACTGAGCCGTGCTCCAGTCATATGCGCCCTGTGTAACACCTTAAATTGTATCAGGCTTAGCCTGGCACACGAGGACGATGAGTTTACCCTACTTAGGGCATCAGCCCACAGCCCCTCCTCAATCTCCTCCCCCAGCTCTTCTTCCCATTTCCCTTTCAGCTCATCTACCATAATCTCCCCCTCGTCCCTCATTTCCCTATATATGTCTGATACCTTACCGTCCCCCACCCATGTCCTTGAGATCACTCTGTCCTGCACCCCCTGCGTCGGGAGCTGCGGGAATTCCCTCACCTGTTGCCTCGCAAAAGCCCTCAGTTGCATATACCGGAATGCATTCCCTTGGGGCAACCCATATTTTTCGGTCAGCGCTCCCAGACTTGCAAACGTCCCATCTACAAACAGATCTCTCAATTGTGTTACTCCTGCTCTTTGCCATGTTCCAAATCCCCCATCCATTCTCCCCGGAGCAAACCTATGATTATTTCTTATCGGGGACCACACCGAGGCTCCCGTCTTTCCCCTATGCCGTCTCCATTGCCCCCAAATTTTCAGAGTAGCCACCACCACCGGGCTTGTGGTGTATTTCTTCGGTGAGAACGGCAACGGCGCCATCACCATGGCTTGTAGGCTAGTCTCCCTACAGGACGCCTTCTCCAATTTCTTCCACGCCGCTCCCTCCTCTTCTCCCATCCACTTACATACCATTGAGATGTTGGCGGCCCAGTAGTACTCACTCAGGCTCGGCAGCGCCAGCCCCCCCCTATCCCTACTACGCTGCAAAAATCCCTTCCTCACTCTCGGGGTCTTCCCGGCCCACACAAAACTCATGATACTCTTCTCAATCCTTTTGAAAAAAGCCTTCGTGATCACCACCGGGAGGCACTGAAACACAAAGAGGAATCTCGGGAGGACCACCATTTTAACCGCTTGTACCCTCCCTGCCAGTGACAGGGAAACCATGTCCCATCTCTTGAAGTCCTCCTCCATCTGTTCCACCAACCGCGTTAAGTTTAACCTATGCAATGTACCCCAATTCTTGGCTATCTGGATCCCCAAGTAGCGAAAGTCCCTTGTTACCTTCCTCAGCGGTAAGTCCTCTATTTCTCTGCTCTGCTCCCCTGGATGCACCACAAACAGCTCACTTTTCCCCATGTTCAGCTTATATCCTGAAAATTCTCCAAACTCCCCAAGTATCCGCATTATCTCTGGCATCCCCTCCACCGGGTCCGCCACATACACCAGTAAATCATCCGCGTAAAGAGATACCCGGTGTTCCTCTCCTCCCCTGAGTACTCCCCTCCACTTCCTGGAACCCCTCAATGCTATTGCCAGGGGCTCAATCGCCAGTGCAAACAGTAACGGGGACAGAGGACATCCCTGCCTCGTCCCTCTATGGAGCCGAAAATACGCAGACCCCCGTCCATTCGTGACCACGCTCGCCATCGGGGCCCTATACAGCAGCTGTACCCATCTAATATACTCATCTCCAAAGCCAAATCTCCTCAACACCTCCCACAAATAATCCCACTCCACTCTATCAAATGCTTTCTCGGCATCCATCGCCACCACTATCTCCGCTTCCCCCTCTGGTGGGGGCATCATCATTACCCCTAGCAGCCTCCGTATATTCGTATTCAGCTGTCTCCCCTTCACAAACCCAGTTTGGTCCTCATGGACTACCCCCGGGACACAATCCTCTATCCTCATTGCCATTACCTTGGCCAGAATCTTAGCGTCTACATTTAGGAGGGAAATAGGTCTATAAGACCCGCATTGCAGCGGGTCTTTTTCCTTCTTTAGGAGAAGCGATATCGTTGCCTCCGACATAGTCGGGGGCAGCTGTCCCCTTTCTTTCGCCTCATTAAAGGTTCTCATCAGTATCGGGGCAAGCAAGTCCACATATTTCCCATAAAATTTGACTGGAAATCCATCCGGTCCCGGTGCCTTCCCCGCCTGCATGCTCCTAATTCCTTTCACTACTTCCTCTATCTCGATCTGTGCTCCCAGTCCCACCCTCTCCTGCTCCTCCACCTTAGGAAATTCCAGCCGGTCCAGGAAGCACATCATTCTCTCCTTCCCATCCGGGGGCCGAGCTTCGTATAATCTTTTATAGAATGCCTTGAACACTCCATTCACTCTCTCCGCTCCCCGCTCTATCTCTCCTTCCTCATCCCTCACTCCCCCTATTTCCCTCGCTGCTCCCCTTTTCCTCAATTGATGGGCCAGCAACCTGCTCGCCTTCTCCCCATACTCATACTGTACACCCTGTGCCTTCCTCCACTGTGCTTCTGCAGTACCCGTTGTCAGCAAGTCAAATTCTACGTGTAGCCTTTGCCTTTCCCTGTACAGTCCCTCCTCCGGTGCCTCCGCATATTGCCTGTCCACCCTCAGAAGTTCTTGCAGCAACCGCTCCCATTCCCTACTCTCCTGCTTTCCTTTATGTGCCCTTATTGATATCAGCTCCCCTCTAACCACCGCCTTCAACGCCTCCCAGACCACTCCCACCTGGACCTCCCCGTTATCATTGAGTTCCAAGTATTTTTCAATGCACCCTTAGACACACCCCTTCATCTGCCATTAGTCCCATGTCCATTCTCCAGGGTGGACGCCCTTCTGTTTCCTCCCCTATCTCCAAGTCTACCCAATGTGGAGCGTGATCCGAAATGGCTATAGCCGCATACTCCGTCCCCCTCACCTTCGGGATCAACGCCCTTCCCAAAACAAAAACGTCTATTCGCGAATAAACTTTGTGGACATAGGAGAAAAACAAAAACTCCTTACTCCTAGGTCTGCTAAATCTCCACGGGTCTACTCCTCCCATCTGCTCCATAAAATCTTTAAGCACCTTGGCTGCAGCCGGCCTCCTTCCAGTCCTGGACCTCGATCTGTCCAGCCCTGGTTCCAGCACCGTATTAAAATCTCCCCCCATTACCAACTTTCCCACCTCTAGGTCCGGGATGCGTCCTAGCATGCGCCTCATAAAATTGGCATCATCCCAGTTCGGGGCATATACGTTTACCAAGACCACCGCCTCCCCCTGTAATTTGCCACTCACCATCACGTATCTGCCCCCGCTATCCGCCACTATGGTCTTTGCCTCAAACATAACCCGCTTCCCCACTAGTATAGCCACCCCCCTGTTTTTCGCATCTAGCCCCGAATGAAACACCTGCCCCACCCATCCTTTGCGTAGTCTAACCTGGTCTATAAGTTTCAAGTGCGTCTCTTGTAACGTAACCATGTCTGCCTTAAGTTTCTTAAGGTGTGCGAGTACTCGTGCCCTCTTTATCGGCCAGTTCAGCCCACTCACGTTCCACGTGATCAACCGGGTTGGGGGGCTTTTTACCCTGCCCCCTTGTCGATTAGCCATCCCCTTTTTCCAGCTCCTCACCCGGTTCCCACGCAGCTGTGTCCCCCCCAGGCGGCGCCCCCCTGCCCACCCCACCCCATTCCGGCTCCCCCTCTCCCCAGCAGCAGCAACCCAGTAACTCCCCCCTCCTACCCCCCCCCCGCTAGATCCCCCACTAGCGTAGTTACACCCACCATGTTGCTCCCAGAAGTCAGCAAACTCTGGCCGACCTCGGCTTCCCACCGTGACCTCGGCTCGCACCGTGCGACGCCCCCTCCTTCCTGCTTCCCTATTCCCGCTATGATTATCATAGCGCGGGAGCAAAGCCCGCGCTTCCCTTTTGGCCCCGCCCCCCCATGGCCAACGCCCCATCTCCTCCACCTCCCTTCCTCCCTCCACCACCACCTGTGGAAGAGAGAAAAGTTACCACATCGCAGGATTAATAACATAAAACTCATCTTTCCCCCCCTTTTCCCCCCCTCTTCGCCCCCCATACTCGCCGCACCACTTTGTTTCAAACGTTCTTTTTTAGTAACCCGCTTATTCCAGTTTTTCTTCCACAATAAAAGTCCACGCCTCATCCGCCGTCTCAAAGTAGTGGTGCCTCCCTTGATATGTGACCCACAGTCTTGCCGGTTGCAGCATTCCAAATTTTATCTTCTTTTTGTGAAGCACCGCCTTGGCCCGATTAAAGCTCGCCCTCCTTCTCGCCACCTCCGCACTCCAGTCTTGATATACGCCAATCACCGCGTTCTCCCACCTACTGCTCTGAGTTTTCTTTGCCCATCTAAGGACCATCTCTTTGTCCTTAAAACGGAGAAATCTCACCACTAAGGCTCTAGGAATTTCTCCTGCTCTCGGTCCTCGCGCCATCACTCGGTATGCTCCCTCCACCTCCAGCGGACCCGCCGGGGCCTCCGCTCCCATTAACGAGTGCAGCATCGTGCTCACATATGCCCCGACGTCTGTTCCTTCTACACCTTCAGGAAGACCAAGAATCCTTAAATTATTCCTCCTCGCGTTATTCTCCAGCACCTCCAATCTTTCCACACATCGTTTATGGTGTGCCTCGTGCATCTCCGTCTTCACCACCAGGCCCTGTATATCGTCCTCGTTCTCGGCAGCCTTTGCCTTCACGACCCGAAGCTCCCGCTCCTGGGTCTTGTGCTCATCCTTTAGCCCTTCGATCGCCTGTAATATCGGGGCCAACAGCTCCTTCTTCATCTCCTTTTTAAGCTCTTCCACGCAGCGTTTCAAAAACTCGTGTTGTTCAGGGCCCCATATTAAACTGCCACCTTCCGACGCCATCTTGGTTTTTGCTTGCCTTCCTTGCCGCTGCTCTAAAGGATCCACCGCAATCCGGCCACTTTCCTCTCCTTTTTCCATCCGTATCCAGGGGGGATTCCCTTCTGGTTTACCGCACAGTGCTTTTAGCCGTTAAAAATTGCCGTTGGGGCTCTTATTAAGAGCCCAAAAGTCCGTTCCACCGGGAGCTGCCGAAACGTGCGGCTTAGCTGGTCATCGCCGCACCCGGAATTCTTTAAGCACTCTACTTACCACACACTCACTGCAGCCATGAAGGTGGCTCACAGAAGACATGCCCCCCAAGGTCAGGAGTCAGAGGTGAACCCACAGCTCCATGCCAGTGAGGTGTGAGGGACACCCTCTACCCCAGGGTGTGTCGCAGACTCAAGCCAGCCCTTCTGAACGGCACCTAGGAGTTGGTGACAGAGGTTATCAGCACTGCCAGCCTCACCAGGAGGAAACAGCTGGTGATCCGAAGGGGTGGGGGTCACTGGTGAGGTCTCTATCCTGACAGGGCAGAGAACCAGGGAGGGTTCCAAAGGCAACGGTGCAGGTGTCCTTTGTTTGGAGTGAGCTCTGCTGACCCCCTGCTTCCTCTGCACTGGGGCAGCACTTCGGAGAAGTGCCCACACCTGGTGGGCCCCTGATCAGCTTTGACAAAGGGTCATCTGGACTCGGAACGTTAGCTCTTTTCTCTCCTTACAGATGCTGCCAGACCTGCTCAGATTTTCCAGTTTTTTCTCTTTTAGCCACACCCATCCCCTTAATGATACAGCTGTGGAATGAGAGGATACAGATGGCAGCCTGGGTGGGTTCCCAGGTGACCAGAGGCCTTCTGAGCATTCGACAGATACAGGTGGCACTCAGCAGTGTGAGCAGCCAGGAGCCCGTAAGAAGAACCAAAGGGGTGCGTTTAAAAGACAGACTGCAGCTATGGCGATCTGAGCCAGGCCACTCCGATCTTGAGGGGACAGCCTGAGACATAAGACCAAAAGACATAGGAGCAGAAATAAGCCACTCAGCCCAGCGAGTCTGCTCCGCCATTCACTCATTGTTGATATTTTTCTCATCCCCATTCTCCTGCCTTGTCCCCATAACCCCTGATCCCCTTATTAATCAATAACCTATCTATTTCTGTCTTAAAGACACTCAGTGATTTGTCTCCACAGCCTTCTGCGGCAAAGAGTTCCACAGATTCACCACCGCCTGAAATTCCTCCTCATCTCTGTTTTGAAGGATTGACCCTTTAGTCAGTGATTGTGTCCTCTGCTTCTAGCTTTTCCTACCAGTGGAAACATTGTCTCCAAATCCACTCTACCCAGGCCTCGCAGTATCATAGAATCATAGAATTTACAGTGCAGAAGGAGGCCATTCGGTCCATCGAGTCTGCACCGGCTCTTGGAAAGAGCACCCTACCCAAACCCACACCTCCACCCTATCCCCATAACCCAGTAACCCCATCCAACACTAAGGGCAATTTTGGACACACTGGGCAATTTAGCATGGCCAATCCACTTAACCCGCAGATCTTTGGACTGTGGGAGGAAACCGGAGCACCCAGAGGAAACCCACGCATACACGGGGAGAATGTGCAGACTCCGCACAGACAGTGACCCAAGCTGGAATCGAACCTGGGACCCTGGAGCTGTGAAGCAATTGTGCTATCCACAATGCTACCGTGCTGCCCCGTAGCCTGTATCCTGTAAGATTCAATAATAAGATCCCGCCTCATCCTTCGAAACTCCAACGAATACAAGGACTGGACACTAAATCACTCCCGCTACTGCCCCAGGCCCAGACAGCCACCCTCCAGCAAGCCTGACAGGTTTCAACGGTTTTTCAGTGTTTTTTAAGCCTCCCCATCCACAGCCATGGCGCCCGACCCACGTTAGTAAATATTTATAGTAATTTGCACTTGCGAGACGTCCACCTGAAAGAGGCGGGGCATCGCGGAAGGTTGGAGCATGTTGTGTTCATGCCGCTAATCACATGCAAATGCCGATTTTGCATGCCCCCGGCGGCGCGGAGGGTAAACCTTGCTTTCGCCGCGGGGAAGGACCGGAACATGGCGCCTGAATCTGTGCTGGGAGTGAACCTCGATTTCTGTTGGAGGCCCGATTCTCCGCCCGATCGGGACTCGCGCGTCTGGCATCGCGCGGCGGAGAATCCAGCCCCGAATACGTTTTCTGCAACATGTTTTGTGCCATGAGTTTGATTTGTTAGGCAGCTACACATGCGGACGGTGGGTGCCCACATGGGAAACCCCTGTGAATATGTGCCCTTTCAGTCACTGCAGAATGAAATGAAGGAACAGAGGGATATCAGATAACTACCTACTCCTGGTACCAAGAATGAAAATATAATAACCCACTGTGCAACAAACCCAATCAACCATCAGTGATGAAGGTTTATTTCATAGAGCAACCAATGTTTTCAAATACAAGACTTGGGTCAACACCAGCAGCGCAGACAGCTGAGTATGTATCATGACCGTCTATGCACAATTGTTCCAAAGTTGTGAGCTCTGCCTTTCATTGACAGGCACTGAGTCCTCCTCTGGAAGCTCCAAACAAGCTGGCTAGATCATGGCCCAGAGGGGTTCAGACAAGCTGAATGCTCTGCTCCTGGGTCTCCGGAGAGGGCAGCCACAATCGCCTCTTCAGGCTGGTCTTGTTGCTGGTGCCAGTTTTAAAAGAAAGATGAAAGAACTTGCATTTACATGACCCCTTGCACAACTTCAGAACATCTCAAAGTGCTTTGCAGCCAGTGAAGTACTTTTCAATTACAGTCGCTATTGTAATGCGGTGCTGCGAGTTAAATGCTACGGCATTCTGCTTGCTTGGTAGATAGCCATGCACAAAAAAAAAGTGATGACATGTAAACCCGGCTGCCAATAGCCACAGGACTGTGGTCAGGAATTGGCCAAAATGAAACATAAAATTACCTAAACCAATAATGACACATTTCTGTCAAACTAGCCAGGATTCCTGAAGACTAAAGCCTCCTAAACATACACTACTCCAGTTATTATTGTTCAGTTTTCCTATTTTAGAGTCTGAGTAAATTGTACAAGAATTTGGCCCTCTCGCTCTATTTAAGTGCCCGAAGCCAACTGGTTATACTGCTCTTGCAGTGAGCGGCAATGGCTTTCCCCCACCCTTGATGATTCTACTTTCTAGTTTTATTAATTTGTTGCTTGTGAATCAGTGTCACGACTGGGGCTGAGGACATTTGTGAAAAGTACCTCAGGCAACAAACAAAAGCTGTTCAGCCACTGAATATTTACACCAAGTTTCAGTAGTTCACCAAGGCACAACGCTTTTCACTGCTCAGCTGCTTTGCTGACTTTTCCCGACCTAAGCTGAAACACACGTGCACAGGAATTCCTGTGCCGACAGCTAGAAAGAATCCATTCACACAGGTGTGTGTTTGAACATGGAATAATTAAGTGAATTATTGCAGCAGAAACCGTAACATCATGTAAAAGGGAATTGGCTCAGTATTTGTAAGGGACAGTGCATTTGCGACATTCAGTAACAATACATTGGCCGTAAAGAGCTTTGGGACGCCCTGAGGTTGTGAGCTGAACTTTCACTTTGTGGGTGGGAAACTGGAGCCGGGCCTGTTTCCTGATCCCAGGCCCCTGACCACCCCCCCCCCCCCCCCCCCCCCCCAGCCCCAGGGGCACAACTGTCACTGAGCTAGGCGCCCCAGATTCCCTGTCCAATTCGGGATGGAAAGCATACCCTTAAAGCTGGAGGGGCCAAACAGAGGAGCAGCAGGCTGCAGCAAAGGGGTGTAACTTTGAGGCCATCACAGTTGCAGGAGTCGGGATGGTGCAGGAAGAATCCCTCTAATGGGTAACCTTTGAGTGCATCCGCATCCAGGCAGGCAGGGAGGGTCCCAAGGGCACCCCAAAGTGTTGCACCCCTCCCACCTCCCTCACCTCTCCCAAGCTGCTAATGGCTACCTGCCTCCAGGAAATTAATCCGCGTCAGCAAACATGGAGGCTGACAGGAAAATCCCAGTCAGCCTCGTTTAACAGAGCGGCATGGTAGCACAGTGGTTAGCACTGTTGCTTCACAGCGTCAGGGCCCCAGGTTCGATTCCCGTTGGGATCACTGTCTGTGCGGAGTCTGCAACTTCTCCCCGTGTCTATGTGGGTTTCCTTCGGGTGTTCCAATTTCCTCTCACAAGTCCCGAAAGACGTGCTTGTTCGGTGCATTGGACATTCTGAATTCTCCCTCAGTGTACCAGAACAGGTGCGGGAGTGTGGCAACTAGGGGATTTTCACAGTAACTTAATTTCAATGTTAATGCAAACCTCTTGTGACAATAATAAAGATTATTATTAAAAAATGCCCTAAAGAGCTGCCCGCCTCATGGAGAAAAGTGGCTGATGTCGGGAATGGCGGGGGGGAGGGAATTTGGCACCCCAGGCAACACGGCTACCTTTGGGCCCATGCCACATTTTGTCCTGACCTCCACAGGCCCAAACATTGTGCCCTGTGTAAATGGAAGTCTTTCATCTGTGCCCAATGGTGTTGAGCATGGAAAATTATCTGGAGTGGAGAGTTCCAGCTGAAGACTGAGTTCTGGAAGGGGCAGAATGTCGGGGCAAAATAAACAAAACAGACATACTGAACATCTCCGGTTCTTTACACGCCAAAGTTGACCATGGCAGAAATAAAAACAGAAAATGCTGGAAACGCTCAGCAAGTCAGGCAGCATCTGTGGAGAGAGGAAGAGAGTTAACGGCTGGGATTCTCCGATCGGAGTTCGCCCTGCCACTGCTGCCAGCCAGAAGGAAGAGTTTGGCGCTCAGCCGAAGCTGCATTCACTGGAAAATTCCGCTACCGTGAACGGACGGAGAATTCCGTCCAACGTCAGAAGAGTCATACCAGTCTTGAAACGTTAACTCTGATTCTCGGCCCGGCCTGCTGAACGTTCGCAGCACTCTCTGTTTTTATTTCAGATTTCCAGCATCCTCAGCTTTTAGCTTTTATAATTGATTGTGACAGAGGCGGTCAAACAAGACAAACTGGTGAATCAGAAACATGAAGGCATCAGAGACCCAGTCCCATGGCTCCCTCGGGTGGGGGGAATGACAGCTCATATACTTGGACCCACAGCCGCCAAGTAGGCGCCCTATAAGTGTGAGGTATTTGATGAGGGTTCATTGATGAGGGATTAATTGATGTGGGATTTTGAGGCATTTGATGTTGTGACAATATATTAGCTATCTTTGCTTTGTACAGATGTGCTGCTGCATAATTTGCCAGTTGCATTTCACATTGGAGAATGTCCATCAGGAGCACTTTCTGCTTTTCTCTGAAGGTTACCACAAGATGGTCAGTATACAGCTGAATGAGCATAGGTGTATTGTTCAATAGCTCACCTCAGTAATCTGTTAGGGTGTCAGTCAAGATTTATGTTAATATTCATAGAACTGACAACCCAGTGACTGAGCTGGAAGTGCTATCTCTGAGCCAAGCTGACTTTTAACTTGAAAAATGGAACGTGACAGATAAGAGTTAACAAGGGGAGTGGTACAGCACAGCTGCCGTAAGATTGTGTATATAATTACTACAACAGAAACTTGCAATTATACAACACATTCAGCGTTGTAAAACACGAACCGTTCTCCTCACGGTGAAGGGAAAACAATTTATTGTGAAGTTTGGTGGTGGACACATCTGTCAAAGTACAGAAAAAATGAAAGCAAAACGATGCCGTTAGCAGAGTCTGGTGGTGACTGTGTGAGACTGAGTGTAGGTGGAGAGACTCAGAGGAAACATTCACCACAGGAAAAAGACAGTTGTAAGACAGCGAGTGAAATGGCGCAAAGATCAAAGGAGGCCATTCTGTTTAACTGAAGCATTCAGCAGCAGTGGAGACATGCAGACAAGGTTTGGAGGCCTTGAAACAAGTTCCACCGTACATTCTAACATTCATTCGCTTGGTAAGCAGCAGGAGAAAAATATAATCAGTAAATTTCTGATATCTTGGGCAAGACGTACCAGCCGCATTGCGCAGCGTGGCCGGTAGATGCTGGGAAATCCCTCTTCCGGGATCTACCCAGCTCCCCACGCCTCGCGAGATCTAACACGATCTTGCAAGATGTCATGATGTGAATCCTGGCTATTGTGGGTGGGATCACTTTCTGGCAAATCTGCATATTAGAGTGGGGCAGCTAGTCTCAATCTAATATGCAATCCCAAGATCTAACCAAGGCGTACTCTGTTCCCATTCAGGTAGATTGTGTGCGAGGAAAGGCATGAAGTGGGCTAACTGCCCACTAGAAAAGGAGGCAGAAATTTAGACCAGAGCCTTCATCATGTGAGTCTGCAGCTGCCCTCAACAGACATGCCAACTGTCACAAATCTACCACGAAAAGACTTGTTTTCTCCATATAATTAAGCCTCACTCCGATTATGTCATGGAATTCTGAAGTCTCAGGTTGTTTTAAAAGGCAGTTTTAAAACAGATCTTTTGTAGACTGTTCTATCTTGCTCCTCCCCTGGGCCGCTTAGACCAATGATAAAGAGGCTGAACCAGATTAATAAGGTGGGTGGGCTGAGCACTGACCAATAAGAAAGGAGCTGAAGGGTCCGCATCGTGTCTGGGCCAATGATGGGGGCCAGGTTGCCGGCCCTTCACCATGAGGTCATCAGCACTTGGGCACCAACCTTGTTCACAATATACATCAATGATTTGGATGCGGGAACCAAGTGGAATATTTCCCCGTTCACAATTGACACAAAGCGAGGTGGGGATGGGTGCTATGAGGAAGAAGCAGCTTCAAGAGGATTTGTACAAGCTTATTGAGTGGGCAAGTATGGTGAAAATGGGAGGTTATCCATTTTGGTAGGAGGAACAGATGTCTAAATAGTCATTTGGTAGTACAGAACTTGAGGATTCAAGCTTGCTTCAGCTAAACAAAATAAGTGATAACCATTCGCTGGTGAACCAATCAGAGTCGAGCTTCCTGGTTTAAATTTTCAAACAATTTTGATGAGTGTAGAAATTGTTAGACATTAACGGGCAGTTTAGCATGGCCAATCCACCCAGCCTGCACATGTTTGGACTGTGGGAGGAAACAGGAGCGGCAGGAGGAAACCCACGCATACACAGGGAGAACGTGCAAACTCCACACAGTCACCCAAAGTCTGAATTGAACCCGGGTCCCTGGCACTGCGAGGGAACAGAGGATTGTGAATCTTTGGAATTCTCTACCCCAGAGGGTTCTGGAAGCTTAGTCATTGAGTAGATTTAAAGTAGAGATTGATAGATTTTTAAACACCAATTATATCAAGGGAAATGGGGATAGTGTGGTGGAGAAAGGTATTGAAGTGAACAATTAGCCATGATCATTTTGAAAGGCAGCATAGGCTCGATGGGCAGAATGGCCCACTCCTGCTCCCATGTTCCTATCACACGGTGCCACAGAGCAGTGCAGTTGATGGGGGTCATGGACAGGAGACATCAGCCAGCAGCATGGGGCTAGCGTCCATATCTACTCTCAGGGTCACTGAGAAACTTGGACAGAACTATGAGCGAGGTTTTGGCCCTAGACCACTGCAATAGGTAAGAGCTAGGAATCATCACTTGATGAGCCAAAGACCAGGGACAATGGTGATGCAGTGACTTGCTTTGAGGGTCAGGTCTAGCCAAGTGAGACCCACACTCAGGGTATTCAATGGACCAGGATTTGCTGAGTATAAAGGGTATTCTGAGACTTGCCAGTGAAGGTAGAGGACAATCTTCCCATCGAGAGGCCGTCAGTGCAGTGGCAACACTGTCCGGACTGGCTAGCAGTGCTGTAAAAAATTGCACAACCTCCTCAGGGCAGCCAGGGTGGGTAGGCAGCACTGTGTCCTGGTACTAACTCCCGTAACCCAAGCTCACCCCCCACCCGAGGTGGCCGAATCCCTACACTGCACCACATATCGGCACCCATACCTGCTGACATGGCTGGGTGCCCTGGCCACTGAGGCCACGAGCTACCCATCCCCTGCGCTGCATGCGCCAGACTGTCTAAGACTAGACTGTTGTTTTCTGTTCCCCTTTCTCCCCCCCCCCCCCGCCCAACCGCCCCAGGAGAAGGCCACGCATAACCGCCTGAGGCGAGACAAGACAGGAGGGGGATCGCCGGACCAGCGGCCCCTCACTATGGCAGAACAGAGGTCCCTGAAAGTGGTTGGTGGACCAGAGGAACGGGAGGTGCCCCTCCTCCCCCCCGGGAGCCAAGCAGTGACAGGGATAGGAGGATGGACACCAGCCCTCCGCACGAGACTCAGGAGACTCCAGAGCTCGGGCCGAAGGATGACAATGATTTCCTGTCACAGCTGTGTCCAACATCCTCCACCATCCCAGAGACTCGCACCTCCGTTGGGCACTTTAGTGAAGTGGTTCCTGGGACACTATCTGGTGCGCACCACACAGCTGATCAGGTACAGCAGGTGGAGGTAGGAACACCTGAAGGGGTGGACGGTCGAAGGGCAGGCTGAGCCCAGAAACTAGCTGCCACCTGGATGGGTTTCAGGCTTGTGGAACAGATGGTCCCATCGACAGTGCAGACGCAGAGCTAGGGATTACATGAGGGGTCGTCGGCGAGCATCCAGTACCTGCAGGTGCAGTTGGAGGAATCCAACCGCGTGCAGGAGCAGGAGGTGGTGCTGAGAATGCGTGCCACCCAGGCCAACACCACTTGTGTGGCGTCCACGGTGGAGGTATTGGGGGCGAGGGTTTTGACTATGGATCAGCATGTCCAAAGCTTGGGGAATTCTGTGCAGGCACTGGACGAGGTCCAGGACCGGATTGCCATCTCACAGGCAATCATGTGCCAGAGCCACCTGGACATCGCAGCGACACTCCTGAGACTGGTCCAGTCACAGCAGGCCATGGCTGGGAATGCCGGCAGCATTGTCCAAGCGCTGGCCAACGTGGCACAGACACAGAGGGAGGTGGCCCAGTCCCAGAGGGAGATGGTGCAGTCACTGGGCTGATGTGACACAAACCCACATTTTTGGGTTGGGGGGGGGGGGGGGGGGGGGGGGTGAAACCCACGCAGACATGGGGAGAATGTGCAAACTCCACATGGACAGTGACCCAGGGCCGGGCATTGAACCCGGGTCCTCAGCGCCGCAGTCCCAGTGCTAACCACTGCGCCACATACCGCCCTAACCAGTTGCCAAGTTGAGACGTTCGGCAAGAGTTAGGAACTCACCTGGTAGTCTTACCCTCTGAACTTTGCTTTGAGCTCCCTGACTGTAACTCTCTTTGCCTGTATATAACTGTAAATGATATGAAATGAAAATTGCTTATTGTCACAAGTAGGCTTCAATGAAGTTACTATGAAAAGCCCCTAGTCGCCACATTCCGGCGCCTGTTCGGGGAGGCTGGTACGGGAATTGAACGGTGCTGCTGGCCTGCCTTGGTCTGCTTTAAAAGCCAGCGATTTAGCCCAGTGTGCTAAACAATAAGAGTATTTCTGTTTTTGTTTTTCAGGGGTATGGAAGGGAATTTAAGCTGGGGGGGGGGGGTGAATGTGGTAGTGTGACCCCTTTAAGGGGTGATCCTTTGAAGGCCATGTAATAAGCCGCCAGCCTATGGAGACAGAGCACACGAAAGGTAGCCTATCAGGTGCATCGGTGCAGAATGGCTGATGGAATTTGATCAGAGGTAGCCTGGGAGGTCTGGGAACAAGGCCTGTGTAGTAGTTGTACTATCCTGTGTATATAGTTAAAATAAATCTCCGTTGTGATTTAACGCTGCCTCATCGCTTGCCTCGCACTGCAACAGATTGTTTGATTCGAAGAGCCTCTTTCCATCTGAAAAGTGCTTTGCAATTCTTTGTAGCTGTTTGGGTTTTTCCATTGGCAGCAGGACAAGGGAGGTTGTATTGTCCTGCCGCTTAATAAAATCTTTGGGCAACTTCAAAATAAATTCAACACAAGCAGAAAATCTTTAAAGGTCATGTCAAATCACAGGCTTTTGATCATCCTTACTGTCTGCTGCTTAAAATGGCTGCTGATGAGACTTCCGGTTGCGGCTATGCAGAGCTAAGTCGCACGTTCGGCAGCTCCCGCTTGGAACGGACTTTTGGGCTCTTTTCAGGGCCCCCAACGGCATTGTTTTGACATTTCCCGGTGTGGGAAGAAGACTGCAACATTCCCCCAACAGTGTATGTCTTGGACCAGGAGCGGGGCGACTAAAAAAGTGGTGGTGAACCCAAAGAAAGTGCGAGGGAAGAAGAGCAAGATGGCGGCGGGCGGAGACCAGGCAGTGTGGATGCAGTGGGCGCAGGAGCAGCAGGAGGCTATCCAGCGCTGCTTCAGTGAGCTCAAAGTGAACCTGCTGGAGCCGATGAAGGCTTCTATCGATAAGCTGCTGGAGACCCAGACGGCCCAGGGGGTGGCGATCCGCGAGGTCGGACTAAAGATCTCCGATAACGAGGATGAGATCCTGGGCCTAGCGATAAATGTGGAGGCGCACGAGGCACTCCACAAGAAATGGCAGGAGCGGTTCGAGGAGATGGAGAATCAGTCGAGGCGGAAGAATCTGCGGATCCTGGGCCTCCCGGAAGGGCTGGAGGGGTCAGAATTGGGGGCCTATGTGGTCACCATGTTAAACTCGCTGATGGGAGCGGGTTTCCTTCCAGGGGCCCCTGGAGCTGGAAGGGGCCCATCGAGTGCTGCCGAGGAGGCCCAAGGCTAACGAGCCGCCGCGGGCGGTGTGGGTGCGGTTTCATCGGTTCGCTGATTGGGAGTGCGTGCTCAGGTGGGCCAAGAAAGAGAGGAGCAGCAGGTGGGAGAACGCGGAGGTTCGAATATATCAGGACTGGAACGCAGAGGTGGCGAAGAAGAGGGCCGGGTACAACCGGGCAAAGGCAGTGCTGCACAGGAAGGGGGTGCAGTTTGGCATGCTGCAGCCGGCGCGACTGTGGGTCACCTACAACGACCGGCACCATTATTTTGAGTCCCCGGAGGAGGCGTGGGCCTTTGTTCAGGCCGAGAAGCTGGACACAAACTGAGGGTCGAGATGGGTGGTCGGGGGTGCTGTTGGTGTGTTATATTTTGAGGGGGGGTTCTTTGCTCTTGTTTCTTTTTGATTCGGTGTGGGTGGTTAGGGTGGGTTGGGCACTGTTTTGGTTGGGTCTGTCGGGTGGGCTCTTGGAGGGGGGCAAGAAAATGGAGTAGGGGTGGATGGCCGGCAGAGGGGATGGGGCCCCGCGGGAGAGGGTGAGGCCCGAGTCGGGGGTAAGGGGACTGGGCCTGTAAAAGGAGCTGCTTCAGAGGTGGCGGGGCCGGTCAGGTGGAAAGTGCGGGCTTTTTCCCGCGCTGAAGGCTGGAGGGGGCGGGGCCGGGGCGGGGAAGCGAGGATTGTTTCCCGCGCTTGGGATGGAAGGGGGAGGCGGAGAGCCTGCGGATGGGAAATGGAGGAGATGGGGATGTCCCACAATGGGAGGAGTCGAAGGAGAGGCGGGAGTGGCTGGGGTCAGCAGGAGTCAGCTGACTTGCGGGAGTGCAATGGGGGGAGCAAAGCAGCTATGAGGGGTCCTAGCTGGGGGGGGTTGGGGGTGGGGGGGTGGGTGGGGGGGGACCGGGTTGCTGCTGGTATGGTCGAGGGGGAGCTGGAGCGAGTAGAGGGGGTTGGGATGTGGGTTTGCCGCCGTGGGGAACGGGCCGGGCGTGGGGTGCCGGCGCGTGGCTGGCCAAGGAGGGGTTATGGCTAGTCGGCGGGGGAGGGGGGCGGGTAGCCCCCTGATCCGTCTGATAACCTGGAATGTAAGGGGACTGAATGGGCCGGTCAAGGGGGCCCAGGTGTTCACGCACCTGAAGGTGGATGTGGTCATGCTCCAGGAGACACACCTGAAGGTGGCAGGCCAGGTAAGATTGAGGAAGGGGTCGGTAGGTCAGGTGTTTCATTCGGCTGGATGCCAAAAATCGGGGGGGTGGCGATCTTGGTGGGAAAGAGGGTGTCGTTCGAGGCGTCGAGCATTGCGACAGACAATGGCGGCAGGTATGTAATGGTAAGTGGTAAGCTGCAAGGGGAGAGGGTGGTGCTGGTCAACGTGTACGCCCCGAACTGGGATGATGCGGGTTTTATGCGTCGCCTGTTGGGTCGGATCCTGGACTTGGAAGTGGGGGGCCTGATAATGGGGGGGGGACTTTAACACGGTGTTGGATCCCGCACTGGACCGCTCCAGGTCTAGGACGGGTCGGAAGCCGGCGGCGGCTAAAGTGCTGAGGGGGTTTATGGACCAGATGGGAGGGGTGGACCCTTGGAGATTTGCAAGGACGGGGGCTAGGGAATTTTCATTCTTCTCGCATGTTCAGAAGACCGATTCCCGGATCGACTTTTTTATTATGAGCAGGGCGCTGATAGCGAGAGTAGAGGATACCGAGTACTCGGCGATAGCCATTTCAGATCACGCCTCGCATTGGATAGACCTAGAGCTGGGGGAGGAGAGGGACCAGCGCCCGTTATGGCGCTTGGAGGTGGGGCTGTTGGCGGACGAGGAGGTGAGTGAGCGGATCCGAGGAAGCATAGAGAGATACCTGGAGGCCAACGATAATGGGGAGGTCCGAGTGGGGATGGTCTGGGAGGCGCTGAAGGCGGTGGTTAGGGGAGAGCTGATCTCCATTAGGGCCCACAAGGAAAGGCGAGAACAGAGGGAGAGGGAGAGGCTGGTGGGGGAGATGGTGAGGGTAGCCAGGTGGTATGCGGAGGTGCCTGAGGAGGGACTGTTGAGGGAGAGGCGTAGCCTCCAGGCTGAATTCGACCTGTTGACCACCAGAAAGGCGGAGGCGCAGTGGAGGAAGGCCCAGGGGGCAATTTATGAATATGGGGAAAAGGCAAGTCTGATGCTGGCGCATCAGCTTCGGAAGCAGGACGCAGCGAGGGAGATCGGGGGAGTTAAGGATAGGGGAGGGAGTGTGGTGCGGAGTGGGGTTGCCATCAATGGGGTCTTCAGGGACTTTTATGAGGAACTGTATCGGTCCGAGCCCCCACTGGAGGAGGGAGGGATGGGCCGCTTTCTGGACCAATTGAGGTTCCCGAAGGTGGAGGAGGGACTGGTGGCGGGATTGGGGGCCCCGATTGGGCTGGAGGAGCTGGCCAAAGGGATAGGGAGCATGCAGGCGGGGAAGGCACCGGGGCCGGACGGTTTCCCGGTCGAATTCTACAAAAAATATGTGGACCTGTTGGGCCCGTTGCTGGTTAGGAACTTCACTGAGGCAAGAGAGGGGGGGGCTTTGCCCCCGACAATGTCCCGGGCACTGATCTCCTTGATCCTGAAGCGGGACAAGGATCCCCTGCAGTGTGGGTCTTACAGGCCGATTGCGTTGTTAAACGTAGATGCCAAGGTGCTGGCGAAGGTCTTGGCCACGAGAATTGAGGACTGGGTACCGCAGGTGATCCACGAAGACCAGACGGGGTTCGTGAAGGGGAGGCAGTTGGACGCGAATGTGCGGAGGCTCCTGAACGTTATTATGATGCCGGCGAGGGAGGGGGAGGCGGAGATAGTAGTGGCGATGGACGCTGAGAAGGCCTTCGATAGGGTAGAGTGGGGGTACTTGTGGGAGGTGCTGAAGAGGTTCGGGTTTGGGGAGGGGTTTGTCAGGTGGGTTAGGCTGTTGTATGAGGTCCCGATGGTGAGTGTGGCCACAAATAGGAGGAGGTCCGAGTACTTTCGGTTGCACCGAGGGACGAGACGGGGTGTCCCCTGTCCCCCCTGCTCTTTGCACTGGCGACTGAACCCCTGGCTATGGCACTGAGGGAGTCGAGGAACTGGAGGGGGTTGGTGCGGGGTGGGGAGGAGCATAGGGTGTCGCTCTATACGGACGACTTGCTGCTATATGTGGCGGACCCGGTGGGGGGAATGCCGGAGATAATGAGGATCCTCAGGGAGTTCGGGGATTTCTCAGGGTACAAGCTCAACATGGGGAAGAGCAAGTTGTTTGTGGTTCACCCAGGGAACCAGGAGAGGGGGACTGGCGAGCTCCCACTAAAAAGGGCGGAGAGGAGCTTCAGGTATTTGGGGGTGCAGGTGGCCAGGAGCTGGGGGGCCCTGCATAGACTTAATTTCACGAGGCTGGTGGAGCAAATGGAGGAGGCGTTCAAGAGGTGGGAACCATTGCTGCTGTCCCTGGCGGGAATTGTGCAGTCAGTTAAGATGACGGTGCTCCCAAGGTTTTTGTTCCTGTTCCAGTGCCTCCCCATTCTTATACCGAAGGCCTTCTTTAGGCGAGTCAACAGGCGTATAACATAAGATCTAGGAGCAGGAGTAGGCCATCTGGCCCCTTGAGCCTGCTACATCATTCAATGAGATCATGGCTGATCTTTTGTGGACTCAGCTCCACTTTCCGGCCCGAACACCATAACCCTAAATCCCTTTATTCTTCAAAAAACTATCTATCTTTATCTTAAAAACATTTAATGAAGGAGCCTCTACTGCTTCACTGGGCAAGGAATTCCATAGATTCACCACCCTTTGGGTGAAGATGTTCCTCCTAAACTCAGTCCTAAATCTACTTCGCCTTATTTTGAGGCTATGCCCCCTAGTTCTGCTTTCACTCGCCAGTGGAAACAACCTGCCCGCATCTATCCTATCTATTCCCTTCATAATTTTGTATGTTTTTATAACATCCCCCCTCATCCTTCTAAATTCCAACGAGTACAGTCCCAGTCTACTCAACCTCTCCTCGTAGCCCAACCCCTTCAGCTCTGGGATTAACCTAGTGAATCTCCTCTGCACACCCTCCAGCGCCAGTACGTCCGTTCTCAAGTAAGGAGACCAAAACTGAACACAATACTCCAGGTGTGGCCTCACTAACACCTTATACAATTGCAGCATAACCTCCCTCGTCTTAAACTCCATCCCTCTAGCAATGAAGGACAAAATTCAATTTGCCTTCTTAATCACCTGTTGCACCTGTAAACCAACTTTTTGCGACTCATGCACCAACACACCCAGGTATCTCTGCACAGCAGCATGTTTTAATATTTTATCATTTAAATAATGATCCCTTTTGCTGTTATTCCTAGAAAATGGATAACCTCACATTCCATCTGCCAGACCCTAGCCCATTCACTTCGCCTATCCAAATCCCTCTGCAGACTTCCAGTATCCTCTGCACTTTTTGCTTTACCACTTATCTTAGTGTCATCTGCAAACTTGGACACATTGCCCTTGGTCCCCAACTCCAAATCATCTATGTAAATTGTGAACAGTTGTGGGCCCAACACTGATCCCAGAGGGACACCACTAGCTACTGATTGCCAACCAGAGAAACACCCATTAATCCCCACTCTTTGCTTTCTATTAATTAATCAATCCTCTATCCATGCTACTACTTTCCCCTTAATGCCATGCATCTTTATCTTATGCAGCAACCTTTTGTGTGGCACCTTGTCAAAGGCTTTCTGGAAATCCAGATATATCACATCCATTGGCTCCCCGTTATCTACAGCACTGGTAATGTCCTCAAAAAATTCCACTAAATTAGTTAGGCACGACCTGCCCTTTATGAACCCATGCTGCGTCTGCCCAATGGGCCAATTTCCATCCAGATGCCTCGCTATTTCTTCCTTGATGATAGATTCCAGCATCTTCCTTACTACCAAAGTTAAGCTCACTGGCCTATAATTACCCGATTTTTGCCTACCTCCTTTTTTAAACAGTGTTGTCACGTTTGCTAATGTCCAATTCGCCGGGACCACCCCAGAGCCTAATGAATTTTGGTAAATTATCACTAGTGCGTTTGCAATTTCCCTAGCCATCTCTTTTAGCACTCTGGGATGCATTCCATCAGGGCCAGGAGACTTGGCTACCTTTAGGCCCATTAGCTTGCCCATCACTACCTCCTTGGCGATAAAAATCCTCTCAAGGTCCTCACCTGTCATAGCCTCATTTCCATCAGTCACTGGCATGTTATTTGTGTCTTCCACTGTGAAGACCGACCCCAAAAACCTGTTCAGTTCCTCAGCCATTTCCTCATCTCCCATTATTAAATCTCCCTTCTCATCCTCTAAAGGACCAATATTTACCTTAGCCACTCTTTTTTGTTTTATATATTTGTAGAAACATTTACTATCTGTTTTTATATACTGAGCAAGTTTACTCTCATAATCTATCTTACTCTTCTTTATAGCTTTTTTAGTAGCTTTCTGTTGCCCCCTAAAGATTTCCCAGTCTTCTAGTCTCCCACTAATCTTTGCTACTTTGTATGCTTTTTCCTTCAATTTGATACTCTCCCTTATTTCCTTAGATATCCACGGTCGATTTTCCCTCTTTCTACCGTCCTTCCTTTTTGTTGGTATAAACCTTTGCTGAGCATTGTGAAAAATCGCTCGGATGGTTCTCCACTATTCCTCAACTGTTTCACCATAAAGTCTTTGCTCCCAGTCTACCTTAGCTAGTTCTTCTCTCATCCCATTGTAATCTCCTTTGTTTAAGCACAAAACACAAGTGCTTGATTTTACCTTCTCACCCTCCATCTGTATTTTAAATTCCACCATATTGTGATCGCTCCTTCCGAGAGGATTCCTAACTATGAGATCCTGAATCAATCCTGTCTCATTACACAGGACCAGATCTAGGACCGCTTGTTCCCTCGTAGGTTCCATTACATACTGTTCTAGGAAACTATCACGGATACATTCTATAAACTCCTCCTCAAGGCTGCCTTGACCGACCTGGTTAAACCAATCGACATGTAGATTAAAATCCCCCATGATAACTGCTGTACCATTTCTACATGCATCAGTTATTTCTTTGTTTATTGCCTGCCCCACCATAATGTTACTATTTGGTGGCCTATAGACTACTCCTATCAGAGACTTTTTCGCCTTACTATTCCTCATTTCCACCCAAATGGATTCAACCTTATCCTCCATACCACCGATGTCATCCCTTACTGTTGCCCGGATGTCATCCTTAAATAACAGAGCTACACCACCTCCCTTACCATCCACTCTGTCCTTCCGAATAGTTTGATACCCTCGGATATTTAACTCCCAGTCGTGACCATCCTTTAACCATGTTTCAGTAATGACCACTAAATCAGAGTCATTCACGATGATTTACGCCATCAACTCATTTACCTTATTCCGAATACTACGAGCATTCAGGTAAAGTACACTTATGTTGGCTTTTTTACCTCTGTTCTGAATCTTAACACCTCGATCAGTAACCTCTCCTAAGTTATATTTCCTCTTAACCTTTCTCCTAATTTTCCTTGTCGTTGAACCCATATCTTCATGTAACAACCTGCCGCGTCGCTTACCATTAATGTTTTCACTTCCCGTTTTATTCCTTTTAGTATTCCTGGTCGTATTCACTGAGCTCCCCTCAGTCACTGTACCTTGTACTGTCGCCCTTTTTGATTTTTGACTATGACTTCTCTGCCTTACACTTTCCCCCTTACTGCCTTTTGTTTCTGTCCCTGTTTTACTTCCTTCCAACTTCCTGCATCGGTTCCCATCCCCCTGTCACATTAATTTAAACTCTCCCCAACAGCTCTAGCAAACACCCCCCCTAGGACATCGGTTCCAGTCCTGCCCAGGTGCAGACCGTCCGGTTTGTACTGGTCCCACCTCCCCAGAACAGGTTCCAATGCCCCAGGAATTTGAATCCCTCCCTCTTGCACCATCTCTCAAGCCACGCATTCATCCTATCTATCCTGACATTCCTACTCTGACTAGCGCGTGGCACTGGTAACAATCCTGAGATTACTACCTTTGAGGTCCTACTTTTTAGTTTAACTCCTAACTCCCTGAATTCAGCTTGCAGGACCTCGTCCAGTTTTTTACCTATATCGTTGGTGCCTATGTGTACCACGACAGCTGGCTGTTCACCCTCCCCCACCAGAATGTCCTGCAGCCGCTCCGAGACATCCTTGACCCTTGCACCAAGGAGGCAACATACCATCCTGGAGTCTCGATTGCGTCCGCAGAACCGCCTGTCTATTCCCCTTACAATTGAGTCCCCTATCACTATAGCCCTGCCATTCTTCTTCCTGCCCAGCTGCGCAGTAGAACCAGCCACGGTGCCATGAACCTGGCTGCTGCTGCCTTCCCCTGGTGAGCCATCTCCCTCAACAGTATCCAAAGCGGTATATCTGTTTTGCAGGGAGATGACCGCAGAGGACACCTGCACTGCCTTCCTACTCTTGCTCTGTCTTTTGGTCACCCATTTTCTCTCTCCCTCAGAACCTTTCACCTGCGGTGTGACCAACTCGCTAAACGTGCTATCCGCGACGTCCTCAGCATCGCGGATGCTCCAAAGTGAGTCCATCCGCAGCTCCAGAGCCGTCAAGCGGTCTAACAGGAGCTGCAACTGGACACACTTCTTGCACGTGAAGGAGCCAGGCGTGCACTTCTTGCACGTGAAGGAGTGGACGTGTCCCTGAGCTCCCACACTGCACACGAGGAGCATGACATGGGTCTGAGATCTCCTGCCATGTCTTAAACCTTCGGTTAACTTCAACAATTACAATTCCCCCCCCCCCACCAAAATAAATAAATAAATAAACAACGAAGAAAAAAATAAATACGCATACCAATGAAAAGAAAAAGAAAACAGAAACACTACTTACCAGTCACTTACCAGGGATAAAAAGCACTTCCTCCCCACCCAGCTTCGAATTCCCACCTAGATTCAAATCCCCAAACTCACTCTTGATTCTGTCTCACTCTGGCTGTGTCTTCTCTGGCTCACTGGGAGAACTCACCCATAACGGGGTTTGTGTGGGCGCGAGGGACTCCGAGAGTGAGAAGGGTGTTCCTGGAGCGGAGTAGGGATGGGGGGGGGCTGGCACTGCCCAACTTCTGCGGGTACTACTGGGCCGCCAATGTGGCGATGGTGTGCAAGTGGGTGATGGAGGGGGAGGGGGCTGCATGGAAGAGGCTTGAGACGGCGTCTTGTGAGGGCACGAGTCTGGAGGCATTGGCAATGGCGCCGCTGTCGCTCCCTCCAATGAGGTATACCACGAGCCCGGTGGTGGCGGCTGCCCTCAAAATCTGGGGGCAGTGGAGGCGGCACAGGGGGGAAATGGGGGCCTCGGTGTGGACCCCAATACGGGGTAACCACCGGTTTGTCCCAGGGAGAATAGATGGAAGGTTTTCGGGGTGGCACAGGGCAGGGATAAGAAGTTTGGGGACCTGTTTGCGGATGGGAAGTTTGCGAGCCTGGGTGAGCTGGAGGAGAAGTATGGGCTCCCCCCCGGGGAACACTTTTAGGTATCTACAGGTAAGGGCGTTTGCCAGATGGCAAGTGGTGGAATTCCCGCTGCTGCTGCCATGCATGGTACAGGACAGGGTGCTCTCGGAGGGGGGGGGGGGAGGGAGGGAGGGGGGGGGGGGGGTGTTGAAGAGGGGAAGATCTCGGCAACTTACCAGGTGATGCAGGAGGAGGAGGAGGCCTCGGGTGGAGTTGAAAGGTAAGTGGGAGGAGGAGTTGGGGGAGGAGATTGAGGAGGGGACGTGGGCAGATGTCCTTGGGAGGGTGAACTCTTCCTCTTCGTACGCGAGGCTCAGCCTCATACAGTTTAAGGTGCTGCACAGGGCACACATGACCGGAACAAGGATGAGCCGATTTTTTTGGGGGTGAGGACAGGTGTGTAAGGTGCTCAGGGAGCCCAGCAAACCACACCCATATGTTCTGGGCATGTCCAGCGCTGGAGGAGTTTTGGGAGGGCGTAGAAAGAACGTTGTCGAGTGTGGTAGGATCCGGGGTCAAACCGGGCTGGGGGCTCGCAATATTTGGGGTTGCAGGGGAGCAAGGAGTGCAGGAGGTGAAAGAGACCGGTATTCTGGCCTTTGCGTCCCTGGTAGCCCGGCGAAGGATTCTTCTTCAGTGGAAGGATGCGAGGCCCCCAAGCATGGAATCCTGGATCAACGATATGGCAGGGTTTATTAAATTGGAGAGGGTGAAATTTGCCTTAAGGGGATCGGTGCAAGGGTTTTTCAGGCGGTGGCAACCGTTCTTTGACTTCCTGGTAGAACGGTAGACATTGGTCAGCAGCATCAGCAACCCGGGGGGGGGGGGGGAGCGGGGGGGGGGGTTCTATTTAATTTTTGTTTGTCTACACTGGGGGATCTGATGGGGTGTATCTATTTGCTATGTTTGCTATGTGTTAATTCGGGGTGTTAATTTATTATTTATGTATAGGGGGAGGGGGTACGGGGGTTGTTTTATTTTGTTTTGTATTTAATTCTATTGGGTTCCTTTTTCATTTTGTTGTTGATATTTTGTGAAAACTTCAATAAAAATTATTTTTAAAAAAAAATGGCTGCTGACACATACAAGTCAAAGTTCACCCATCAAGACCAAGGGAGTTCCTTTTACCATGTATCTGTTCATTACTGCGAAGTATAACTGCATTTTTCTTTCTTTATTTATTATGTTAATTGTGACATATGTTAATAGGCATTTTTTTCTCTGGCAGCAGCTCCCACTTCCCTCTGGGAACACCATTGACTGTGGACTGAGAGGGTTGCCTGGTGACAGAATGCCGGCCTAACTAATGAGGAGCATTGCTGGATTGATAAATGTCAGGATAGATTCGTACACCAATACCTTTCAATGAAGCGCCACATTTTTATCAAAGTAAAACATTTTATTAAAGCCAACATGTATTTTGAAAACTCTAAAGATTCACAGAAAGCAACAAATCTTTTCAGGGTCGTGAAGGGGAAACAGCCTCAAATTGCCTGCAATTGAAAAAAGGGGAAAGAAATGTTGGTTTAATTTGTGAATTATGTCCCATCAACAAAACTGCAGGAACGCACAGGTGGTAGTGACTGAGTATAGATGCAGTAGCAGAATGAAAAAGTGTGTCAAAAGTGGCAACAGTAGTTATTATATGACGACACTGGTCAAGCAGCCAGTGTGCCAATTAGGCAACTTAAGTGTTGAAAAGCTCAGTTATGGAGCTTGCAGCATTTGTTAAGAATGTCCTAACAGGATGTGGGAAAAACAGTTTTCGGTCCATGTGATGAATGATATCTGTATACGCATGTACCTTTAATGCGTAGGCCCCTTTAAGATCGGGCTTGGAACCCTGGGGGACTCCGCCTCTGGCTCCGCCCCCAGGAAACTGTATATAAGGTTACGTTCAGTAGGCAGCGTGCAGTGAGCACACTTCTCGGCAGCTGTCTGGTTCTCTGGTAATTAAAGCCTTTGAGTTATCAATCTCCTCTCCTGAGTTGTAATTGAGGGTATCTCAATTTAATTACCAGACTACATCAAGATGGACAGCGGTCTAAAGCCGGAGAAGCTCAATCTGGACGCTCGGTCGCCGGAGGCCACTGAAATTTTTAAATACTGGCTCCGGTGCTTTGAGGCCTATCTGAATTCCTCAGAGACTGAAGTTGATGGACCTCGCAAGCTGAGCTTACTCCATGCCCAGGTGGGCCACCGACTATCCTCCGTTATCGAGACAGCTACGACGTACAAAACGGCGGTCGAAACCCTACAGAAGCACTTCGTAAAGCCGATAAACGAGGTACACGCCAGACATTTGCTCTCGACCTGCCCCCAGCGCTCCAGGGAAACGCTAGATAAATACTTGGAGTGACTCACCGCGTTCGCCAGGAACTGCGACCATAAAATGGTGACGGCAGAAGTCCACATGAACTTACATATTCGTGATGCTTTCGTGTCCGGTATCTGATCCACATACATACGGCAGTGGCTCCTAGAAGACAGAGCGAAGGACCTCCAAGGCATGGTAACGCTCGCCTCTTCCCTGGAAGCGGCCCACCATAATCTCCGCACGTACTCTGCGGACCTTGCGAACCCCTCTCGATCCCTTCCCGACTCGGCCACGCTACAGGCCTGCGCTGCGCGGCGACCCGCTCACACCGGGGGCCCCCCATGCTATTTCTGTGGGCAATGCCAGCACTCACGCCAGCGTTGCCCGGCCCGCTCCGCTATCTGCAACGAATGCGGAAAGAAGGGGCACTTCGCGAAGGTCTGGCTGGCTGGGCCCAAAGGCCAGAAACAAAAGTCTCATTGGGCCCAGAAATCGAACTCCCGGGACCACAGGCCCCGCAATGCGGCCGCGCGGCCGCCGGACACGCCTACTTCTGACGCGTCATCGGCCTCGTGCGAGTCATGGGGGCGGCCATCTTGGTGGTGGCCATCTTCAAAACCCAAAACGTGCGACCGATGGCGGCGGCCATTTTGTGAGTCCGATTCAACCGAGGACTCTGACTGCCCGCAACTTGGAGCGATCACGCTCGATCAATCTCGGCCGAAGCACCTGCGAAACTCAATGATGCAGGTTCAAATCAACGGCCGCGACACCCCCTACCTTTTTGACTCCGGGAGCACGGAGAGTTTTATCCATCCGGACACGGTAAGACGCTGCTCCCTGAGCACCGATCCCGCTTCCCAAACTGTCGCCCTCGCATCTGGGTCTCATTCGGTCCAAATCACGGGGTATTGTGTCGCGAACCTCGCTATTCAAGGCGCCTGTTACGCCCGTTTTAAAGTTTATGTCCTCCCTCACCTCTGCGCCCCCCCTGCTGCTCGGTCTGGACTTTCAGTGCAGCCACCGAATCCTGACCCTGAAGTTCGGCGGACCCCTGCCCCCGCTCACGGTATGTAGCCTGGCGACACTCAAAGTTGCACCAACCCCCTCTTCGTGAACCTCACCACCGACTGTAAGCCCGTCGCCACCAGGAGTCGGCGGTACAGTGCCCAAGACATGACTTTCATCAAGTCAGAGGTTCAGCGGCTACTAAAAGAAGGGGTCATAGAGGCTAGCAACAGCCCTTGGAGGGCACAAGTACTGGTAGTCCGCTCTGGAGAAAAACAACGTATGGTGGTGGACTATAGCCAGACCATAAACCGCTTTACGCAACTCGATGCGTACCCACTTCCCCGCATAGCAGAAATGGTGAACTAAATCGCCCAGTATCAAGTATTCTCCACGGTCGACCTAAAATCGGCCTATCATCAACTCCCTATCCGCCCAGTGGACCGTCCCTATACGGCCTTCGAAGCAGCCGGTCGGCTCTTCCACTTCCTCAGGGTCCCTTTCGGTGTCACAAATGGAGTCTCCGTTTTCCAAAGGGCGATGGATCAAATGGTGGACCAGCACGGCTTACGGGCTACATACCCGTACAGGACCATGATGAAAACCTGAGGAAGTTCCTCCAGACCGCCCGGGCCCTCAATCTGACATACAATAAAGAGAAATGCGTGTTCCATACAACCCGGCTAGCCATCCTCGGCTACGTCGTGGAAAACAGGGCCCTAGGCCCAGACTCCGACTGCATGCGCCCCCTTAAGGAACTTCTCCTCCCCCGTAGCCTCAAGGCACTCAAACGGTGCCTGGGACTCTTTTCCTATTATGCCCAGTGGGTCCCCAGATATGCGGACAAAGCCCGTCCACTCATTAAGACCACGGTTTTTCCCCTGACGACTGAGGCTCAGTCGGCCTTCAGTCGTATCAAGGCCAATATTATCAAGGCCGCCATGCACGCGGTGGACGAAACTATTCCCTTCCAGGTCGAAAGCGACGCATCATACGGCGCCCTGGCTGCTACCCTTAACCAGGCGGGCAGACCAGTAGCGTTCTTCTGTCGAACCCTCACCACCTTGGAAATTCGACACTCTGCAGTCGAGAAGGAGGCACAAGCCATAGTGGAGGCCGTGCGGCACTGGAGGCACTACCTAGCCAGTAGGAGGTTCGCCCTCATCACCGACCAACGGCCGGTTGCCTTTATGTTCGATAACGCACAACGGGGCAAAATAAAGAATGATAAAATTCTGAGGTGGAGGATCGAACTCTCCACCTACACGTATGATATTACATATCGTCCGGGGAAGCTCAACAAGTCGCCAGGTGCCCTGTCCTGCGGCTCGTGCTCCAACGCGCAAAAAGACCGCCTGAGGGCCATCCACGATGACCTCTGCCACCCGGGGGTCACCCGGCTTGCCCATTTCATCAAGTCCCGCAACCTACCTTACTCCACCAAGGAGGTCAAGGCCATGACCAAGGCATGCCAGATGTATGCGGAGTGCAAACTGCACTTCTATCGACCAGACAAGGCTCGCCTGGTAAAGGCCTCTGGGCCCTTTGAGCGACTAAGCGTGGACTTCAAAGAGCCCCTCCCGTCCACCAACCACAACAGTTATTTCCTCACTGTCATCGATGAATTCTCCCGCTTCCCCTTCGCTGTCCCCTGCCCTGATACGACCTTGGCCTCCGTAATCAAGGTACTGCATAGCATCTTCACGCTGTTTGGTTTTCTCGCTTATATCCACAGCGACCGGGGTACATCGTTCATGAGCGATGAGCTGCGTCGATATCTGCTCAACAAGGGCATCGCCTCGAGCAGAACGACCAGCTATAACCCGCGGGGAAATGGGCAGGTGGAGAGGGAGAATGCGACAGTTTGGAAGGCTGTCCTTCTCGCCCTATAGTTAAGAAGTGTCCCACTCGCCCGCTGGCAGGAGGTCCTACCCGATGCCCTACACTCCATTAGGTTGCTCCTCTGTACGTCCACGAACGAGACCCCTCACAGCCGTTTGTTTGTCTTCCCCAGGAAGTCCACCTCTGGGGTCTCGCTTCCACGTTGGCTGACGACTCCGGGACCAGTTCTACTCCGGAGGCACGTGAGGAGCCATAAGACAGATCCACTGGTCGAGAGGGTCCAACTACTACACGCAGACCCTCAATACGCCTACGTCGAGCACCCCGACGGCAGGCAGGACACCGTTTCCCTGCGAGACCTGGCACCCGCTGGCTCGCCCACCGACGCCCCCCCTTCTACCGACACTCCCGCACCGGCTGCCGACTCCGACAGCGCCCCCCCCCCCCATAGCGCCCCCCCTCCCCCCAGCCGGCAACGGCACCAATCACCCTAGTCACCCCGGATACCCCCCCTGCTCCAATACGGGCAAAGGCTCAAACAACCGTGCTCCCGGATATACCACCACCGAGGACGACCGTATCCGCCGCACCACCGCCGGAGCTGAGAAGGTCGACACGGGCAATCAGACCACCCAAAAGACTGAACTTGTAATTCCACTTCACCCCCGACGGACTATGCGTTTTTTTTAAACAGGGGGTGAATGTAATGAATGATATCTGTATACGCATGTACCTTTAATGCGTAGGCCCCTTTAAGATCGGGCTTGGAACCCTGGGGCTCTGCCTCCGGCTCCGCCCCCAGGAAACTGTATATAAGGTTACGTTCAGGAGGCAGCGTGCAGTGAGCACACTTCTCGGTAGCTGTCTGGTTCTCTGGTAATTAAAACCTTTGAATTATCAATCTCCTCTCCTGAGTCGTAATTGAGGGTATCTCAGTCCAGGCCCTGGATGTGCTGGTAATTGCTGTAACAGAAAAATGTATCGTGAGCACACATTTATCATGGGGACGGGGAAGACGGGGGGCGGGGGGGGGGGGGGGGGGGGGGTTAGGGGGGGACAGCGGGTACAAAACAACTGCCACCCTATCACCTCCACCCAAAGTCCAATAATGGCAATTGATATCAGCATTGAAGATACACAACAAATTACTTCTAAGTGCAGGAGCTCTTGAGTACTGGTTGACTGCTACACAATTTGTGAACATGCAACATGAATTTCAGTGAAGATAATTGAACCAAAGCTTCTTTTTTAAACAATTTAGAGTGCCCAATTCATTTTTTCCAATTAAGGGGCAATTTAGCGTGGCCAATCCACCTACCCTGTACATTTTTGGGTTGTGGGGGCGAAACCCACGCAAACACAGTGAGAATGTGCAAACTCCACACGGACAGTGACCCAGAGCTGGGATCGAATCTGGGACCTCTCCGCCGTGAGGCCACAGTGCTAATCCACTGCGCCACCGTGCTGCCCAATAATTGAACCAAAGCTGATACGACCACACGTTGATTAAAACGTTTTGTGTTTTTGGATTCAGCATCGCTGTGTGTGATTGGGGGAATCCTGAAAGGAAAAATATCCCTAAAAAAGATAGGAATCAAACTAGACACCCAGATACCAGTACCAGCCTCCCCGAACAGGCGCCGGAATGTGGCGACTAGGGGCTTTTCACAGTAACTTCATTGAAGCCTATTTGTGACAATAAGCGATTTTCATTTTCATTTCATATCTTCAGCTACATTGCAAAATGCTCTCAGCTGCTGAGCACAGCACGTCAGAAAGGATCCTGCTTTTTATTTGAAAGGATTTAAACAAAGTCACCTTGTTCTTCAATCTCTGCTTAATCTTATCTTTATCCAGTCAGTGATTAGTGCATGACAACAGCTGCTTGCATTGTTCAACGACCACTGGCCCCCGTGGCAAGGAACTGGGGCAGTTGGTGGTAAAATTAGGATAAATTTACCAAATTTATTTTAAAGCTACATTGGCCAGAATTGCCTGACCCAGAAACGCTCAAAAACATGTGAGAAGATGTGAATCAAGCATCCCAACATCAGCAGGGACTCGCGCGATAGTTCAGTTGCAGGAGTGAGTCGGACGCATGACTTCCAACAATTAAGAAGCTAATTAAAAGGATTTGAACAGGAATTAACCTGGATTTTACGTTGTCCGTGTGATTTGTAGGTCGCCGACCAATCCGTTGTAGACGACCAATCCGTTTCTGCCAATTTGTCATCCAAGGGTGGGATGAAAACAGGCAGGATCAATGGCAGACTGAGTCGGTAGGAGTTGGTGAGGGTTTGGTGTGGACTTCTACTGGAGTTTTGTGAATGCTTTCACCGCCTTCTTTTGAGGCTTTTTCTGAACCTTTCAGGAAATTTTGGTCTTGTAAGATCCCTCTGAGATTTCTAAACCGTTGGCACCTGCAGTGCATGGGTCAGCCCATTTGTATCTCTGCAGATGGGTGCAGTGTATTATATAGGAGCATCTCCTCTGAAGTGGAAGACAAAAGAGAGGGGCGACCAGATGGTCACAGGCATCACCTCAGAGGAAGGCACAGGCACACCTTGTTCTGGGTCAGCAGGAAGGGTGAGGAGGACAGCCCTTCAGAACACACCATTATCCAGCTGCAAGGGTGTACAGGCAGTGACCCAACTACCTCAACATGACTGAAATCGAGTGCCACAGGAGGCTCCGCCGTTCAAGGGAAACCATCATGTCAATTTGCCAGATGATTAGGTCGGAGATAGCCTCCAACTGTGTGGGTGGACACCTAATTTCCACGGAACTCAAGGCCACACAAGAACTCATACGGGTTCTTGTTAAGTGGGTTCTATGTCCCACTTTTAGTTGCATCAGGCTGAGCCTTGCGCACGTGGAGGTGGAGTTGATCCTATGCAGTGCTTCGCTCCAGAGCCCCCACCCTATTTCGATCCCCAGGTCCTCCTCCCACTTCATTCTTGTTGCATCCAGTACGGTATCGGCCCTTTCTACCAGTCGGTCATACAAGTCGCTGCAGTTTCCTTTATCTAGTATGCTTGCATCCAGTAACTCTTCCAGTAATGTCTGTCGTGGCGGTTGTGGGTACGTCCTTGTCTCCTTTCGTAGGAGGTTTTTGAGTTGCAGGTACCTCAGGTCGTTCCCCCTGGCTAGCTGTTCGTCCAGTGTGTCTTTTACAAGTTCAACATAACCTACTTGCTGTTGTATCCATATCCCCATCAATAAAGAATTTGACACCAACAAACAGATTATCTAGTCATTTGACCCATTATTGTTTTCGAGCCCCCGCAGTACACAGTTTGGATGTCAATATAGTCAGCCCAGTCCTACTGATGATTACAATGTGTTTTCACAGATTTTTAAACAAAGGAAAACTTCCCAAGATATTTAATAGGTATTAATGGAAAATATCATATGAACTAAAGAAGGTGCACTTCGGACGGGTGACTAATGATGGGTTCAAAGGACGGTCCTAAAGGTGGAGAGGGAGATTTAGAAGTAGAGAGATTTAGAGAAGGACTGCCAGAAAATGCGATATGTTTGCCACCTTACGTATCTGTGTGCAGTCACTTTTCTCTGTCACGCTTTTCATGGTTGAACAGCCCAGTTCCTCCAGTCTTTTGTCATAATTCAGAACTCTAGCCCGAAAGATTAGCTTTATGGCTCTTCTTGTTCCACTCCAGGGCCTGAATTGGCTCCCTTGTGCCTCAGGGACCAGAATCAAACGCAGTGTGGTTTAAGCATGATTTCCTCCAACCTGGAGTCTTCTGTTTTAGCCATTATAGTTCAACATTTCTGCTGAGCAGCGCCTGAAAATAACAGATGTTATCCGAAGTGTGCCAGAAAATAGAGTTGTAAATGAAAGTGGTGCTGACTCCTTGTCCAGAAGTGTGATTCCCAATCAATAACATATTTATACAGGCCAGCTTTTATATTCTTAGCATGACCCTGAAAGCCAATAGCAAGTAAAGCGTGGAAAAGTAGAGGCCAAGGCTTCTTTCAACATATGCCTTAGCTTTTTGTTATAATTAGGACATAATTCTTACTTCTACGTCATTTATTCTTCCGATATTTCTCGGTCAGAACTTGGCTTGCAAGAGATGTTTTGCCAGTAACTGGAAAAATAGCACAGCTCTGTGTAGAAATAAATTATTCTTCAAGTGGAGGAAAAGCCATGTCAAATTATATATATATCATCAGCCTGGTCTAATATCAGTATCAAAGATCAACGGGGTGATGGGGTTTCCTGGAGTCTACTTAGATGAATTCAATATCCCCCATATGTATAAATATATTGGAGATAAATAGAACCCCGTGGAGATTCCAAATGTTAAAGACAGTCTCAGTTAGCTTCTGTTCCTGTATTAACCCTCCTCTTGTACAAACCCTGTTTCACTTCACCGTCATTTGCAGAGCTTTTAAACTGTCTTCTTTCTGGACGCCCTTCCCAAAATCTTTCAGCCTCATTTTCTTTGACTCTCTTGACTACTTAAACTTGCCTCTCCTATGGGCGCGATTCAGTGGACTTGAGTGTATGTCCGCTGAATGGCACATTTAGTGGGGTGTTTCTTGGTGCTATCTCGCTATTCAATGGCACTTTGCCATTTTTTGTGGCGTCGGGAAGATTCTCTCTGTCGCCGCAGCGCATGGAGGGAGAAAGGCTCCTTGCAGATCCAGGAGCTATTTTGGATGGCTGCCCTGACCTTCTCTTCCCTCCTTTCAGGCTCCCTGACATTTTTGACCCCTCCCCCCGATTCACGCCCCAACCTTGGGGAGGGCCTAGGGTACCGCCCTCACCCCCCACCCTCCCCTCTAGCTGGCAATACCCCGGCAGTGCCAGCCTGGCACTTGGGTACCCTGGCACTGCCAATGATAGGGCTCTGCCCAGCCTAGCAGTGCCACCTGGGCACCTTCGCAGTGCCAAGGAGATGGGAGGTCCCCCAGGTGCCATCACGCCTGGTCCACATTTGTGTGGACCAGTACTAAACGGCGCCCTGGCGAGGCCTCCCAGGTGAGTCCTGGGCACTGGGTGAATCCGGTGAATCCGGCTCATTTAAATATGCGGATCTAGCCCAAACCCAGCGATGGCTGCTGAATAGTCACCCTTGTTGTTAGATTCTTTGAGCATCTGAATGCCTTCCTGCAGCTCTGTACCATCTACGTGAGTTGCAGCGTCTGTTGGTGCCCTCTGCCCTTCCCATGTCGTTGCTGAAGTTTCTCCTCCCTCACTTCCCCCCAGATTAGAAGAGGTGTCCTCTGTCAGGCAGTTTTAAGTAACAATGAGCCCCCGATGCATTTCACCTCCATTGAGCTGCTGAGTAGCTGAATATCTATGGAACCCCGGCATCATCAGTAAAAAGAAAACAATGCAAATTGACGACTCTCTTAACAGCCTCGGCTGGATGTGTGCCACTAAGTTCTTGTCCTCACTTCCAGCTGTCCTGGGGAATAAAAGAACTCATCCAACAACAAGCAGATGTCGGGGAGCCATCCAAGTGCAAAATCTCCCTATTTTCTCAGACCCCACCAGCCATAGCGTCGTGGGGCTGGGAAAGTTCAGCCCCTGGCCCTGACCTCCAATTTGCAGACCTTTCAAGAGAAGCTTCTAAAAGTGCACCATCCCTATCCACATTGCTCCCCCTTAAGTTCGACTCCGATGGGGATCTCGATCTGCATCCACAGCAAGTTACCAAACCCCACATGCATCTTTTCCTGTTTTTAATGATGGTGATTTAATTAACATGAAGCATAATGTGATTCAGATGGCTGCTGCTCTGGTCACCAGTCATCTTTTCTGTTCCCAAAGGACCCTATGTAGCAGGTCTGGGCATGAATTCTACCGAATAATAGCTTTTCACATTATCTTGAGGCCAATCAAATAGCTCCCAGACTACCTGTCTATAATTAAACCATCTGTCAGGACACTGTTACACATTGGCAATACAATACACAAAATACACACACACTCACTACTCTCAACTACCTATTGCTTGAGGAGATGGGAAATTTGTCACCTCTGCTCTCCTGGTTGTCTCAGCTTTTCCTTTGTATTCACTTTGGAGATCAGAAGACAGCAAAGTTAGCATACAAACATTTAAGGGACTGGTATCAATTTCTTTCTTCCACCTCGGTATTCATCCTGTGAAACATCCTTGTTACAGTAGCAGAGAAAGGAATAGAAATGTTCATCTTAAGTGGCAATGGGTGTGGTTTACCGGCGTTGTCGTGCCTGACTTGGTGACACGGCGAGTCCGTTGAATTTCCCGAGAGGCCTTTCGCGAGATTCGGGACACGCAAGACATCTCACAAGATTCATCTGAACCTCGCTGAGTTCCAAATCAGCATATTTGAACGAGCCATTCAGCTCATTTAAATATGTCTGCGCCGGATTCTCCTGGAACCCGGGAACTAACGGACTCCCCAGCGAGGCCTGGACCAGGCACCATTTAGTACTGGTCCACACAACTGGGACCGGGCGTCACGGCACCTAGGAGGTTTCCCAGGCCATTGGAGATGCCTGGGTGGTCAGAGACAGGGCAGGGTGGTCCCCTGGCACTACCTCTGACACAGGGCACCTTGACACTGCTACCTTGCATGCCAGTGTGCCCAGGTGGTGGTGCGAGGGTGCCCATGTGCCAGGGTGGCACTGCCAAGGGTTTGGGCCTGAGGGGGGCCATGCCCATGGAAGGGGGGTGAGGTGGAGTATGAAGGACGTGTATGAAGGGGCCTTATAAAGGTTGGGGGGTTAACGGTGGGAACCTTGAAAGGGGGGGCATGAAAGAGGTGGTAGGGCGGCCTGAAAAGGTGGGCCCGCAGCGACCTCAAAGCAGGATGTCCTCACTTGGGATGGTGTGGGGTAAGGCCTACATGTGCGGGGGTTGACATTGCTCATGGGTGGGAGATGTGGGGGACCCTCAAGCTCACTTAGAGATTGGGACACCGTTTCAAAATGGCGGCCTGATCTCTGAGGAGTGGCTCTCACTGGCGAGTTCAGCTCCCAGTGTTGAAAAAGTATCTAAGTGTGGGCTTTACCAGGGAGAAACTCCCCAAGGCCCAAGAAAATGACTAAGAGTGCGCGGTTTACCAGCCGCGTCCCACTGGAATCGGGATGGGACACAGCCGATATATCCCGGGAGAGGCCTCCCCCGTGATTCCCGATGGTCGTTACAATCGCGACGTCGCGATCTGGATCCCACCCATAATGGGTGAGATCCAGTGTCACACCGTTAAGTGAGTTTAAAAACCCACTTAGCCATGCTGATGCTGGATGCCTCTCTGAGGAGACCCCAGCCGAGCATTGATACTGATCCCCACTAACGGGAACAAGGCAGACCGGCACTTGCGGGAATCTTCCAGGCGATCACAGGTCCCCAGATGGTCGGCCTCTGGACAGGCTGACACCCTGGCACTGCTGTTGCCACCTGGGCACCTTGGCACTGCCCTGTCTGTATGTGGTTGGGTCTGGGGGGGCTCAAGGACCCCCCAACAGGTGAGTTGGGGTGTTATGGTGATCTAGAGGTCTTGGGGGGTGGGGCGGGGGGGGGGGGGGGAAATTGAGCAATCGGGGCATCGTTTTCACCTCTTCCTGCACTGAGGAGATCCGCTCGATGAGAGTTCTTCAGTGTGGGATACGCTGCTAAGTGCGGCCCCGCCTAACTCGCCCAAAATTACACGTAGAAATTATTTGGTTGAATCGTGCCCAATATCACCATTGGTAACAATTTGCTATTGTTTTTTAATTTGCCTTTGCTCCATGTCCATTTGGATAAGGATGAGAACTGACATTTCTAACACCTCAGGATGGTCTAAAGCAGTGTTTATTTTCCAATATAGTCCTATTGTAACAAACACCAGGCACCAACAAAAACAAAACAACAATAAAGCAGCAGATAACTAAAGGTTGCATATTAGAGACCAACAGATAAATACATCATTGGCTGGATTCTCCAATTCGCAATGCCGGGATAGCGAATCGTGATCAGGCGGAGATTCGGGTGCCAGCTCCAGTTCCTCCCTGGCGACGATAACAAGGTTTGTGTCCTATGCCAGTGCAGGCATGCAATTTGCATACATTTAAATGTGATTAACAGGTTTGACACGGTGTGCTCCGCCCTTCCGCAATGCTCTGCTACTCTCAGGCGGGTGTGAATGAGTGGGAGTATTTACAAACGGAGATGGGGCATGATGGCTGTCGTGTTAAGCACGTTGAGATAACACGGGCTGCAACAGGATGCAGCTATAACTCAAGTAGACTCCAGACCTTGAGTTTAGTTCAACTTGATTTATTGAACCTGTCACAGTTAGCACAGTTCTATGTGAGTTCGACACTCTGCTAACCTAGCTGTGATTTCTCTGTCTAGACTGAACCAGACTAGCTCTTCTCCACGTGCTGTATGCGTTACATGATATGTACACTGGACTCACTCTGTAGATGTCCCTAGTGGAAAGAGGCGGAGTGTGAGTGCCTCGTGCCTTTTATAGTGGGAAACCACCTCCCAAGTGTTCTGCCTGCTGATTGGTTATCTCCTGTTTCCTGTGCTCATTAGCTGCCTGTCCGTACCTCATTAAGCGCCTGTCAGCATATCATGACATCTCTCCCTTTGAAAAGTTTTTTTGCAGCCTATGTGAAAGGCCTATGTGTAGGCTGTAAAACTAACATGTTTACATGAGATGACAGTTAAAACAAAAATGTACATATGAGAACAGGTGTCTAATTTGCAAAAACAGAGCATGGCAAACAAAACAATTGTTCGTAAGTCCAGTCTCTGGGGCTTGCGTCTGATCCGGGTCGACCGCCAGAGAGGTGGTGGCGGGGACGACGGCGCCTTGACAGGCGGGATGGAAGCCTGACTGGTGGCCTCGTAGTTCGAGGTGTCAGGACGTGGCACAATAACAGATGGAAACAACGAAGAATGTGGTTGCGGGCGGGCCACTCGCGCAGGGCCCGTCTGTTGCGCCGCACAACAGAGCCATCAGCCATACGCACAACATACGATCGTGGAGCAGCCTGTTGGACAACAACCGCTGGAGCTGACCAGCCTCTGTCAGGCAGCTGGATCCGGACCGTATCCGCCGGGGATAGCACAGGCAAATCAGTGGCATGAGCATCATAGCCCTGCTTTTGCTGGTCCCTGAGCTTCTGCACCTTCCGTAGCACCGGGAGGTGATCCAGATCAGGCAAGTGTATGGCTGGAAGAGTCGTCCACTGTTCATCAGGAGTTGAGCTGATGACATGCCAGTAGACAGAGGGGTCGGCCAATATGCAAGCAGCGCAAGGTTGACGTCGGAAGCAGAATCCGCAACCTTGCAGATGAGCTGCTTTACTATGTGCACCCCTTTCTCAACCTTCCCGTTGGACTGCGGGTAATGTGGGCTTGAAGTGATGTGGTTAAACTGACATAGCTGGGCATTCCTGGCTGCTGAAGCAAGGATCATTGTCACTCATGACAGTGAGGGGAATACCATGCCTGGAGAACGTCTCCTTACAGGCCTTGATGACGGTCCTGGACGTGAGGTCCGAGAGCTTCACAACCTCTGGGTAGTTGGAGAAGTAATCGATGATGAACACATAGTCACACCATTGGCGTGAAAGAGGTTGATGCCCACCTTAGACCACGGGGAGGTCACAATCTCGTGCTGCTGAAGCATCTCCTTACCCTGTGCTGGCTGGAAGCGTTGAGGACCATGATGAGATGTCCTGACTGATCCCAGGCCAGTAGACAGCTTGCCTGGCTCTGCGCCTGCACTTCTCTACACCAAGGTGCCCCTCGTGTATCTGCCTGAGCACCAAGTTCTGGAGACTGCGCGGAATGACGATGCGATCCAGCTTTAGGAGGATGCCATCAACCACTGTGAGGTCGTCCTTCACATTAAAGAATTGGGGGCACTGCCCTTTCTGCCAGCCATCGGTGAGGTGGCGCATGACATGCTGCAGAAGCGGGTCCTTGGCTGTCTCGTCGCGAATGCGGATCACCTTTTCATCCGACGCGGGGAGGTTGCTGGCCCACAGCTGCACCTGTGATTCGATCTGCGGGACGAATGCAGGGAGATCGGCAGGCAAGGTAACAAAGCGGGACAAGGCATCCGCAATAATGAGCTCCTTGCCCGGTGTGTACACGAGCTCGAAGTCACACCGTCTGAGCCGGAGCTGCAGCCGGGGTGTCATGTCATTCAGGTCCTTGTGAATGATGTGGACCAGAGGCCTGTGGTCCATCTTGATGGTGAACGTCGGCAGGCCGTACACATAATTGTGGAACTTGAGGATTCCAGTAAGCAGGCCCAGGCATTCCTTTTCGATCTGGGCGTACCGCTGCTCGGTGGGTGTCATCGCCCGTGATGCATAGACAACCGGAGCCCAGGATGAGGTGTCATCGCGCTGGGGCAACACCGCGCCGATGCCGTCCTGGCTCGCATCTGTCGAGATCTTCGTTTCCCTGTCAGGATCAAAAAAAGCCAACACAGGTGCAGTGGTGAGCTTGGCTTTCAGCTCCAACCACTCTGCTTGATGAGCTGCCTGCCACTCAAAGGCAGTGGATTTCTTTACCAGGTGCCTGAGGGCCGTGGTGTGTGAGGCCAGATTCGGGATAAACTTGCCCAGGAAGTTCACCATCCCTAGGAAGCGCAGCACCGTTTTCTTATCTTCAGGGGTCTTCATAGCTTCGATGGCCTTGACCTTGTCTGTGTCCGGGCGCATACCCTGCTGAGATATCTGGTCACCCAAAAACTTCAGTGTTGTCATGCCAAAAGAGCACATAGCCCTGTTCAGCTTGAGGCCATTGGCATGGACACGGTGAAATACCTGCTGGAGACGAGAGATGTGCTCTTCGGAGGTAGTGGACCAAATGATAACGTCGTCCACATACACACGACCCCTTTAATGCCCTCCATCATCTGCTCCATGATTCTATGGAAGATCTCCGAGGCCGAAACAATGCCGAACGGCATACGGTTATAGCAGTACCTGCCAAACGGTGTGTTGAAGGTGCAGAGCCTTCTGCTGGACTCATCCAGCTGGATTTGCCAGAACCCGTGTGATACATTCAGCTTTGTGAAAAACCGGGCTTGTGCCATCTCACTTGTCAGTTCCTCCCGCTTCGGGATGGGGTAGTGTTCCCGCATGATATACTGGTTTAGATCCTTGGGATCAATACAGATGCGCAGCCCCCCTCACGGTTTCTTTACACAGACCATCGAGCTGACCCAGTCAGTCGGTTCTGTGACTTTGGAGATAATGCCCAGGCCGCAGCAGGATCTTGTAGCGATATGGCAGAGTGCCCATCCCGTCAAATACATCCGGATATTGAGCGAGGATATCATCAATGCCGGCTTGAAGATCCACGTTGGGGGAGGTCATCGTGTAGACCCGCTGCACCAAGTTTAGCTGCTTGCATGCATGTGCGCCGAGCAGGGAGGCCCTGTCTGGCTTGACGATTTCAAACCTGAGCCTCGCATGAACGCTTCTGTTGGAGACAAGCAGATGGCAGGATCCCAGTGCTGTGATAGCGTTGCCGTTATAGTCCAGGAGCTGGCAGGCTGCTGGAAGGAGCTTGGGTGGCTTTTTGATGCAGTGGAAATCCGCCTGTGAAAGGAAATTGGCAGAAGCACCTGTGTCCAGCTTGAACTGGTTAGAGCACTGATTAACTTGCATCACCGCACGCCATTCGTCCGCAGAATCCACAGTGAGGATGGGCAGGCTCCGTGATGCTGTTGGCGAGGCATGCTGACGCGTGGTGATGATGTCCACATGGTAGGGGGACTCCGGGCAATCGTCCTCCCGATCCGTGATACTGCCAGGATCAGAATCCTGTAAACCGCGCTGTACACTCCGAACACGCCTGCGTTGGAGTTAGGAGCGCTGGCCCTTGACTGGTGGTGCAGACCTGCACAAAGCTGCATAGTGTCCAGGCTTCCCGCAATTCAAACAGCGCCTGCCTCTTGCAGGGCAGTGTTTCTTTAAATGGACGGCGCCACAGTTCGGGCACGTTGTGACGTTGTTACGCTCCGTGCGTCATCGCACATGCGCAGTGCGGTTGGCAGACGTTCGCACCTGTGCAGCGTGTTGGTCAGCCGCTTCGTTATCCCATTCGCATCGCGCATGCGTGGGGCTCCGGGAAGAGCGCGCAAAATGGTCGCTTCCATCAAGGCTGAGGCGCTGCATCCGGGCGATGGCCTGCACACTCTCTGCCTCGTGTGAGGCAAGTTTCTCAGTTTCAGCCGATTTGTATTGGGAATGCCGATTTTTGGCGTGCTCATGCACTGTACACGTTTTGATTGCGACTGACAAGTCATATGTTTGATTTTCAAAAGCTGCTCCTTCAGCGGATCGGAGTGACCGCCAAAAACTATCTGATCCCTGATCATGGAGTCAGCAATGTCACCAAAGTTGCAGGACAGCGCTAGTAGACGGAGATTGGTTAGAAAGGAGTTGAAAGATTTGTCTTTACCTTGTCGGCATTGCTTAAAAATATAGCGCTCGAAGATTTCATTGGTGTCCACTTCACAATGACTGTCAAACTTATCCATGATGGTCTGAAACTTCGTCTTGTCCTGGCCGTCGGCGAAGTTGAACGAGTTAAAGATTTGGATGGCTTGATCCCCCGCAGTTGGTAGGAGGAGTGCGATCTTTCTGGTATCAGACGCGCCCTTGAGGTCTGAGGCTTCAATGTACAGCAGAAACCTTTGCTTGAAGGCCCGCCAGTTGGCACTGAGATTGCCGGAGGTCCGCAGCAGTTGAGGAGCCTGGATCGTCTCCATGGTGCCGGGATGTCTTTGCTGGTCGTCACAGAACAGATTGAGGTAAACCACCTAGATAAAGCAGACTTGTCGTGTTAAGCCCGTTGAGATAACACGGGCTGCAACTGGGTGCAGCTATAACTCAAGTAGACTCCAGACCTTGAGTTTAGTTCAACTTGATTTATTGAACCTGTCACAGTTAGCACAGTTCTATGTGAGTTCGACACTCTGCGAACCTAGCTGTGATTTCTCTGTCTAGACTGAACCAGACTAGCTCTTCTCTACGTGCTGTATGCGTTACATGATATGTACACTGGACTCACTCTGTAGATGTCCCTAGTGGAAAGAGGCGGAGTGTGTGTGCCTCGTGCCTTTTATAGTGGGAAACCACCTCCCAAGTGTTCTGCCTGCTGATTGGTTATCTCCTGTTTCCTGTGCTCATTAGCTGCCTGTCTGTATCTCATTAAATGCCTGTCAGCAAATAATAACAATGGCTGCTGAAGGGGAGCGGGAAGGTGAGCAAAATTTTTTAAAGTCTTCAAAATTGTTAGGCTTGCTGCGGGGTGGCTCCCAGGGCCGGGGGGAGCAGCGGGGGCAGTGGGCAACTTGGTGACAGGTCCGTGGATTCAGATTGCGCCTCTTGTGGTCATGGTGACTGGGATCAGACCTCCATCGCTGCAGTATTTGTTTTAAACACACCGATTTGGTACAAGTTACAGGCCCCTGGATGTTTACTCTGCTGACTATTCACTATGACCTGGAAATGTATCGAGAGTCTCTGGGGATTTTGGAGCCCACCCAGGCCGTCCTTCCGGAGTCCCTCAGACCCCAGCTGACTCATTAACAGGATGGGCGTGGCCAAGCTCAATCAGTGACACACCAGGTGCTGCCACTCGTCAATTCACTCATCAGAAGCACAGCCGCACTGCAGAGGAAGCAGGGCAATAGCAGAGTTCACCCCAAACAAAACCATGGCCTTTGGCACCCTTCCTGGCACACTGCCCCTCTCAGGACAGAGGCCTCACCAGTGACACTATCAGCTAGTCCACTCCGCAGTCTCCAAGCCCTGCCTGCCCATCACACCCCTGCTCCCATCCATCCTGCCCCGGTGAGGTTGTCACAACCTGTGTGTCACACCCAGGACCCACATCACACTGCCGCTAAGCTCCCAGCAGATGCACAATTCCTTCCTTCAACCCATCTGTAGGACCTGCCCGCACATAAGCCGGTATGCATGGAGGCGATTGGTGGCACATCACTGACCCTCTCCACCACACAACCAGGTGCCACCCTGCTGGTGGGATAACACATGGCCCACCCAATTAGGACACCCACAATAGAACAACTGGGGAAACACAACAGGTGCCACAGAGCCTATCGCTGACATAGGTGGCAGCAGCTACCAGTACCCCTGTAGACAGGGACAGGTGGTGAGGATAAAGGCTCCCCACATCACAGGCCGGTGCCACTCACTGATGGGGACAAGGGTGTAGCGCAGACAACATATCGGGGAGTGCGGCTGAGGGGTGCAGGTGGTTTTCAGGGCAACATGTGGAGGGTGGAGCTGAACTGCAACTCATGGTCACCATGTAGCCTATTTGATTTGGAAGGGCAAAGGAATTCTCATCTTGGTAATATGTCTCTTTCTCCCCCCCTGCAGAGAATGAAATTCGGAATACAGCCACAAATGCTCGCTAACTGCCCTGTTACGACTCCCTGGGCTAGTGCAAGGTCAATTCCAGCTCCACTTGAATTAACCAATAACTCTCAGAAAAATACCAAAATCTTTGGCCCTTGGTTGCCCAATAATTACAGTCACCAGGTTTGTAAATGTAAACACAATTACTGTTTATTAATAACAAGAACTGTAATGAAATATGCAGCAAATACAACTGGCTAACTATTATCTAATTCCCCACTTTAACTTGCCCTCCACCCACTACATACACATACACAAGACAGGCAAATACAGAGGGGAAGAAAGGGGTAAAAAAAAATCATAAGTTAAAAAGAAAAAACGAGTTTCTGTTTCAGATGGTAGTTTTTAGCACCTTACTCCTCTTCAAACCTTGAACATAGAACATAGAACATAGAACAATACAGCGCAGTACAGGCCCTTCGGCCCACGATGTTGCACCAAAACAAAAGCCATCTAACCTACACTATACCATTATCATCCATATGTTTATCCAATAAACTTTTAAATGCCCTCAATGTTGGCGAGTTCACTACTGTAGCAGGTAGGGCATTCCACGGCATCACTACTCTTTGCGTAAAGAACCTACCTCTGACCTCTGTCCTATATCTATTACCCCTCAGTTCAAAGTTATGTCCCCTCGTGCCAGCCATTTCCATCCGCGGGAGAAGGCTCTCACTGTCCACCCTATCCAACCCCCTAATCATTTTGTATGCCTCTATTAAGTCTCCTCTTAACCTTCTTCTCTCCAACGAAAACAACCTCAAGTCCATCAGCCTTTCCTCATAAGATTTTCCCTCCATACCAGGCAACATCCTGGTAAATCTCCTCTGCACCCGCTCCAAAGCCTCCACGTCCTTCCTATAATGCGGTGACCAGAACTGTACGCAATACTCCAAATGCGACCGTACCAGAGTTCTGTACAGCTGCAACATGACCTCCTGACTCCGGAACTCAATCCCTCTACCAATAAAGGCCAACACTCCATAGGCCTTCTTCACAACCCTATCAACCTGGGTGGCAACTTTCAGGGATCTATGTACATGGACACCTAGATCCCTCTGCTCATCCACACTTTCAAGAACTTTTCCATTAGCCAAATATTCCACATTCCTGTTATTCCTTCCAAAGTGAATCACCTCACACTTCTCTACATTAAACTCCATTTGCCACCTCTCAGCCCAGCTCTGCAGCTTATCTATATCCCTCTGTAACCTGCTACTTCCTTCCACATTATCGACAACACCACCGACTTTAGTATCGTCTGCAAATTTACTCACCCACCCTTCTGCGCCTTCCTCTAGGTCATTGATAAAAATGACAAACAGTAACGGCCCCAGAACAGATCCTTGTGGTACTCCACTTGTGACTGAACTCCATTCTGAACATTTCCCATCAACCACCACCCTCTGTCTTCTTTCAGCTAGCCAATTTCTGATCCACATCTCTAAATCACCCTCAATCCCCAGCCTCCGTATTTTCTGCAGTAGCCTACCGTGGGGAACCTTATCAAACGCTTTGCTGAAATCCATATACACCACATCAACTGCTCTACCCTCGTCTACCTGTTCAGTCACCTTCTCAAAGAACTCGATAAGGTTTGTGAGGCATGACCTACCCTTCACAAAGCCATGCTGACTATCCCTGATCATATTATTCCTATCTAGATGATTATAAATCTTGTCTCTTATAATCCCCTCCAAGACTTTACCCACTACAGACGTGAGGCTCACCGGTCTATAGTTGCCGGGGTTGTCTCTGCTCCCCTTTTTGAACAAAGGGACCACATTTGCTATCCTCCAGTCCTCTGGCACTATTCCTGTAGCCAATGATGACATAAAAATCAAAGCCAATGGTCCAGCAATCTCTTCCCTGGCCTCCCAGAGAATCCTAGGATAAATCCCATCAGGTCCCGGGGACTTATCTATTTTCAGCCTGTCCAGAATTGCCAACACCTCTTCCCTACGTACCTCAATGCCATCTAATCTATTTACCTGGAGCTCAGCATTCTCCTCCACAACATTATCTTTTTCCTGAGTGAATACTGACGAAAAATATTCATTTAGTATCTCGCCTATCTCTTCAGACTCTACACACAACTTCCCATCCCTTGACTGGTCCTACTCTTTCCCTAGTCATTCGCTTATTCCTGACATACCTATAGAAAGCTTTTGGGTTTTCCTTGATCCTTCCTGCCAAATACTTCTCATGTCCCCTCCTTGCTCGTCTTAGCTCTCTCTTTAGATCCTCCCTCGCTACCTTGTAACTATCCATTGCCCCAACTGAAACTTCACACCTCATCTTCACATAGGCCTCCTTCTTCCTCTTAACAAGAGATTCCACTTCTTTGGTAAACCACGGTTCCCTCGCTCGGCACCTTCCTCCCTGCCTGACCGGTACATACTTATCAAGAACACGCAGTAGCTGATCCTTGAACAAGCTCCACTTATCCAGTGTGTCCAACACTTGCAGCCTACTTCTCCACCTTATCCCCCCCAAGTCACGTCTAATGGCATCATAATTTCCCTTCCCCCAGCTATAACTCTTGCCCTGCGGTGTATACTTATCCCTTTCCATCCTTAACGTAAACATCACCGAATTGTGGTCACTGTCCCCAAAGTGCTCACCTACCTCCAAATCCAACACCTGGCCTGGTTCATTACCCAAAACCAAATCCAATGTGGCCTCGCCTCTTTTTCGCCTGTCAACAAACTGTGTCAGGAAACCCTCCTGCACACACTGTACAAAAAACGACCCATCTAATGTACTCGAACTATATCTTTTCCAGTCAATATTTGGAAAGTTAAAGTCTCCCATAATAACTACCCTGTTACTTTCGCTCTTATCCAGGATCATCCTCGCCATCCTTTCCTCTACATCCCTTGAACTATTTGGAGGCCTATAGAAGACTCCCAACAGTATGACCTCTCCTTTCATGTTTCTAACCTCAGCCCATACTACCTCGGAAGATGAGTCCCCATCTAGCATCCTCTCCACCACCGTAATACTGCTCTTGACTAGCAGCGCCACACCTCCCCCTCTTTTGCCTCCTTCTCTGAGCTTATTAAAACACCTAAACCCCGGAACCTGCAACATCCATTCCTGTCCCTGCTCTATCCATGTCTCTGAAATGGCCACAACATCGACGTCCCAGGTACCAACCCATGCTGCCAGTTCCCCTACCTTATTTCGTATACTCCTGGCATTGAAGTAGACACACTTCAAACCACCTACCTGAACACTGGCCCCATCCTGCGACGTCAAATCTGAGCTCCTGACCTCTGTACTCTCATTCTCCCTTACCCTAAAACTACAATCCAGGTTCCCATGCCCCTGCTGCAATAGTTTAAACCCCCCCAAAGAGCACTAACAAATCTCCCCCCCAGGATATTTGTGCCCTGCAGGTTCAGATGTAGACCATCCTGTTTGTAGAGGTCCCACCTTCCCCAGAAAGAGCCCCAGTTATCCAGAAATCTGAATCCCTCCCGCTTGCACCATCCCTGTAGCCACGTGTTTAATTGCTCTCTCTCCCTATTCCTCATCTCACTATCACGTGGCACGGGCAACAACCCAGAGATAACAACTCTGTTTGTTCTAGTTCTGAGCTTCCAGTGCTTTCAGTTCAAGGTTTTACTGTAGATTCATTCAGGTTTCTGTAGTTTCAGAGAGAGAAAGAGTAGGTTCTTGTCTTTGCTTGCAGCCTGTAATGGTTCCGCTGTGGATTCTTTCATTCAGGTTCTCTGCAGCTTCAGGAATACAGCACATTCAGCCTTTATGGAGAGGGAGAGAAAGTGGGTCCTTGTCTTTCTGTGTCGAGGAGTCAACTGCTCCCTCAGGTCTCTGAGAACAAACCACCACCTGTTACCGGATAGAGTACGGCCTTTTGGCCTCCAGCCAATCAATCAAACTGAGTCCCACCCCATCTCTCTCTCTGGTGCCGAAAAACCTGAAGCCCCTGTTCAAACTATCAGAGACTAGCAGAGTGATCTCGACTATAACTTCCGAATTCCTCATTCTCTCTGCTGCTTGACCGAAAGATGCATGTCCATTAATCACCCATGGATCTAAAATGATTATGGCAAAATAAAAGGAAGGGGAAATAAGGGAATAAACAGGAAGGACCCTTTCAAAGTGGCTGCAGCTGGCGTTACGAACGCGCCGAGGCTGAAGGAACAGGGCCTGCTCCGGGAGGACTTTATACAAGAGGAGCCTGCTCCAGAAGAGCTGGCCATTCAACAGGCCGAAGAAGAGTTGGGAAGGAGACTCCACATGAGAGCACGTGTATACCGTCGGCATCTGCCCTTCGAAGAGCTACCGGACCGGGTGTGCCTCCGAAGACTTTGGCAAACAAAAAGAGACCATGCGCCAACTTGCTAGATGGTGGCCCACCTGGCACTGCAGAGGTTTGGAGGAGGACACCCACTCTCGATGGTCGTCGAGGTGATGGTCACCTTGAATATTTATGCCTTTGGGTCTTTCCAGGGACCGGGCGGGGACCTGTCTGGGATCTCGCAGATCTCTGGGCAAGGTACCCCAGATGGGCCTGCATATGAATAACCTTTAAATATTTGGTGAAGTTAAATTTCCATTGTATTCACTTTCTGGAATCTGGAATGGCTACATGAGCATAATGCTGTGGTCTATACAGCTGCTTCCAGAAGGAAATGTTTACATTTCATTATCTGGCAAAGCAACTGAGTTGTGGGGTCCAGCAACATATCAAAGTCCTGTTCATCTAGATACCTGGTGAGCAGAGTCAAAACGGAGCTCAAGGCCAAAATTGGTGTGCAGAAGGGGAAGGTTATAGATAAAGATTTTTTTGGGGGGGGGACCGACTTGATCATCATCACCAGTAGGATGACCCTTCTAGAAATAGGTCTTCCCAAGATGGGGCATCATATATCTCCTGTAAGTGAATGTATTCATAAGTATCATCTTTCCACACAGCCTGTGCTGTCATCTCTTCACAAATTAAGGCTCCAGAATTGCATTTGCCAGTACCAACCAGAAGAAAAAGTAGCATTAGCAAGAGAGATATTCACCGTACTTCCATTTCCGCAGCATTTGCGACCATATTGGATTGGGATGGACAGCAAGTTTGACTTGAAGGGTAGGAGCACAATAGCTCAGCAGGCGACTTTCAAAAAAGTCTTGGAGATATTGAACGAAAATCCAGCTGAAGGCAGCCTTTCTTGAAGCATGGTATGGCACGGTGGCACAGTGGTTAACACTGCTGCCTCACAGCGCTAAGAACCCAAGTTCAATTCCGGCCTTGGATCACTGTCTGTGCGGAGTTTGCACTTTCTCCCCATGTCTGCGTGGGTTTCCTCCGGGTGCTCCGGTTTCCTCCCCACAGTCCACAGATGTGCAGGTTAGATTCGTTGGCCATGCTAAATTGCCCCTCAATGTCCAGAGGTTAGGTGGAATGGGGCGGGAATTGGGCCTGGGTGGAGTGCTCTTTCAGAGGGTCGGTGCACACTCGATGAGCTGAATGGCCTCCTTCTGCACTGTAGGGATTCTCTGATTCAATGTGTGAGCAGAGCCTGGACATGTGTATGGTTGCATTTCGTTTATTTGACTTGGAGGAGAGCTCAATGAGCAGAATTTGGATTCTGTGGTCAAGACCACCAACAAGCTGAAGTGCCTGGACAAATCAGCAAGCTAAACAGAAAGGCTTCTTCAGCCTGAGATCTGAAATGCAACAAGTGTCACGTTCTGCAGCAAAAACAATGGCAACCTGAGCAGGCGGGACAAAAGAAAACTGAGTGCATTACAGTGGGACTTTCACACTTTCTGGTGACAACCTGCAGCAGTGTACAAAAATTGACTTTGACACATGAGGAGCAATACAACAATACAGAAAACCGCACTTCAGGAATAAATGCAGAAATTGATATAAATGCACCACCCTGAACTCCAGCAAACCAATGCGTTATAACAAAAGGGCATGTCTTCAGCAATGTGTGGCAAGGCAGCCTGCAGAGTTCACTGGATTGGCTTTTATCTTGAAGACGAGCAGTGGTGTTCTACCTGGTGTATGGCCAATATATATCTCTCAACCAACATCACAATCAAGTGACCGGGTTGTAAACACAGTGCTGTCTGTGGGATCTTGCTGTGTATGAATCGGCTTCTGTAGTTGCCGCATTACACAAGTGACTTGATTTCAAAGTATTTCCCTCTTTGGAACCTCGTAAGGGTGTGAAAGTTGCTTGTATCAATTCAATCTTTCTCTCCCTACTGACCTTTGGTTTGAGATGGCGTCTGATGGCTACAGGCCCTGAGCTACTTGGAGATTGCGGTAATAGGAGATGTGCATTAATGAGATATTACTCTTACTGCAATTATAATATCAGCGTGTCAACAGATGGTGCGTCATGGTAACATCCTAAAGCAAGTTTTTACTGGCAGTGTGGCAACACCTGTTCATTGTAATCATCATCCACTTTGATTACATGACCTGGAAACCGTAGTGGTTATTGCCTGGTTAATAATATAAACATGCTTTTTCAAAGAAGGTGACATTCAAATTATTAATTACTATTTCCCAGTAGGATCATATTAATCAGCAAATTGTCTGTGAGAATGAAATCAGAAGAGTGAGTTTACATTTTTCTGTTACCCCGGAATCTGAAGTGTGGAAATAGGGACGTTTGTTCAACTCATTGTTGACAACAAGATGGAGGTTCCATTAAAATTAGCAATGCTATCGTAAGCACGGACCACTTAAAAAAGAAAATTTGGAGTACCCAATTCATTATTTCCAATTAAGGGGCAATTTAGCGTGGCCAATCCACCTACTCTGCACATCTTTGGGTTGTGGGGGAGAAACCCACGCAAACACTGGGAGAATGTGCAAACTCCACACGGACAGTGACCCAGAGCCGGGATCGAACCTGGCACCTCGGTGCCGTGAGACTGCAGTGCTACCACAGTGCGATTCACGCGACGACGCCCCGACGCCGGTCCGCCGATTCTCCGGCTCTGTGCGGCCTCCCGGCGATTCTCCGCGCCGGATGGGCCGAGTGGCCGCCGAGAAGGGCTGAGTCCCGCCGGCGCCGTTCACATGTGGTGTTACCCGGCGGGACCTCGCCGCCCATCCTGCGGGGGGCAGCCTGGTGGGGGAGGAGGGGGATCCGACCCCGGGGGGGGGGCCTCCACCGTGCCCTGGCCCGCGATCGGAGCCTAACGATCGGCGGGCTGGCTTCTCCTGCTGGGGGCCTCTTTTACTCCGCGGCGGGCCCCTGTAGCTTTCCGCCATGTTGCATCGGGACCGGGGCGGAGAAGGAAACTAGCACGCAAGCACGAGTTCGCGCTGGTCACAACGCGCATGCGCGAATTCGCGCCGGCCGCAGTGCGCATGCGCAGACCCCCGGCGCCCGTTTGGCGCCGGTATCGGCAGCTGGAGCTGTGTGAGTTGCTCCAGTGCCATGCTGGCCCCCTGTAGGGTGCAGGATCGCTGGTCCAGGGGGCCTGTTGACGCCATCGTAAAATGCAACGCCGTTTACTAAGCCTCAGGATCAAGAATCCCGCCCCATATCTGTGGATCGGGTGCCATTTTCAAATGTCGCCTTGAGCTTTCAACCCCCCTCAGCCACCCCACTGTGGCCTCTGGACTCCCCCACCCCTCCCACCACTGCACCCAATTTACCTCTTACTGGATCCTCGAGCCCCCCTCCCTCACCCCACCTCTTGAGAGCATGGAACCCCCGGGGCCGATCCCTGGCATGGCAACCGGGCACCTTGGCACTGCCAGCCTGGCACTGTGGCAGTGCCACTGCCAGCCTGGCAGTGCCACACAGAACCAAAGTGCCCGGGTGCCAGTAGGAGTATTAGGGTACCACCCTGCCCAGGGCCTAACCACCCGGGGGTCACTAATGGCCTGGGTGACACCCAGGTGCCGTTATGCCTGGTCCATGCGATGGTGAGATCTCCCAGGTGTGGCTGTTAGTTCCTGGGCCCCGGGAGGATATTCATAGAATTTACAGTGCAGAAGGAGGCCATTCGGCTCATCGAGTCTGCACCGGCTCTTTGAAAGAGCACCCTACCCAAGCCCACACCTCCACCCTATCCCCATAACCCAATAACCCCACTCAACCAACACTAAGGGCAATTTTGGAAACTAAGGGCAATTTAGCATGATCAATCCACCTAACCTGCACATCTTTGGACTGTGGGAGGAAACCAGAGCACCCGGAGGAAACCCACGCACACACAGGTAGAATGTGCAGACTCCGCACAGACAGTGACCCAGCCGGGAATCGAACCTGGGACCCTGGAGCTGTGAAGCAATTGTGCTAACCACTATGCTACCGTGCTGCCCACATATTTAAAAGAGACCAGCGAGGGTGGGATCGAGCTTTCGTTAAATCTCACGAGGCGCTTTGAGATTCAACGGCCTCGTGGCATCACCAAGCCAGGCGGGACAAGGCCATTAAATCGCGCCAAATATCTTGCCCAATTTCCATTGTTCCTTGTTGAGCACCGGTGAGTCTTAAGCCATTAGAAAGGCCAGTAGCAGTGCAGGGCAGGGAGCGTTTCTTCTGTGTGGGGAGTTGTTGGGGGGATGGTGTTCACGGGGGTTGGTGTTCCTGAGGGGGCTTCTATTTTGAATTTTTTGTATTGGCGTGCCTTTTTTATAGAGCACCCAATTTTTTAAAACCTAAGTTGCTGACGGGGCAAACTCAATCAGTGACATAATTGAACCTGCTCCTTCATTTTTTTTGGCTATGAGCCGCCATTGGGGCCAACACGTTTGACGCCATTTCTTCCGCCCGCGCTGCCACTTAGCCAGAAAATGGGTAAGTTCAGCCCCTGGAGTGGGCCCTGAACCTGGAATCTTGTGAATCAGAGGTGGGAGTGACATCCGCTGGATTACAACTGACAGACAAACATAGGAATTAGGAGGAGTAGGCCATTCAGCTCCGGGAACCCGCCTTACCATTTGATGAGATCATGGCAGATCAGATTGTGACCTCTATTTTTCTGTCTGCCTCCATACCCTTTGATTCCCTGGTCAGTTAGGAATCTAACTCAGCCTTAATAACCTTCAATGTTTGTGCCTCCTCTGCTCTCTGGGGCCAAGCTGTCCAACCTTTCCTCTTAGGGCCTCCTCATCCCAGGAATCAGTCGAATGAACCTTCTTTGAACTGCTTCTAGTGCTGCTCTATCCATTCTTTAGTAAGGAGAGGTTTCTGTGCACAGTACTCCAGATGTGGCTCACCAACACCCTGAACAACTGTAGCAACACTTCCAGACATTTAGATTCCACCCACCCCGCAATAAACAACATTCCATATGCCTTTCTATTCACTTGCCGTCCCTGCATACTAACTATGTGTGACTCATGTATAATGACACCCAGATCCCTCTGTACCACTGAGTTCCACAATCTCACTCCATTTAAAAAAAAATGCTGCTTTTCTATTCTTCCTACCAAAATGAACAAGTTTACACTTTCCCACGTTATACTCCATCTGCCCATTTTTTTGCCCACTCACTTCACCTTTCTCTGCCCTTTTACAGACTCTCTTGGTGGCATTTTCCATATCTCCCTGCGTCTTTTGTGCCACTGCCGATGGGGATCCCGTTTTATGCCGGGGAACCCGCGGCGGGATTTGCCATCAGAGGGACCGGATGATCCCGCTGGTGGGAAAGGCCAGAAAATTCCGGCTGTTATGTCATCTTCGCAGCTGACTCTCCTGCATAGCCTTGTGTCACCAGCAAATATAACAACCAAACATTCGGCCCTTGTTGCCTTTTTTTACCCTTTATGCGAACCACAAGCTGTTTCTTACATTGACCAAATGACCACACAACCAGTATGTTAGCTCAAAAACACAGTTTATTATTAACACAGGACTTGTATCTCTATGCAATAATACACGCGGCTCCGTACTAAACTACACCTAACGACTAAGATGACCTTTACTTAACTTCGAGTGACCGGCACTGTGCGAGATAAGGCCTTTATCCAGGTTCACGTGGTCGGTTGGAAGTTGTTGGGTTCATCTCAGCTGGGCTTGTCCTTCAGGAATAGTCGTGGGTCCTTGAACTTGGTTGTTCTGCTACAGTTGGTGGCGCACAGGCCGGTCCCAAAAGAGACAGATCTCTAGTGGGCAGGGCTTTTTATCCTTTTTCTCTTTCGCGCCCTTTTGGGTGGTCCTTACTCCAGGTCCAAAGGATCGATAGTTTTCAATCACCCTCATCGATCTCAGCCAATTAGGGGGTGGATACCTTGATAGCTGGGCGGGTCCCAGCTATCATTGTCCCAGGCATGTAGGCCTTTCCAAATAAGGGGGGGGGGGTGGTGCCAGTTAGTCTGCTACTGTTGTAACTCCTTGATTCAAACTCTATTGCCCTGGGGGAAATGGTGGTCGACTCTTAATGGATACAAGTTTCAGCCAAGTCTGGTTTCTTTGCACAATACACAGAGGTTGTGGACCTGTCTGTGTCCCAAATTGACCACAATTCCCATGATCCTTTGCAGGTGGCCATTTTACATGGCTACATTCCATCCTCTTGATCCTGAACGCGAAGCATGGTGGATCACAGTCCTTTTTTTTTAAATTAAGGGGCAATGTAACATGGCCAATCTACCTAGCCAGCACATCTTTTGGGTTGTGGGGGCGAAACCCACGCAGACACAGGGAGAATGTGCACACTCCACACGGACAGTGACCCAGAGTCGGGATCGAACCTGGGAACTCGGTGCCGTGAGGCAGCAGGGCTAAGTGGATCACAGTCTTGATCCCATAGTCTACCTTATTAAGCCGGCCACTGGTCAGTCAGTTCAGGTCCTACTCTACTCTGTCCTAAATGTATTGCACAATTTTACCTAATTCATTAATATTACATACATTCATTAAAACAATTCACTATAACTGGCTATTTTATATCCAAATTAAATTCATATAAATTAATTGAACTTAAATTCATACTGAACGGTTGGTTGCTAACTGAACTTTCTAAACTACACTCATGCTGCTGGTTTTACCTAACGAACTTGTCTATAACACAAAATCTACAAAACTTAAACAGCAGCACCACATTCTTCCTTCTTATCACATTTCATCGGTACAGAGGTATAAACGGTCCACTTAGCAGTGGTTATCACAGTTTTTGTAAGTTGTACATTCTTAGTAGAGTTCTATTAGATTCCAAAGAGGGGGGTTCGAACTGTGTATATAGGGGGCTGGGAGGCTTTTGCCTTCCATTTGCGGAGTTTGAATGTGAGGACTACACTCTAGATTACTGCAATCAGGAGGAGGGTCTCTATTATGTATGAGAGTGGGTTCCATTTTGCGATGTCTTCCCGCCAGGCGGGGGTTTCGGTCTCTATCTTTAACAGTTGTTGTGTGGTACCCTGACTGGAGGTGGTCTGTGGGGTGGTGTCGCTTGGGGCTGGCTTAGGTCCTACTCTGATTGTGTGTATTGCCAAATTACCTTTCGTGGGTGTCCCGGGGCAATTTTGTCTGATTCTTATTATGTTCCCTGCAATTTTATTTAAACATCCAATTTCGGGGCACCCTTCATTAGTAAGTTCCCACCAATCTTCTGTTCCAGTTGTGCTAATGTAACATTCTGATGTGGACCTGTTGGGCTTTCTGTAAATTATCCGTTGGTTATTGCACCCAAATATGATGCTTGTGTTCTTACGCACCCACAGGGTGCCAGTCTCACATTCCCCTGCATCTGGGGGACGGTACCACAGACCGCCGGCCTGTGGAAAGTCTTGGGTATCTTGTGCTTGGAGTCCGGTAAGTGCAGCAATTATCCCTACGGAGATCATGGGGGCTGCGTTCATCCTGCGGTGTCTGGTTTCCATGTAATCCTTGGGAATCAAGCACAGTATCATGTCAGTATCGTTGGTTAATACCTGTGTGTGTTAGTCTCTCTCTCTTAGTTCCAATTTCCCTTTATGATTGTCACCATGTGTGACTCCCCCATTTTGTTTAAAAAATTTTTTTTGAGAGGTACTGATGCAAGTGTCTCAATTCAAGTATTCAAGTGTCTCACAGTTTGTGTGGTCGATGCGAGGAGTGGGCGGATGCTTTCTTCGACCATTCTCCATCTTTACTAGCAACCATGGGAGGTTGAGGCTTTGCTTAGCCAGCTGAATTTCAGGGCGGCCAGTTTTATCGGGTTTCGTCCCAGGGGCTCAGAGGTAGCAGCTGTGATCAGCAACCGTTGTGTTTGAAGTGTAAATAGCATTTGGAAGTGACCCGAAAGGGTCTGAAAGAACAGTGGAAGAAAGAAGGATTTAGATTTGGAGCGGAAAGGAAGATTCAAGACCTGCCCAAAGCAGCAAAAGGTGTAGTAAACAATTCCAGAGAGCGTGATGAGAAACGTGGGGTGCGTGTGGGCCGCTGCGGGACAAGAATGGGTGGGGTCCCCGGGTAGGGAGGGGAATTAGTACCGTTACCCCCTACCTGGGTTTCCGTGATGAACAGGAAGAATTTGTAGTCATAGTGTAGTGTCTTCAACTGCCATTGGTCAGTAGGCCGTGTCTGACGGTTGAATCAGAGGAGTAATTATGACTGCATAACTGAGTGTCGGGCCGACATAGATTAAAACCATGTGTTGGAGAGAAAAGGAGGTTAAAACAGGAAGACGGGCAGGCTCCATCAGAAATTTGGACACCTTAATTCATAGGCAGTGTCCGTTTCTCATCATCTGGACACCTGAAATATTTGCGTGCATCAGTTCCGTTTAATCATTTCCCAGAAGGGGCTCATCGCTTCAATCATCACCTTCTCCTGGTTGCCAGACTCGTGTCTGCAGATTCCGGGCGGCAGCTGCGTAGGCCTGTGGGTGGTCCGATTCGTCATGTCTTACCAACTTGTAGGAATTGTCACGGTGCCAAAAGGGAGTATCGGTGTTGTCGTGTGGCGGTGTGTAGTCGGAAACTGGTGTACTGGAAGTGGAAGCAACTTGGCTGGGAGCGGGTGTAGGAAGAGTCATTGGGCGGGGACGGTCGTATAAGGGGTCGAGAGAATCCAAGGCATCATTCCGGGGGCTAGGGTATCTGATGGCGGGAGGTCGCTAGGGATGGTAATCAAATCTGGGAGGCTCTTATCAGAGTCAAGTTTGAGGTTGAAACCTGTGATTATGGGCGGTGTCGAGGGGAGAGTGTCGTCCTGAGGGGGGGAGGTTTGCAGTGGGCATCGTGCTGAGTCGTCAGTGGGCAGAGCGTCATCCTCTCCCATCACCAAGGCTAAGTGGTGGGCGTGGCTACGTTGTGATCCATAGAGTTTGAGTTGGTTGATGTGGAACCAACCAGTCTTACGTTGGGGTACGCTAACTTGTACACAGAGGAGCTTACTTTGTCAGAGATGGAGTAGGGGCCTGCGAATGTAGGGGCTAGGAAAGGAGCTGGGGTTGTACAATGAGACCATAACTTGCTGGCCGTCTGCATACTCTATGGGGTGAACCTTTTTGTCAAAGCTGGCTTTACTCTGCTTTTTCCGAGCACCTAGTCAGACGGCAGCAGCTAGTTGTGCCGCTTTAATGTTTTCTGTGACCTGTTGGACTGCTTTTTCGTAGGTGAGCGCGGTTACTGCCGGATTCACCAAATCGAACCCTAATAAATATTCAATGCCTTTCATGGATCTCCCTGTCAGAAGGGTGTGGAGGGTGAAACCTGTGGAACTGGAAACTATGTTCCTGATAATCATGAAAGCAAAGGGTAGTACCGTGTCCCAAGTGGAATTGCTCTGCTGTACCGTCTTCTGAATGGTCGTTTTTAAAGTGCGGTTCATGCGCACTACTATGCCGCTGGACTGGGGGTGGTAGGCTATGTGGAATTTTTGTTTAATACCGAAAAAAGTTATAACATTTTGCATTACTCTACCGGTGAAGTGGGAACCTTGATCTGACTCAATGCTGCGTGGAAGGCCCCAGCGCATAAAGATCTGTTGGGTCAAAATTTTAGCGTTGCGTTTGCCGTGTTTGCACATGTGGGGAATGCTTCGACCCATTTTGTAAATGTATCTATGATGACTAGCACGTACTTGAAACCGTTTCTGTAAGGGGGGAGGGGACCAATGTAATCAATTTGCAGATTTGTCCAGGGGCCTTCTACAGGTCAGGTGTGTCTTAATTGCCCCTTGTTTGCATAATGTTCTGGATTATTCTGGACGCAAATGAGGCAATTCTCAACATAATGTGTGACATCGCTTTTTAATTCAGGCCACCAGCACAAGGGTCTTAAATGGGCAATGGTTGTGTCTATTCCCTGATGTCCGTGTCCGTCATTGAATTGGTAGATTAACTGGTTTCTGTCTTGGGTGGAGACCACATAAATTCCGTCCTTTAACACTATTCTGTCCTGTATTGTGAATGTGTCCTTCCATTTATCATAGGGGGCTGGGGTTGTGCCGTTCAGTATCTGTTTGAGGGAGTCATCTGCTTTCTGTGCCTGAGATAAATCCTCAATATTGGTTTGGGAAACCTGGACTGAATGTATCTGTTCACACTCGGGGGGTTGCCAGAAGTGACCAGTGCGTGATCCAGCTTTAGCTAAGGCGTCGGCCTTGCAATTCCCAGGTGGGAGGAAGGTGCAGTGATGGCTCTTTACTTTAATGATGCCGTATGTGCGGCCGGTGGCTTTTTTAAGAATATGTTTCAGGAGAGGGCGGCAGGAAGGGGCTTTCGGTCGGCGGATACAACACCTCGAGATTCCCATAGAGGAAGGAATTCTGTTAGACTGTTGCAAATATACAAGCTGTCGGAGTGTATGTCCGCAGGCGTTGGAAAGGAGTCTGGGCGATCAATTACATAAGCTATGGCTGCCAGTTCGGCTGCCTGCGAACCCAAATGGCCGGGTAATTTTAAAGGTACCTCTTCTAGTGGGCGTCCCTGTGAGTCCTCATTGTGAATCCCGCATCCTGTGATTCTTACTCCAATCTCAACAGTGGAGGAGCCATCTACATAGATCTTTACTGTGTCCCCTGTATCTTGGGAACTTTGTGCCTCACCGTTTACACGTGGTTGTAATGATTTGGGAAGAAAGGGTCCTGTGGGGTGTGTGGCTGCAATTATCTGGCATTCATGTGGGGTCCCTGCATATTGTAAATTGTCTGCTAAGAACGTGTGGGTCTTGGTGCGTTTCACAGAAATATCCCTGCCGTGTAATAAGAGTGTCCAGCGAGCTGTTTGGCTAACTGAACCATCATTTAGTTTGCCGTCTAACAACAGTTGGGTGGGGGTGTGCTCGGTTAATATTGTGACTGGGTTGAGGCCTGTAATGTAGGCAAAGTACTGGACTGCCCAGAAGACTGCAAGCAAGTGTCGTTCACAGGCAGAAAATCCTTGTTTTTCGGGGTCTAAAACTCTAGAGGCATAGGCTGCCAGTCCTAATCGGTCGTGGCGTTCCTATAGGAGCACTGCTGATAGGGTTCGGTCAGTGATTGCTACTTCTATGGCGTAGGGCAAGGCGGGGTCGGGGACTTGTAAAGCGGGAGCTGTACCTAGGGCGAGTTTTAAATCGCCTGTGGCGTCTGTGTGCTGGGGAAGCCAATTCTAGGGGGTGTTCTTTTTCAGTAGCTCTGAGAGCGGGGCGGCCTTGGTGGCAAAACTATCTATATAATTTCTGCAGTATCCCACTAAACCTAGAAATGAGTGGAGTGCACATATATTACGGGGCAGGGGCAAGTTCACAATAGAGTCAATGCGTTTTTGTTCAATTTCACATTTGCCGTGTGTAATGGTGGTGCCTAAATAAAGTACCTTTTCCCTCAATATCTGTGCCTTTTTGGGGTTTACCTTACATCCGATGGACTGGAGCAGGGTTAGTAATTCGGCCAATAGAGCCACATGCTCTTCCGTCGTATCGGTTTGCAGGAGCAGGTTGTCTACATACTGAATTAGGCATTCGGGGCTGGAGAATTTGGAAAGACAAGCAGTTAGCTGTCTGTGGAAAATGGAGGGGGAATTATGGAAGCCTTGGGGGAGACACGTCCATGTGTACTGTTGTCCTTGAAAAGTGAATGCGAATTTATACTGGCAAACTCGATCTAGGGGAATGGACCAAAAACCATTGCTGATATCCAGCACGGTGAAATACTTTGCTTGCACTCCCTGCTTAAGCATGGTCGTGGGACTCGTGGCAACGGTGGGTACTGTTAAAGGGATAGTCAATGGTGAGTCGCCATCAACCGTTTGGTTTCTTTACGGGCCAAATCGGGGCATTATTAGTGGAAGCTACGGGTCGAATCACTCCTTGGTTTAACAGACTGTTAATTACCTTTAAAATTTCGCCCTCAGCCTGCTGTGGAAATCCATACTGTTTCTGTGGTTTGGGGTCGGGACCTGAGATCATAATTGTACCTGGAATGTGCCCGCAGCCGTGCTTGTGTTGGACAAACGCACCTTTGTGTGTGGCTAATACCGTCTAATGGTGTCGTCTGTGCTAATTGCCGAAGGGTTAAACCAATAGTCCCCTACTGAGCAAATCCTGTTTTTGTAATCTACTGAGAGCGTGGCGGGGGCTCTAGCTGTCTTGGACATTCGTCACACACACTTGTTTACGGGGTCGAAGGAGAGGTTATGTGAGTTCATAAAGTCTATGCTGAGGATGTGTTCTGCAGTCGGGGGTAGGTCTACTTGAACAACGGGGTGGGTAGTGGCTACGTTTCCTATTTGGACGGATATAGGGGCTGTGATGTATCCCTCTTGCATGTGGCCTGTGAATCCACTGAGTGTGATGGTATCTGTGGTGGGCCAGGGTGTTTTTTGGAATAGGTTTGCAGAGTTTAGTGTGGTTCAGGATCCTCCTGTGTCCCAAAGAAAATCAACTGCTTGTCCCCAGACTGTGCCTGTGACTACCAGTCTTCCGACGTTATCCTAGCGCGTGTCACAGATCCATGTTGGAGACTCTGGACACCGTCAATCTAGGGAGTTATAATCGAGGTTATCTGAATGGGCGTTTATGTTATGCATGGGGCGTACATTGTCTTCTAGCTGTCGCGGCTGGCGATCGTGGTCTGGCTATTGTTTCTGTGTGGGGGAGTTGGGCTGTTGGGGTCGTTGGTGGTGTGGGGGCTTTTGTCTGCAATCGCGGGCAAAATGTCCAACTTGTTCACAATTGTAACATGAACCTCGTGGTGTGTGGGCTGGGGCTTGTGCTCTGGGGTACCGTTCTCGGGGGTAATGTTCCTCTCTTCTGCCCTCATTTATCCATGCGGGTTCCTGGCTAGTTCTGACTGGGTACATTGTGGCTTCTACTCCGTTCTGGTCCATCTGATCCTGAAGTGACTGTTCCCATGCCCTGGATAGGCGTCTAAGTACCCAAATCTCATTATGCGTGGTATCTGCCGGGTCATAATTCGCGCAAGCTCTTTTACCTGCTTCAGTGGCGTGTGAAACTAAGGTACGGGACCATTTAGTGGTGTCTTCCTCATCGAGGTGAGAGCGGTCTAAGTTTCCGTATACTGCCTTGAAATGTATCCAGAGGCGACCGGCAAAGGCGGTGGGATGTTCCCCTTTCTTTTGCCTGCATTTGGTCAAACCCTCTACCGGATCCCCTTTGTTGTATCCGATAGCATCTAATATTGCAGCCTTCATTTCCTCTAGGGTTCCTCCACCTACGTTTTGGGGGTCTGGCAAAGCTGAACTTACTGACTGGCTGAGGCTCATTACTATCAATTTAACTTCCTCCCTCTCATCTAATCCGTACATGACCTTTTGTTGGCGCACCTCCTCAAAGAAGCTAAGCGGGTCTGCGGTGGGCTGGAATGGAGTAATCTTACTGCAAATGTCCCTTAATTGAGTTACCGAAGGTGGGGTGGTGTAGGTGATATCTGGGCCTGCCTGATCCCTTCTCCTTTCCGTGATGACCGGATTCATGGGTGTCGGGGCAGCTGTGGGGGTTGGTGCGACCTGTGCAGCCGGTGCTGCCGGTGCCTTTCTTTTTGGGATGCGTGGCGGCTGCTTTTGACTTTCCGTTCCTTTAACATACATTTGCGCGCTTTCAGTTAACTCTTCCCAATCTGCCATCTCTTCCTCATCTGTCTCGTCTGTCCCGAAGGCACACATAAAACCGTTCTGAACTGAAAGCAACGATTGGAGCTTATCTATCTTCCGCTGGTATTTAACGTGGTCAACGGTGCTCTGCCTTTGTTCTTTAGTGGATTGGTGGAGCGCTCTTAAAGCAGCCTGGAAATCGGCATATTTCTTTGTTAATTCGGTGACCTGTCTCCTCTCTTATCAAGACTGCAGCTTAATAGAAGCTGCTAAGGTGTACTATGCAAGACTGGTGGGCGCGTTTAACATCGGCGATTTCCCTGTCTTTAGCGGCTAACTTCTCCCGGAGTTCCTCAATAATGTTCTCACTTTCTTTACTGTTTCCCTCCTTCTCTTCCTCCTTCTCTACTACTGTCTGCAGAGCGTCTCGACGACCTCCTCGGTGCCTCACAACTGTGCCAAGCAGCACACTGTTGCCATTGGCTTTCTGAGCTTAACTGCATTTTTCTTATATACTTTACATAAATCCTCCCACCAAGTCTGGCCTATCTTTCCTGGACCTGTCTCGGTGTTTGCACAAAAATCCGACCAAAGCGGCCACCCTTTCCCCTTTAAATACTTTCTCAACACATCCTCCCATATGGGGCACTGCTCTGATTTGTCAGCTACTGCGATTCAGGTTGCTGCTGCGGATTCATCATCTTCTCCATCACCTGCGCTGCCATCTCTTCTCTACTTAAAATTTGGAACAGGGGGAAATAAGGAGTCGATTGAATAATGGGTACGGCTTACAGCTATATTCCGGTTCACAATCCCTCTCGATTTGCATGCAAGTCTGCCGAGTTTACCTTACCCTTCCCTGTTAGTTACGCATGCGGTTAGTGCACACTTCCGAAATTCAGTTATTTGGTAGATATGAAACTTACTCTTGTGGTTCGTTCTCTTTCCTCAATTTACTTCAAAGTTGAGGGATCCCTCGGAGTAACAGAGTCACTTCTAATCAAGGTCCCATCAGAGTCGCCAATAAATGTTGCCTTTTCTTACCCTTTATGTGAACCACAAGCTGTTTCTTACATTGACCAAATGACCACACAACCAGTATGTTAGCTCAAAAACACAGTTTATTAATAACACAAGACCTGTATCTCTATGCAATAATACCCGCGTTTCCGTACTAAACTACACCTAACGACTAAGATGACCTTTACTTAACTTCGAGTGACCGGCACTGTGCGAGATAAGACCTTTATCCGGGTCAATGTGGTCGGTTGGAAGTTGTTGGGTTCGTCTCAGCTGGGCTCGTCCTTCAGGAATGGTAGCGGGTCCTTGAACGTGGTTGTTCTGCTGCAGTTGGTCGCGCACAGGTCAGTCCCAAAAGAGACCGATCTCTAGTGTGCAGGGCTTTTTATCCTTCGTCTCTTTCGCGCCCTTTTGGGTGGTCCTTACTCCAGGGCCAATGGATCGATAGGGTTTTCAATCACCCTCATCAATCTCAGCCAATTAGGGGGCGGATACCTCGATAGCTGGGCGGGTCCCAACTATCATTGTCCCAGGCACATAGGCCTTTCCAAATAAGGGGGATGGCGCCGATTAATCTGCTACTGTTGTAACTCCTTGATTCAAACTCTATTGTCCTGGGGGCAATGGTGATCGACTCTTAATGGATACAAGTTTCAGCCAAGTCTGGTTTCTTTGCACAATACACAGAGGCTGTGTACCTGTCTGTGTCCCAAATAGACCACAATTCCCATGGTCCTTTGCAGGTGGCCATTTTACATGGCTACACCATTTAATCCAGGTTATTGGTATAGATTGCAAATAGTTGAAGCCCCAGTGCTGATCCCTGCAGCACTCCACTCATTACATCTTGCTAACCTGAAAATGACCATACTCTGTTTCCCGTTGGCTAACAAATCCTCCCTCCATGCTACATGTATTACCAACACACCATGAGCTCTCATTTTGTACAGTAACCTTTGATATGGCACCTTCTCAAATTTTTATTTATTTATTTATGGGATGTGGGTGTCACTACCTGGGCCAGCATTTACTGCCCACCCCTGAGTATATTTAAGAGTCAACCACATCACTGTGGGCCTGGAATCACCTGTAGGCCAGACCAGGTAAGGATGGCAGATTTCCTTCCATAAAGGACATTAGTGAACTAAATGGGTTTTTATGACAATCGACATTGGCTTCATGGTTATATTTAGATTTTTAGTTCCAGATATTTATTGAGTTCTAGTTTTACCATCTACCATGGCGGGATTCGAACCTGGGTCCCCAGAGCATGACTCTGGGTCTCTGGATTACTAATCCAGCGACAATACCCCTATGTCACCGCCTCCCCAATGCTGTCTGGAAATCTAAGTACACCACATTTCTAGGTTCATCTTTATCCACATTGTTTGCTATTTCCTCAAAGAACCCACATTGTTTGCTATTTCCTCAAAGAACTCTAATTTAGTCAAACACATTTTCCCTTTCACAAAACCATGATTGCATGCGTTACGTGTTTCTACATGCTCAACTATAACCTTCATAATAACAGATTCCAACATTTTCCCGATGCCAGATGTTAGGCTAACTGGCCTGTAGTTTCCTGACTTCTGGTTCCTCCTTTCTTGAATAGTAGAGTTACATTTGCTATTTTCCAATCTTTCCAGAATCTAGGGAATTTTGGAAAATTACAACCAATGCATCTATTATCTTAATAGCCACTTTTATGACTCTCGGATGAAATCCATCAGGTCATGGGGACTTGTTCTAACAATTTTCCCAGTATAATTTCCCTGGTGATTGTAATTGTTTCAAGTTCCTCAGTCCTGTTCACCTACTGATTCACAATTATTTCTGGGAAGCTATTCATGTCCTTTATAGTGACGACAGACAAAATAACTGTTCAATGCACCCATTTCCTTATTTTCCATTATTAATTCCCCAGACCCCCACTCTCGTTACCAATGCTCACTTTCCTTGCTCTTTTCCTTCTTAAATACCTGTAGAAACTCTTACTATCTGTTTTTAAATTCCTAGCTAGCTTTCTCCCCCTCATTTTTTTAAAGGCATTCCTTTTTTTATATTCTGCCCAATCTTCTAACCTGCCACTTATCTTCAGGTCACTAATCTTCAGGGAATTGTACACTTTTTCTTTCAATTTGACACAGAGATTCAGCGGCCTCCTCACGCCCGACTTGGCGTCGGGACGAGGTCGTTGAATCTCACGAGAGGCCCCTTCAAGATTCGCGGTGCTCAAAACGCCTCGTGAGATTCAACAAAATCTCGCCCCCCGACCTGGATCTTGCTCTCGCTGGGCAAGATCCAGGCGCGCACATTTAAATGAGCTGAGCTCGCAAGTGCAGGAAATGATTTAAAGAGTGGCCTCGTCGGGGAGTTCCTTGCTGAGGACTATAGAATCGGCAAAGTGCCACTGAATAGCGGGATCGACAGGCACTGAGAAACACCCCGCTAAACGCGCCGTTCGGTGGACTTTAATTTGAGTCCATTGATGTGCGCCCAATATCTTTAACTTTCTTCATCAGCCATAAATGGTACATACCTCTTCTAGATTTTTTCTTTCTCACAAATGAATCTTTGCTGAGTGCTATGAAACATCTCCTTAAATGTTTGCCACTGCATCCCTACTGACCTTAACCAAATTTCCGGGTTTACGTTAGCTAGCTGTCTTCATGCCCTCATAATTGCCCTTAAGTTTAAAACATTAGTTTTGGACACATTCCTCTCTCCCTTGAACTGAATGAAACCATGTTATGATTGCTACTGAGGTGTACCTTTACCACGAGATGACTCGTGAATCCTGTCTTGTGGCGTATTGCCAGGTATAGAATAGCCTTCTCCCTGTTTGGCTCCAGAACATGCTGCACAAAAGAAACCGTCCCGAAAACACCAACAATTTATCTTCCAGGCTACCTTTACCAATCTAATTCATCCAATCACCCAATGCCTTTCTCAGGCCCCGATTATTTGCATCTCTGTACCCTGCTCTACTGTGTAGCTGCAGTGAGGGGACCTATAAACTACTCCTACAAGGGATTTCCTAACTCAACTCTATCCTAATGCATTCTTCTACTTCTTAATCTTGAGACCAAAGATCATTTCTCACTGCTGCCACACTACATTTAAAAAAAAATTGTTTTAAACAAAATTGCCTGGGCCTCTATTCATAATTGTGGGTGGGGGGGTGGGGGGGGTGGGGGTGGGGGGGGGGGGGGGGGGGGGGAATCAGGCTTCTTCAGACTCGTGTTCTCTAAATCCATCCAATTTTCACCACCCTCAGATGAAACAGATGACCAAGGATAATTTCTCCTAATAGATGCAAATGATTTGGTTCCTTGTGTTGTAGTGGTGTACATCCATTAATTTGTATTGCACTTTGAAGACAAAGTGGAGTTCGAACTCTCAGCAGAGAGCATTGCCACACAGGAGGGTATTTCAGGAATTCAGGAGCTAAGGTCAGCAAACTGATTTTGTAGCCCGCAGCTTTTCTGCATATTTTGTGCTGGAATCCCCGAAAGATGCTCCTCTTTGTACACAACCAGGAACACTAAATGATTGTGGTGGTATGCATTAGGGGTATTACGGTACCCTGTGATGCCAAGAGGCTATTGGTGGATAGATGCCGCGTCCTGATTGGATCAGCCGCCTACTGGCTCCACCCAGTAAGGCGGTGTATAAGAGCCCGGGTTCTCCCAGCAGCCGCATTCTGTAACTGTGCTGCTGGGGAACAAGTCTGCGTAATAAAGCCATCGATTGACTCCTTCTCATCTTGTCTCATGAGTGATTGATTGTGCTACAATTTATTACGCAAACTTTAAAGAACATGGAGCTCCGAATCACTCCGGAGTGTCAGCGAGTCAGCTTCTACGCGGCAAACTCAGCGGCCACTTTTAAACACTGGTTAGCGTGTTTTGAGGATTCCTCCAAATGGCCACCTGCGTACCTACAGAAGACCAGAAAATGCAGGTCCTGCATTCCAGGGTGAGCCCGGAAATCTACACTCTCATAGAGGACGCGGACGATTTCCAGGCGGCGCTCGCCATGCTGCGAGGAATCTACGTTCGGCCCATCAACCAGGCCTACGCACGCCACCAGCTCGCGACGAGACAGCAAATCCCCGGGGAATCGCTGGACGAATTCTACGGTGCGCTGTTAATACTGGGGAGAAATTGCAACTGCCCACCTATTTCGGCTAATGAACATACGAAGCTACTGATTCGGGATGCTTTCGTGGCAGGTATGCTTTCGTCCCAAATTCGCCAGCGATTGCTGGAAAGAGACTCACTAGGCCTCAAGGAGGCACGGGCCCTCGCTGCCTCACTCGATGTGGCATCACAGAACCCCCGTGCCTACGCCCCCGACCGCGCGGCAGCCCCTTGGGCACCGTGGACTCCTGCCGTGACCGAACCCCCGGCACCCTCCGTCCCCCCGCAGGCCTGTGCTGCTAGAGCGCTAGATCACACGTGGGGCCCGCTGTTACTTTTGTGGGCAAGTGAAACACCCCCAACTGCGCTGCCAGCCTGCTCAGCCCTCTGTAAAGGGTGTGGCAAAAAGGGGCACTTTGTAGCAGTGTGCCAGGCCCGGGGAGTCGCCGCAATCTCCGGGGGAGAACCAGGACCCCAACCTCAACCCACCCAACGATACATGTGCGGCCAACGGGCGCCGCCATCTTGGGTCCCGCACTCCATGCGGGAGGGATGGGAGCCGCCATTTTGTGCTCCTCCGGCCACGTGCGATCAATGGGCGGCGCCATCTTGTCCACCCCCGACCGTGTGCGACCTGTGGACGCGCCATCTTGGCTGACGGCTAAGGACCCCGGGATGGACGGTCCCACAGGGCCTAAGGAAAACGCCCCAATGCAGCAACAGCGACTGGCTTCGGTAACCCTGGACCAGTCGCGGCCCTGAACGCTCCAAACGGCAACAACGACGGTATTCATAAACGGGTACGAGACGCCCTGCCTGATCGACTCTGGGAGCACGGAGAGTTTTATTCATCCCGATATGTTAAGACGCTGTTCCCTTCCGATCCACCCGAGTAATCAAAAGATTTTCCTGGCAGCAGGATCCCATTCTGTAGAGATCAAAGGGTTCTGCATCGCGAACCTCATGTGCAAGGGAGGGAGTTCAAGAACTACCGGCTTTACGTCCTCCCCCACCTCTGCGCTGCCACATTGCTGAGGTTGGATTTTCAGTGCAACCTCCAGAGTTTAACGTTTCAATTCGGCGGCCCGATACCCCCACTCACTATCTGCGGCCTTGCGACCCTCAAGGTCGACCCGCCTTCCCTGTTTGCGAACCTCATCCCGGATTGCAAACCCGTCGCCACTAGGAGCAGACGGTACAGCGCCCAGGACCGAACGTTTATCCGGTCAGAAGTCCAGCGGCTGCTGAGGGAAGGCATAATCCAGGCCAGCAATAGTCCCTGGAGAGCTCAGGTGGTAGTTGTAAAGACCGGGGAGAAGCAGAGGATGGTCATAGACTATAGTCAAACCATCAATAGGTACACGCAGCTGGATGCGCACACTCTCCCCCCCATATCCAACATGGTCAATCGGATTGCACAGTACAAGGTCTTTTCCACAGTGGACCTTAAGTCCGCCTATCACCAACTCGCCATCCGCCCGAGTGACCGCAAATAGGCTGCTTTTGAAGCAGATGGGCGGCTCTACCACATTTTAAGGGTTCCATTCGGCGTCACTAATGGAGTCTCGGTCTTCCAACGGGTGATGGACCGAATGGTTGACCAGTATGGTTTGCGGGCCACGTTTCCGTACCCCGATAACGTCACCATCTGCGGCCACGACCAGCAGGACCACGACGCCAACCTCCGCAAATTCCTCCAGACCGCAAACGCCCTGAATCTCACATACAACAGCGAGGAATGCGTGTTTAGCACCGACCGTCTAGCCATCCTCGGCTACGTAGTGCGAAATGGAGTTATAGGCCCAGCCCCCTCATGGAGATCCCCCTCCCTCACTGCTCCAAGGCCCTGAAACGCTGCCTGGGCTTTTTCTCTTATTACGCCCAGTGGGTCCCCAACTACGCAGGCAAGGTCCGTCCGCTAATTCAGTCCATTGTCTTTCCCCTGTCGACAGAGGCCCGCCAGGCCATCAGCCGCATCAAAGCGGATATCACAAAGGCCACGATGCACGCGAACGACGAGTCCCTCCCCTTCCAAGTCGAGAGCGACGCGTCCGACGTAGCTCCGGCGGCCACCCTCAACCAAGCGGGCAGACCCGTGGCCTTTTTCTCATGCGCCCTCCACGCCTCAGAAATCCGCCACTCCTCAGTGGAAAAGGAGGCCCAGGGCATAGTGGAAGTTCTGCGACATTGGAGGCATTACCTGGCCGGCAGGAGATTCACTCTCCTCACTGACCAACGGTCGGTTGCCTTCATGTTCGATAATGCACAGCGGGGCAAGATCAAGAACGACAAGTTCTTGCGGTGGAGGATCGAACTCTCCACCTATAACTATGAGATCCTGTATCTCCCCGGAAAGCTGAACGAGCCTTCCGATGCCCTGTCCCGCGGCACATGTGCCACCGTGCAAGTGGACCACCTCCGAGCCCTCCACGAGGACCTCTGCCACCCGGGGGCCACTCAGTTCTATCACTTCATGAAGACCTGCAACCTGCCCTACTCCATCGAGGAGGTCAGGACAGCCACCAGGAATTGCCAAATCTGCACGGAGTGCAAGCCGCACTTCTGCAGGCCAGAGAAAGCGCACCTGATAAAGGCTTCCCGTCCCTTTGAACGCCCCAGTATGGATTTCAAAGGCCCCCTCCAGTCCACCGACCGCAACAAGTACTTCCTGAACGTGATTGACGAGTGCTCCCGTTTCCCATTCGCCATCCCCTGCCCCGACATGACCGCGGCCACGGTCATTAAAGCCCTCTGCACCACCTTTACACTGTTCGTGTCCCTCGCCTACATACATAGCGATAGGGGGTCCTCCATCATGAGCGACGAACTGTGTCAATTCCTGCTCAGCAAAGGCGTTGCCTTGAGCAGGATGACCAGTTACAACCCCCGGGGTAACGGATAGGTAGAGAGGGAGAACGGAACGGTCTGGAAGACCGTCCTGCTGGCCCTCTGGTCCAGTAATCTCCCAGTTTCCCGCTGGCAGGAAGTCCTCCCGGACGCCCTCCACTCCATCCGATCGTTGCTTTGTACCACAACAAATCAAACACCTCACGAACGCCTCCTTGTCTTCCCTAGAAGTCCTCCTCCGACACGTCACTCCCGACCTGGCTGGCAGCCCCGGGACCCATCCTGCTCCGAAAGCATGTGCAGGTGCACAAATCGGACCCGTTGGTCGAGCGGGTTCATTTCCTCCACGCGAACCCTCAATACGCCTACGTGGCATACCCCGACGGCCGATAGGACACGGTCTCTCTGCGGGACCTGGCGCCCGGCAGAACTCCACACATCCCTCCAACACCAATCACCCCCTCCCTCCCACCAGCGCACCCCACAGCCGCCCCCTTCCCGGGTGAATCGGTCCTTCCCCCGGCCCCGCCTAGGGGTAGTGAAGCAGGAAGAGACATCGCTACGGTCCCAGAGACGACAGTGCCCGAGCCAGCGCCTGCATCACCACCGGGGCTGAGATGATCGGGGAGGACGACCAGGGCACCCTTTCGACTCATCAAATCTTTATAACAAAGCAAGAAATGTCTCTGTAAATAATTCAGTTGCCCAGTAAAAGCGGAATTGTAAATAGTGCTAGTAATTTGATATCGGAGCATAGCCGCTGTGTTAGTGGCATCCCAGGTACCGACTCTGTAAACCCCTACCACCATACGGCCCGCTCCCCCCGCCGGGTTCTTTTTTAACAAGGGGTGAATGTGGTGGTATGCATTAGGGCTTTTACGGTACCCTGTGATGCCGAGAGGCTATTGGTGGATAGATGCCAGGTCCCGATTGGATCAGCCGCCTATTGGCTCCGCCCAGTAAGGCGGAGTATAAGAGCCCGGGTTCTCCCAGCAGCCGCATTCTGTAACTGTGCTACTGGGGAACAAGTCTGCGTAATAAAGCCATCGATTGACTCCTTCTCATCTCGTCTCGTGAGTGACTGATTGTGCTACAATGATAAAATATGCTTTGCTGTTAAGTATTTGCTGGCTAACGTTTATCTCTCAATCAACACAAGAAAAACGGATCATTTATCTCATAGTTTTTGGGTCCTAGTGTGCAGAAATTGACTGCTGCATTTCCCTACATTACAACAGGGTCTACACTTCAAAGTAGGTCATTGGCTTGAAGTGAATTTCCTGCTGTTTCGGAAGCCACTAGATAAAGACAAGTTATTGCTTTCTAGTATTTGGCACACAGGTTGGAGCAGCATGTGAAAACGCCAGTGAGATAAGGCAAGACAACATGGAAAACCCGGATATCTGGGATAACGATGGCTAACACCAGCACATAACCATGAAAGCTGCCCAGATGTTATAAAACCCCACATGGTTCACTAATGTGCTTTAGGCACTAGAAGCTGCTGTCCTACTCAGTCTGGCCTGCAATGATCAAGCTCTAAATTGCTCATGCTTAATGAGAGCGGCACAGTAGCGCTGTTGCTCCACAGTGCCAGCGTCCTGGGTTCGACTCCAGGCTTGGGTTCCTGTGCGGAGTCTTCATGGGTTTCTTCCGGGTGCTCTGGTTTCCTCCCACAAGACCTGAAAGACATGCTTGTTAGGTGAATTGACATTCTAAATAATCTTTATTCGTATCACAAGTAGGCTTACATTAACATTGCAATGAAGTTACTGTGACAATCCCCTAGTCGCCACACTCCGGCGCCTGTTCAGGTACACAGAGGGAGAATTCAGAATGCCCAATTCATCTAACAAGCACGTCTTTCGGGACTTGTGGGAGGAAACCGGAGCACCCGGAGGAGACCCACGCAGACACGGGGAGAACGTGTGGACTCCGCTCAGTCAGTGAACCAAGCCGGGAATCGAACCTGGGTCCCTGTTTCTGTGAAGCAACAGTGCTAACCACTGTGCTACCGTGCCGCCCAAAATTCTCCCTCAGTGTACCCGAACAGGCGCCGGAGTGTGGCGACTAGAGGATTTTCACAGTGCAGTGTTAATGTAAGCCTACTTGTGACATTAATAAAGACTATTAATGCCCTCTGAGAAGAACTTAGCACCTCACCCTCTCAAAACAACAGGAATGGGTAACAATTGTGGCTGGGACCAGTGTCTTGGTCAGTCACTTAACCTGGCCTATGGATAGGCCTTTAAACTAAACGGAGAAAGTTGAAGCAGCTGAAGAGTGTAGCAATATAGGTAAAATCAAGCAGAGTCAGATGGGAAGGTACAGAGCGGTTTAACATGCACTAGTAAAGGTCCATGCAGAAAGTAATAAGAAAAAATTAAATTAAAGGTCTTTAATGGAATGCATGAAACATCTGCAATACGTTGCATAATGTAGTGGCATAAAAGAGTTAAATGGCTTAGGTCTAATTGCCATTACAGAAACATGGGCCAGGATTCTCCATTCCTGCTCCCAACGAGCAGGTTCAGCAATGGGAGCAGAAAATCTTGTGAGAACCGTCAAATCCTTTCCCATGAGGGCAGAAAGGCGTAAACCCAGGCTGGCCTTCCAAGGCATGCACCTGGCAAGCAGACCTCTCAGGGAAGCTCAGGTGAGTGCATCAATCAGGGGGGAGAAGATCACGCCCGGCCGCTGCCTAGTATTACGGGCCAGGGTTTAGAGAACCCCAAAGTGTATCATGGAGTTCACCTGACCCACAACCTTTTATAGATTTTGGTTATGGGGAGCACAAGGGCCCACTCTACAGGCGTGATGCAACAGAGATCTAAAGTACTTTTAAAACAAAACAATGTTTTTTTAAATTTAGAGTACCCAATTCATTTTTTCCAATTAAAGGGCAATTTAGAGTGTTCAATCCACCTACCTTGCACATCTTTGGGTTGTGGGAGCAAAACCCACGCAAACACGGGGAGAATGTGCAAACTCCACACGGACTGTGACCCAGAGCCAGGATCGAACCTGGGACCTCGGCACCGTGAGACTGCAGTGCTACCACTGCGCCACCGTGCTGCCCTAAAACAATGTTTATTATATGAATCCAGTTAACATTTTATAAACACACAGTAAACATCTTAGCAACTATCAACTCAAATACTTCCCCCAAAGAATACAGTACTCTATAAGTAATCCTTGATCTTTCTCAGCAACATCCATAAGACAAAAATACTCTTTAACAAAGACAGCAGATTTAAATTCTCTACTGAGAGCAGTTATCACTTTTAAATTAGCAAGTGATCTGAAGACATTATTTTCATGCAGAGAGAGATCAAAATTACACCTTGTTTGGTTGGATGCAGCTCCAACTCTGACAACGAAGTAAAAGCAGACAGACAGCCCAGCTCCACCCACACTCTGAGATCACTGCAGCTATTTTATAAAAAACCATTTCTTAAAGGTATATCCACTACAGCTACTTGATAAACACCCATTTCTTAAAGGTACACCCACTACAGCTATTTGATAAACAGCCATTTCTTAAAGGTGCTCTCAAATGACACCTCCCCCCAAGAAAAAAACCAAAACCATCAACTTCAAGATGGTTTCATTTTTCACCTTTTCACTTTCCTTTAAGAAATATTGACAGCGGATATACGTTTTTTAAAAATAAAACGAAACACACAAACCTTTATAATAACACAGTCCATTTTAGTTCTTCTTCCTCCAGCTGGAATCCCTCTTGATTTACAGTCACTTTGGACAAGAAGGTCTCTGCACGATCCATCCATTTCCCTACGCCTTGGCATTTCTCTTTAAAGACAGATACTGTAGTTCAATCCGATCACAGAGCCCCTTGTAATTCTCCAACACAAGAGCAGTGGTTAACACAGCCTTCAGGCAGTCAAATGGCTGTTGACACTCCGCTGTCCATTTAAATTTGCTACGCTTCTTTAGCAAGTCCGTCAGTGGAGCAACCACACTGCTAAAGTTCTGCACAAATTTTCAGTAAAATCCACTCATGCCAACAAATGCATTATTTCCCTTTGTGTCCAGGGTATTGGAAACTCCCCAATAACTTTTGGTTTCACATCCCGTGGGACCATTCGACCCTGTCCGATTGTATGGCCAAGGAAAGTGACTTGGGCTTTTCCAAATTCATTTTTGGCTCCTGAAGTCGATCGAATAACTCCATCAGATGCTTTAAATGTTCCTTCCATGTCTGACTGAAAATGACCAGATCGTCGATGTATACCGCACAATTGGGAAATCCTGCAACAACTTTGCTAGTTTACCGTTGAAATGCGGCTGGAGCGTTTTTCATGCCAAATGGCATAACTTTGAATTGGTATATACCATCTGGAGTCACAAAAGCTGAAATCTCCTTCACACTTTCGGATAAAGGTACCTGCCAGTAACCTTTAAGTAAATCCAGTTTGGAAATAAAAGCTGATTGTCCCACCTTCTCAATGCAATCCTCCAAACGTGGGATAGGATAAGAGACCATTCTTGGAACTGCATTAACCTTTCTATAGTCCACACACAACTGTTGGGTACCGTCCGGTTTTGGAACCATCACTATGAGTGAGCTCCATTGGCTGCAATCCACTTCAATTATGCCATTTTTAAGCATACTTTCAATTTCCTTGTTAACCTGTGCCAATTTTAAAGGGCTAAGTCTATATGGATATTGTTTAATTGGAACAGCATTTCCCACATCTACATCATGTACAGCCATTTTAGTGCTTCCCAACTTATCTCCACAAACATGCCCATGGTGATATCAATAACTCTTTCAGGTCAGTTCGCTTTTGCTCTGGAAGGTAACTCAACAATTTATCCCAATTTTTAAGAACATCCTCGTTTTCCAATTTAATTTTAGGGATGTCAAATTCAAAGTCATCTGGATTCAGTTCTTCACTTTGAGTTGGAACCATTAATACCGCCTCCTTTTGCTCTCCTTCCCTTTCAAAGTACCTTTTTAGCATATTCACATGACACACTCGGTGGGTTTTCCTTCTATCTGGCATTCTTACCACATAATTCACCTCACTTAATTTCCTTTTAATCTGATAAGGTCCACAAAACCTTGCTTTTAAAGGTTCACCTACCACTAGCAACAATACTAAAACTTTATCTCCACTGGCAAAACTACAAACTTTTGCTTTCTTGCCCGCTACTCGTTTCATCACATTTTGTGCAACTTTTAAATGTTGTCTAGCCAATTCACCTGCTCTATTTAATCATTCCCTAAAATTTGACACGTAATCCAATAATGTAAGTTCCGACTGCTCACTCTCCAATTTTTCCTCAATCAATTTAAGTGGTCCTCTTACATCATGACCAAAAAATTAGTTCAAAAGGACTGGATTTGGTTGACTCATTAGATGCATCCCTAATTGCAAACAGTACGAATGGAATTCCTTTATTCCAATCCTCTGGATAATCTTGACAATAAGCCCTCAACATTGTCTTTAATGTCTGAAGCCACCTTTCTAACGCTCCCTGCGATTCTGCAGTTGATTTAAATTGTTTTATTCCTAAGCTATCCATAATTTCTTTGAATAACCTTGAGGTAAAATTTGATCCTTGATCCGATTGTATTTCTGTGGGTACAAAGAACAAAGAAACAAAGAACAAAGAAATGTACAGCACAGGAACAGGCCCTTCGGCCCTCCAAGCCCGTGCCGACCATGCTGCCCGACTAAACTACAATCTTCTACACTTCCTGGGTCCGTATCCCTCTATTCCCATCCTATTCATGTATTTGTCAAGATGCCCCTTAAATGTCACTATCGTCCCTGCTTCCACCACCTCCTCCGGTAGCGTGTTCCAGGCACCCACTACCCTCTGCGTAAAAAACTTGCCTCGTACATCTACTCTAAACCTTGCCCCTCTCACCTTAAACCTATGCCCCCTAGTAATTGACCCCTCTACCCCGGGGAAAAGCCTCTGACTATCCACTCTGTCTATGCCCCTCATAATTTTGTAGACCTCTATCAGGTTGCCCCTCAACGTCCTTTGTTCCAGTGAGAACAAACCGAGTTTATTCAACCGTTCCTCATAGCTAATGCCCTCCATACCAGGCAACATTCTGGTAAATCTCTTCTGCACCCCCTCTAAAGCCTCCACATCCTTCTGGTAGTGTTGCGACCAGAATTGAACACGATACTCCAAGTGTGGCCTAACTAAGGTTCTATACAGCTGCAACATGATTTGCCAATTCTTAGACTCAATGCCCCGGCCAATGAAGGCAAGCATGCCGTATGCCTTCTTGACTACCTTCTCCACCTGTGTTGCCCCTTTCAGTGGCCTGTGGACCTGTACTCCTAGATCTCTTTGACTTTCGATACTCTTGAGGGTTCTACCATTCACTGTATATTCCCTACCTGCATTAGACCTTCCAAAATGCATTACCTCACATTTGTCCGGATTAAACCCCATCTGCCATCTCTCCGCCCAAGTCTCCAAACAATCTAAATCCTGCTGTATCCTCTGACAGTCCTCATCGCTATCCGCAATTCCACCAACCTTTGTGTCGTCTGCAAACTTACTAATCAGACCAGTTACATTTTCCTCCAAATCATTTATATATACTACAAACAGCAAAGGCCCCAGCACTGATCCCTGCCGAACACCACTGGTCACAGCCCTCCAATTAGAAAAGCATCCTTCCATTGCTACTCTCTGCCTTCTATGACCTAGCCAGTTCTGTATCCGCCTTGCCAGCTCACTCCTGATCCCATGTGACTTCATCTTTTGTACTAGTCTACCATGAGGGATCTTGTCAAATGCCTTACTGAAGTCCATATGGACAACATCCACTGCCCTACCTGCATCAATCATCTTAGTGATCGCCTCGTAAAACTCTATCAAGTTAGTGAGACACGACCTCCCCTTCACAAAACCATGCTGCCTCTCACTAATACGTCCATTTGCTTCCAAATGGGAATAGATCCTGTCTCGAAGAATTCTCTCCAGTAATTTCCCTACCACTGAAGTAAGGCTCACCGGCCTGTAGTTCCCTGGATTATCCTTGCTACCCTTCTTAAACAGAGGAACAACATTGGCTATTCTCCAGTCCTCCGGGACATCACCTGAAGACAGTGAGGATCCAAAGATTTCTGTCAAGGCCTCAGCAATTTCCTCTCCAGCCTCCTTCAGTATTCTGGGGTAGATCCCATCAGGCCCTGGGGACTTATCTACCTTAATATGTTTTAAGACACCCAACACCTCGTCTTTTTGGATCTCAATGTGACCCAGGCTATCTACACACCCTTCTCCAGACTCAACATCTACCAATTTCTTCTCTTTGGTGAATACTGATGCAAAGTATTCATTTAGTACCTCGCCCATTTCCTCTGGCTCCACACATAGATTCCCTTGCCTATCCTTAAGTGGGCCAACCCTTTCCCTGGCTACCCTCTTTCTTTTTATGTACGTGTAAAAAACCTTGGGATTTTCCTTAACCCTATTTGCCAATTACTTTTTGTGAGCCCGTCTAGCCGTCCTGACTCCTTGCTTAAGTTCCTTCCTACTTTCCTTATATTCCACACAGGCTTCGTCTGTTCCCAGCCTTTTAGTCCTGACAAATGCCTCCTTTTTCTTTTTGACGAGGCCTACAATATCTCTTGTTATCCAAGGTTCCTGAAAATTGCCGTATTTATCCTTCTTCCTCACAGGACATGCCGGTCCTGAATTCCTTTCAACTGACACTTGAAAGCCTCCCACATGTCAGATGTTGATTTGCCCTCAAACATCCGCCCCCAATCTATTTTCTTCAGTTCCCGCCTAATATTGTTATAATTAGCCTTCCCCCAATTTAGCACATTCATCCTAGGACCACTCTTATCCTTGTCCACCAGCACTTTAAAACTTACTGAATTGTGGTCACTGTTCCCGAAATGCTCCCCTACTGAAACATCTACCACCTGGCCGGGCTCATTCCCCAATACCAGGTCCAGTACCGCCCCTTCCCTACTTGGACTGTCCACATATTGTTTTAAGAAGCCCTCCTGGATGCTCCTTACAAACTCAGCCCCGTCTAAGCCCCTGGCACTAAGTGAGTCCCAGTCAATATTGGGGAAGTTGAAGTCTCCCATCACCACAACCCTGTTGTTTTTACTCTTTTCCAAAATCTGTCTACCTATCTGCTCCTCTATCTCCCGCTGGCTGTTGGGAGGCCTGTAGTAAACCCCCAACATTGTGACTGCACCCTTCTTATTCCTGATCTCTACCCATATAGCCTCAGTGCCCTCTGAGATGTCCTCCCGCAGTACAGCTGTGATATTCTCCCTAACCAGTAGCGCAACTCCGCCACCCCTTTTACATCCCCCTCTATCCCGCCTGAAACATCTAAATCCTGGAACATTTAGCTGCCAATCCTGCCCTTCCCTCAACCAGGTCTCTGTAATGGCAACAACATCATAGTTCCAAGTACTAATCCAAGCTCTAAGTTCATCTGCCTTACCCGTAATACTTCTTGCATTAAAACATATGCACTTCAGGCCACCAGACCCGCTGTGTTCAGCAACTTCTCCCTGTCTGCTCTGCCCCAGAGCCCCACTGTCCCTATTCCCTAGTTCTCCCTCAATGCTCTCACCTTCTGACCTATTGCTCCTGTGCCCACCCCCCTGCCATACTAGTTTAAACCCTCCCGTGTGACACTAGCAAACCTCGCGGCCAGGATATTTATGCCTCTCCAGTTTAGATGCAACCCGTCCTTCTTATACAGGTCACACCTGCCCCGGAAGAGCTCCCAGTGGTCCAGATAATGGAAACCCTCCCTCCTACACCAGCTGTTTAGCCACGTGTTTAGCTGCTCTATCTTCCTATTTCTAGCCTCACTGGCAAGTGGCACAGGGAGTAATCCCGAGATTACAACCCTAGAGGTCCTGTCTTTTAACTTTCTGCCGAGCTCCCTGAACTCCTGCTGCAGGACCTCATGCCCCTTCCTGCCTATGTCGTTAGTACCAATATGTACAATGACCTCTGCCTGTTTGCCCTCCCCCTTCAGGATGCCCTCTACCCGTTCGGAGACATCCTGGACCCTGGCACTAGGGAGCCAACATACCATCCTTGAGTCTCTTTCACGTCCACAGAAGCGCCTATCTGTGCCCCTGACTATAGAGTCCCCTATTACTATTGCTCTTCTGCGCTTTGACCCTCCCTTCTGAACATCAGAGCCAGCCGTGGTGCCACTGCTCTGGCTGCTGCTGTTTTCCCCTGATAGGCTATCCCCCCCCCGACAATATCCAAAGGGGTATACCTGTTCGAGAGGGGGACAACCACAGGGATTCCTGCACTGACTGCCTGCCCTTTCTGGTGGTCACCCATTTCTCTGCCTGCACCTTGGGTGTGACCACATTTATATAACTGCGACCTATGACGCTTTCTGCCACCTGCATGCTCCTAAGTGCATCCAATTGCTGCTCCAACCGAACCATGCGGTCTGTGAGGAGGTCCAGTTGGGTGCACTTTCTGCAGATGAAGCCATCCGGGACGCTGGAAGCCTCCCGGACCTGCCACATCTCACAGTCAGAGCACTGCACCCCTCTAACTGACATTGCGTCAATTAATTAAAATTAAAAGTTGAAATTTTAAAAAAATATATATATATTTTTTAAAGTTACTGTTAACTATCTGTTTCCTAGCACTAGATTTCTAATATAAATGCGAAAGCTAAATATAGTACTCTCCGATCTCTGGCTTAGATATCCCTCTAAATTATAATTAAGTAATTATGTTTAATTAGTTACCAATGCTTAATTTTTTTAATTTAGTGTAGATTCCCAACCAGCCACTCAGGTCACAGCTTTTCTGTTTCCCCCCGACACACACAATTTGAAAAAGGTATAAAAGTAAAAATGAGTAAAAATCACTTACTTACCTTCTTACCTTCTGAGTGTCTTAGATGTTCTCAGGTTCTCTCCCCGACAGAGACTGCTCCTCCTCCTCCGAACGGCTCCCGAAATTAGGCCGTGATCTTTTAAAATCTCCGCTCTGACTCGCAGCTCCCGCGCTTTTTAAATCTCTTGCGCTTTTTAAATCTCCCGGCTCTCTCTCCTCTCGCGCTGTTTTCAATGTCCCGGCTCTCTTTCCTCCCGCGCTTTTAAAATCTCCCGGCTCACTCTCCTCTCGCGCTGTTTTCAATGTCCCGGCTGTCTCTCCTCTCGCGCTGTATTCAATGTCCCGGCTTTCTCTCCACTCCCGCTGTTTTCACTGTCCCGGCTCACTCTCCTCTCGCGCTCTTTTCACTGTCCCAGCTTTCTCTCCTCTCGCACTGTTTTCACTGTCCCGGCTCTCTCTCCTCTCGCGCTGTTTTCACTGTCCCGGCTTTCTCTCCTCTCGCGCTGTTTTCACTGTCCCGGCTTTCTCTCCTCTCGCGCTGTTTTCACTGTCCCGGCTGTCTCTCCTCTCGTGCTGTTTTCACTGTCCCGGCTGTCTCTCCTCTCGCGCTGTTTTCAATGTACTTCGAACATACAGTGCAGAAGGAGGCCATTCGGCCCATCGGGTCTGCATCGACCCACTTAAGCCCTCACTTCCATCCAATCCCCGTAACCCAATATGGGTAGTCCATATCTAGTAAAGAATTTAAGTAACTCCCCCACAATCTTTTTAGCTGTAATATTACATACTGGAATGGCCTCTGGAAACCTAGTAGACACATCCATTATAGTCAAATGATATTGATTCCCACTTTTCATTTTAGGGAGCGGTCCTATGCAATCATTTTTATGTAGTCCAGGCCAATAAAAATGTTTTTGGATTTTAGCTTGAGTTTTCCTTCCTCCCAAATGCCCTCCCACTGGTACCTCATGTGCTACTCGCAACACCTCCTTTCTATACCCTACTGGCAATACTACTTGATGAACCTCTGCCCACTTTTCATCCGCTTGCAAATGTAAAGGTCTCCATTTTCTCATCAAGACATCATTTTTACGGTAATAACATTCTGGTATACACGCAGATTCCTCTTCCATGTATGCTTTCTGATACATCTATTTTATGTCTATATCTTTCTGTTGTAACTCCGCCAATTTTCCTGAACTAAAAATATCTGCCTCATTCTCCACCTGTTCTTGTTCTTTTCCAACCATCTGATCAAAAATCATTTCTCATAATTGCACTTCAACTTTATCTTCACTCTTTGATTTCCCCTCTTGTCTTAAACTGTGACTTTGCGACCTTTTTACTACACAATCCGTAAAAATCCCAGGATATTCGTCCTTCAACACTTCAGTTGTCTGATTTTCCACTGGCTTATCAACCACAGTAGGCATCCCACCTGCAATCCAGCTACATCATTACCCAAGATAAACTGTATTCCTGTACAAGATAGTTTCTCTATTACTCCTACTACCACTTCACCACTCTTCACTGGACTTTCCAACCTTACCGTATATAATGGAACACTCCTCTTCTCACCCTGAATTCCACATATTACCACCTTTTCTGGCAATATTCTTCCCAAACTACATAATTCCTCACCTCTTACCATTAAAGATTGACTAGCTCCCGTATCTATTAAAATTGTGACTTCTTTACCTGCTCCTTCTGGTAGACATGAGTAAATTTTACCCACACAAGTAAAATCTGGCACCTTCTTATCAATCACCTCTTGATCAGGCTGTACAATCTTTTGCACCTCCTTTGCTTCACTTGGGGTTTCCTTTACCACTTTAACAAACCCCACTGTCTTATCCTGTTTTACCACATCAGCCTTTCCCATGCTTTTCTTCAACCACCAACACTGTGACTTTACATGGCCTAGTTTATTACAGTGAAAACATTTGAAACTTTTCATTTCTTTTCCACCCTCCTGGATTTCTTTTATAATCTGAGGTACATTATTATCTCCCATCAGATCTCCTTTACCTCTACTACTTGAGTATTTCTCTTTTCTCCAGTTTCATTCCTCCAGGCTGAAACTGATGTCGGAAACCAAGCTTTGATTAATGAACTAATTCATAATCATCTGCCATTTCTGCTGCTAACCTCACAGTTTTAACCCTCTGTTCTTCCACATGAGTTCTCACTACATCAGGAATTGAATTTTTAAACTCCTCCAAAAGTCTAATTTCCCTGAGAGCTTCATAGATTTGGTCTATTTTCAAAGCCCTTATCCACCTATCAAAGTTACTCTGTTCGATCCTTTCAAACTCCATGTATATTTGACCAGGTTATTTCCTTAAATTTCTAAACTTTTGCCTGTAGGCTTCAAGCACTAGTTCATAAGCACCTAAGATGAATTTTTCACCTCCTCATACGTCCCAAATACCTCCTCTGGTAGTGATGCAAACACTTGACTAGCCCTACCGACCAGCTTTGTTTGAATCAGTAATACCCACCTGTCCGGTTGCCATTTTATTTGTTCAGCCACCTTCTCAAATGAAATGAAAAAGGCTTCTACCTCCTTCTCATCAAACCTTGGCAATGACTGGACATCTTTAAATAGATCCCTTCGACTATGACACTCTTTCTCTTTATCCTTATCACTATCCTCCGGCTGTACGTTTCCCTTTACATCCGCCAATTTTAACTGGCTGTCATGTTTCATGGCCATTTTCTGAAGTTCAAACTCTCTCTCTCTTTATCTTTTTCCCTGATCTGTATCTCCCTCTCTTTTTCTTTTTGTTCTGCTAGGGCTATTCTTTCTTTGTTTCTTTCTTCTCTCTCCTTTTCTTTTTCTCTCATTGCATAGTCAAGCTGCTTTAATTCTTTTTCATGTTCACGTTTCTTGATTTGTAACTGAATTTTTGCCATTTCTAATTAGTCAGACTGTATCTCAGATAATTCTAACTGCAATGTTTCTGCCAAAATTACACCGTGTTTGGCTGGATACAGCTCCAACTCTGAAAATGAAACTAAACACACACTGTAACTGCCAGCTCAAAAACTAAAGTAAAAACAGACAGACAGCCCAGCTCCACCCACACTCTGACATCACTGCAGCTATTTGATATACACCCATTTCTTAAAGGTACATCCACTACAGCTATTTGGTAAACACCCATTTCTTAAAGGTATATCCACTACAGCTATGTGATAAACACCCATTTCTTAAAGGTACTCTCACATGATACTAGGCACTACCCGGACACTGCCCTCCGGCACTGCCTGACACTAACCCATAGCAGTGCTGGGAGAGTGTCAGAGGGGCAATGCTGAGGGACAGTCTCGGGTGGCGTGTGGGGGGGGGGGGGGGGCGTTGCAGAGGTGACCTCCTTAGCACCGGGGTGGCCTTTAAAAATTGCGCTCCAATCCTCGAGGGACTAAGTTGCTGGCAGGACAGACGAATCAGAGGTCACCCCACCAGTGATACCTCTTGGGACTCGCTCTTGCTTTTTTTCTAAGAGTGGGGACCAATCAGCAGCAAAAGGCGCCTGTGCTGCCGGTGGCTTCAACGCTGCTTTTCCTGCCCTTAAAAGCCCTTCCCCGTGGGAAAATTCAGGCCATAGTTACACTGAGACCAAGATTGAGAAATAGATATTCCAGGGTACACAACTTTTAGAAAAGATAGACAGGCAAAGGAGGAGGAGAGGTAAACTTAAAAGGACGACAAGAGGACAATAGTGGGATCTAGGCTCAATATCATGAAGTAGAATCAATGTGGCCTGACATTAGGTAACGTAAGAGTCAGAACATGCTTGTGGAAGTGGTTCGTAGATCCCCTAGAAGTAGTTACACCATTAGTCAGAACATAAAACAATAAATTATTGGAGCATGTAACAAAGGCAATATGATAATTGTGGGGGACTTTAATCTCATGTCTAATAGCCAAAGCAAATTGGCAAGGGAATTCTGTAAGATGAGTTTGTGGAATGTTTTTGTGATAGTTTTCTGGAGCAATATGTTGTGGAACCAGATAATGATAATGCTATTTTAGATCTAGAATTGTGTAATGAGGTAGGGTTAATGACTACCGACATAGTAAAAGACCAGTTGGGAACTAATGACCATAATAATATTGAATTCCGTGTTAAGTTTGAAACTGACATACTCCAATCAAAAGCAAGAATCTTAAGCTTAAACAAAACCAATTTCATAGATGTGAGGGGAGAACTGACTAAGGTTGATGAGGTAGCTAGACCATATGGCCATAAACAGTGGAAAACATTTAAAGAAACAATTCAAAATGTTCACCAAAAATACAAAAATTCAGCAAGGAATACCGATCCATGGCTGGCTAAGGAAGTGAAGGAGAGTATTAGATTAAAATGGCGGTTTGTCTTAACCCCCACAAGGACCAAGGAGAAACCATCATTGATCTCCCTGTGGGACTCGTGGAGTACGAGCTTCCGGATAGGAAAGCCACCCATTTGGATCTTGTTATGAACTAAGATAATAGCAGGCCCAAAACAGTGCCTGGAGTGGTTAGAACGCCCAACAAGGACAGTACTGGGAGTGATATGCTGCCTTGAGCAAAACCTTGTTAATAGTTAAATAAAACTATGCTCTTTTATCACCAGCTTCCTCTGAGTTACTAAACTGGTGACGAGGAATAAAGGAAATTTCAGACTCGCTCTTGGATCCGCCTAGTCACCGGAGGTTTGCTGTGCAGGAACAATTTAAGATGCCATTATTTGGAAAGTCTTTGACGCAGGTCTGAAAGACTGGAACCAGTATGTGGAGCACATTAAGTAATTTTTCCAGGCAAATCGGATTTTGAAGGAAGATCAGCTGAAAGTCCTCCTGCTGCCCGCCTGCGCGGTCCACACATTTGAGGTCATAAAGAGTCTGACCTTCGCAGCTGCACCGGACTCCAAATCCTTTGATGAGTTGGTCGCTTTGGTTTCAGAACACTATGACCTCAAAGCTTCCATAATTATGCAATGGTATTGTATTAATACGGCGGTGTGATCTCCTGGCGAGTCAGTCACAGACTTTTTGACCCACCTGTGACGTCCAGCTGAACACTGTGAGTTCAGGCTCTTCCTCTCTGAGAAGTCCATGGACTATGGCGTCCATAGTTTGGCCCGTCCTTCTTTGTGAACTCCCTCAGCATCAAGAGATGGTGCCAGTCTGGCCAGAATTCCTCTGGAAGGGCGGCCCCAGCGACAGGTCCGCGGCAGAGTTCTAATCTCGGGTGCTATCCCTGACCGGTGGGGTACCTCTCCCGAGGATGAAGGGGAAAATGGGTCGCGTTGCCAACTGTGTGGTTGGTGGATCCGTGATGGTCAGGGCTGCCAATATCACGAAGAGAACATTGCCCATTGTCGCAAACCAAGGCCTTGCACGTGGATGCCCCTGAGGAGGAGGACTGTTTAGTGCAGTTATACTGTGTCACAGCTCTGAAGGTTGCACTGATATGGGTCACGTTGCACGCAAATGGTCATCCAGTGACCATGGAAATGGACACTAGCGCTGCCGTCTCCATTGTGGACATCCGCACATTTTGGCAACTTCTTGCAGGAATCATGCCTCTGACATTGCGCGGTACCACTGTACAATTGGCGACCTACACTGGGGAACCTTTAAAGGTCGTGGGGTCCACCATGACTCCGGTAACGTACGGATGGCAATCGGTCCAACTTCCTTTGGGTGTGGTGCAGGGTCTGGAGGTCATACACCCGGTCCAGTTTAAAAAAAATTTTTGTGTACCCAATTCATTTTTATCAATTAAGGAGCAATTTAGAATGGCCAATCCACCTAGCCTGCACATTTTTGGGTTGTGGGGGCGAAAGCCATGCAAACACGGGGAGAATGTGCAAACTGCACACGGACAGTGACCCAGAGCCGGGATTTGAACCCCGGTCCTCTGCGCCGCAGTCCCAGTGCTATCCATTGCGCCTCATGCCGCCCACCTCTGCAAACATCAGCAGCTATTGGGGAGCCTTATAAAGGAGCTATTTCTCTTATGCTCCACCTGACTGCTCAGGGAGAGAGAAAAAGATCAGGGACCCTATTTCGAGGAAGAGCAGGGGCGTTAACCCCAGTGTCCTGGCCAATATATATCCCTCAATCAACATCACAGAACCAGATTATCGGGTTATTATCACATTGTTGTTTCCATGGATTTGCTGTGTGTTTCCTACAGTGCAATAATGAACACACTTGAAAAAGTATTTAATTGGCTGCAAATTGCTTTGAGACATCCAGTGTATCAAGAAAAGTACTTTTTATGATCAGTATCAATTTCTGTTTGACCAACCTCGAGCCATTTACTATGTTAAAAGGAACTATGTAACTGCAACTTTTCATTGTAAAGTTTTAAAAAGCACCGCAGCCATTGAACTTCCCGCTTCAAAGGAGGCCATTCCAACCATCGTACCTGTTCTGGCCCCATGTTAGTTCCCTATATTTTTCTATGCTTCAAATATTGATCTACCTTTTCTTCAAAGGACATAATAAAACAAAAGACAAAGAAAGAGAGTGGTACTGATAGTAAAGGTACAAAGCATTGGTCCAGGCAAGTAGTTAATAACAGAGTAAAGGTCAGAGAGCACTTCTCATGCACCACCTTTCATGCTTCCATTTCACCCTGTTGGCTCAATCTCGACAGGCGGTGTTTCCATTAAGATCAAGAGTTCAGGAAAATGAGAAGCTGCAAAAATAGGTTGTGCAATATCATATTTTTGGTGCTACAGGTGTCATTTTGATTTCACAATGCCATCGCCAATATGAGTTTTTCTGGTGTGAGCTGTGCGCACGAGGTCTTGGATAGGGCACTGGCATCAACGCCAGGGAGTGTGGGCTGTAAAAATTCAGAATAGGCAAACTATGGCCTCTACAAGCTGGATTTGATACCAGCCCTGCCATCTTAAAGCTTAACATTGCAGATAATGGCCTGAGACCCCCACCCACAGGTTTCCCGGTGGTTTGGGGGATTTCAATGGGAAATCTCATTGACAAGCGGCGGGAATAGAGAATCCCGCTGCAGCGCACGGTGCGCCACCAAGAAACACACAGCTGGGGGACCGGAGAATCCAACCCAACATTCCTCTTCAGCCCATGTGAATGTGCAATCAGAAGCAAGAATATACCCACCCCAACTACTGCTGGTTATTGGAAACATCAACTACTTTGAAGCTAGTTGCTGTTAAAAGTTGCTAGTTGAGCAACTTGATCTGACTTAAAAGATTCTACACAGAGGGCACTTGCTTCCAGACCTGGGATCAGTGGTTTGAATATTCATGGCCAACAGGATGAGCAGGAGAGTGAGCAGAGGGGCCATAGAGGAGTACAAGCTGCTGGAAGAGGGAGAGAGAGAAAAGAAGGGAGATGGGCTCTCAGCAGGAGGCCTATCTGCTAGGGATTAGAATCCCTACAGTGCAGAAGGAGGCCATTCAGCCCATCGAGTCTACACCGATTCTTCGAAAGCACACCCTACCTGGGTCTACTCCACTACCCTATCCCGTAACCTAACCTAAACATCTTTGGACATGAAGGGGAAATTTAGCATGACCAATCCACCTAACCTGCATATATTTGGACTGTGGGAGGAAACTGGAGCACTCGGAGGAAACCCACGCAGACAGGGAGAAAGTACAAACTCCACACAGACAGTCACCCGAGGTCGGAATTGAACCTGGGACCTTGGCGCTGTGAGTCAGCAGTGCTAAACACTGTGCCACCGTGCCGCCCAGTGTCTACAAGTTTATCTTCAATGTCAATGAGGAGCAGCTTATGTCAGACCTCTTTTCACCAAAAACAAAACTTGCTCACAGAAATCTGGCACCTGTTGCAGCCACAACTGTAACCCCTCATCATGGGTGTGAGCAGCATTGTCGGTGCCCATGACCAAATCTTTTTAATTTAATCATCTTTATTGTCACAAGTAGGCTTACATTAACACTGCAATGAGGGCATCACGCTAGCACAGTGGTCAACACAGTTGCTTCACAGCTCCAGGGTCCCAGGTTCGATTCCCGGCTTGGGTCACTGTCTGTGCGGAGTCTGCACGTTCTCCCCATATCTGTGTGGTGTCATGTGAGAGTACCTTTAAGAAAAGGGTGTTTGAGAAATGTACCTTTCAGAAATGGGTGTTTACCAGTGATGTCAGAGTGTGGGTGGAGCTGGGCTGTCTGTCAGCTTTTTACTTTCGTTTTAGGCTGTTTGCTGCAGGGTGTGTTTTAGTTTCACTTTCAGAGCTGGATAGCTGCAGTCACAGCCAGAAGGGACATGAGCCTCTCTCTGTAATCTAAAAACTGTAAATCAATCCTTTGGTGATTTAAAACTAATAACTGCTCTCAGTAGTGACTTTAACCTGATGTGCTTCTGTTAAAGGTTATGTTTTTAAGTCGTATGGATGTTAAAAGGAAAGCTTAAAGGATTACTTAGTGTTGTAGTCTTTGGGGGTTGTATTTGAATTAATGGTTGCTAAGATGTTCACTGTATGTTTTAAAAAGGTTAACTTGAGTTCATAGAATAAACATTGCTTTATAAAATACTTTTCCATTTCTGCTGTACCACACCTGTAGAGTGGGCCGTGTGCTCCCCATACCACAATCTATTAAAAGCTGTGGGTCAGGTGAACTCCATGCTACACTTTGGGGTTCTCTAAACCCTGGCCCATAACAGTGGGTTTACTCCGGGTGCTCCGGTTTCCTCCTACAGTCCAAAGATGTGCAGGTTAGGTCGACTGGCCATGCTAAATTGCCCTTAGTGTCCAAAAAGGTTAGGTGGGGTTACTAAGTTACGGATAGGGTGTGGGTTTAAGTAGGGTGCTCTTTCCAAGGGCTGGTGCAGACTTGATGGGCTGAATGGCCTCCTTCATAAAATCTATGATCTAATTCTATGATCTACTGTGAAAAGCCCCTAGTCGCCACATTCCAGCACCTGTTCGGGTATACAGAGGGCGAATTCAGAATGTCCAAATTACCTAACAGGACGTCATTCGGGACTTGTGGGAGGAAACCGGAGCACCGGAGGAAACCCACGCAGGCAAAGGGAGAACGTGCAGACTCCGTACAGACAGTGACCCAAGCCGGGAATCGAACCTGGAACCCTGGAGTTGTGAAGCAACAGTGCTACCCACTGTGCTATCGTGCTGCCTTTTTCCTTCCAGGCTCAAGGTGATGATATTTGCCACATCTCCCAGTTCATCATCTACTGTTGCATGAGTGTCTGTCAAGAACGAAACTTGAGTTTACTTAATTCTCTCTTGCAAGAGAGAGGAGACAGAGTAACAAAAAAACATGAGACCATAAGATGTAGGAACAGGAGGAGGCCATTTGGCCCATCGAGCCTGCTCAACCATTCAGTGAAATCATGGCTGATCCGAAATGATAATCCTCAACTCTTTCACACTTTATCCCCATAATCCTTGTTTCCTTTACTCATTAAAATCTGTCAATCTCAGCCTTGAGCATACTTAATTACCATGCATCTGTAGCTCTCTCCGGTAAAGAATTCCTGCAAGGCCTGACTTCAGACTGCATCATCTTAACACAGGCTGGCGGATCGGGAACAGCAAAGACTCTGGACCAAGGCAGCAGTGGGAGGACGAATGATGGTTTATGCTTATGGAGTCCATGCAACTCCCACAGTGGACACATCAGGAATCCTTGGACTGTGTTAAGGATTGCTGGCCTGCTCTGACTACCCTGCAGACTCCTTTGAACACTGGAATCCACAGTCGTTTGGCAGCAAGCTGAGCTTGCATGACTTCAGTCTGAGCTTCAACTGCAGCACCCAAACATTTGGTGCCTTCTGCACTACAATAGAAGCTGAGGCAGCCATCAGGTGCGGCATGGTCGTTGTGTCTGTGAATCGTTCTTATGGAGCTTACCTCCACCCACACGCTCGAGAGAATGAGCTTCTAACTCTGGGCGAAGCTCAGATGGTGCCCAGGATCCATGTTTGTCACTGATGGCAGCCTGTTTGAACCAAATGAACAATGAACCAAAATATTTCAGTGTGCATACCTATTAGCTTTCTAATGCGGTCACCCCTTCCAAGTCATCATTTAAGTCTTCTGCAGAAGAATTAGTGATCTTGCCCTCCAGCAATCTGGCACACATGCTACCCTTATCCTCTGCCCGAGCTAAAGGCCATGCGAGTGCAGGGTATAACATCTTCTTACTTCGAAACTATCCTCTACAGTATGCAGAGTGTCAGTATCTGAGCTGCTGGCTCAGTGAGAGAAGAGTGATGGTATTTCTTCATCGCTGTCTTCCTGTTCTCTTCTCCACCAATGCCTTGTCTAGTTACAGTCTGTCAATATTGAATAGGCACAGGGGGCGGATTATGGTGACGGGAGGGATTGAAAGCAGAAGGTGCATGCTGACACCATCTGCAATGTGTCATCCAGAAAAAATTCTCAGATGATGGAGTGGGGGGAATGGTTTGTGAGAAAGAGGATTAAATACATATGTACTTACTGTAATCCCAGATAGCCAGGTGGAGAAGGCTAAAACTGGAGCCTAATCTTTTACACGGTTATACGCTTTTACTTAGAGATGCACTTTACATACACACACACTCCAAACTCAATCTCATTATCAGTCTGCTGCTGCTCAAGTGAATCCTTAGTCAATGACCAGCACATGAATACAATTTAACATTCAATATCTAATTAACAATACTGTCACTTGAGATTGTTTTAACCCAGCCACTGGCCACAGTCACGGTCAGTCTAATGCTAAGGAGCACCGTTTCCTCCATGGAGGTAAGAACATGTAGCGATGTCTGCCCCATTGGGATAGGGCCTGCAAGAGAGGGGGAAGCATGCCAGTGAGTGTGGTGCACTTTGAATGGGTCTGTCCAAGTGAATGACATGCAGTGTTTGTGTAAGCTGCAAGGTGTAGTACTAAATGTTCACGGGTGAGCAGAAACAATGACTGTTAGGTATGAGCCATAGCTTTGCTGAGATTGTTGGTGGGCGAGTGATAGGAGTATGATGAATTGTCTGAGGCCACTAGTTCAGCTGGTAGGACGGTCTCCAGCACAGTAGTTCATGAGGAGGCTGACCATCACCTTTAAGGGCAATTACGAATGGGGAGCAAATTCTGATCTTACTGGCAACACCCACATCCCATGAAAAGAATTTTCTAAAAGTATTTGAAGACAGTCACTGACATTGCCCACTTGTGTGAGGTCACTGAACCTCTTACTGCATCCAAGACCTTGGAGTTGGCCGATCACCATCCTACTGCCTTCAAACATATTCTGGAAGGCTTCGTGGCCCCGTGAGTAGGGACCATCTCTCTTCCTCTCCACTATCTACAAAAGAACTTAATATGGGGCGGGATTCTCCCCTACCCGGCGGGGCGGGGGTCCCAGCGAGACGGAATCCTCCGCACCTTCAGTGGCTAGGCCCGCCCCGGAGTGGGGCGCCCCGCCGGCCGGCGGGAAAGGGCTTGGCGTCACGCCAACCGGCGGCGAAGGGCCTCCGCCAGCCGGCGTAATTGCGGGAGCTCCAGCGCGTGCTGGCCTCATCCCCGCGCATGCGCAAAGGGAGCTGCTTCCGCACCGGGAATGGCGGAAGACCACAGCCTCCGGTGCGGAACAATAGAGTGCCCCCACGGCACAGGCCCACCCGTGGATTGGTGGGCCCCGACCACGGGCCAGGCCACCGTGGGGGCACCTCCCGGGGCCAGATCCCCCTGCGATCCCCCAGGAACCCCGGAGCCTGACTGCTCTACCAAATACCGCCGGTAAGGGACCTACTCTAATTTACGCCGGCGGGACCGGCTACAGACGGGCGGGACTTCGGCCGATCGCGGGCCGGAGAATTTGGGCGGCCCCGGCGCCCATTGAGTCGCGTCGGATCCCGCCATTCTCCGAGGCGGGCGGCGCGACTCACGCCGGGACGGTTTTTGAGGGGCAGGAGAATTGGGAGGACGATGGGGGCGGGATTCACGCCGACCCCCGGCGATTCTCCCACCCGGTGGGGGGTCGGAGAATCCCGCCCATGGTGTCTGAGAACCTTACAGTCACTTTCAGTACTTGCTTTAAGTGGTGCGAGCTTCACCGAACACCCCCCGCTGAAGCATGCAGCTACTGATCAGTGCTTTTAGCACTGGCATAATAATCTTTATTAGTGTCACAAGTAGGCTCACATTAACACTGCAATGAAGTTACTGTGAAAATCTCCCAGTCGCCACATTCCGGCGCCAGTTCGGGTACACTGAGGGAGAACTCAGAATGTCCAATTCATCTAACAGCTCATCTTTAGGACTTGTGGGAGGAAACCGGAGCACCCGGAGGAAACTCACACAGACACGGGGAGAACGTGCAGACTCGCCACAGACAGTGACCCAAGCCAGGAATCAAACCTGGTGTCATGATATCCACATTAACATATCATGGTGCAATCACACACACACTGATGGACAGGTAGTTGGACCAACCAGCACACACACAACATCGCAGCCAATCACCAGTGAGAGCACACGCACTATAAAACAGGGAACACCAGAGTTCCCGCTCATTCTACCAGGAGATAGCTCAGAGCACAAAGCTCACAGCGCGCCACTCAGACATACACCATGTGCTTGAGTGCCTCACCAAGATAGTGATAGGGCTGGGTCCACAAATAGCTGGTGAAGCACGAACCTCAGCCAGCAGTTAGTAGTTGTTATTGTTTAAGACAATAAAACAGAGTTGTACCATCTACAGCCGCGTTGGATCATTTGTGCATCGGAACACCCAACACGACATGATGCCAGTAGTGGAAGCTAACCAGCGACGTGAGACCTACCTGCACCCTTTCAGAAATCCGCCATCCTGCTCCATGGACAACATCAGCCCGCCACAGCCGCTCCGAATCGCTGGAAATCTTGGCGTCAACTGGAAGCTGTTTAAACAGCGTTTCCAGCTCTTCCTAGAAGCCACAGACAGGAAGATCGCCCTCCTCCTCTCCACAGCGGGGCAACACGCCATCCACATCTACAACTCCCTGGCATTCGCGGAAGGCGAGGACAAGATAAAATACAAGACGGTGCTTCTAAAATTCGAGGAACACTTCAGCGTGGAAGTTAATGAGAGCTTCGAGAGGTACCTCTTCCAGCAGCGCCTGCAGGGTAAGGATGAGCCTTTTCAATCTTACTTGACACACCTCCGTATCCTCGCACAGTCCTGCGGCTATGAGGCCACCTCCGACTCCATGATACGGGATCAGATAGTTTTGGGGGTCATCTCGGACACCCTGCGCCAGCAGCTCCTCAAAATTAAGTGCCTCACCCTAACGGCTGCCATTGAGACCTGCGTCCTCCACGAGAACGCGACCAGCCGGTACTCCCAAATCCAGGCGGCCGAAACAGCACGGCATGGGTCCTACGCGGCGGAGCAGGTCCAGTCGATCGAGTTCCTCCGGGCCCATGGCCCGGACGAGGGCGGCCATTTTGCGTGCTTTCCGAGGCATCCCACGCTTGTACGCGCCAAAAGAGGGGACTTTGACGCAGAGGGACGCGATGCGCAGGCGCGCTCTACGCAAGACTACACCGCGCATGCACGGTGGCGCAACGAACGCCATGACGTCACGACGTGCGGCAACTGTGGCTCCGCCCACTTAAAGCGGCAATGTCCGGCCAAAGCGCGACAATGCCTCCGCTGTGGCAGGATGGGCCACTACGCTGCCTGCTGTCGAGCAGCTCAACCTGCCAACTCCCAACAATTCCGCCAGCCTCGCAGGGACGTGCGGGCTATTCAGCCCCCTACACTGAGTCATATCCTGACAACATGCAGACCAGTGATACCGAAGACAGAGAACCCTTCCGTCTTGCGGTAATCCACCAGAACCGGATGTCCCCAAGTCAGAACCACCAGCCGCTGCCAGTGCACAGCATTTATCCGGGCGATGAGTGGTGTGCCACCCTAACGGTCAACCGATCCCAGATCACATTTCGCTTGGACACTGGTGCCTCCGCCAATCTCCTCGCATGGTCAGCCTTCCAGACCTTGAAGGTTAAACCACCGATTCTGCCATCCCACTGTCAGCTGGTTGACGATAATGGAAACGTCATCCCGGCCACGGGGTCCTGCCAGCTCAAGGTTACACACAACTCACATAAAGCCACACTGTCTTTTGAAATAGTTGGATCCTCGAAGGACTCCCTGCTAGGCGCACAGGCATGCAAGGTCCTCCACCTTGTTCAGCGGGTACGCACTCTGTCTCCAGAAGGCACGTCCGACTTCCCGGATGCAGACTTTAGGGCGCAGCTCCACTCGCTCCTCGCGCACAACCAGGAGGTTTTCGAGGGCATGGGCACACTGCCCTACACGTACAGAATACGGCTCAAACCGGATGCCACCCCGGTCATTCACGCACCGCGTAGAGTCCCAGCACCACTCAAGGACCGCCTCAACCAGCAGCTGCAGGACCTGCAGGACCAAGGAGTGCTTTCCCGGGTCACGGAGCCAACGCCATGGGTCAGCTCCATGGTGTGCATCAAGAAGCCCTCTGGCGATCTCCGGATCTGTATCGACCCAAAAGATTTGAATAATAACATTATGAGGGAACACTACCCCATACCCAAATGAGAAGAAATCACGAGCGAAATGGCTCGGGCAAAAATATTCACCAAGCTTGATGCCTCAAAGGGATTTTGGCAGATTCAACTGGATCAGTCCAGCAGGAAGCTGTGCACTTTCAACACTCCATTTGGCAGATACTGCTACAATAGGATGCCGTTTGGCATAATCTCGGCCTCTGAGGTGTTCCATCGCATCATGGAACAGATGATGGAGGGCATCGAAGGGGTACGCGTCTATGTAGACAACGTTTTCCTCTAGTCCACCACACCACAGGAGCACATCAGTCGTCTACAGCGTGTCTTTGCACGAATACGAGATCAGGGCCTGCGCCTCAACCGAGCCAAGTGCTCTTTTGGCCAGACTGAGCTCAAGTTTTTGGGGGACCAGATCTCCCGGTCGGGTATGCCAGAAATTGGCTAGCTGAAAGAAGACAGAGGGTGGTGGTTGATGGGAAATGTTCAGAATGGAGTACAGTCACAAGTGGAGTACCACAAGGATCTGTTCTGGGGCCGTTGCTGTTTGTCATTTTTATCAATGACCTAGAGGAAGGCGCAGAAGGGTGGGTGAGTAAATTTGCAGACGATACTAAAGTCGGTGGTGTTGTCGATAGTGTGGAAGGATGTAGCAGGTTACAGAGGGATATAGATAAGCTGCAGAGCTGGGCTGAGAGGTGGCAAATGGAGTTTAATGTAGAGAAGTGTGAGGTGATTCACTTTGGAAGGAATAACAGGAATGCGGAATATTTGGCTAATGGTAAAGTTCTTGAAAGTGTGGATGAGCAGAGGGATCTAGGTGTCCATGTACATAGATCCCTGAAAGTTGCCACCCAGGTTGATAGGGTTGTGAAGAAGGCCTATGGAGTGTTGGCCTTTATTGGTAGAGGGATTGAGTTCCGGAGTCGGGAGGTCATGTTGCAGCTGTACAGAACTCTGGTCCGGCCGCATTTGGAGTATTGCGTACAGTTCTGGTCACCGCATTATAGGAAGGACGTGGAGGCTTTGGAGCGGGTGCAGAGGCGATTTACCAGGATGTTGCCTGGTATGGAGGGAAAATCTTATGAGGAAAGGCTGATGGACTTGAGGTTGTTTTCGTTGGAGAGAAGAAGGTTAAGAGGAGACTTAATAGAGGCATACAAAATGATCAGGGGGTTGGATAGGGTGGACAGTGAGAGCCTTCTCCCGCGGATGGATATGGCTGGCACGAGGGGACATAACTTTAAACTGAGGGGTAATAGATATAGGACAGAGGTCAGAGGTAGGTTCTTTACGCAAAGAGTAGTGAGGCCGTGGAATGCCCTACCTGCTACAGTAGTGAACTCGCCAACATTGAGGGCATTTAAAAGTTTATTGGATAAACATATGGATGATAATGGCATAGTGTAGGTTAGATGGCTTTTGTTTTGGTGCAACATCGTGGGCCGAAGGGCCTGTACTGCGCTGTATTGTTCTATGTTCTATGTTCTATGCCGACAAGGTGGCAGCCATCGCAGCCATGCAGCAGCCGTCAGACAAGTAGGCAGTGCTGCGCTTTCTCTGGATGGTCAACTTCCTGGGGAAGTTTATTCTTAACCTTGCCTCGCACACGACGGCTCTTCGCCACCTGGTCAAAAAGACAACGGAATTCCAGTGGCTGCCAGAGTGAATGGGAGGAGCTCAAGGTCAAGCTCACCACCGCCCCGGTACTGGCGTTTTTCGATACCACACGGGAAACGAAGATCTCAACTGACGCCAGCCAGTCTGGCATTGGGGCGGTACTCCCGCAACGGGACAACATCTCATCATGGGCTCCGGTCGCCTATGCCTCGCAGGCCATGACCCCCACAGAACAGCGCTATGCGCAGATTGAGAAGGAGTGCCTAGGCCTGTTGACCAGCATTGACAAATTTCACGATTATGTGTATGGCCTTCCGCAGTTCACTGTGGAGACCGACCATCGCCCCCTGGTCGGCATCATTCAGAAGGATTCAACGATATGACCCCTCGCCTCCAGTGCATTCTGCTCAAGCTCCGGAGGTACGACTTCCAACTTGTCTACACCCCGGGGAACGTCCTCATTATCGCAGATGCTCTGTCCAGGGCGGTTAACACACCGCCCAAATCTAGGTGTTCGTTTGGCAGGTCGACGCACAAGTAGCCTTCACATCGGCCAATCTGCCGGCCACTGACACACGTCTGGCCCACATTCGCCGTGAGACTGGGCTGACCCCCTTCTACAGCGTGTAATGCGCTACATGACGGAAGGGTGGCTCAAGGGGCAGTGCCCACAATTCTACAATGTCCGGGACGACTTGGCCGTCATTGACGGTGTCCTCTTGAAGTTGGACTGGATCGTGATCCCACACAGCATGCACCAGCTTGTCCTCGAACAACTGCACGAAGGCCATCTCGGAGTTGAAAAGTGCAGGCGGAGGCCCCGAGAGGCGGTGTACTGGCCAGGCATCAGCGAGGACATCGCCAACATGATGCTCAATTGCCCCACCTGCCAGAGGTTTCAGCCAGCGCAATCCCCTGAGACCCTTCAGCCCCATGAGTTGGTCACGTCCCCCTGGTCAAAGGTGGGCGTGGACCTCTTTCATGCGTTCGGCAGGGACTACATCATTCTGATTGACTATTTCTCAAATTATCCGGAGGTCATACGCCTGCAATACATGACATCATCAGCTGTCATCCGGGCATGCAAAGAAACCCTTGCTCGCCATGGAATTCCGCTCACCGTCATGTCTGACAACGGGCTTTGCTTTGCGAGCCAAGAATGGTCTTCCTTTGCCACTTCATACAACGTCAAGCACGTGACGTCCAGTCCCTTGCATCCCCAGTCGAATGGCAAGGCGGAACAGGGCATCCACATTGTGAAGCGGCTCCTCTGCAAGGCTGCTGATGCCGGATCTGACTTCTGTTTAGCCCTACTGGCCTATCGCTCGGCCCCACTGTCCACGGGCCTCTCACCAGCCCAGCTGTTGATGGGTCGCACCCTCAGGACCACTGTGCCGTCCATTCATGTTCCTGAACCCGACCATGCTCCAGTACTGCGAAGAATGCAACAGCAGCGTGCTCAGCAGAAAGTGACACATGACGCTCGGGCGACTGATCTTCCTGCCCTGGCGCCTGGAGACAACGTCCGCATACACCTACCGGAGGGTGGCTGGTCGGTAATCACCAAGGTTCTCCGCCGCGTGGCTCCCCGCTCGTTCCTGGTTCGCATGCCTGATGGCTCCATTCGCCAACGTAATCGGCAGGCCCTTCGTCTGGTTCCGCGCTCACTACGAGATCATGCACCGGTGCCACGCCCTCCTGTTGTCCCTGATGTTGACTTCGTTGAGGTTCCTGCCACTCTGCCTATTCCTCTCTCGCCCGTGGCCAGGCCCATTCCTCAGCCGGTGGATCCTGACCCACCCTTGAGGCGGTCAACCCGAATTCGTCGCCCACCTGATAGACTGGATTTATGAGCCTGTTAGCACATTGGACACACTGAATTGTTTTACAATACTGTTAACGTGTTTCTTTCTTGTCGTTCCAGAAGTTCTCTCTCGTTGTTTACTGATTGCATTTGTTTTGTTATTGGTATAACCTCGTTGCTCTGTTGCACCTGACACCTTCCTCTGTATATAGTTTAGCCTCATGTACATGCTGTAAATATTGCACACACATACTCAGACGCACTCAGTACACATTTCTATTTATTTGCATGTAGGCACATATTCTTTATGAAAGGGGGATATGTCATGATATCCACAGCAGCATATCATGGTGCAATCACACACACACTGATGGACAGGTAGTTGGCCCAACCAACACACACACAACATCGCAGCCAATCACCAGTGAGAGCACACGCACTATAAAACAGGGAACACCACAGTTCCCACTCATTCTACCAGGAGATAGCTCAGAACACAGAGCTCACAGCGTGCCACTCACACATAGACCATGTGCTGAGTGCCTCACAAAGATAGTGATAGGGCTGGGTCCACATATAGCTGGTGAAGCACGAACCTCAGCCAGCAGTTAGTAGTTGTTATTGTTTAAGACAATAAAACAGAGTTGTATCATCTACAGCCGCGTTGGATCATTTGTACATCGGAACACCCAACACGACACCTGGGACCCTAGCAATGTGAAGCAACAGAGCTAACCATTGTGCTACCATCTACCCTACAATCATTTGGAGGCCGGTTTAGCTCAGTTTGCTGGACAGCTGGTTTGTGATGCAGAGCAAGGCCAACAGCCTGTGCTCAATTTCCCTTCCGGCTGAGGTTATTCGTGAAGGCCCCGCCTTCTCAACCTTTCCCCCCCGCCTGAGGTGTGGTGATCCTCAGGTTCAATAGCCACCAGTCAACTACTCCCCCATAAAGCATGTGGTCATCTGGGACAACGGTACACGTGACAAGAAACAAATCCAATCCAATCCAATCCAATGGCGACTTTCCATTCCTTTTACAATCATTTGAACGACCAGGCAGCACGTTCTGTACAATTTCAAAGCAATGGTTGTGGGTTCATCATGTATTGTAAATCTGTGCATTATCAGTGAGGTGGGGTGGGGGGGAATGCTCTCCAATTTCTCCCCACATTTCCCCCCCCCATTTTTGAACATTCATCTGCTTGATTGCTCCTGGACTTCCCGATGTCGTAACCCATTTTTCCAAACTGGTGCATTTCCACAGGGTCGGAGCAGTGGAGAGATTATATTACGACAGGGCAAAAACTAAACGTCAATAATATAAAACATGCAATGCTGATTGTCGAAAAAATCTATAAAAGCAAAACTGCATTCACCTATTAACTGTTAACCAGCTTGCTTTTCGGGTCATAAAGCCTACAAGCTGAATACTACTGGAATTAACGAGCAGTTTTATCAATACGTTGACAGGAAGAATCTCCCCAAGTGGACTTGGTAAATAGATACCTTAGGAAATCAGCCCGTATCTATAACTTCAATAGTCAGTGTTGAAACAAAACTGGAGAAGGAAAGTTGCCTGCCCCTAATGACCCTCACAGGAGTCTCGACCAGAAAATGAAGGGAGGCATTGAATTTTCTGCCTGATTAGGAGTGGAAATGTTGCATCAATTATGGGAAAGCTAGAAATGGCAGTCAAGCAGGGAATCATCCCCCATCCCCCAAGGTACCCTAAACATTACCCCTCACCCACCACCAGTACTACTGCACGCTCACATCGCCCGCCCACCTCCCCCTCCCCACCCCCGACCATCCCTCGATTCCCCCAGATCACACATGCATCCTCCATGGCCTCTCATCCAGTATCCACTATATCAGTGTTTTTCAAACTTTTTTGCTCGGGACCCATTTTGCCAACTGGCCATCCTTCAGGGCCTACATCAGCCGGCCTTCGTGACGCACGCCGGCCAACCTTTGTGGCTTGCAGTAATATCATGGTTGTGTTGTAATTCACTGACTGACCACTAGGAGTCTCACTAGTATATGAGTGAATGTTAGAGTCAGGTGACCAGAGACTGGCTGGAGGGAGCTGGAGAGAGAGGTAGCTTGTGCATGATCATACTATTATTCATTTGCTGTTTTGTATATAGTTTACCCACAGTTAATGTTAATAAATCATTTATAGCTTTAGCTACAAGTGTTCTTGTAATATAAATCAGGCCATCCGACAAGAACATTACACGACCCACGCCGACTGACCTTTGCGACTCACCATTTTCACTTACCTTTAATGTGACAGATGAGCCTGCTTGGTCCTTATGATCTCACTTGCTTTGTTATTCGGTGCTAACGTTTCTGATGATGCCTTCCGCTGATGGTTTAAGATCTCACTGCATCCATTGAAAAAAATCCAGAGGTTTGTCCTCGAACTCGCCATGTTTAGTTTTAAATGTCTTTGAAGTTTTGAGGGTTTTAAACTTTCATTTGCCAGTGCTTCCCTGCATATAACACACATGAACTTTGAATCAGAATTTGCAGTGGAAAATGTAATAACCCACACCTCAAGTAATCATCTTTATGCTGCATAGTTCATGTTTTCATCGTCTTCTTCATGAGTTATTCACCAGAGGCCCTGGAGTTCACACCAGCACTGCTGGCAGCTGCAAAATGGAGGAAGCACACTTGCGTCCGGAACACGTGACATCAGCGCACAGGGCGTGTGATCTGCACTCCACCGCCGCTTCTGATGGGAGGACTCTGTCGTTTGCTGAAAAAACTGGCCCTCGACAGCGCATTGATGTCAGGAGGAGGCGGTCCACCACGCTGGGCTCCTGGCCTGCACACTGCTTGATCCGGCACGCATGCGCAGGATGGCCTGCAATCTCAAAAGTCCGTCGCTGCCGGTATTTTTAAAAGCCGGTTGTGGCAGTTGGGCGTTCCTCCCGCGATCGGCAAGGCCGAGCACCGCGACCCTCCGGAAACCTGCCCGCGATCCACCTGCAGGTCGCGACCCTGAGTTTGAAAACCAATGCACTACATACAAAACACTATATACAGGGTAGGCAGCAGCCTGGTGATATTGTGATTGGTCTAGTAATCCAGTGACCCAGACTAATACTCTGGGGACGCGGGTTCGAATCCCACCAAGGCAGATGGTGAAATTTGAATTCAACAAAACTCTGGCAGTAAAAGTCTAATGAGGACCATTGTTGACCATCATAAAAATTCAACTGGTTCACTAATACCCTTTAGGGAAGGATATCTGCCACCCTTACCTGGCCTGGCCTACATGTGGCTCCTACATGTGACTCCAGATCCACAGCAACATGGCTGACTCTCAAATGCCTTCTGAAATGGCCTAGCAAGCTGCCAAAAAGTCAATAAGGAATCAAACTGGATGGACCGCTGGCAGCGAACGTGGCATAGAAAACAACAACGAAAAACCCTGATCTGTCAACCTTGCAACGTCCTCCTTTTTAAAAAAAATGTTTTTATTGAAGTATTTGCAAAATTTTTATAACAATAACAAACAAAATAATAATAACATAAACATCAACATGGTAAACTAGACATTTCCCACCCAACCCCTTCTGTACATCCCTTAACCATATTGCACCTACCCGCCCGCCCCCCCCTCCTTCAGAATGCTGCTACTGCTGACATTTTAATTTTCCCCGAGAAAGTCGACGAACGGCTGCCAACTCCGAGAGAATCCCAGCATTGACCCCCTCAAGGCAAACTTTATTTTCTCCAGCTTGAGAAACCCAGCCATGTCACTGGCCCAAGTCTCCACACTCGGGGGCTTCGAGTCCCTCCACATTAAAAGGATCCGTCTCCGGGCTACCAGGGAGGCAAAGGCCAGGACATCGGCCTTTTTCACTCACTGAACTCCCGGATCTTCCGACACTCCAGCGATCGCCATCTCTGGACTCGGCACCACCTGCGTACCTAGCACCTTGGGCATTGTCTTGGCAAACCCCTGCCAGAATCCTCCAAGCTTCGGGCATGCTCAAAACATGTGGACATGGTTTGCTGGGCTTCCCGCACACCTCGCACATCTATCTTTTACCCCGAAAACCTTGCACATCCTCGCCGCTGTCATGTGTGCCTGGTGTACCACCTTAAACTGCATTAGACTGAGCCTGGCACATGATGAGGAGGAATTAACCCTGCTAAGGGCGTCCGCCCACAGACACGCCTCTAACTCCCCACCTCTAACTCCCCACCTAGCTCCTCCTCCCACTTGCCCTTCAGTTCCTCCACCGGGGTCTCCTCCGCCTTCAACAACTCCTGATAGATATCCAACACTTTCCCCTCCCCTACCCAGGTACCGGACACTACTCTGTCCTGTATCCCCCGTGGCGGCAACAGTGGGAAAGCCAACACCTGTTTCCTCAGAAAGTCTCGCACTTGCAGATATCTGAAACCATTCCCCGGCGGCAACTTGAACTTGTCCTCCAGCGCCTTCAGACTGGGAAAACTCCCGTCTATGAATAGATCTCCCATCCGTCTAATTCCTACTCTCTGCCTGCTCCGGAACCCACCATCTATCCTGCCCGGTGCGAACCTGTGGTTATTGCAAATCGGGGTCCAGATGGACGCACCCTCCACCCTCTTATACTTCCTCCATTGCCCCCAGATCCTCAATGCCGCCACCACCACCGGGCTAGTGAAGTAACGGGCCGGAGAGAACAGCAGAGGTGCCGTTACCAGTGCTCCCAAACTGGTGCCTTTGCATGATGCCACCTCCATCCGCTCCCATGTCGACCCGTCCCCCACCACCCACTTCCTAATCATCGCTATATTCGCCACCCAGTAGTAGCTGCAGAAGTTCGGCAGCGCCAACCCACCCTCCCCCCGACTGTGCTCCAACAACATTTTCTTCACTCGCGGGGTTTTATTCGCCCACACAAAGCCCGAAAAAAATCTTGTTTACCCGCTTGAAAAAGGCCTTAGGAATGAAGATGGGGAAGCACTGGAAGACAAACAAAAACCTGGGGAGGACCGTCATTTTCATGGTCTGCACCCTCCCCGCCAACAATAACGGGAGCATATCCCATCTTTTAAAGTCCCCATCCATTTGCTCCACCAGCCGGGTTAGGTTGAGCCTGTGTAATGCCTCCCATTTCCGAGCCACCTGTATTCCCAGTGAACGAAAGTTCCTCTCTTCAGTCTCCTCTCCTGCCCCCTTGCAAAAGGAACAATTCACTTTTTCCCATGTTCAATTTGTACCCCGAAAACCTGCCAAATTCCCCCAAGATCTGCGTCATCTCCCCCATCCCCTCCATCGGGTCCGAGATATACAAGAGCAGATCGTCCGCGTACAGCGAAACCCGGTGCTCCACCCCCCTGAACCAGCCCCTGCCACTTCCTTGATGCTCTCAGAGCCATGGCCAATGGCTCTATAGCCAGAGCGAACAGCAACGGGGAGAGGGGGCACCCCTGCCTCGTCCCTCGGTGTAGCTTAAAGTACCCCGAGCTCAGCCGGTTCGTGCACACACTCGCTACCGGCGCCTGGTAGAGCAATCGCACCCAGTCGATGAAACCCTCACCAAACCCAAACCTTCCCAGTGTCTCCCAAAGATACCACCACTCCACCCGATCAAAAGCCTTCTCCGCGTCCATCGCAACCACCACCTCCGCCTCGTCTCCTTCTGAGGGCATCATAATTACATTCAAAAGCCTCCGAACATTAGCATTGAGCCATTGAGCTGTCTACCCGTAACAAATCCAGTTTGGTCCTTCCCTAGCACCCCCGGGTCACAGTCTTCTCTCCTAGTGGCCAAAACCTTAGTCAGCGGCTTGGCATCTATGTTCAAAAACGAGATTGGCCTATATGACCCACATTGCTCCGGGTCCTTCTCTCGTTTAAGAATGAGTGAAATCAAGGCCTGCGACATCGTAGGGGGGAGGATCCCCCTCTCTTTAGCTCGTTAAAGGTCCTCATCAGCAGTGGGCACAACACTTCTGAGAACTTCTTATAGAATTCTACCGGGTAGCCGTCCGGCCCCGGAGCCTTGCCCGTCTGCATGCCCTCCAGACCTTTAACAATTTCCTCTGCCACAATCGGGGCCCCCAGCCCCTCCACCAGGCCCTCTTCCACCTTCGGGAACCTCAACTGATCTAGGAATCGCCTCATCCCTTCTACGCCAGACGGGGGTTCCGACTCATATAATTTGCAAGAAAATTCTTTAAAAACATCGTTCACCCCACCCGCTGGGCCCAAGACCATGTTACGCTCCCTATTCCTTACTCTCCCAATCTCCCTGGCCGCTTCTCTCTTCCTAAGCTGGTGCGCCCATTTCCCCATATTCGCACACCGCCCCCCTTGCCTTCCTCAAATGCTCCACTGCCCTCCCCGTGGTCAACAACTCAAACTCTGCGTGTAGTTTCTGACGCTCCCTCAGGAGCCCTGCGTCCGGGGCCTCCGCATATCACCTATCCACTCGAAATATCGCCTCCACTAATCTCTCCCTCTCTGCTCGTTCCACCTTTTCTCTATGGGACCGAATCAAAATTACTTCCCCTCTTACAACTGCCTTCAGAGCCTCCCAAACCGTCGCTGCTGATACCTCACCCGTATCATTTGTATGCAGGTAATTCTGGATGGACCTATTCACCTGCCCGCAGACCGCTTCGTCCGCTAACAACCCCATATCCAGTCTCCACAGCGGGCACTGCCCTCTCTCCTCACTCGACCGCCAATCCAACCAATGCAGAGCATGATCAGAGACTGCAATTGCCGAGTATTCCGTCCCCGCCATCTTCGGAATTAGCGCCCTGCTCAGAACAAAAAAATCAATGTGGGAGTAAACTTTATGGACATGAGAAAAAAACGAAAACTCCTTCGCCCTCGGCCGCTCGAATCTCCACGGGTCTACCCCCCTCCCCTCCCCATCTGCTCCATGAAACCCCTCAACTCCTTCGCTGCGGCAGGCCTCCTCCCAGTCCTGGATTTTGACCGGTCCAGATCGGATCAATGACCGTGTTAAAGTCCCTCCCCATTATCAGGCCGTGAGACTCCAGGTCCGGGATCTTGCCTAACACCTGCCTCATAAATCCCACATCGTCCCAGTTTGGCGCATGTACATTCACAAACACCACCCGTACACCCTCCAACTTCCCACTCACCATTATATATCTACCCCCCTTATCTGCCACAATTCTTCCAGCCTCAAACGCCACCCGCTTGCTGATCAATATCGCTACCCCCCCTTGCCGACTAGCCATAACCTTTTTTTGGCCAGCCCCAAGCCCGCGCCCTCCGCTTCCCCGAGCTCCCCCACAGGCAGCAACGGCCCCCGACCTCCCTTTTGTTCCCCGATAATAGTTCCTCCCCTGTCAGTGAAGCAGCCTCCCCCTCCCCCCCCCTCCCACCCTAACGCACACCAGCCCCCGAAACTTGATCCCCCAGGTCAAGTACCATCTTAGCACATGCTCACCCCCCACCTCGCTTCCGAGAGTCAGCTGAACCATGCTGACCCCGACAACCCCCGACAACCCCCGCCCCTAGTGATAAACAGTCTGGCTCCCTATTGTTCGAACCCCTCTCCCGACCTGAATAAACCACTTAACAACATTGCATTACCCAGTAAGTAAACAACCTCAAGTAAAAGAAATTAACAAAAACCAATGAAGAAACAATCACTTGAAACAAGACCCAACCTCCCACAGAATAGCACCAACTTCGTTGGCCCCTCCCACCCCGCAACAAATCCCTGCAAAAACAAAGCACCCTCAAACCACCACCCCAGCCCAATACTTAACCCAGAACTACATACAATCTTATGTGAACCGATACAAAAATTACACAGATTACAAACCGCAGTCACATAACTTCTTCGAGACTTAAGTGTCCTTTAAGACGCTTCCAACTTCTTTTCTTTAATAAATGACCATACATCGTCTGGTGCCCCAAAATAAAAATGCCGGTCTTCGCGCGTGACCCACAACCGTGCTGGATACAGCATCCCGAATTTCACCCCTTCTTGAAGAGGATCGCCTTCACCCGATTAAACTCAGCACATTTTTTGGCCAGCTCCGCTCCCAGGTCCTGATCGATGCGCACCTCGCTGTTCTCCCATCTGCTGCTCCGCTCCTTCTTGGCCCACCGCAAGACGAGTTCTTTGTCCGAAAAACAGTGCAAACGCACCACCATGGCCCTCGGCGGGTCATTCGCCTTAGGCTTCCTTGCGAGTGCTCTATGCGCTCCATCCACTTCCAGGGGCCGAGAAAACGCCCCGGGCTCCATCAGCGTCTCCAGCATGCTCGCCACATATGCTCCCGCATTCGACCCCTCAATTCCTTCGGGGAGGCCAATGATCCTTAAGTTCTGCCTCCTGGACCTGTTGTCCAGGTCCTCCAGCTTCTCCTGCATTCTCCTGTGGCGCTCATCCAACACCTCCACCTTGTGCTCCAGCATGGTTAGATAGTCCTCCTGGCTGGACAACTTCAGCTCAATTTCTTATATTGCTTTCCCTTGGGCCGCCTGATTCAATACCATTTGATCGATCGCAGCCTTGATCGGGTCCAGCGTTTCCTTTTTCAGCTCAGCGATCAGTCCTTAAAGAACTTCACCTGTTGCTCCTTAGACCACTGAGCCACCGCTCCCTGGTCCTGACCCCCCGCCATGCTGCGGCGCGGTACCAGCTCCGACTGCTTCACTCTATCCGGGCTGAGTCTTTTCACACGGCCACTTCTAGTCCAATTAGCCATACATCAGAAGGGGAATCCTTCTTAATATCATCCACTGCACCGATCTATCCCCTAAAGTCCGAGAAAAGTCGGGAAAAAAAAGGTCCGAAAGTCCGTTCCGGGCGGGAGCTATCGAATGTGCGACCTACTCCTCCATGGTTGCCACCGGAAGCCTGCAAAGTTCTCCTTACTAACACCTCAAGGTTTGTACAAACAGTGAGTGATCTGTCTTACAGACTAGTCAAGCAACAGCCTGGCATAGTCATACTCACATAATCATACCTTACAGATAATGTCCCAGACACCACCACTGCTGGGGACATCCTGCCCCACAGGCAGGACAGACAAAGAGGTGGCGGCACAGTGATCTACAGTGGGGAGGAATTGGCCTGGGAATCCTCAAAATTGACTCGGGACCCCATGAAGCCTCATGTCACCAGGTCAAACATGAGCAAGGAAACCTCCTGCTGATTACTATGCACCACGGACCCTTATTTGATGAATTAGTGCTTCTCTGTGTTAAGCACCACATGGAAAAGTATTGAGGGTCGAAAGGGCACAGAATATAAAGAACAAAGAACAAAGAAAAGTACAGCACAGGAACAGGCCCTTCGGCCCTCCAAGCCCGTGCCGACCATGCTGCCCGACTAAACTACAATCTTCTACACTTCCTGGGTCCGTATCCCTCTATTCCCATCCTATTCATGTATTTGTCAAGATGCCCCTTAAATGTCACTATCGTCCCTGCTTCCACCACCTCCTCCGGCAGCGAGTTCCAGGCACCCACTACCCTCTGTGTAAAAAACTTGCCTTGTACATCTACTCTAAACCTTGCCCCTCGTACCTTAAACCTATGCCTTCTAGTAATTGACCCCTCTACCCTGGGGAAAAGCCTCTGACTATCCACTCTGTCTATGCCCCTCATAATTTTGTAGACCTCTATCAGGTCGCCCCCCAACCTCCGTCATTCCAGTGAGAACAAACCGAGTTTATTCAACCGCTCCTCATAGCTAATGCCCTCCATACCAGGCAACATTCTGGTAAATCTCTTCTGCACCCTTTCTAAAGCCGCCACATCCTTCTGGTAGTGTGGCGACCAGAATTGAACACTATACTCCAAGTGTGGCCTAACTAAGGTTATATACAGCTGCAACATGACTTGCCAATTCTTAGACTCAATGCCCCGGCCAATGAAGGCAAGCATGCCGTATGCCTTCTTGACTACCTTCTCCACCTGTGTTGCCCCTTTCAGTGACCTGTGGACCTGTACACCTCGATCTCGCTGACTTTCAATACTCTTGAGGGTTCTACCATTCACTGTGTATTCCCTACCTGCATTAGACCTTCCAAAATGCATTACCTCACATTTGTCCGGATTAAACTCCACCTGCCATCTTCTCCAATTAGAAAAGCATCCTTCCATTGCTACTCTCTGGCTTCTATGACCTAGCCAGTTCTGTATCCACCTTGCCAGCTCACCCCTGATCCCATGTGACTTCACCTTTTGTACTAGTCTACCAAGAGGGACCTTGTCAAAGGTCTTACTGAAGTCCATATAGCCAACATCCACTGCCCTACCTGCATCAATCATCTTTGTGACCTCTTCGAAAAAAAGAGTATGCTCTGGATTTGAGACTACATCCACTATAGACTGAGATGGCTGAGTCCACAAGGAAATAGCTACTAGACTGGGACTGTGGCAGGTGGTTAGGGAACCAACAAGAAGGAAAATTATACTTGACTTCAGCCTCACCAACCTGCCTGCCACAGGTGCTCCATGACAGTATCGGTAGGAGTGACCATCGCACAGTTGTTGTGGAGACAAAGTCCTGTCTTCACATTGAGGATACCGTCCATCCATCGTGTTCTGTGGCACTACAACTGCGCTAAATGGGATAGACTTTGAACAGGTCTAGAAACTCAAGCCTGGGCAGCCATGAGGTGCTTATGCACCATTAGCAGCAGCAGAATTGTACTCAAGCACAATCTGTAACCTCATGGCTCAGCATATCCCCCACTCTACCAACTTCAGAGGATCAACCCTGGTTCAATGAAAGGTGCAGGAGGGCACACCAGGAGCAGCACCAGGCACCAGGCATACCTAAAAATGAGATGTGAACTAGTAAAACTACAACACATCGAGTCCAAAGCAGCAAATGATAGAGCTAAGCGATTTCACAACCAACAGATCAGATCTAAACTCTGCAGTCCTGCCACATTTAGTCATGGGTGGTGGTGGACAATTAAACAATTCACTGGAGGAGGCGGCTCCACGAGTATCGTCACCCTCAATGATGGAGGAGCCTAGCTCATCAGTGTAAAAGAAAAGGTTGAAGCATTCAAAGTAATCTTCAGCCGGAAGTGCCGAGTGGATGACCCATCTCGGTCTCCTCCTAAGGGTCCCCAGCATCACAGATTCCACAGAAATGACTGAAAGCACTGGATGCTGCAAAGGCTACAGACCCTGACAATACTCCGGCAATACTACTAAAGGCTTATGCTCCAAAACTTGCCACACTCCTAGCCAAGCTGTTCCAGCATACCTACACTGACACCTGCCCGGCAATGTGGAAAATTACCCAATTATCACCCCGTGATGGGAGGAGTCATTAATGGTGCAATAAAGTGGCAATAACCTGCCCACTGATGCTCAGTTTGGGTCTGCCAGGGTCACTCAGCTCCTGACCTGATGACAGCCTTTGTTCAAACATGAATAAAAGAGTTGAACTCCAGAGATGAAGTGAGTCTGACAACCCTTGAGGTCAAGGCAGCATTTGACCGAGTAAGGCATCAAGGAGCACTTGCAAAACTGGAGTCAATTGGAATTAGGAGGGAAACCCGCTGCTGGTTGGAGTCATGCCTTGCATAAAGGAAGATGGTTGTGGGTGTCGGAGGTCAACCATCTCAGTTCTTGAAATCCCGTAACCGCTTTTGAAATGCAGATCTTCCATTCAATTTCACATAGCAATACATTGCATTGGACAATGATTGACAGTTTTCTTACTCCAGAGACAGCTGTTTGGTGGATTGTTCATTGATCTTTCCCTTCACACTTGAATGCATCTCCATCACCCTGCTTGTATACTACCCACAATGTTTATAAATTCTCCTGCTATGATTGCCAGCCCCTCACCACATCAAAAGCCGCTAAGTGCTTTGACTTTCTATTTCTCACTGCAGAAGGACTTCTCTGACCCAATGACTTAAAGTGAGACTAGCTGCTCACTCTAATATGCAAATTTGACAAATGGATGGGATGTGAACCGCGGCATCCCGTTAGATCTCGCGAGGCGTGGTGAGCCGCGTAAAAGATTTGCCGTCCGCGTCATACCCAGAGTCGGCCGCAGCCGTGAGATTGCGCCCTAAGTGTGGTTGAATAGTGGTGCAGATCTCACTCAAACAAACATTAAGAAACACCCTGCCAAACTCGCCCAAAATTCTTTGGTTGAACCGCACCCTTAATCTCCCTAACCGTCCCCATGGTCAATGAGTTAGACAAAAATAATCCACCTTCTGAGTACTAAATCCAATTGAATAGCACACAGATGAAACCTATAAGCTGTCCATTTCAATAATTTGGTAGTCAAAAAACATGACTAGCAACGTTGGACTTCTTGGGAGTGAAGGAAGCAGCTGGGTACTTCCAGTGACCTATGTCAACACATGAACAAACTAACAGTGATATATTTCTGGCAGGAGATTCCTGTGCCCCATGTAAAGCTGGAGCCCAAAATTGGGGTTCATATTTCAGTTCGTTATAGATGGCTGTTAGACCCCAATTAGTTGTGGGTAGTTGCTAAATCCTGGCTAGCTTTGTTGAACATCAGTGAGTTGTGACTGTTTGCTAAATCGCAGTCAGTTGTGAAATCCTGATTAGTTGGAGCTGGCTGCTGAGTCACGGCTGTATTTGACTGTTAAATTTAATTAATTCCAAGTCGCCAAGTTGCTTGACTTAAAGAACATATTCGTGACATTAAATATGTTCGAGGTTGACCTTAAATGAAACAGTTTCTATAGAAATGACTCGTTCACGGTTGGTATTCTGGAACACTGATCTACCATGCAGCTCGCTCTATGAAATGACAACTAGAAACAGCTTTCACTGCAGCGCTAACCTTTATTTTAATCTTTTTTAAATGTGCTGCTGGCTCCTAGGATTATCCCCTGGAAAAGGCACTTGGGGTCACCTAATTACATGCAGTTATTGCAGATGTATGCACTCTATTTCAGCTTCAAGTGATACTCTTGTGTTGTAACTGGAGCAAAATGCAGAAGAAAATAAGTGGTACAGTGAACTGCAGACCCGAGCGCAGTGGTCCCTCGTGAGCACTGATTTTAATCTCTCTGTCATTTCATTCAACTCTTGTTTTATATAATGTCTACGATCTAATGATGTAGCCAGTTGGGATCAGCATCAGGGCTTATTTTTGGAACTACTTATGAAAACCGAACCTGAATTTCCTTTCAAATGAACATCTTTCATAAAATCATAGAATCCCTACAGTGCAGAAGGAGGCCGTTCAGCCCATCGGGTCTGCACCAACCCTTCGAATGAGCACTCTGCCCATTTACAAGTGTCCACTCCTACCTATCCCCGTAATCCCATAACCTAACCTGCACACCCCTGGACACTAAGGGCCAATTTTGCATAGCCAATCCACCTAACCCGCACATTTTTGGACTGTTGGAGTAAACCGGAGCACCCGGAGAAACCACATGCAGACACGGGGAGAATGTACAAACTCCACACAGACAGTAACCCGAGGCCGGAATTGAACCTGGGTCCCTGGCATTGTGAGACAGCAGTGCTGACCACTGTACCACGTGCCACAAAAATTCTTCCCCCAGCCAAACAAATAGGGCCTTGCCCACCAATTGCCATGACAGTTTGCACTGAGTGCTGAATTTGGTGCATTTGAGTGCAATAGTGAGCGTTTGGTCACTGAGGGAGTATAAGGCTTCATTTTTATCTAAAGTCTGGTCTTTCTTTTATTTAGTTAATTAACTTAAAAGTTGCTGTTTGGTTTAGAAGAAAGTAAATTTTCAATCAGCTTTAAACAAAGCTTCTACTTGTAGGCACTTGCAGCTGGAGCTTGTTAATTAGTTAATTGGATTAGGCCAGTTTTCAGAGGGTAGATTCACAGTATAAAAGTGATCCCCTACAGTGCAGACGTTGTTTGCACTGAGTGCTGAATTTGGTGCATTTGAGTGCTATAGTGAGAGTTTGGTGACTGAGGGAGTGCTGAATTTGGTGCATTTGAGTGCTATAGTGAGAGTTTGGTCACTGAGGGAGTATAAGGCTTCATTTTTATCGAAAGTCTAGTCTTTCTTTTATTTAGTTAATTAACTTAAAAGTTGCTGTTTGGTTTAGAAGAAGGTGAATTTTCAATCAGCTTTAAACAAAGCTTCTACTTGTAGGCACTTGCAGCTGGAGCTTGTTAATTAGTTAATTGGATTAGGCCAGTTTTCAGAGGCTAGATTCACAGTATAAAAGTGATCCTCCACAGTGCAGACTTTGTTTGCACTGAGTGCTGAATTTGGTGCATTTGAGTGCTATACTGAGAGTTTGGTGACTGAGGGAGTGCTGAATTTGGTGCATTTGAGTGCTATACTGAGAGTTTGGTGACTGAGGGAGTGCTGAATTTGGTGCATTTGAGTGCTATAGTGAGAGTTTGGTGACTGAGGGAGTTAGGTGAGGAGGGAGTAAGGTGCTCCTTTCATTTTGTTTCCTACATTTCCGTAAAGAGTGAGAAGAGAGCCAGGAGTTTACAGAGAGTGCAGCTGACTGGGAGCAGAGTCGGAGGGCGGAGTTCCAGTTGGTTCACAGAGCAGCTATATTCTGTAAGGTAAGAGGGGATGGAGGCTAGGCCAGTTGCATGCTCCTCTTGTAGGATGTGGGTGGTGAGGGTTACCACCGGTGTCCCCGCTGACTATACTTGCGGGAAGTGCACCCAACTCCAGCTCCTCAAAAACCGTGTTAGGGAACTGAGCTGAAGCTGGATGAACTTTGGATCATCCGGGAGGCAGACGGGGTGATAGAGAAGAGTTACAGGGAGGTAACCACACCCAAGATACAGGACAAGAATAGATAGTTGGGTTACAGTCAGGGGAAAACAAACAAACAGGCAGACAGTGCAGGGATCCCTCGTGGTCGTTCCCCTTCAAAACAAGTATACCGTTTTGGATGCTGTTGTGGGGCATGATCTACCGGGGGAAGGCCCTAGCGGCCAGGTCTCTGGCACTGAGTCTGGCTCTGGGGCTCAGAAGGGAAGGGGGGAGAATAGAAAAGCAATAGTTGTAGGAGATTCAATGGTTAGGAGAATAGATAGGAGATTCTGTGGTCGCGAGCGAGACTCCCGGAAGGTATGCTGCCTCCAGGGTGCCAGGGCCAGGGATGTCTCGGATCATGTCTTCAGGATCCTTAAGGGGGAGGGGGAGCAGCCAGAAGTCATGGTGCACATTGGTACCAACGACGTAGGTAGGAAAAGGGGTGTGGAGGTAATAAACGAGTTTAGGGAGTTAGGCTGGAAGTTAAAAGCCAGGACAGACAGAGTTGTCATCTCTGGTTTGTTGCCGGTGCCACATGATAGTGAGGCTAGAAATAGGGAGAGAGTGCAGCTGAACGCGTGGCTGCAGGAATGGTGTAGGAGGGAGGGCTTCAGGTATTTGGATAATTGGAGCGCATTCTGGGGAAGGTGGGACCTGTACAAGCAGGACGGGTTGCATCAGGACGGGTTGCATCTGAACCAGAGGGGCACCAATATCCTGGGAGGGAGGTTTTCTAGTACTCTTCGGGAGGGTTGAAACTAATTTGGCAGGGGAATGGGAACCGGATTTGCAGTCCAGCAACTAAGGTAGCCGATATTCAGGACGCCAAAGTGTGTAATGAGGCAGTGGGGAAGGGAACACTGACAAAGGAGAGTACTTGCAGGCACGGAGGTGGGTTGAAGTGTGTATACTTCAACGCAAGAAGCACCAGGAATAAGTTGGGTGAACTTAAGGCATGGATCGGTACTTGGGACTACGATGCGGTGGCCATCATGGAAACTTGGATAGAAGAGGGGCAGAAATGGTTGTTGGAGGTCCCTGGTTATAGATGTTTCAATAAGATTAGGGAGGGTGGTAAAAGAGGTGGGGGGGGGTGGCATTGTTAATTAGAGATAGTATAACAGCTGCAGAAAGGCAGTTCGAGGAGGATCTGCCTACTGAGGTAGTATGGGTTGAAGTCACAAATAGGAAAGGAGCAGTCACCTTGTTAGGAGTTTTCTATAGGCCCCCCAATAGTAGCAGAGATGTGGAGGAACAGATTGGGAAACAGATTTTGGAAAGGTGCAGAAGTCACAGGGTAGTAGTCTTGGGTGACTTTAACTTCCCAAACATTGAGTGGAAACTCTTTAGATCAAATAGTTTGGATGGGGTGGTGTTTGTGCAGTGTGTCCAGGAAGCTTTTCTAACACAGTATGTAGATTGTCCGACCAGAGGAGGGGCAATATTGAATTTAGTACTTGGTAATGAACCAGGGCAAGTGATAGATTTGTTAGTGGGGGAGCATTTTAGAGATAGTGACCACAATTCTGTGACTTTCACTTTAGTAATGGAGAGGGATAGGTGCGTGCAACAGGGCAAGGTTTACAATTGGGGGAAGGGTAAATACGATGTTGTCAGACAAGAATTGAAGTGCATAAGTTGGGAAGATAGGCTGTCAGGGAAGGACGCAAGTGAAATGTAGAACTTGTTCAAGGAACAGGTACTACGTGTCCTTGATATGTATGTCCCTGTCAGGCAGGGACGAGATGGTCAAGTGAGGGAACCATGGTTGACAAGAGAGGTTAAATGTCTTGTTAAGAGGAAAACGGAGACTTATGTAAGGCTGAGGAAACAAGGTTCAGACAGGGCGTTGGAGGGATACAAGATAGCCAGGAGGGAACTGAAGAAAGGGATTAGGAGAGCTAAGAGAGGGCATGAACAATCTTTGGCGGGTAGGATCAAGGAAAACCCCAAGGCCTTTTACACATATGTGAGAAATATGAGAATGACTAGAGTGAGGGTAGGTCCGATCAAGGACAGTAGCGGGAGATTGTGTATTGAGTCTGAAGAGATAGGAGAGGTCTTGAACGAGTACTTTTCTTCTGTATTTATAAATGAGAGGGGCCATATTGTTGGAGAGGACAGTGTGAAACAGACTGGTAAGCTCGAGGAAATACTTGTTAGGAAGGAAGATGTGTTGGGCATTTTGAAAAACTTGAGGATAGACAAGTCCCCCGGGCCTGACGGGATATATCCAAGGATTCTCTGGGAAGCAAGAGATGAAATTGCAGAGCCGTTGGCAATGATCCTTTTGCCCTCACTGTCAACAGGGGTGGTACCAGGGGATTGGAGAGTGGCGAATGTCGTGCCCCTGTTCAAAAAAGGGAATAGGGGTAACCCTGGGAATTACAGGCCAGTTAGTCTTACTTCGGTGGTAGGCAAAGTGATGGAAAGGGTACTGAAGGATAGGATTTCTGAGCATCTGAAAAGACACTGCTTGATTAAGGATAGTCAGCACGGATTTGTGAGGGGTAGGTCTTGCCTTACAAGTCTTATTGAATTCTTTGAGGAGGTCACCAGGCATGTGGATGAAGGTAAAGCAGTGGATGTAGTGTACATGGATTTTAGTAAGGCATTTGATAAGGTTCCCCATGGTAGGCTTCTGCAGAAAGTAAGGAGGCATGGGATAGTGGGAAATTTGGCCAGTTGGATAACGAACTGGCTAACCGATAGAAGTCAGAGAGTGGTGGTGGATGGCAAATCTTCAGCCTGGATCCCAGTTACCAGTGGCGTACCGCAGGCATCAGTTCTGGATCCTCTGCTGTTTGTGATTTTCATTAATGACTTGGATGAGGGAGTTGAAGGGTGGGTCAGTAAATTTGCAGACGATACGAAGATTGGTGGAGTTGTGGATAATGAGGAGGGCTGTTGTCGGCTGCAAAGAGACATAGATAGGATGCAGAGCTGGGCTGAGAAGTGGCAGATGGAGTTTAACCCTGAAAAGTGTGAGGTTGTCCATTTTGGAAGGACAAATATGAATGCGGAGTACAGGGTTAACGGTAGCGTTCTTGGCAATGTGGAGGAGCAGAGAGATCTTGGGGTCTATGTTCATACATCTTTGAAAGTTGCCACTCAAGTGGATAGAGCTGTGGAGAAGGCCTATGGTGTGCTAGCGTTCATTAACAGAGGGATTGAATTTAAGAGCCATGAGGTGATGATGCAGCTGTACAAAACTTTGGTAAGGCCACATTTGGAGTACTGTGTACAGTTCTGGTCGCCTCATTTTAGGAAAGATGTGGAAGCTTTGGAAAAGGTGCAAAGGAGATTTACCAGGATGTTGCCTGGAATGGAGAGTAGGTCTTACGAGGAAAGGTTGAGGCTGCTAGGCCTTTTCTCATTAGAACGGAGAAGGATGAGGGGCGACTTGATAGAGGTTTATAAGATGATCAGGGGAATAGATAGAGTAGACAGTCAGAGACTTTTTCCCCGGGTGGAACAAACCATTACAAGGGGACATAAATTTAAAGTGAAAGGTGGAAGATATAGGAGGGATATCAGAGGTAGGTTCTTTACCCAGAGAGTAGTGGGGGCATGGAATGCACTGCCTGTGGAAGTAGTTGAGTCGGAAATATTAGGGACCTTCAAGCAGCTATTGGATAGATACATGGATTACGGTAAAATGATATAGTGTAGATTTATTTGTTTTTAAGGGCAGCACGGTAGCATTGTGGATAGCACAATTGCTTCACAGCTCCAGGGTCCCAGGTTTGATTCTGGCTTGGGTCACTGTCTGTGCGGAGTCTGCACATCCTCCCCGTGTGTGCGTGGGTTTCCTCTGGGTGCTCCGGTTTCCTCCCACAGTCCAAAGATGTGTAGGTGGATTGGCCATGATAAATTGCCCTCGGTGTCCAAAATTGCCCTTAGTGTTGGGTGGGGTTACTGGGTTATGGGGATAGGGTGGAGGTGTTGACCTTGGGTAGGGTGCTCTTTCCAAGAGCCGGTGCAGACTCGATGGGCCTCCTGGCCTCCTTCTGCACTGTAAATTCTATGATAATCTATGATTATGTGTCCAAAATGTTACTTATTGTTCCCGGGGATTGCTCATCAGTATGCGGATGGCTGCTACTTTGTTATGCTGATGGTCGCTGGTATCGATGTTGTCTGGCCTTTTCAGAGGTAAATACACAGCAAACCTGCAGCTGCTGGTTTCTGTCTATGTTGGCTGACTTTCCCATCAGCCTTTGCCGCTCGCCATTTTAAACCGGGAGTTGGCCAATTTAGGTGGCTACAACAGCGCCGAGTATCCATCGCCTCAGGTCATTGCCTGAAGCCCGCCCCGTAATGCTCCATTGCCGACTGGCCAAATTCCCGACGGCGTGGTTTTAACATGGTCCCATCGTTTGTGATCCTCGCGTGGCGGCTGTGGACTCAGTCCGGGGCTGCCACAGTCGGGGGAGGGCGGATTGGCGAGCGGGGGGCTTCATTCGGGGCTGGGGGCAATGCGTGCCAGCAGTCCGCGGCGCGCGAGCGGCCGATGCGGGGCACTATTTTGCCGGTCCAGGTCCAGCCGCGGGCTGAGTCTGCCATGGAGCACGGCACATGCACAGCCTCTGACCCGGAAGTGCGGGGGTCGTATCGGCAGCTCGAGCTGCTCTATGACAGCTGCCTGCTAGCCACCAGCAAAACAGGGAATCTGTGGCCTTTTGACGCCTGTTTTTCTGACGGCGTGGGAACATAGTCCCAATAATGGAAAATCCAGCCCCATGGTTTTTCTAATTAATGGGCAATTTAGCGTGGCCAATTCACCTACCGTGCACATCTTTGGGTTGTGGGGGTGAGATCCACGCAGACACTGGGGAAATGTGCAAACTCCACACAGTCAGTGGCCCAGTGCCGGGATCGAACCCGGGTCCTCAGCTCCGTGAGGCAGCAGTGCTAACAACTGCGCCACCATGCCACCGACGATGACCAACTTGTGGTCAGACACACTTATTAACATCACATGGCCTCTGAAGAACACATTTTGCATTGTAAAAACTGTTATTCGCCAACCGAGTGAAGTAGTTAAATACTAGAGGGTCGATCTGCTTCCATGTGAGAAAAGGCCTGACTGACTTGGCAAGGATCATTCCTCGAGTGGTTAAATCCACCATTTAAACTTTCACTATTTTGTGTCGAATTCCTTTCCCAACTTTCTGCACAGTGTTATTTTTAAGATTGCTGCAGTGGCCCCATGACTAATCGGCTGGTGAAGCCTGACTAAAAGCTGAATCACTCTCTAACAGTGCAGTGAGCACATTTTACAATCAGTAAATGTACCTGTTGCTGCTTCAAACTGAAGTGAGGGGCGAGGTCTGGAGGAGGTCTTTTCAACTACTGCCTACCCTTATGATGGGGGAGCTAGCATTATGAGTCTGCAGAGATGACATACTGAATAAAGGGAGGGGGGGGGCAGGGTTAATTAATTTTGAGTCCTGCCACACAGTATAACTGCAAAGCTTGCTATTCGAATTTGACACCTGTGGCTAATGATGAAAATCCAGTAAATCTATCTATCTAGTACACTAATTTCCCCATGGATTTTGAGTCTCAGACTGGGAGTGCCACGGCCTTTGCCCATATTGCAGACTTCCCTCAGGTGCCGGGCCTCATTGACTGCACCATGTTGCAATAAAGGCATCAGCTCAGCATGAAGACACCTTGGTGAACATCAATGTCCAGGTTCTTTGTGACTACAATGGGGTCTGTGCTCAAGTGTGTGCATGACTCCTTCATACTAAGGAATTCGCAACTCCCCAATCTATTTCAGCCACTTACGTTTATCCAGGGTTGGCTCCGAGAACACAAGGGCTATCCCATAAGAACGCAACTAATAACCCCCTTTAGGAACCCACATTCCTACAATATCACCGGCCGCACCATCGAACAGGCCATTGGCATTTTAATGCTGAGATTCAGGTGGCTCCATTGCTCAGGCGGAGCTCTCCAATATTCCCCAGCAAGGGTTTCAGAACAGTTACTGAATGCTGCATAAGACATTGAAGCAGAAGAAGGCCACTTGGCCCATCGGATCTGCTTCGGCATTCAATGCTGTGCATGCTGGACAACATTTTTCAGCATAAGGGCCTCCAACTAGATGATGCCGGGGCCATGGGCAGACGTCCAACCTCTGAGGAGGATAAAGATGAGGAGGGCAAGGAAGCCCATGTGCATTCAGGCCATTCTGAAACCGATGAGGATGATGAATCCACCAATGCAGAGCAGCCTGAAGGCAGGAATATGCATCAAGGGCTGATACCGTTCAGAAGGGCTTCCAAATGGGTTCTTGTTCAGAGTTAATTTTCATAAGGTCCTCCAAAATAACAACTGCCATTAGATAGCCCTTGGTGATATAACCTCACTAAAAGTTCCTTGTACTATGATGCCACAACCTCTCAAGGGATTATCCATCCCCCACAAGGAAGTGAATCAACATCAATGAGTTCAGGACAATCACATTCAAACTGCAGGATCCCTCTCCATCATAAATGTGCTTGTCAGCATCATTCAAATATACATGCTAATAAGTCCCTTTCCTCCTGGTGCCCTTATATAAACACCATTGATCACTGCCACCAACTTGATCATAATCAAGCCATGCCCACAATGCAGACAATGGGCGTGATTCAACTAATTGGGAACAAAGTCCCATAGCGAGCACATTTAGCAGCATGTTTCCCAGCGCATGCATTGCCGAGAATCACATGGCTATACAACGCGACTGGCATTGTATAAAGGGCCTCAGCAGGGAGCATGCGACCAAGGCCACAAATAGCCTTGTTTTGTACACTGGGGAGCTCTGCTCGCCGGAACTTCTTAGTGTAGCGAGAGATCGGGATGCCATTTTTAAATGGCTTCCTGATCTCCGAAGCGCAAAAAGCAACCCCCAAACCCCCATGAGCCCAAATGCAGTATGGGAGGGTCCCCTTCCTATCACCCGCACAGGGCACCCCCGACATGATCACACATGCAACATTCCAGCTTGGCACCTTCACAATGCTAACCTGGCAGTGCCCATGCCAGCTGGCAGTGCCACCTGGGAACCTTGGCAGAGCCAGGCCAGCACCCAGGTGGCACTGCCAGGGTGCCCAGCTGGCACTACCCATTGCCCAGTTGGAACCAGCAGCATTAGGGCACCAGCCTGCCCAAAGGGAACACAGCTGGGGGTGTTCAATCCCCATGGGAGAACCCCACAAGTGCCATTCCAGCTGGTCCCCCTTTGTGGAGACCAGTACCAAACGGCGCTCGCCCGAGGTCCTCGAGGCAAAGGGGATGAATCCCAAAGCCTCAAGTACCTCGGGAATCTTGGGTCTGGTTTAGCACAGGGCTAAATAGCTGGCTTTTAAAGCAGACCAAGGCCGGGCTGCAGCTCGGGTTCAATTCCCGTACCAGCATCTCCGAACAGGCGCCGGAATGTGGCGACTAGGGGCTTTTCACAGTAACTTCATTTGAAGCCTACTTGTGAAAATAAGCGATTTTCATTTAATTTTCATTTCATTTCATTTCATTAGAGTAAGGCTTACTGCCTTGCTCTAATATGCAGAGTTGCCAAAAAGTGATCCCGCCCACAATGGGAAGGATGTAGATTGCAACATCTCGCGTGATCGAGCAGATCTGGTGAGGCATTGCAAGCCGGGTAGATCCCGGGAGCGGGGTCTCCCGGCTTGCACTGACCATGCTGTGCTGCGGCGAGCTGCTTTTCAGGTGCAGCTTGGTCATTGGATCGTGCCCATTGACACAAATGAAGATGTAAAACCCTATCCGTACTGTCACGAGTGTATGTTGCAATCATACATGCAGAAGTGGCATCTCCTGCATGGTGATTAGACAACTATGCTGTAACAGCTCATTGAAATAACCTTTACTACATCCATTCCGACCAATGGTCCCATGCATCAGTACGTCGTAAACCTCCGCAAATCACATCCTGTGACATTGGAAATTACAATGCAGCCACTGCAGCGGTGACAGCAGATGGCTGATATTATCTGGACAATTCGTGGCCTGCTGAACTGCACTGCCCACACCAAAGCCAAAGTGCAACACTGCAGTGCGGATCAATGTCTAGCACCAGCATTCATGCTTCAGATGCACTGGCTGACCAGCATTTGGTCGTGGATTTGGGAAGGTGCAAGGAACATCTTAATGCTTGAGCCTTTGATCTCCAGAGTCTTGTGTGATACAATATATGCCTCACCAGTCAGGCCACATCATTTCTCCTGGTGAAGCCTCATCAAGATGCAATGCAACATGTCACCCTCAATATTACTGGTAAGAAGCAATCTTATTTGTATCATTCCTTTTGAGTTCACATGCCCACACCGAGCCATGTAGAAGTGAAAAGAAATATATTCAACAAGTGCTCAAATGTGATATATACTATGTGACTACAGTAACCACAGTGAATCCATCAGTGCTCTAGGTGAGGTGGCACTCTGCACTCCCACACATTCCTCCGAAGTGCCCCTGTGTTGCCTTTGAAAAGGTGGAGGCAAGCTGCTCATTTCTCTATCTAAAGAGAAATGACGAGCTGGTGGCTGGCCCCGTCGTACGGGCACTCACTGAGGACCTCATTCATACTGTAGCCTTTGCATGGTGTAGCCACCTGGGTTGGCCACTTCCCAACTTAAAATGGAGAACCGCAAAGGCTGAAGGGAAATTCAGCCAACACAGGCAAAGACTAGCAAATACAGAAATCATGTATATTGGAACCTGCAAAACAACCAGACAGCACTGAAACCAGCAGCCATCTGCATAGTAATGTAGCAGCCATCTACATAGTAATGAGCGATTCCCAGGCACAATGACAACAGTTAAGGTGAATAAAGCCAAGCCAGACTCCTCGGCGCCAGCAGGAGCCAAGACAAAGGGAGGCCAACGGACATTTAGGGACCGCCCAACGATCAGGGAACAACTCCAGTATTGGAGAAATCGATCCAAGTGATCGGAACGCAGTCCAATCATTTGGAACCAGGTACGGGGTCTGCCCCGAAGGGTGGGAAGCCCCTGGGGACTATAAAATAAAGCCCCCAAGTTCAAATCGTCCTTCTTTGGCAGGGTCACTCAGCAACTTGAATAAACCCGTGAGAGTGACCTCTCTCAGCGGCCGCCAACCAAGTAAGTCTCAAGTGAACGCTCACTACGAGATAGGCGCTCCTAGCTACCAGTCCATACCAGCTTTTGAATCCTGCAGACTCAGGACCTGAACGAAAGGCCATTTGTTCCCCAGACCTGGTGGGCCAGTCCGAAGCTAAGTATAGGCCTTTTAGTGATAGGAATAGCCTAGAAAGTAGAGTTTATGCATGAGTAGTGATTTACTGTGTATAATAAATGTGTTTTGATTTGAGTCTTACTAATTGGTGTGTTGAGTTATTGATCATTACTTGAACTTGAACCTCGTAGCAACGATGGGCAGCCATGCATTTGAAGCAGACGAGGGCTGTGGCGAAGGAGGAAGGGAGGGGGACTAAAAAAAATGAATTAAAATTTTTTTTTATTATTAAGGGGCAATTTAGCACGGCCAATCCACCTACCCTGAACATCTTTGGGTTGTGGGGGCGAAACCCACGCAAACACGGGGAGAATGTGCAAACTCCACACGGACAGTGACCCAGAGCCGGGATCGAACCTAGGACCTCGGCACCGTGACGCAGCAATGCTAACCACTGTGCCACTGTGCTGCCCTGGAGGGAGACTAAAATGAGAGTGCTGAGGAGCTTTTGACACCTTCACTCTCCTCGGTGACCTGCACAAAATTGGCCTTCAGGTGGGGTTGATGGGGCTGCCTGCTATCGCGCAGCAGTCGTCTCATCCAGCATCCACTGTGTTAAGGGTACACAACTTCTCATGCATTTTGTGGATGTCAGTGCTCTTACTTTGAGTGAACTGCTCCAGGATACTGAGGGAGGCTTTCATCCTTTACTGTCCGAGACACTGCTCTTGCATCCACTCTGAGTGTTGCTAATATGTTTCTCCGTGAGATTGGCCAAACTCTCAGTCAGAACTCTTGAGGTCGAGCCCCCGGGACAATGTGGAGTTCGTAAAGATGATAGACTCCTCCATTTGCAGTCCTAGAGCTTCCAATATCTCAGGGAACTCTGCTAGTCATCCACACATCTGATCCTGACTGGGCAAATGCTGTGCCCCGAAAGCTGACTCCCAAGGCGCTACATGGCTGTCATTGATTTTCCGCCCTCTTCCGAGGGGGACGGTGTACAGGTGTCTCTGACACATCACCTCTGGTGAGGTCATTTTCACCTTGTACCACTGTCTCAAAATGTGCGATACACCCCTCCAATGTGTCAATATCTGAGTTGGCGGTGCATGAGCTAGCCTGATGTGACGCTGTGTCCACGGACATTTCTCCCTCTTCTTCATGACCGAGCAATGATATGGACCTGCGGGGAGAGCGAACAGAGCTGGGGCTAGTGTGAGACACTAAACGATAGTGAACGCACTCTCTAATGTACAGCACTGCCATTACCATGTGTGTGCTGCCCACATGAGTCAACCCTACTCTTGTACACCCTCTCATACCTAATACCCATTGTGTCCAGTGAAATGACAGCATGACTTCCACCATTATCACCAATTGCCAACACTGCTTTTGTCACCTGTTACTGGAGATTTGAAATCACCAACAACCGGAAGTTGCGGCATCCTGGTGATCTCCATGGCATTCTGCCCCACCACAACATGAATTTATATCATTCTCATGTATCGCAGGCAGAAATAATGCTCTTCAATACGTCTGCTACCATACTGCCTATTAACATCTGTTTTGTGTGCAGCTAAATGAGCTGCTTACACATTCCTCTGTTTCCGTGTTGAGCCTTGTATGTGCCAGATCTCGCACTTTATCTTCAGTAAGTAGATGTGACTCTTCCCTTGGACCTCTCTATCTATGAACCAAACTACTTGCCCGTCCATGATCGCCTATGGACTGGTGGCACACAGAGTTGCCACAATCCGAACCCATGCCTTCTTGGTCACAGCAGGCAGTTTGCAATGACCAGCTGGGTAGGTAATGTCTCTTCTCCTTTACACCTCCTCTACCAGGATTTCCGGTTCCGGTCACAAAAGTGTAGGGCCGCTGGCTCCTTCACTTCAGATGTTGCTGATCTGCGAGCCATTCGATGAATTAATAATTTAATTAATGGGACTGTAAGGTGAGAAGAGTCATGAATAACTCAGAACATGTCGCCATAATTCACTTTGGTTTGTTTACATGCACCAACCATTCACATCACCGCACCTATGAATACTGTCAGCGATATGGTTGACAGACGGGCTCTGCACATACACTCGGTGCCAGGTAAGTTGTGGCTGTCACTCCAAGGTAACATGCTGTGCCCTGTGACAACAGACAGATGGCTTAGTCCATCATATTCAGACTGACATATCACTGTGCACATGTGAGGGTCCACAGTGTAGGTACATCCAGAGAGACAAGTGGCAATAGGGCATGTGGATGGGGTAATGAGCAATGCAATGTTGTTCATTCCTCCACTGAGTCGAGGCAGCTTACTAAGTCATTGCTTATTATCTGCATCATGTAGTGGTGGCAAGACAATGCCAATTGCATGTCTGCGTCTTGAGAATCCACTCAGTGGGTTTAGTTCAGCATACTTTTGATTAGGAAGCATCAATGACAGATCACCAAAGGGAATGCCCATGATGGGCCATCTGTTTGAGGATAAACTAACAGTCGCACAGCATTTGCAGCTTTGCCGCTCACCTGGCAACTCAATAACATTTCCTGTCGGGCTCCAGATGTGCTACGTTCATGAGGTAACATTTGGACTGACAAATTTGTGTTTTTTGTCCGTGCCCATCCCACGCTGGGTCAGCCTCCGGGTGTCCAACCCTGATTTCAGCCCACCCACCGACCAAAAATCAGACCTGCAGGTGTCCATTATTAAAGGTGGGGTTTGCAGAGCCAAGAATTCTTCCATCTCTGCTCCCCCCACACTGGGGCAAAAACCTGGGTCATACCGTGCATTTCACCATCTCTGACCAGCCCCCCCCCCGCCCCCCCCCCGCCACCCCCCCCCCCCCCCCCCCCTCCATCCCCGCCCCCGGGGTGAAAACCAGGGTCATATAGTGTATTTCACCATCTCTTTGTCCCTGACTCTGGGGCAAAAACCTGGGTGATACAGTGCATTTCACCATCTCTGTGTCGCTGACTCTGGGGCAAAAACCTGGGTGATACAGTGCATTTCACCATCTCTGTGTCCCTGACTCTGGGGCAAAAACCTGGGCCACACAGTGCATTTCACCATCTATGTGTCCCTGACTCTGGGACGTAAACCTGGGCCATGCGTGCATTTCACCATCTATGTGTCCCTGACTCTGGGACGTAAACCTGGGCCAGACAGTGCATTTCACCATCTATGTGTCCCTGACTCTGGGACGTAAACCTGGGCCATACAGTGTATTTCACCATCTATGTGTCCCTGACTCTGGGACGTAAACCTGGGCCATGCAGTGCATTTCACCATCTATGTGTCCCTTGCTCTGGGACGTAAACCTGGGCCATATAGTGCACTCCACCTTCTCTGTGCCCCTGACTCTGGTGTGAAATCTGGGCCTATTTATTCAGTGCACTCCACCCAGTGGCAGACCTACATTTTTGGGGCCCTGAAGCTTGAACTGTTATGGGTGCCCCTTTGCAACCAGCAACGAGGTCTGGGTAACCACTGTTATCTTCTTCAATGGGGTTGTTCCACGACAGATCACCACAAATTTTTTTTAAATGTAACCACTACATCTCAGATTTTGATTAAAATTGCTGTACTGGATTATCTCACATGTCAAAGTCACTGGTGTGAATAAACATTTCCTATGCCTTATAGTTTTCGAGTTATGGGGGGATGAAAATTAGGGAAATGTTATATACATGCATGATGCATCATAGAATGATTAAATAAAACATAGAAAAGACCACAGTCAATATAATCTTTCATTTTAGACACCTATGAGAATACATAGAACATAGAACAATACAGCGCAGTACAGGCCCTTCGGCCCACGATGTTGCACCAAAACAAAAGCCATCTAACATACACTATGCCATTATCATCCATATGTTTATCCAATAAACTTTTAAATACATACTACGTGAAGCACATTTTACAAAATACTCTTTTTTCTGTTTTTTCTAGCAACATATTCACGTACAGTTTTGTCATATAAGAGCTTCCTTGCAATGTCATTTTCTAGAGACAATATGCAGAAAGAATTTAAGCGCTTTTCAGTCATGGTAGATCGAAATTTGTTCTTTAAAAAAGGATAGCTTTGAAAAATACCTTTCTGCTTCACAGCTCGTGATAGGCATTGTCAAGTACAGCTTAAGTGCAGTAGTAATATTGGGGAACACTTCAATTAGGTGTTGCTCACAAATAAGCTGAAGAACTTCTGCGCATTGCATTTAGATGGTATTTTTTCTTCTGTGTCCTGGGATTTCCTAAGGTGCAAATATTCTTTGAACTGATAACACTTGTTTACTAATTTGTGGTCAATATCATCTTTGTAATACGATATTATAAGTTTAATACTGTCCTCATCAATTTCAGAATTGTTCACCAATTCTGAGAGGAACTTGAACCTTTTCGCAATCTGCTCATATGGGTCAATCCTCTTGCGTACCTGGATTATCAAGCAGTCATAGAGTTGATAGAGAACTTCTATCCTAAATTTGTCAGCTCCTCTCAAAGAAACAATACCACTTGTTGCATCCAATGCGTTTGGAAGCATCAGAATAACTTGAGATGATATCTTCACACAAACCTTTGGCTTCTGATTCATAGTGTGCAATCCTATCGGCTGAATTTTCTCTGAGTTCTTTAACAAACGAAAGTAAAGATGATAGCAGAAGATAACCTTGAAATACATCAAAACCAGGGGTTTGGAGTTTCTTACTTGTTTTGTTGAAACGCTCCAGCACTTCTTCCCAAACGACTGTTAAAATAACATATTCCAGCTTTACCAACTTGTGGTATAAATTCTTTGCATCTCGTGAACATTCAGGCTTCTCTTCTGAGTCTTCAAAAATATGTTTGAGAGTTTGTAATGTAGCCACCTGGGTTGGCCACTTCCCGACTTAAAATGGAGGACCGCAAAGGCTAAAGGGAAATTCAGTCAACACAGGCAAAGACTATCAAATACAGCAATCATGTGTATTGAAACCTGTAAGAAACCAGACAGCACTGACACCAGCAGCCATCTGCATAGTAATGAGCAATTCCAAGGCACAATTGCAACAGTTAAGGTGAATAAAGCCAAGCCAGACTCCTTGGCGCCAGCAGGAGCCAAGACAAAGGAAGGCCAACGGACATTTAGGGACTGCCCAGCGATCAGGGAACAACTCCAGTATTGGGGAAATCAATCCAAATGATCGGAACGCAGTCTAATCATTTGGAAACAGGTACGGGGTCCGCCCCGAAGGGCGGGAAGCCCCTGGGGACTATAAAGTAAAGCCCCCAAGTTCAAATCGTCCTTCTTGACAGGGTCATTCAGCAACGCGAAGCAACCTCTGAGAGTGAACTGTCCAGCGGCCGCCAACCAAGTAAGTCTCAAGTCAATACTCACTAAGAGGTAGGCGCTCCTAGCTACCAGTCCATACCAGATTTTGAATCCTGCAGACTCAGGACCTGAACGAAAGGCCATTTGTTCCCCTGACCTGGTGGGCCAATTCCGAAGCTAAGTATAGGCCTTTTAGTGATAGGAATAGTCTAGAAAGTAGAGTTTATGCATGAGTAGTGATTTACTGTGTATAATAAATGTGTTTTGATTTGAGTCTTACTAATTAGTGTGTTGAGTTATTGATCATTCCTTGAACTTGAATCTCGTGGTGGTATCATGAAGATACCTGGCACCTCAAGAGCAAAGGTTAAACAAACAGAGCAAATTACGAATTAAGAGCCAACCAAAAGTTAGCAACATATCACTGGCGACATCCTGACGGGACCCGACTTAGAAGTGGCTTAACCACTCCGGGAAAACACAAAATTTGAATTAGAAATCCAATTGGGAACAGAAAAACCACAAGTGTTCAAGCAGTTCTGATCAATACTCACAATTCCGAAGCGTGTTAATGCATGCGTAACTAACAGGGCTATAAGGTAATACTGATAGATTTTTGTTGCAAAAACTGTCGGGAGTTTGTATTCCGGAAAATAGCGAAAGCCGTACCCGTAATTACAGCACTGCCTTAATACCCCTCGTTCCAAAATTAAGAGAGTATTTAGAGAGGAAAGACGGCAATGCAGGCAATGCAACACCTCATGAACCCTGAAGAATTTGTGGTCGCAGCAACCAGCAGTAGGTCAGTGTCCCGTTTGGGAAGAAGAAATCAGGAAGTATCTCAAAGGGAAGGGATGGCCCCTTTGGAGTGAATTCTGTGAGAATGAGGAAACAGGACCCGGGAGTATAGGACATACTTGGTGGGAGAACCTGTCCAAGATTCATAAGAAAAGCTTGGGAAAAACTCGCAAGCCGATGGCAATCCTGTCCTGTCTGGCACAATTGCGAGGCACAGAGGAGGTCGTTCGGACGCTCCGAATAGAGATAGAAGGAGTACATCGAATGAGTAAGGTCGATGTAAGTGAGGTTGAGAAAGAGAACCTAGAATTAAGAAGGAAGTTAGCAGCAAAGGACAGAGAGGTGGATGATGCCAAGTGGGCACACCAGTCTTGTCTGGCGCACCTAAGCAGCTTCCAGACACAGTATGAAAAGGCCTATCAGGACACGCAACGTGCAGTCCTGGTAAGAGAGGCATTGCAAAGGCAGTGTAGCGACCTGAAAGCAGCATTACAAGCACTCCATGCTACCACCACGGAGCAGAGACAAAGCTCACTAGATCACGCAAAGTGCCGGAAGCAGATTGCAGAACTGCAGTCTTTACTTTCAGTTCAAAATGGATTCCAGAGCACCTTTGGATCCCAGTTAGATACAGAAGACGGCCCGGATTGGGAAGAATTAAATGAGACCGCGCATAGATATGTCCAGGGAACATGTGCGCAAGGAAAGCCCCAGAAGAGAAAAGCGCCCCAACTCCCCACATCGCAGATAGTTCAGGCACCAATGAATCCAGTAACCACCCACCGTACAGTCACATCGGACGGAGATACAGAATTTCTTTACTCCACCCCCTTAACCGTGACCCAATTACGGGACGCGTGCGAGAAAATCACACCGCTCCTCCTCACACCCACCAAGTATGTCAGACCCCCACCACTTCTTTGTCAGAGTAAAACAGCAGGCGACCATGTACGGCCTGGATGAGCGTGAGCACGTGAAGTTCACAGTTTTGAGTTTAGACCCTTCGGTCGAAGCAGCCCTTCCCGACCCACAGAATGGAGGAGGAGGCACCCTTGCAGAGATGCACGCTGCGATCCTAGATGCGATGGCTGCAACAGAGGTGACCCAGTAGAAGGCCTGAATAAGTGCAGGCAGAAAACAACAGAACACCCCACGGCATTTGCTGGACGCCTGTGGAGTCATTTCACAGCAGTTTTCAGCAATTTAGACTGCGCCCGTTTGTCCCAAGACGGTATGGCCAAATGGACCCGCACCCTTATCTCCCATGCCACAGAGGCAGGACAAAAGGCCTGTACCAACTATGACCCCTCAGAGGAAGCCCACAATGAGAAATGGGTTTTAAAAAGATTGTCCCGCACCTGGGAGCAGTCTGTACAAAACAAACCCGCAGTTAGGAAACCCGAGGAACAGCAGGCAGAAGCAGACATCCAAGCGGTGAAAACGCACCAGAACCCCGCATGGGTGAACGAAGGCAGGAACAGCCCCCCACAAAATCCCCAGGGGTGTTACAACTGTGGACAGTTAGGACACTTTGCACGAGAATGCAATGCCCCACGAAAGCCACAGAGAGTCCAGCAGGCAGGCGCTCTGAATAAGAATAGGACAAAGCCCATACATAGTGTGAGCACCCGTTCAGACCAGACGGACCTGAACGGAATGGACTGACGGTGTTCGGGCTCCGCCAGTTGGATCTGCGACACCCTTTGGGATAGGTCCGACCAACCGGTAGTTGCAGCAAAGATACGGGGAATGCCCATCGAATTTCTCTGGGACACAGGAAGGTCCCGCACCACAATAAATTCCTTCACCATATTCCAGAAAGACACGTGGCCCATTACAGCCACCATCACCCTCAGCCCCTTCACAGGCCACTCACAACTGGGACACATCACAGCCCCTGTACCCATTCAGATTGGCAATATAACGACAAAGCACCCCATAGTTTTAGTTGATCTACCCCACACAGCAGAGCACATTTTGGGAATTGAATTTATGATTTCCCACAACCTGTCTTTTGATCCGGTAAACCAATGTGTTTGGAGAATGGCAAAATCCGCAAGAGCCCCCGCAATGCTCATAATAGGTAACTGCGCAAACAAGATTAGCGCAGTTTGACCCAACCACAATTAGCCCAGACAAGCCGGTTAGGGCAGTTCTGCAGAAGTACAGGATGACTGGTTCCGTTCAAATCACAGGACCTGACCCTCGACTCCAAAAGCAATACGGATTTCCCCAAGAGGCAGAGGGAGAAATCTCGAAAGTTATCAACAGCTTATTAGAGCAGGGCGTACTCAGATCAGTACCCTCCACTAATAATGCCCCGATTTGGCCAGTGAGAAAGCCCGATGGATCATGGCCACTGACCGTCGATTACCGGGAACTCAACAAAGTCACCCCCGCAGCAGTCCCCATGGTAGCCACCAGTCCCGAGACCATGCTCAAACAGGGACTCAACTCACAATACTTTACGGTTTTGGACATCAGTCATGGATTCTGGTCCATTCCATTGGCAAAAGCGTGCCAATACAAATTTGCCTTCACCTTTAAAAGTCTGCAGTACACGTGGACATGCCTTCCACAAGGACTCCACAACTCCCCCTCCATTTTCCACCGACAGCTGGCAAATGGATTATCAAAATTTTCTCGCCCTGAATGTCTGGTCCAGTATGTGGACGACCTATTACTGCAGACAGACACCAAGGCAGAGCACATCGAGCTTCTGGCCGAACTCCTGGAACTCCTGCAGACAGTTGGTTGCAAAGTAAACCCCAAAAAGGCCCAGATTTTGGAAAACAAAGTGATATATTTGGGTACGATTATCACGCATGGTAAACGCGAGATCGAGCACAAAAGAATTGACTCAATTGCCAAATTGCCCCTTCCCCAGAATGTTTCAGCCCTCCGGTCGTTTTTAGGACTGGTTGGCTACTGCCGAAACCACAATGACGGTTTCACCAGCAAGGCAGCACCCCCCTCGGAACTCCAAAAGAAAGGAACCCCTTGGGAATGGCTTCCGCAGCATACGGGTGCTGTGGATGATTTGAAAAGAGCCCTCATTGCACTACAAGTTCCAGACCCACTTTCCCCCTATGCTATAGAGATAGCTAGCACCGACCGCACCCTTTCAGCCATGCTCCTCCAGGAACGGCACGAACAGTTAAGACCCGTGGCTTACGCCTCCAGAGTTTTAGATCCTGTGGAGCAGTGATTTTCGGCCTGTGAAAGGCACCTGCTCGCAGTTTTCTGGGCAGTTCAGTATTTTTCCTACATAACCGGACTAAACCCCATCACAATCCTCACGGAACACACGCCCCCCCCAACTTTTACTGGACGGACGACTTAAGGACGGTACAGTCAGCCAAATTAGAGCAGCTAGATGGACCCTTTTTTTGCAGGGACATCACTGTTAAAAGGACCAAGAACCACACTTCCTGAGCCGATAACCTTCAGTACCCAGGCACCCCCCCACGAATGTGAAATCATCTCACCGCACCACAACACAGGCCCCTTTATTGCGAAAACACCCCCCAGAAAGATAGATAGTTCACCCCAGAGCCCCCAGCACACAGACACGTGCGCACCTTTAAGGATATATGTGGTTGGTTCTTCCACAGTATTAGAAGGGAAACGCATTGCAGGATGCGGCATATATGTCGAGGACGCGCAGACACACACCCTAGAAGAGATCTCCTTAAAGCTACCAGGCCACTTAGGCGCGCAGGCGGCAGAACTAGCAGCCGTTGCGTACATTGTGGATCACCCAGATTCCTTCCCCAGCCCAGCAGACACATACTCAGACAGCCTCTATGTCTGCAATAGCTTTACAGAATTCCTACCCCTGTGGAAAGCAAGAGGATTTGTCTCCGCAGACGGAAAACCCCTCCCTTCAGCCCCATTGCTCTGCCACATTTTAGAGAAAGCACAGGACAGGACATTCGGAATTGTTAAAGTTCGCAGTCACCACCGTTCCTCCCCCCTTGGAAATGTAAAAGCTGACGCACTGGCCAAAGCAGGTTCCAGACACGGATATTTTTGGACACCCCCTGAAAGCGCCCCAGTGAATGCAGTTCAGGTCTCACAGACTAATATCGAGGATTTAGTGTGGGCCCAGAAGCAGGATAGCAATCTGAGGGAGATTTTGAAAGGAAAATTTCCAGCACCCTATGATAGATTGAAAAATGCACTGACCACACACGACGGTGTGGTGTTAAAAAACACCCTTTATGTGGTTCCTGAACAGGCCAGGAATCAACTGATTTATTTATTCCATGACAGTCATGGACATCAAGGAATTGATCCCACTACAGCCCACCTCAGGCAGCTCTGTTGGTGGCCAAATTTAAAAGAAGACGTAACGCACTACGTTGAGAATTGCCTTATCTGTGCCCAGAACAATCCGGACAGATACGCAAAGAAAGCTCAACTTAGCCACACCCGCCCATAGCCAACGTATCCCTACCCTCCCCCAACACACCCACCACATCCACGGACTCACCTTCGACTCCACCCCGCCCTCTAGACTCCGCCCGGAACTCCTGCAGACATCAGCAGCAGCGACAGCGACTGTGACTCAGACAATAGCCACAGCACGCCTCCCTACTATCCCCAGGCAACAGGACCCACACCCAGCGAATCTGAACATGATTCGAGTGATCCCTTCCTCATCACATTCCTCGACAAACCCCACCAAACACCACTGCCCTACGATGACGATTCCGTCCCCACAGAACTAGACACCACGTTTTGGCACCGCGATAATTCATTCAGGCTCGTCCAGAACGACGAGTTGGACCTCAAATCGCACCATGCAGCCCTATCAGCCCTTATACATTCGAGAGTATGGCATCCGGGAGAAGATGACGACTTTGAGTCTGATGTCCAAAGCGAGAACCTCTTTGCGACCCTGTTCGCAACCGATAACTGAGGTGTCCAGATGATGTTTTAAAGAGGAGCCGCTTGGGAGAGACGGTGTCCTTTCTGATGGAACCTGCAGCATGTTGTTTAATGTTGTTTGTTACTGTTATTGTTATGTGTTTTTTGTAAGATCGGAATTTTTTTCCACGGCCCCACGCCATATTTTTCGGCCAAAACCTATGAGAACTTGCCAGCACGCTCATCGGCAGAAACCACTGCGAGCTTGCCAGACCCCCGTTCATAACCGCTCTTCTGGTTCGAAGGTAGAACCAATACGGCAATCCCCCCCACGATGACTACATTTCTTGCCCGTTCTTGTCGGTTGCTCAGGCAGTGGAGAAACGGCGTGAGACCCGCCCTGCCTGGGAACCCTCCTCTGGTCAGCCACACTCGGGTAGAGCACACATGGCATCGGTCACCGTCCTACCCGGAGATTCCATCCAATTCTTACCCGTCGCGGCCCATACGCACCTCATTTCGGCACTTTTGGTTCAAAAAGTTTTGTTTTGTTTTCCGGCAACCCTTAGGTTGCCATCCCTATGCTATTTACATCCTGAAACATTTGGATGGTAAATCGCACAGTCTGCGAGACGGCTCGCACTGGTTCATTATTTGAAAGTGTGTCTTGTCCTGAAATTCGATTTTTGAAAAAACAATGAGGGAATCACACATAGTGACCAATTATAAAGGGAGTAATTGGCACTAAAGGACAGACAGGCTATCATACGAGATGTTAAACCAAGATAGTAACAGACACTATGTTGTTTCCACAGAACGCCAGAAGCTCCAGGACCGGAGAAGAGAAGAGTAGTGAAAGAATAAGAACCATGAGGACATCCTTCGCATGGTTCATCGTCACAATGGACATTTGGTTGCGCGCGAACGCGAACCCCATGACCTCAAGCCCCCCAGCCGTTAATGATTCACTTCCCCACAGTACCCAGAGCCCAGTCACCAGCTACACCACACCATCTTGGTGTGACAGGTTTATAACCTGGTACTCCCTGTCCTACTTGATAGAATCCCTATTGGTGTTGGCGATACTCTGCCGCATCGTGCAGACTATGCGTCTGAGAAAATGGAGAAGGAGAGCCTACCGCGCTCGCACCCCGGTATATAGGATCAGATCCCCTATTTTCAGATACGACCAGACCCCCGACTCCCGCGATCTATAATAAAGAGCATTCATTTGCATTTTTGTTGTAAATAAAGAAATGTTCATGAGCAATTGTACGATCCTGTGCTTGACTGCCAAGCCAGGAAAAATGTGTACAAACTGCTATGATTTTGTTTGTATGGTTGAGGAAGTTAGAGTGATGAAATGTTTAAGTGAGAGCAGTGTATTAAGGATAGTTAGAGGTTTCCATTTTCTTGTTTTGTAATGCATGTCCCTGTTTGACATAGCGCCCCTTAGAATTGTCAGTTAAAATTTTTTTGCATAGTTATGGTCAGTCTCGAGGCCATGACAGAAGTGCTCACCGGGTCAGGGAATGAAAACAACGTAGTTATGTGATCCTTTACGCTTCGCGTTAGGATCACAAGGAGGGTGTGTAGCCACCTAAATTTGCCAACTCCCGATTTAAAATGGCGAACGGCAAAGGCTGAAGGGAAATTCAGCCACGCAGGCAGAAACCAGCAGGTGTAGGTTTGCTGTGTATTTAACTCTGCAAAAGCTCAGACAGCATCGATACCAGCGACCATCAGCATAATAATGTAGCAGCCATCTACATACTAATGAGCAATCCCCGGGAACAATAGCAACATTTGGGACACACAAAACTAAGCCAGACTCCCCGGCGCCAGCAGGAGCCAACACAAAAGAGGTTAACGAACACCTCAAGACCGCCCATCGATCAGGGAACCGCTCCAGTATTGGAGAAATCGAACCAAGCGATTGGAACGAAGTCCAATCACCTAGAACCAGGTACAGGGTCTGCCCTGAAAGGCGGGAAGCCCCTGGGGACTATAAAGTTAAGCCCCCAAGTTCAACTCGCTCTATTCTTCCTGCCCGGGTCACCCAGCCACACAAACCAACATTGACCGTGACCGGTACAGTGACCGCCGACAGACCGTAAGTCTTAATTCAACGCTCGCTACGAGATAGGCGCTCCTAGCTACCAATCCATACCAACTGCGAATCCTGCAGACTCAGAACCCGAACGAAAGGCCATTTGTTCCCCTGACCTGGTGGGCCAGTCCGAAGTTAAGTATAAGCCTGTTAGTTGTAGAAGTAGCTTAGACGTAGAATTTGTGCATGAGTAGCGATAACTGTGTATAATAAATGTGCTTTGATTTGAATCTTACTAATCGGTGTATTGAGTTATTGATCATTACTTGGACTTGAACCTCGTGGCGGTATCGTAAAGATACCTGGCGACTCGAGAGCAAAGGTAATAAAACAGAGCAATTGAACCAACCGAAAAGTTAGCAACACAGTCACCTCACGTAATGCTCAGGCCTACCCCTCCGGCCTCGCGGCCCACCCGTCCTATCCCTCGTGGACCCCACAAACGGCCGCCCCAGCCGGGGCTTTACCCAGCCAATACGCCTGCGCCACATGCCAATCCGCGCACCCCGGTGGGTCCCCGATGTTACTTCTGCGGCCTGCAGAGGCACTCTCGCCAATGCTGCCCAGCTCGTGCTGCCATTTCCAAGGCTTGCGGCAAAAAGGACCATTTCGCCGCGGCGTGGCAGGCCCGCGCAGTCGCCGCTATCACCCCCTCCCCCCTGACCCACACACAATGGGCACTGCCATCTTCGTCCCGGACGACGCGCGGCCAGTGGGCTCCGCCATCTTCACCTCCCCAGACCACGCGCAGCCAGTGAGCGTTGCCATCTTCACCTCCCGGGGCCGCAAGCGGCCAGTGGGCGCCGCCATCTTCCCCTCCTCAGTCCACGTGCGGCCCATGGGTGCCGCCATCTTGTCCAGCCCCACAACATGTGGCCCATGGATGCCGCCATCTTGTCTAGCCCCCGCAACGTGCGGCCCATGGGCTCCGCCATTTTGTCCCCCACAGGATCTTCAGGCGCCGCCATCTTCCCCACGGGGCATGGACGGCAACAACATTCCACGACCTGGGCCCCCCACGCTCTCCATCTTCTGACGCCAGCGACGACCAACCGCAGCTCGCCTCAATGACGCTCAACCAGTCTCGTCCACACAACCTGGCCACCGCTTCGACTACGGTGAAAATCAACGGCCACGTGACCTCTGCCTGCTGGAACAGGAGCACCGAAAGCTTCATCCACCTTGATATGGTAAGGCACTGCTCCCTCGCGGTCCACCCCGCCAATCAAAGAATATCCCTGGCCTCTGGATCCCATTCTGTCCTGATCCGGGGGTTCTGCGCGGTCACTCTCACAGTCCAGGACGTGGAATTCAGCGGCATCCGCCTCTACGTCCTTCCTAATCTCTGCGCTGCCCTACTACTAGGCCTGGACTTCCAGTGCAATCTCCAGAGCCTCACCCTCAAATTCGGCGGGCCCCTACCACCCCTCAATGTATGCGACCTCGCGACCCTAAAGGTCGACCCACCCTCCCTCTTAGCCAATCTAACTTCGGATTGCAAACCCGTTGCTACCAGGAGCAGATGGTACAGCACCCAGGACAAGACATTCATCAGGTCCGAGGTCCAGCGGCTGCTTCGGGAAGGCATCATCGAGGCCAGCAACAGCCCCTGGAGAGCCCAAGTGTTAGTTGTTAAATCTGGGGAGAAGCACAGAATGGGCGTGGACTACAGCCAGACCATCAATCGGTACACGTAGCTCGACGCGTACCCCCTCCCACGCATATCTGATTTGGTCAATCAGATTGCACAGTACCGGGTCTTCTCAACGACAGACCTAAAATCCGCCTACCACCAGCTCCCCATTCGTAAATTGGACCGTCCATACACTGCTTTCGAGGCGGACGGTTGTCTCTATCACTTTCTCAGGGTTCCCTACGGCGTCACTAACGGGGTCTCGGTCTTCCAAAGGTAGATGGACCGAATGGTCGACCAGTACAGTTTGCAGGCCACCTTTCCGTATCTAGACAATATCACCATCTGCGGCCATGATCAGCAGGACCAATGCCAACCTTGCTAAATTCCTCCGCCACTCTCCTCGACTTTTCCTACAACAAGGAGAAGTGCGTGTTCAGCACATCCCGCTTAGCCATCCTCAGCTATGTGGTCCAGAACGGAGTTCTGGGGCCCGACCCCGACCGCATGCGCCCCCTCATGGAGCTTCCCCTCCTCCGCTGCCCCAAGGCCCTCAAACGCTGCCTGGGATTTTTCTCCTACTATGTCCAGTGGGTCCCAAACTACGCAGACAAGTCCCACCCACTCATTCCGTCCACCCACTTTCCCCTTACGGCCGAGCACAACAGGCCTTCGCCCGTATCAGAGCTGATATAGCCAAGGCCGAGATGCACGCAGTAGACGAGTCACTGCCCTTCCAAGTAGAAAGTGACGCATCAAGCGTCATTCACGTGGCATTCTTTTCCCGCACTCGTCCGTCGAAAAAGAGGCTCAAGCTATCGTTAAAGCTGTGCGGCATTGGAGGCATTCCCTGGCCGGCAGGAGATTTACTCTCCTCACTGACCAACGGTCGGTAGCCTTCATGTTCATCAACACGCAGCGGGGCAAGATCAAAAATGATAAAATTTTGCGGTGGAGAATTGAGCTCTCCACCTATAATTACGGGATTCTGATCGCCCTGGCAAACTCAACGAGCCCCCAGACGCCCTCTTCCGAGATACATGTGCCAGCGCACAGGTAGACCGACTCCGGGCCCTACACGACAGCCTTTGTCACCCGGGGGTCACACGGTTGTACCATCTGGTCAAGGCTCGCAATCCTGCCCTACTCCGTCGAGGAAGTACAGACAGTCACCAGGGACCGCCAGGTCTGTGCGGAGTGCAAGCCACACTTCTACAGGCTGGACCGTGCGTGCCTGGTGAAAGCCTCCCACCGCTTTGAACGCCTCAGCGTGGATTTCTAAGGGCCTCTCCCCTCCACCGACCGTAACACGTCTATCCTCAGTGTGGTCGATGAGTTCCCCAGGTTCCCCTTCGCCATCCCCTGCCCCGATATGACGTCTGCCACCGTCATCAAGGCCCTCAACACAATCTTCGCTCTGTTCGGCTTCCCTTTCTACATCCACAGTGACAGGGGATCCTCATTCAAGAGTGCTGAGCTGCGTCAGTTACTGCTCAGCAGGGGTATCGCCTCCAGCAGGACGACCAGCTATAACCCCCGGGGAAACGGGCAGGTAGAGAGGGAGAATGGGATGGTTTGGAGGGCCGTCCAACTGGCCCTACGGTCCAGGAACCTCCCAGCCTCTCGCTGGCAGGTTGTCCTCCCTGATGCACTACACTCCAGCCGGTCACTACTGTGCACCGCTACGAATAACACACCCCATGAACATCTCTTTACCTTCCTCAGGAAGTCCACATCCGGGATGTCGCTCCCGACTTGGCTCGCAGCTCCAGGACCGGTCCTGCTCCGTAGGCACGTCCGACTCCACAAGGCGGACCCGTTGGTGGATAGGGTGCACTTGCTCCACGCCAACCCCCAGTATGCCTATGTGGCGTACCCCGACGGCCGCCAAGATACTGTCTCCCTCAGGGACCTAGCACCAGCAGGCTCCACACATACACACTTCTCCGGCCGGGCGCCACCCTCCCCTCCCCCGGCGATCCCAACATTAACCCCGTCAGGACCATCCGTCCTTGCCCTGCCCATGCAAGAGGATGAAGAGGATTTCAGCACGCTCCCGGGGTCACCCAACATCAGGCCAGCACCGACGTCACCAGCATCAACATCGCCGCCACCGTTACGTCGCTCCCAGCGGAACGTCAAGGCACCAGACCGGTTGAATATCTAACTGCCACCGGACTTTCAAAATACATTTTTTTTCTCCTAATAAAATACTGTACATAAATTCACTACTGTATATAGTTCTCCACCATCCACACCGGACCCATTTTTAACAGGGATGAATGTGGTAAACCACTGTTACACCTGTATTAGGTGATGTAAGGTAGGACCTGTACTACAGGTTCGCCGGTAGCCCCCGCCTGCTGGCTCCGCCCACTAGGAGTATAAATATGCGTGTCCTCTATTCAGCAGCCATTTTGCCAGCTGCTGTGGGAGGCCACACATCTTACTGCAATAAAGCCACAGTTGTATCCAACCTCAGTCTTTGTACAATTGATCGATGGTGAGGCTAAACGCGGATCACAATTTCCGCAACCATTTTCAGAGGGCTGTTTAATTTTGCTCTCTTTATGTTCAACCAAACTTTTAGTTCTCCGGCCTAATATCTTCTAATGTGGCACAGTCTCAAATGTTGTCTGATAGCGCTCTTGGGAAGCACTGTGGGACATTGTACTGTGCTTAAAGTGCTATATAACATACTGCTGCGTGTTCTAAACCGAGGATGATCTGCTCCAGCTGCATTTACCCCCTCCTGCTGTTTACTGCAAGCAGGGATGCTGAAATTTAAGTGACAGTCTTGCAGCGGAACCTGTGTGTGAATAAATGAATGTGCACCATGCAGGTCTACTATGTGATGAGTTTGCTTTGGTGGGGGCACACTTTGCAAAGCCACAAAAATGTTGCAGTTTCAAGTGACGCTCTTAAGCATCGCTACAATATGGGCATGCATGAGAAGATTGGAAAGAGCTGTTTTCGGAAGACATAGCATGTAGCATTGTGAGAGGAAACAGTTCCTGACCGGCGTATAACTTGATATAGTGCAGTGCTGATTAGTCTTGAGCTCCTCCAGGCTATTGACCTTTTTCTTCATCTTCCTTCAGCTACTCGGGGCTGCTGGAGACTGCAGTTAACCTGACAACCATGTCTATCAAGCACTAGGCACATTTATTCTGACAGGAGGGTGCCCTGAGACGGCAAAAGAAAACAGCCTTCCTTTGCAGCACTTCCTCCAACAGGATCTCCAGACAAGCACCCAAGAATGGGACAGATCTGTTCCTTCTTGCAGTCATTTCTCCTTTTCTGCCTGAAGGCAATCAAGCTGAACTTTTAAATAGCAAGTGCAATCTTTAAGAGCTGCCACAGTGCACAATTTCCTGCTCCATGTTCAAATTGAGCTCCAGCAAATAGCCCTAATTTGGGCTGTAAACGCATTGAGTTCCCCAATCACTGACAGCAAGGGGTTATAACAAAGAATGGTTTATTCACTCGCTCAGCAACTACTTCAACACTCGTGCTCTACGTGCTCCTGTGGATGACTCCCACGTGACCTTTTATGTAGCCGCGTCATCACGTTACCATGTGTCCACTCGGTTTACCTGAGCTGTGGGTTTGCCGTGAATGTGCATAAAGACTTGCATTTTGTGGGCAGCACGGTGGCACAGTGGGTTAGTCCTGCAGCCTCACAGCGCCGAGGTCCCAGGTTCAATCTTGGCTCTGGGTCACTGTCCGTGTGGAGTTTGCACATTCTCTCCGTGTGGAGTTTGCACATTCTCCTCGTGTTTACGTGGATTTTGCCCCAACATTAAAAAAAATGTGCAGGCTAGGAGGATTGGCCACGCTAATGTGCCCCTTGATTGGAACTCTAAAATTAAAAAAAAAAAGACTTGCATTTCTACACTGCCTTTCAAATCCTCTGTACTTCCGGGTGCACTTTAGGGCCAAATCAGTCATTTTAAATTATATTCACTGTTCTATTGTACGAAACATGGCAACCCAATTATCACATAGCAAGTACTCACAAACAGCAATGCAAGGATGTGATAACCTGTTTTTAGTGATGTTGATGTGCAAGAGGGACAAGTTTGGGATTGGCGCAGAGTGATTATTGTGAGTGTTGTGTCCATCTTGCTGAGTTAACCACTTTTGTCCTGGGACAGTAGCCTGCAGTGAATAGCCTGAGGTGAGGAATATAGGGCTACAGTTATACTGTCACTTTTGCATTGATGTAGGTGCAGAGCGATCTGGGTGTCCTAGTACTGCATGAATCACAAAAGCTTTTGTTTTAAGATTTAGAGTACCCAATAATTGTTTTCCAGTTAAGGGTCAATTTAACATGGCCAATCCACCTATCCTGCACATCTTTGCATTGTGGGGGTGAAACCCATGCAGACACGGGAGAATGTGTAAACTCCTCACGGACAGTAACCCGGGGCCGGGATCGAACCTGGGTCCTCAGCGGTCTAGGCAGCAGAGCTAATCACTGCACCACCGTGTCATGATATGCAAACATGCAGATAATGATATACAGACAGGCAGCTAATGAACACAGAGAACAGGACATGACCAATGAGCAGGCAGGGCACTCAGGGGTGGTATCTCACTATAAAAGGCATGAGGCATTCACACTCCGCCTCTTTCCACTGATGAACATCTACAGAGTGAGTCAGGGTGTATGTACAGTATCACACCTCCAGCACGTGGCTAAGAGCTAGTCTGGTTCAGTCAGACAGAGTAACCACACTTCGGTTAGCAGAGAGTCTAACTCATAGAGAACTGCGCTAACTGTGCTACTGGTTCAATAAATCAGATTGAACTAACTTCAAGGTCTGGAGTATCTTTTGGTCAAAACTGCATCCAGTTGCATTCTGTGTTGTCGCAGAGTACATAACACATCATGATACCAGGAGACTGTTTAATCTAGGTAGTTTACCTCAGTCCGTTCCGTGGCGACCAGCGAATGTATTGTTGCTCTCTTTGGTTGGCTCTGAATATGGCGGTCAATATGGTCATCTTCCTTAATCCTAATTATGTTTGCTCTAGAGTCGGCAGGTATCTTTCGATACCGCCACAAGGTTCAAACCTGAATACTGATCAAAGAGTCGGTACACCAGTTAGTTAGTTCAAAGTCAATACTATTTATTTACACACACAGTAATATCTACTCATGCACGAAACACTACAGACTAAACTATCACTACTGCTAAAGCCTATACTTAGCTTCGGGTGCCCATTCAGTCAGAGGAACAATGGCCGTTGTTCGGTTCTGAGGTCGAAGTGGCAGAGGGGAAACAGCTAAGGTCGTCCGTCTGGTAGCGAGCACTGACCTTGGACTTACTTGCTTCTGGTGCAGCTGGCGGATGGGTCTCTCCGCTGTGAGAGCCGAGTCCAAGAGAGCGATTCTCTCTTGGGGCCTTCTTCTTATACCTGAAGGGGCTTCGCGCGCTTTTGGGCGGGCCTTAACTTGGCCCCAATCAATTGGGCCATTTCTTGATCACTTGAACATGAAGGCTACCGACCGTTGGCCTGCTTTGTTTTCTGCTTTCGGTTTGGGGAACTGGCGCCGCGAGTTCTGGGGCCAGATCGGTTACTGAAATATCTTTCTTTGTTCCCGGAGATGGTCCATCCATATGCTAATTGGCCTACAGTTTCAGTCTTGTCTGGGAGCTGCGGCTCCAATATGCAGACAGGCTCTGTGCCTCCTTGCTTTCTTAACATTGTCCATTTTTCCCTGCAATCTTTGCAAATGTCCATTTTGTATTCTGGAAGTGGCCATCCCAGATGGCTACACTCCCTCCTTGTGATCCTCAACACGAAGCGTGAAGGATCAAATAACCGTGTCGTCTTCGTTCCCCTCCCAAGTTGGGAACCCGTAAACACTTCATAGGCTGTACACTGCTCTGTCCTATGAATTGCAACTTTTACCTAAATTATTTACGTACATACATCATTATAAAATTCTACGGGGCGCTATGACATTCAGGCATGCATTACAAAATAAAAAACTGGAACTTCTAACTATCCTTAACTAAACTATCCTTACTCAAACAATTAAAAGAATTTACAACATTTTAAACTGTACAATAGCAGCAACACAGGTCTCTCTGGCTTGGCAGTCAAGCACAGAGTTTTACATTCCCTTTTATTGGAATGAACAAAACACACACAAAAAAAACGAATGCACTTTAATTCACTTAAAGGGGTTGAGGGGTTTGTTGAAGTCCGAAAATAGTGGATCTGAGGGTGTATATCGGAGTGTGAGTGTGGGAGGCTTTCCTCCGCCATTTCCTCAGTCTTAGAGTCTGAACGACACTGCAGAGTATCGCAAGTACGAATAGTGATTCCACAACATAGGATAGGGAATACCAGGTGATGAACCGGTCACACCAGGTCGGTGTATCGGTAACTATCTCGGGGTTTAGTGTATAGCAGGGGTGGGAAACATTCACGGCCTGCGTGGTAGGGGTCAGGGATGTAGCGTCCGCCCGCAACTGGAGGGATTCCGCTAAGATCCAACTGTAGAGCATGATGGTTGTCTTCATCTTTCCTTCTTTCTGTCTTCTTCTGAGGTTCCTGAGGTTCTGAAGTTCTATGGACACAAGCATAATATCTGTTATTATCTTGCTTAAGATCTCGTATGTCTGTCTGTCCTCTTATTGCCAATTACCCATTATAATTGGTCACCATCTGTGACTCCCTCATTAAAAAATGTTTTTTTTAAACCAAATATTTTGGACAAGCCATCCGAGAAAAAAACTGACACAGTGTGAGCCGTCTCGCAGCCTGTGCGATCTACCATCCCAGTGTTCGAGGAAGCAAGGTGGATACAGAACTGGCTACGTCATAGAAGGCAGAGAGTAGCAATGGAAGGATGCTTTTCTAATTGGAGGGCTGTGACCAGTGGTGTTCCGCAGGGATCAGTGCTGGGACCTTTGCTGTTTGTAGTATATATAAATGATTTGGAGGAAAATGTAACTGGTCTGTTTAGTAGGTTTGCAGATGACACAAAGGTTGGTGGAATTGCGGATAGCGATGAGGACTGTCAGAGGATTTAGATTGTTTGGAGACTTGGGCGGAGAGATGGCAGATGGAGTTTAATCCGGACAAATGTGAGGTAATGCATTTTGGAAGGCCTAATGCTGGTAGGGAATATACAGTGAATGGTAGAATCCTCAAGAGTATTGAAAGTCAGAGACATCTAGGAGTACAGGTCCACAGGTCACTGAAAGGGGCAACACAGGGGGAGAAGGTAGTCAAGAAGGCATACGGCGCCGGGTGCGGCGATGACCAGCTAAGTCGCACGTTTCGGCAGCTCCCGGTGGAAAGGACTTTTGGGCTCTTAATAGGAGCCCCAACGGCAATTTTAACGGCTAAAAACACTGTGCGGTAAACCAGAAGGGAATCCCCCCTGGACACGGATGGAAAAAGGAGAGGAAAGTGGCCGGATTGCGGTGGATCCTCTAGAGCAGCGGCCAGGAAGGCAGGCACAAGCAAGATGGCGTCGGAAGGAGGCAGTTTAATATGGGGCCCTGACCAACAAGAGTTCCTGCGGCGTTGCGTGGAAGAACTTAAAAACGAGATGAAGAAGGAGCTGTTGGCCCCGATATTACAGGCGATTGAAGGGCTAAAGGAGGAGCAAAAGACCCAGGAGCAGGAGCTTCGGGTCGTGAAGGCAAAGGCTGCTGAGAATGAGGATGACATACAGGGCCTGGTGGTGAAGACAGAGATGCACGAGGCACAACACAAAAGGTGTGTGGAAAGGCTGGAGGTGCTGAAGAATAATGCGAGGAGGAAGAATTTAAGGATTCTTGGTCTTCCCGAAGGTGCAGAAGGGGCGGAGGTCGGGGCATATGTGAGCACGATGCTGCACTCGTTAATGGGATCGGAGGCCCCGACGGGCCCGTTGGAGGTGGAGGGAGCCTATCGAGTTATGGCTCGAAGACCGAGGGCTGGAGAAATTCCTCGAGCCATAGTGGTGAGATTTCTCTGATATAAGGACAGAGAGATGGTCCTCAGATGGGCAAAGAAAACTCGGAGCAGTAGGTGGGAGAACGCGGTGATCCGCGTATATCAAGATTGGAGTGCGGAGGTGGCGAGAAGGAGGGCAAGCTTTAATCGGGCCAAGGCGGTGCTGCACAAAAGGAAGGTTAAATTTGGAATGCTGCAGCCGGCAAGACTGTGGGTCACACATCAAGGGAAACATCACTACTTTGAAACGGCAGAAGAGGCGTGGACATTTATTGTCGAGGAGAAACTGGAATAAGCGGGCTAGAAAAAGAACGTTTGGGACAAAGTGGTGGGGCGAATATGTGGGGTGAAGAGGGGGAAAAGGGGGAAGAGATGATTTCCCAAGTTGTTAATCCTGCGACCCTGTAACTTTTCTCTCTTCCCCATGTCGTGGGGGAGGGGGGGGAGGGAGGATGAGGAGCTAGGGGTGCCGGCCATTGGGGGCGGGGCCAAATGGGAAGCGCGGGCTTTGTTCCCGCGCTATGGTAATCATGGCGGGAACAGGGAAGCAGGAAGGAGGGGGCCTCGCACAGTGGGAGCCGAGGTCACGGGGGAAAGCCGAGGTCGGCCAGAGTTTGCTGACTTCTGGGAGCAACATGGGGGGTGCAATTACGCTAGTGAGGGATCTAGCGGGGGGTGGGGGGGGGGGGGGGTGGGGGGTGGGGGGGGGGTTAACTGGGTTTCTGCTGCTGGGGAGAAGGGGGAGCTGGTATGGGGTGGGGTGGTTGGGGCGGGAGGGCGCCGTTGGGGGGAGATACGGCTACGTGGGAACCGGGTGAGGAGCTGGATTGAAAAAGGAGATGGCTAGTCGACAAGGGGGGGGGGGTAAAGAGCCCCCCAACCCGGCTGATCACGTGGAATGTGAGAGGGCTGAACGGGCCGATAAAGAGGGCACGGGTACTCGCACACCTAAAGAAACTTAAGGCAGATGTAGTTATGCTGCAGGAGACGCATCTGAAACTGATAGACCAGGTCAGACGACGCAAAGGATGGGTGGGGCAGGTGTTTCATTCGGGCTAGACGCAAAAAACAGGGGGGTGGCTATGCTATGGGGAAGCGGGTTATGTTTGAGGCAAAGACCATGGTGGCGGATAGTGGGGGCAGATACGTGATGGTGAGTGGCAAATTGCAAGGGGAGGCGGTGGTCTTAGTGAACGTATATGCCCCGAATTGGGATGATGCCAACTTTATGAGGCGTATGTTAGGACGTATCCCGGACCTAGAGGGGGGGAAGTTGGTAATGGGTGGCGATTTTAATACAGTGCTGGACCCAGGGCTGGACAGATCGAGGTCCAGGACCGGAAGGAGGCCGGCTGCAGCTAGGGTGCTTAAGGACTTTATGGAGCAGATGGGAGGAGTAGACCCCTGGAGATTTAGTAGACCTAGGGGTAAGGAATTTTCGTTTTTCTCCTATGTCCACAAAGTTTATTCACGGATAGACTTTTTTGTTTTGGGAAGGGCACTGATCCCGAAGGTGACGGGGACGGAGTACACGGCTATAGCTATTTCGGATCACGCTCCACATTGGGTGGACCTGGAGATAGGGGAGGAAAAAGAACAGCGTCCACCCTGGAGAATGGACATGGGATTATTGGCAGATGAGGGGGTGTGTTTAAGGGTGAGGGGGTGTATTGAAAGGTACTTGGAACTCAATGATAATGGGGAGGTTCAGGTGGGAGTGGTCTTGGAGGCGCTGAAGGCAGTGGTTAGAGGGGAGCTGATATCTATTAGGGCACATAAAGAAAAGCAGGAGGGTAGGGAAAGGGAGCGGTTGTTGAAGAGGCACAATGAAGGAAGGCACAGGGTGTACAGTACGAATATGGGGAGAAGGCGAGCAGGTTGCTGGCCCACCAACTGAGGAAAAGGGGAGCAACGAGGGAGATAGGGGGGGTGAGAGATGAGGAGGGAGAGATGGAGCGGGGAGCGGAGAGAGTGAATGGAGTGTTCAAGGCATTTTATGAAAGATTATATGAAGCTCAGCCCCTGGATGGGAAGGAGAGAATGATGTGCTTTCTGGATCAGCTGGAATTTCCTAAGGTGGAGGAGCAGGAGAGGGCGGGACTGGGAGCACAGATTGAGACGGAGGAAGTAGTGAAAGGGATTGGGAGCATGCAGGCGGGGAAGGCCTCGGGACCAGACGGATTCCCAGTTGAATTCTATAGGAAATATATGGACTTGCTGGCCCCGCTACTGATGAGAACCTTTAATGAGGCGAGGGAAAGGGGGCAGCTGCTCCCGACTATGTCAGAGGCAACGATATTGCTCCTCCTAAAGAAGGAAAAAGACTCGCTGCAATGCGGGTCCTATAGGCCTATTTCCCTCCTGAATGTGGACGCTAAGATTCTGGCCAAGGTAATGGCAACGAGGATAGAGGATTGTGTCCCGGGGATGGTTCATGAGGACCAAACTGGGTTTGTGAAGGGGAGACAGCTGAATACAAATATATGGAGGCTGCTAGGGGTAATGATGATGCCCCCACCAGAGGGGGAAGCGGAGATAGTGGTGGCGATGGATGCCGAGAAAGCATTTGATAGAGTGGAGTGGGATTATTTGTGGGAGGTGCTGAGGAGATTTGGCTTTGGAGATGGGTATATCAGATGGGTACAGTTGCTGTATAGGGCCCCGATGGCGAGCGTGGTCACGAATGGACGGGGGTCTGATTATTTTCGGCTCCATAGAGGGACGAGGCAGGGATGTCCTCTGTCCCCGTTATTGCTTGCACTGGCGATTGAGCCCCTGGCCATAGCATTGAGGGGTTCCAGGAAGTGGAGGGGAGTACTCAGGGGAGGAGAAGAACACCGGGCATCTCTGTATGCGGATGATTTGTTGCTATATGTGGCGGACCCGGCGGAGGGGATGCCAGAGATAATGCGGATACTTGGGGAGTTTGGGGATTTTTCAGGGTATAAATTGAACACGGGGAAAAGTGAGTTGTTTGTGGTGCATCCAGGGGAGCAGAGCAGAGAAATAGAGGATCTACCGTTGAGGAAGGTAACAAGGGACTTTCGGTACTTGGGGATCCAGATAGCCAAGAATTGGGGTACATTACATAGGCTTAATTTAACGCGGTTGGTGGAACAGATGGAGGAGGACTTTAAGAGATGGGACATGGTGTCCCTGTCACTGGCAGGGAGGGTGCAGGCGGTTAAAATGGTGGTCCTCCCGAGATTCCTTTTTGTGTTTCAGTGCCTCCCGGTGGTGGTCACGAAGGCTTTTTTCAAACGAATCGAGCAGAGTATTATGCGTTTTGTGTGGGCCGGGAAGACCCTGAGAGTGAGGAGGGGATTTTTGCAGCGTAGTAGGGACAGGGGGGGGGGGCTGGCACTACCGAGCCTAAGTGAGTACTATTGGGCCGCCAATATTTCAATGGTTTGTAAGTGAATGGGAGAAGAGGAGGGAGCGGCGTGGAAGAGATTGGAGAGGGCGTCCTGCAGTGGGACTAGCCTACAAGCTATGGTGACGGCACCGTTGCCGTTCTCACCGAAGAAATACACCACAAGCCCGGTGGTGGTGGCTACATTGAAAATTTGGGGGCAGTGGAGATGGCATAGGGGAAAGACGGGAGCCTCGGTGCGGTCCCCGATAAGAAATATCCATAGGTTTGTTCCGGGGAGAATGGATGGGGGATTTGGAGCATGGCAAAGAGCAGGGGTAGCACAATTGAGTGATCTGTTCGTAGATGGGATGTTTGCGAATCTGGGAGCGCTGACGGAAAAATATGGGTTGCCCCAAGGGAATGCATTTCGGTATATGCAACTGAGGGCTTTTGCGAGGCAACAGGTGAGGGATTTCCCGCAGCTCCCGACGCAGGAGGTGCAGGATAGAGTGATCTCAGAGACATGGGTGGGGGATGGTAAGGTGTCGGACATATATAGGGAAATGAGGGACGAGGGGGAGATCATGGTAGATGAGCTGAAAGGGAAATGGGAAGAAGAGCTGGGGGAGGAGATTGAGGAGGGGCTGTGGGCTGATGCCCTATGTAGGGTAAACTCATCGTCCTTGTGTGCCAGGCTAAGCCTGATACAATTTAAGGTGTTACACGGGGCGCATATGACTGGAGCACGGCTCAGTAAATTTTTTGGGGTAGACGATAGGTGTGCGAGATGCTCGAGAAGCCCAGCGAATCACACCCACATGTTCTGGTCATGCCCGGCACTACAGGGGTTTTGGGTGGGGGTGGCAAAGGTGCTTTCGAAGGTGGTGGGGGTCCAGGTCGAACTAAGCTGGGGGTTGGCTATATTTGGGGTTGCAGAAGAGCCGGGAGTGCAGGAGGCGAGAGAGGCTGATGTTTTGGCCTTTGCGTCCCTAGTAGCCCGGCGCAGGATATTGTTAATATGGAAGGAAGCCAAACCCCCGGGTGTGGAGACCTGGATAAACGACATGGCAGGGTTTATAAAGTTAGAACGGATTAAGTTCGTACTAAGGGGTTCGGCTCAAGGGTTCACCAGGCGGTGGCAACCGTTCGTCGACTACCTCACAGAAAGATAGAGGGAATGGAAAAGAAGTAGACAACAGCAGCAACCCAGGGGAGGGTGGGGGGGGGAGGAATCGGACGGACTCTCAGGGATGTTATTATATATGTATAGGCACTTGTTTTAGGTAATGTATATTGCACTGTTGGATTGTATCTTTGGAGAGTATTTATTTTTGACAAGGCAGTTGCCATTTAGTTTGGTTCTTGTTTCTGTTCATATATTATTTATTTATTTGTTTAAAACTGGCCACTGTTATTTATATTGCTTTATTGTTGTTTAAAAGAAACACTACGTACTGTTATGTTTGGCCAAAAAATCTTGAATAAAACATATTTTAAAAAAAACAAAGAAGGCATACGGCATGCTTGCCTTCATTGGCCGGGGCATTGAGTATAAGAATTGGCAAGTCATGTTGCAGCTATATAGAACCTTAGTTAGGCCACACTTGGAGTATAGTGTTCAATTCTGGTCGCCACACTACCAGAAGGATGTGGAGGCTTTAGAAAGGGTGCAGAAGAGATTTACCAGAATGTTGCCTGGTATGGAGGGCATTAGCTATGAGGAGCGGTTGAATAAACTTGGTTTGTTCTCACTGGAACGACGGAGGTCGAGGGGCGACCTGATAGAGGTCTACAAGATTATGAGGGGCATAGACAGAGTGGATAGTCAGAGGTAGATTCCCCAGGGTAGAGGGGCCAATTACTAGGGAGCACAGATTTAAGGTGAGAGGGGCAAGGTTTAGAGGAGATGTACGAGGCAAGTTTTTTACACAGAGGATAGTGGGTGCCTGGAACTCGCTGCCGGAGGAGGTGGTGGAAGTAGGGACGATAGTGACATTTAAAGGGCATCTTGACAAATACATGAATAGGATGGGAATAGAGGGATCCGGACCCAGGAAGTGTAGAGGATTGTAGTTTAGTCGGGCAGCATGGTCAGCACGGGTTTGGAGGGCCGAAGGGCGTGTTCCTGTGCTGTACATTTCTTTGTTCTTTGTTCTTTGTGTGGGCATCATTACCAAATGTGAATATGCCACATCCAACTCATCACAAATTCAATCCATCCTCGCTGTGGATTCTGCGGACGAATGGCGTGCGGTGATGCAGATCAACCACTGCTCCATCCAGTTTAAGCTGGACTCAGGTGCTTCTGCCAACCTCCTCTCACAGGCAGATTTCAAACGCATCAAGAAGCCCCCCAAGGATCTTCCAGCAGCCTGCAGGCTCCTGGACTACAATGGAAATGCCATCACGGCACTGGGATCCTGCCATCTACTCGTCTCTAACCGGAGCACCCATGCACGGTTACGTTTTGAAATTGTCAAGCCAGACAGGGCATCCCTACTTGGCGCGCATGCCTGCAAGCAGCTGAACCTCGTGCTGCGGGTTTACACAATGACATCCTCCAATGTGCATCTTCAGGCCGGCATTGACGACATCCTCGCTCAGTGTCTGGATGTGTTCGACGGGATGGGCACGCTGCCATATCGATACAAGATTCTGCTACGACCTGATGCCAAGCCAGTGGTCCACGCATCACGCCAGGTCCCGGCTCCGCTGAGGGAGCGCATGAAGGAACAGCTCAAGGATCTTCAGCAACAGGGCATCATTTCCAAAGTAACCGAACCGACTGACCGGGTCAGTTCGATGGTACGTGTCAGAAAGCCTTCGGGAGACCTGTGCATCTGTATTGATCCCAAGGATCTCAATAAGAATATAATGCGTGAACACTACCCCATCCCGAAGCGGGAGGAACTCACCAGTGAGATGGCACACGCACGTTTTTGCACCAAGTTAGATGCGTCACACATGCGGCAAATCCAGCTGGATGAGTCCGGCAGAAGGCTCTGCACCTTCAACACACCGTTTGGCAGATACTGCTATAATCGCATGCCGTTTGGCATTGTCACGGCATCGGAAATCTTTCATTGCATCATGGAGCAGATGATGGAGGGCATTGAAGGGGTTCATGTGTACGTGGACGACATCATCATATGGTCCACGACCCCTGAAGAGCATGTTTCTCGTCTCCAGCAGGCATTCCGCCGTGTCCATGCCAATGGCCTGAAGCTGAACAGGTCAAATGTTGCTTTGGAATGTCGACACTCAAGTTCCTAGGTGACCAGATCTCTCAGCAGGGTGAGCGCCCGGACACAGACACGGTCAAGGCCATCAAAGCCATGAAGGTCCCTGAAGACAAGAAGGCGGTGTTGCGCTTCCTGGGCATGGTCAATTTTCTGGGCAAGTTCATCCCAAACCTGGCCTCACACACCACGGCCCTACGAAACCTCGGAAAAAGTCCACTGCCTTTGAGTGGAAGGCAGCACATCAGGCAAAGTGGATGGAGCTGAAAGCCAAGCTCACCACTGCACCCGTCTTGTCATTTTTCGACCCCGACAGGGAGACGAAGATCTCGACAGATGCGAGCCAGGATGGCATCGGTGCGGTGCTGCTTCAACGCGATGACACATCATCCTGGGCACCGGTAGCCTACGCATCGAGGGCCATGACGCCCACCGAAACACGGTACGCGCAAATAGCGAAGGAATGCCTGGGTCTTCTCACTGGCATTCTCAGATTTCACGACTATGTCTACGGCCTGCCGACATTCACTGTCGAGATGGATCATAGGCCTCTGGTCCACATTATCCACAAGGACCTGAACGACATGACGCCTCGTTTGCAGCGCATCCTCCTCTGACTCAGAAGGTACGACTTTGACTTAGTGTACACGCCTGGCAAGGAGCTCATCATTGCTGATGCATTGTCTCGCTTCATCACATTGCCTAGTGAACCGCTGGAAATCATCCGGCAGATTGAATCACAGGTGCAGCTGTGTGCTAGCACCCTCCCGGCGTTGGATGAGAAGGTGGTTCGTATCCGCGAGGAGACAGCCAAAGACCTTCTCTTGCAGTGTGTCATGCACCACCTCGCCAATGGCTGGCAGAAAGGGCAGTGCCCTCAATTTTACAATGTAAAGGACTACCTGACGGTGATTGATGGTATCCTCTTCAAGCTGGATCGGATTGTCATTCCACTCAGTCTCCAGAGCTTGGTGCTCAGCCAAATCCATGAGGGACACCTGGGCATCGAGAAGTGCAGACGCAGAGCTAGGCAGGCTGTCGACTGGCCCGGTATCAGCCAGGACATCTCGAACATGGTCCTCAACTGTGCGACCTGTCAACGCTTCTGTCGTGTTAATCACTCTGGGGTAACACGGACTGCAACTGGATGCAGTTGTACTTGAAAGTAGACTCCAAACTTTGGTGTTGGTTCAGTACGCTTTATTGAACTTGTTAAGCAGTGCACACAGTTCGCTGTGGGTTTGACACTCTACTAATCTAATCATGCTTACTATAACTAACTAGACCAGACTAGCTCTGAGCCACGTGTAGAAGGTGCTGACTGATATATACACCCTGACTATCACTCCAGTTGTCACCAGTGGAAAGAGGCAAAGTGTTGATGCCTCGTGTGTTTTATGTGGGAGACCACCTTCTAGTGTTCTGCCTGGTGATTGGTTGTGTTCTGTCCTGTGTCTTGATTAGCTGTACTGGGCGTCTGTCACTGCCTGTCTGTATCTCATTATGTGCATGAGTGCATATCATGACACCTTCCAGCCAGCGCAGAGCAGGAGACGCACCAGCAGCATGAAATCGAGACCTCCCCGTGGTCCAAGGTTGGCATCGACCTCTTTCATGCGAATGATTGTGACTACGTGTTGATTATTGACTATTTCTCCAATTACCCTGAAGTCGTGAAGCTCTCAGACCTCACATCTCGGAACGTCATCAAGGCCAGTAAGGAGACGTTCTCCAGGCATGGCATCCCACTCACCGTCATGAGTGACAATGGCCCGTTCTTCAACAGCCACGAGTGGTCTATGTTTGCCAAGTCAAACCATTTCAAACATGTCACTTCCAGCCCACACTATTCACAGTCCAATGGGAAGGTTGAAAAAGGGGTGCACATTGTGAAACAGCTCATCTGCAAGGCCGTGGATTCTGCTTCTGACATCTACCTCACGCTGCTTGCGTGCAGGGTGACCCCATTGTCCACTGACATGTCGCCGGCTCAGCTCCTGATGAATAGGGACCTGCGGACGACACTTCCAGCAATACACTTGCCCAACCTGGATCACCTCCCAGTGCTGCAGAAGGTGCAGCATCTCCGAAACCAACAAAAGCAGGGCTGTGATGCTCATGCCATCGATTTGCCCGTGTTATCCCTGGCGGACACTGTCAGGATCAAGATACCGGATGGTGGCTGGTCTGTTCCAGCTGTCGTATTTCGACAGGCTGCGCCCTGCTCGTATGTTGTACTTATGGCTGATGGTTCTGTTGTGCGACGAAACAGACGGGCACTGCGCAAGGTTGCCTGCTCGCAACCGCTTTCTTCTCCGTTTCCGTCCGTTGTTTTGCCACCAGTCACCAGTCAGGCTTCCATCCCGCCTGGCAAGGCACCCTCGCCCCCACCACCACCTCTCCGGCGGTCGACAAGGATCAGACGCAAGCCCCAGAGACTGGACTTATGAACACTTGTGTTGTTTGTTATGCTCTGTTTTCTCGCATTAGACAGCTGTCTTCACATGTAAATACGTTCACATATGCCACCGCTTGTAAATATGTCAGCATATGCCACCACATGTAAATACATTCCCACATGCCAACAGGACATATAAAAAAAAAGGGTAGATGTCATGATATGTAAACATTCAGAAAATGATATACAGACAGGCAGCTAATGAACACAGAGAACAGGACATGACCAATGAGCAGGCAGGACACTCAGGGATGGTATCTCACTATAAAAGGCATGAGGCATTCACACTCTGCCTCTTTCCACTGATGAACATCTACAGAGTGAGTCAGGGTGTATGTACAGTATCACACCTCCCGCACGTGGCTAAGAGCTAGTCTGGTTCAGTCAGACAGAGTAACCACACTTAGGTTAGCAGAGAGTCAAACTCATAGAGAACGGTGCTAACTGTGCTACTGGTTCAATAAATCAGATTGAACTAACTTCAAGGTCTGGAGTATCTTTTGGTCAATGCTGCATCCAGTTGCAGCCTGTGTTATCCCAGAGTACATAACACATCACACCATGCCGCCCCATGAATCAAAAAACTACTTAGGCACAGCTGGCAATTAGGAAAGCTAATAGAATGTTACGATTTATTGCGAGAGGAATGAATACTAAAGTAGGGAGGTTTTGCTTCAGTTATACAGGGGCACTAGTAAAACCACATCTGGAGTACTGTGTACAGTATTGGTCCCCTTATTTAAGGAAGGATGTGAATGTGTTGGAATCAGTTCCGGGAGCTTTGCCAGGCTAATACCTGGAATAGGCGGGTTGATTTATGAGGAAAGATTGGACAGGCTAGGCTTGTAACTGCTTTAGAAGAGTAAGAGGCGACTTGACTGAAACATATAAGATCCTGAGGGACCCTGACTGAGTAAAAATAAGGGGTTTAAAAAATAATGGGTCACCACTTCCCGTGACGGCGGGCGGGAGGCAGCTGCACATTGGAGGGCTCCCGCTTGGGAGCTCCATTTCCACAATGGAGCTCCCAAACTGATCACTGTGTTCAACTGTGCTCTTGCAAACATCTTATATGACATTTATCTTTGCTTCATTACGAGGACTGTACTTTATTTCCCCATATATAAAACCTAACATGTTCCTAGCCTTTTTATCCAGCAGGAACTCTCATGGGAAAATGTGCAACTTTTGCTCTCTCTGTTTATTCCTTTTAAAAAAATAAATTTAGAGTACCCAATTCATTTATTTTTCCAATTAAGGGGCAATTTAGCGTGGCCAATCCACCTAGCCTGTACATTTTTGGGTTGTGGGGGCGAAACCCACGCAAACACGGGGAGAATGTGTAAACTCCACACGGACAGTGACCCAGAGCCGGGATCGAACCTGGGACCTCGGCGCCATGACTCTCTGTTTATTCCTAACCCTAACCCTCATCCTTCTTTATCTTTGCATTGAGTGTATATGACCAAATCTTGTCTTTTACTCCTGAATCGTGTTACATCACATTCAGAATCACTGAATCACAGAATTGTTACGGTGCAGAAGGATGCCATTTGGCCCATTATGTCTGCATCAGCTCACCACACGCGCATTATGACTTAGTGCCATTCTCCAGCCTTTCCCCCAAACCCTTGCTCATTGTTTCTATTCAAGTAATCATCTAATGCCTTTTTGAATATTTGATTGAACCTGCCTCCACCACACTTCCAGGCAGTGCATTCCAGACCCGAACCACTCGCTGTGTGAAAGAAATTTTTCTCATATCACATTTGCTTCTTTTGCAAATCACTTTAAATCTGTCCTCTCTCCTTCTCCATTCTTTTACAAGTGGGAACAGTTTCTTCCTAGCTACCGTGTCCAGCACGCTCATGATTTTGTACATCTCTATTAAACCTCCTCTTAGCTTACTTCTCTCCAAGGAGAACAGTCCCAACCTCTCCATTCTATCCTCACAACAGAAGTTTCTCAACCCTGGAACCATTCTTGTAAACCCTTCTGCACTCTCTCCAATGCGTTTACATCCTTGCTGTAGTGTAGTGCTCAGAACTGCACACTATTCTGCAGCTGAGTTCTAATTATTATCTTTTATAAGTTCAGCATAACCTCCTTCTTCTTGTATTATGTTACCCTTTAAATAAAGCTTAGGATACTGCATGCTTTATTAATTGCTCTCTCCACCTGTCCTGCTACACTCAATGATCTACGCACACATACATCCTGGTCCGACTGCTCCTGAACCCCCGATAAATTGTACCCCTAGGGCAGCACGGTGGCCCAGTGATTCACACTGTGGTTTCATGGAGCCGAGGTCCCAGGTTCGATCCCGTCTCTGGGTCACTGTCCGTGTTGAATTTGCACATTCTCCCCGTGTCTGCATGAGTTTCGGCCCATCAATCCAAAAGATGTGCTGGGTAGATGGATTGGCCACGCTAAAATTGCCCCTTAATTGGAAAAAAAATGAATTGGATATTCTAAATGTATTTATTTTTAAATTGTACCCCTTATTTTATATCATCTGTCCATGTTCTTCCTACCAAAATGTATCACCTCACACTTCTCCACATTGAACTTCATCTGCCACCAATCTGCCCTCTCCCTCAACTTGTCTGTGCCCTTTTGAAGTTCTGCACAGTCCTCGTCACAGTTTACAATGCTTCAAAGTTTTGTGTCATCCATAAACTTTGAAATTGCCCCCCCCCTCCCCCCACACACCAAGATCTAAATCATTAATATGTATCAGGAAAAGCAAAGGTTCCAAAATCGACCCGTGGGGAAATCCACTACAAACCTTACTCCTGATCGAAAAATATCCATTGACTATCTGTTTTCTATTACTTCATCCACATTGCATTACCTCTGCCACCTATCTGCCCAGTGTGGCTATTGTTGCCTGCTGAAATATTTAAAAACTCTCCTTTGTATTTGTCAGGCCACAGGTTTTTTGACATCAACATCAAGATTGTGTTCCAAGTCCAAATCACCTATGTATACTGGGAAGGAAAGTATTAACCTCTGTGATATATGACTTCCAACCCCTCTCCAACCCAAGCAACATCCATTTACCCTATATTTTTGTTTTTTGCCCTTCCGCCAACATTCTATTCATACATCCAAATTTCCTCTTCTACATGTGAAGTTTTCTAACAAGACTTTCTGAATACCTTATGAAAATTTGTATAAATTACATGTAGTTTATTCTCTTCATCTCTCCTGTTGGTCAGTTCTTCAAAAGCTCTGTTAAATTTGTCAAATACAGTTTGCTGGCTGTCCTTGATTAACCCATGAATCTCCACACTAATCCTATCTCAAGATAACAATTTGGCTAGAACTGACATTATGTAGTTCATCGTTGCTTTCAGACCCCACTCCAAACTCCATTCCCTCGCTAACCGACTCCATCCGTCTTCCTAGAAACAGTCTGAGATTGAGCCAATCTGTTCACAACCTCGGTGTCACATTTGACTCTGAGATGAGTGACTGACCTCATACGAATAATGTCTAGCTCCATCTTGGTAACGTCGCCCAACTTTGCTCCCATCTCATCTCCCACTGAAATATTCATCTGTGTCATTGTTACCTCTAGACGTGACTATTCCAATGCATTATTAACTCATCTCACATTCTATTCTCCATTAACTTAAGGTTATCCAAAGCTCTGCTTCCCATGTCATAATTCGCAACAAGTCACATTCCTCGATCACGCTCACTGGCCTTCATTGACTCCCAGTCAAACAATATGGTATGTTTAAAATCCTCATCCTTGTTTTCAAGTTCCTCCATAACCTTGCCTCTTCTTATCACTGTAATCTGCTTCAGCCCCACATCCTCTGAGATATCTGCGCTTCTCCAATTCTGGATCCTCAGTATTGACTGCTGCATCATTGGTGGTTGCTCCCTCAGTTACCTATAGGCTCCAAGCTCTGGAATACCCTCCCTACATCACTTTCATCCTTTAAGGTATTCTTTAAGGAATTCTCCGTAGCCTGACGCCAAAATCGGGATTGGAGATTAATAAAGTTAGGAGAAAATCAAACTAAACACAAAGGTTTATTTCTAGAGGGATAGAATTGACAGGTAGAGAAGTTAAGTATCGAACCATGTTTAGGCCATACTCAGGGCAGGGTTCTCCTTATGGGAGACTATATTCTCCCGCTGGAGTTGAATTGCACCTGATTCACGCTCCCACTGAGGTTGCTTTGAGGTCAAACCTTGGCATGAGTGTCAAGCGGGGTCATAGGGGGTGGGTGGAGTCATATCTTGGCATGGGGGCATGATGGGCAAGGGGGTTGTTTGGGGGCACACTTTGACATAAGGATAATGGAGAAGCATGGGAGATGTTTGGGGAGGGGGCATGGCTTGGCATGAAGAGCCTTAGGGGTGGGGGGGGGGGGGGGGTGAGGTGCATGGATGGGCATGGGGAGTGTGCGTGTGGGGGGTGGGGTGGGGAGTTAGGGGTTTCACGGCTGGAGACCCTTTTTATTTTGTATTACAACTTAGGAAAAGTCCCACAACATCGAGGTGGCTCTCTTCCACCCCCCACCCCCACCCCCGCAACAAAAGCACTCCCTCCCGAGGCCGGCAGATCAAGCTGGGAAGTTTCCTGCTTCCCGTCATGAGGGTGAAAATCAAACCCGCTGTGTGACATATACCACAACCTGATTCAACTTCAAAAATGAAAACTAAGATGTAACATGAAGAAGATAACGTTCAGTGACAGCATGATCACCCGACGGAAGTTAAAGGAAGGTCTGATGAAAAGCTTCCTGGCTCTCGCAGTGTTAATTGCATCTTGCAGTAGTGCTGACACGTAATAGCTCGGAGCTCGGATGGATTTAACGATACAGGATATTCGGCCCCTTTCTCAGTATGTCAGCACCTTGTCAACTTTGTTTCAGGGGCCTTGTCAACTTATTAGCACAACAAGCGCAGCTAAAGACGATTACTGCACTCCGCAAGCCGTCACAGTCCTAAACTTTCAGCAGAGGAGTCATTGCTTTCCCCCCCCCCCCCCCCCCCCCTCCATTCTGAGTCGAAGCAGCTTTTCTCTTCCCCGCGTCTTACATACATCTCCCTGTGATTAATCAGAACTTCAAAAATAAAAGTTTGAAGGGGCCAGGAGAGAACCCGCTAGGGCTGGAAGTTTAATTTTCTGACACGGAAGTTTGATTATGTTGCTAAATAATGAAGAACAAAGGAAGGGCCAAGGATTACACTGCCGCCTCTAATCCCCAAAGGGACAGGGAGTCTCGGTTCCGAGGTTACCCGCCCCCAGCTCCATATGGGACTCTGCAAAGCCTCTCGGAAAGCACAACAGCCTGAATCCATGGAATTACCTCACCAGAAACGCATAGACCGCCATCAGGTTGTTTGGCCTGTGTGTGGCTGGAAACTGAGTGAAGGCACTTAACTAAGCACAACTCAGTTCAGCTCACTATTTTAATTTTGAGGAGTATAACCAGCTTCAAATAATGTGCATTCATTTATCTTAACATACTGTCGGTTTTAAAAATGTTTTGTTCACCGCAGTAGGTCAGATTATCCCTTAAGAATGCATTTTCTTTTAACCGCTAGACATTTGAAGCTTTCTAAAACAGTCACCATATCCAACCCCCCCAGCACACACACACAAAAACTAACATCTGCACAAGTAGTTTGTAAGGAGGTTTATTTCAAAGTCCATTTTTGGAGAAATGCACAGAACATGGTTCAGTGTTTAGAGTAGATGACAATAAATGTAAACCTGTTTTGATTCGGGTACAAGAAATGTGCTTCTGTTCTTAAGAGGATTAAAGAGCTTTGAAACCAATCGTAAATAACAAAGCGACCTATAGCAGATTAGCATCGACATCTTACTGGGCATTGTGCGTCTGAAAGTAAAGACTGGAGACTTAAAACAGTCTCCTAGTTTTAAAGAACTGAAGTGCAGAAAGTCTGCCCGGGGTTGGTTGGATGAAGTTTCCTTGCAGAGATGGGGCCACCAAAAGCAGGCTTCACTGAAACACTGAATGAGTGTCGTAGTTACGCTCATTCTCCTTGCGATTACAGCCATCGCTGAGCGAGACCCTCTTCTCCCCTGTATGCCATCAACGAGGGCCCTACAATGAAGATGGGTAAAAGAAGGGGGGAGAGATGCACAACAGTAATAGGACTCCAAACCTCACTCAAAATTGTCTCAGAAATGAGCCACTGCTTGTGCTTGGTGATCCTGGAAACAGTGCTTTAAGGGCATAATATATGGCTAAAAACGGTAAAGTAATATCACATTTTATTATAGGTAATTATGATTGAATGTACCTGCTCTGGTCAAGTGAGGAAAAGACAAATTTTGCAATGAGGTTATAGGTTGTTCGTGGGCTAGATAAAGAGCAAAGAAACTCGGTAATTACCGTCTTTTGGTCCTAGTCTTAGTTATTCACTGTTCACAAATAGAGATGTCCTGTTATCAAAGGTATAAGGTAAAATCAGCTCCCTTTCTTGTTGCTATGTATGAGAGGGATCCATTGGGAAATGAGCTCATTGGCATTTAGGCACTTGATATTTTTTCCCTTCTGCAATCGTCCCATCTTTTAACTCAGCCATTTACAACGTCTGGGGAAATTTCAGTGTATGCCTACCCTCGGTAGGGCTGAGAGTTGGCAATTGGGGCAGGAAATAGAAGCACCTCAAGCTTGCAGCAGGACTTTGTTCCTTTAAGGTCATGGTCCTCTGAGGTGCTGATGAAGCTGGGAATTTGGAGAAGTGTCCCTGTAACCGAAGTGTTGGATAAAAAATATTAATTGTTGAGGTAACCTTTGGGGAACGGATGGTCTGGTCAAAATCCAAATGCTACCTTTTTTTCAGATTAAAAAGTTCTCAATTATGAAGTATGAAAATGCTTAAATTTAATAGTATCTTAATGCAAAAATGTAAATGTTCCTGTGTTACCATTCACACAGGCCTCTAGAAATGAATGACCAATCTTGTGCGTTCAACATCTGGATTTTTTCCTTCAGGTTTCATTTCCCAACAACAAATAATGGAATGTTGGGCACACCCAGAGATTAAGTAGCTTGCGTGTCAGCCATGGCTCATTTGGTAGTGCACTTTCCTCTGAATTACAAGGTTCTGGGTTCAAATCCCCTTCCAGGGTTTGAACACATAAATGCAGGTTGACATTCCAGTGTAGTACTGAGGGAGCATTGCATTGTTCGAGGTTGCTGTCTTTCAGATGTTTACCTTGGGTCCCCATCTGCATGCTTAGGTGAACGCAGCATGTTCCTGTGGCACTATTGGAGAAGAACAAGGAGGTTGTCACATTATCCCTGCTGTCTAGGCCAATACGTATCCTTCAATCACGATCACAGAAAGGAATTATCTGGTCAATACACACTGCTGCATTTGGGAATTTGCTGTGTCCAACTTTGCTGCTGTATTTTCCACATTACAACAGTGACTACACTTCAAAAAGTGCTTCATTGGCTTTCAGATGTTTGGTGATCTTGCAAAGTTCTATATGATCGCGGGTCATAAGGTCATGTAACATCTCTTAGACATCATATTGCCTTAGGGTCAAGGCCCTGCCCCTGCACCCCCACCTCTATGTTATCAGATTTGTAAGGGCTGTGCCTACTTTGTTGAAGCTGCTGGTCAGCTTTTACATGTTTATTAGTTTGACACACATACATTTGGTACAACTGACCCTGAAATACGTGAGTGCATTTTCACCCTCCTTTTGACCACACCATGGACTCTTACCACGGATGCCAACAAACTGTGGTTGGACTCGCAAAGTCTCAGCTGCATCTCCTTGTCTATTGAAACCCAATTCTTTATAGGCAATGGAACCTGGATATATTGGCACGCGTTTGCTTGTCCAACCTCCAAGAACAATCTTTTGGCAAGCTGTGAGCTCAAAACTAAGTTTCTTTATCAGCTGCACAGTGAACACCTGGCTTCAATATGGTGGAAGAACCCTAGCTTTCACCGTGCAAGCTGCCTTGATACCTTTACCAGGCTTACACAGTCCTATCTGCACAATCCAGGTTGTGCCGAAGCGATCTATACGCTGTGAGGTTAGACTTTCGTGTAAGGCATTTCCCTCAATGCCGATAAATTTTATCTGAATCCTTGGGTCCTGTACAGCTATAAAATGCCCAAAATGTAACAGTTAGTGGGTTTGGTAGCACGCTCACTGCTGAGTTGTGGGTTTAAGTCCCACTTCAGAGACTTGGGGCATTATCTTCCCAGCCCTTGGAGACGGGAGGTGGGGGGGAGGTGAGCTTGGGGATAGGTGGTGGGGGGAGGTGAGCTTGGAGATGGGGGAGGTGAACTTGGGGTTAGGAGGTGGGGGGAGGTGACCTTGGAGATAAGAGGTGGGGGAAGGTGAGCTTGGAGATGGGAGGTGAGCTTGGGGATAAGAGGTGGGGGGGAAGTGATCTTGGAGATGGGAGGTGGGGGAGGTGAACTTGGAGCTGGGAGGTGGGGGAGGTGAACTTGGAGATAAGAGGTGAGGGAGGTGAGATTGGAGATGGAAGGTTGGGTGGACACAGGGAACATGCAATTGATTTGTGTTGGGGTGACTGTGTTTTTCCTGGAGATGGGGTCCAAGCAGCAATAGTTATCCACCTGGCAGCAGCAGGTAGTCAGTTAGGAGACTTGATGAGGCAATTGGTACCTAATTTGGAATTGGATTGCAATTTTTCCAATGGTACCTGTGCCCTCCCATGTGTCAGAGCCCATCAATTGAGCAGAATTAGCTTCAAGGTCTGAGCCATGAACCATTTGAGGACTTTTGGTGAATTAAATGGCATTAAATTGCAGTCCTCAGATCTTCCCAAGAAGAAGATATGTCGTTGTTGTCACTTCATGGGACTGCATTATGTCTCTGCAATAGCTTTTGCTGCAATGGCAGTGCTGCACTCCTCCTGACGGTGCTAGCATGGCGCCACTGATTCTACTGTTGCTTGTCATTCAGCAGCGCCCAAACTATGGGGGCAACCAGTGGCCTAACCCATGAGCCACGCTGACGAGATCTCCCAATGCTGGAACACAGCCATTATCCTTAAATGACCAGCTCTGGGAAGTTATTGTCTAATGTCCCAACATGGCTAGTTTCAGATTCCAGATATTGGGTCACAACCCACATGGAAAATTCAGCCTTTGAGCATGAAGTCTAGGCTGACATTTCAGTGCAGTACTGTGGAGATGCTGTACTGTCAGAGGTGCTGTTTTCCAAATGCAATAAATCCATAGAATCTCTACAGTGGAAGCCATTTGGCCCATTGAGTCTGCACCGACTCTCCTAGAGAGCACCCTACCCATGCCCACTTCCCCAACCTATCCCCGTAACTCAGTTAAGCTGCATATCTTTGGACACTAAGGGGCAATTTAGCATGGCCAGTCGACCTAATCGGCACATCTTTTGACTGTGGGAGTAAACCTGAGCACCCAGAGGAAACCCACACAGTCACCCAAGGCCAGAATCATACCCGGGTCCCTGGCGCTGTCAGGAAGCAGTGCTAACCACTCTGAAAGAGATGTTAAACTGAAGCGCCATCTCCAGTCAATTGAAAAGATCTAACGGCACTTTTCAAAGGAGAACAGATGGGTTCACCACCATGTCCTGTGCTTATATTTACCCCTCAACCAAAATCAATTAAACTGATTAGCTGGGCATTAATACATTGTTGCTCATAACAAAGGGCGATTCTTTCCTTGCCTTTCCTGATCTGCTGCTGAAACGCTCCATCTATAGCTTGTTACAGCGAGATTTCACAATGTACTTTTGGCCAGCCTCCCTTGTTCTCCCCTCCTTAAACTTCAGGTCATCCAATACTTTTCTGACCATGTCTCATTCAGCCATCACCCCTTTATTTGCCGACCTACATTGGCTCCCAATCACACAACACAGTCATTTATACATTCTCATCCGTGTTTTCAAATCCTTCCAAGTCCTCAGCCCCATTCCACCTCTGCATTCTCTCCAGCCTTACAACCCTCCGGGATACGGCTCCTCCAACAACATCGTGGGCCGAAGGGCCTGTTCTGTGCTGTATTTTTCTATGTTCTATGTGCCTCCAGTTACCTAGGCCCTAAGATCTAGAATTTCTTAGCTAAACCTCACCGCATCTCTTACCTTTCCTTCCTTTCATAAGTCGCTCCTAAAAACATACTCTTTTGACCAAACTTTTGGTCTCCTTGTGGCTAGGTGTCAAATTTTGGATATAAACACTGCTGTGAAACATTTTGCGATGTTAGACTATGGTAAACATGCTATAAAAATATAAGGGGCGGGATTCTCCCATGATGCGCCGTATGGGTGAATTGCCATTCGACCATTTCTTCCCGCGGCGCCGTTCCAACGCCGACACCGAGGAGCGGAGAATCGGCGCCATTTACGCCGGCGCATTTGGCGCGACACCGGTCGCGGGCCGCCGATTCTCCGCCCTTGATGGGCCGAGCGACCTGCTCACAGCTGTCATGAACTCTGCACGTAGGGTCAGGGAGCGGCCTGTGGTGGGGGAGAGGTGCTCCTTCACCGGTGGGGGCCTCTGATGGGGCCTGGCCCGCGAGCGGGGCCCACCGATCAGTGGGCTGGCCCTGTTTTATTACGCGGCCGGCCCCTTAACCCCCACGCCATGTTGTGCGGGGCCGGCGCGTTGAGGAAGTCCCTCTCGCATTCGCGGGTTGACGCAGCCCAACTGCGCAAGCACGGGTTGGCGTGGCACCCAGTTGGCACCGGGAAGGGAGGCTGGAGCAGCGTGGACCGCTCCAGTGCCGTGCTGGCCCCCTGTGGGGGCCAGAATCGGTCGTGCCCACGTCCGTTTCGCGCCGTCTGAAACACGACGACGCAAACACTCTGCCTCCATTTTGGAGAATCCCGCCCAGGGTGTTGTTGCAGGAGCTTTCTTTGAACAACTTGGTTGCCAAATTTCCCTTGTTCCAACAGTGATCATACTTCAATGAAATGAAAATCGCTTATTGTCACAAGTAGGCTTCAAATGAAGTTACTGTGACAAGCCCCTAGTCGCCACATTCCGGCGCCTGTTCGGGGAGGCTGTTACGGGAATCGAACCGTGCTGCTGGCCTGCCTTGGTCTGCTTTCAAAGCCAGCGATTTAGCCCTGTGCTAAACAGCCCCTTAAAACAACTAGTAATAAAATTTGCTTATTGTCACAAGTAGGCTTCAAATGAAGTTACTGTGAAAAGCCCCTAGTCGCCACATTCCGGTGCCTGTTCGGGGAGGCTGTTACGGGAATCGAACCGTGCTGCTGGCCTGCCTTGGTCTGCTTTCAAAGCCAGCGATTTAGCCCTGTGCTAAACAGCCCCTTAAAACAATTAGTAATAAAATTTGCTTATTGTCACAAGTAGGCTTCAAATGAAGTTACTGTGAAAAGCCCCTAGTCGCCACATTCCGGTGCCTGTTCGGGGAGGCTGTTACGGGAATCGAACCGTGCTGCTGGCCTGCCTCGGTCTGCTTTCATAGCCAGCGATTTAGCCCTGTGCTAAACAGCCCCATAAACATACTTCACTGGATATAATGTACTTCGAGATGTACTGAGGTTGGGGAAAGTGCTATATAAATGCAAGCTTTTATTTCTATATCAATCAGAGATGGAATCCCTGAATGATTTCTGTACTCCCTAATGCCAGACTACTCATTGGCAAAGGCATTGTCCAGTGTAGCAATCCCAGAAGGTTCCAGTTTGGATTCCCAATCTGCACTGAATTAGCTGATCCCAGCCATTAGGCAGCAGTTAATCTGTTACAATTAACAGAGGGCAGCACGGTAGCACAAGTGGTTAGCACTGTGGCTTCACAGTGCCAGGGTCCCAGGTTCTATTCCCCGCTGGGTCACTGTCTGTGTGGAGTCTGGACGTTCTCCCCGTGTCTGTGTGGGTTTCCTCCGGGTGCTCCGGTTTCCTCCCACAGTCCAAAGAAGTGCAGGTTAGGTGGATTGGCCATGATAAATTGCCCTTAGTGACCAAAAAGGTTAGGAGCGATTATTGGGTTATGGGAATAGGGTGGAAGTGAGGGCTTAAGTGGGTCGGTGCATACTCGACAGGCCAAATGGCCTCCTTCTGCACTGTATGCTCTATCTTCTAATTGGCATCGGGGAATGGAAAAAAAAATCAACCAACATTCTTGTTGATCAGTGATTGTTAAATTGGTGAGTCTTAATATATTTTTTTCAGATACAGTGGAACATAGGAAAAGGAATAGACCATTCAACCTGTCCTGCCAAAAAAATATATAATCGCTGATCTCTATAGTATCACAAACCATTTCTATAAAATGAAAATGACTTTCATTTATATAGTGCCTTTGTGACCTTGTTACATCCTGAAGCACCTTGCAGCTTTTGAAAAGTAATCACTGTTGTAATATCAGAAATGTTGCTGCTAATTTGCAAAGAGCAAATTCTCACAAACAGCAACATGGTAAATGCTCAGATAGTGTGTTCTGATTATGTTATTTGAAATTACGTTGTTTGAGGAATACATGTTTTGCAGGAAATCAGAAAGAAAGGCTTTGTCCTGGATGGTGTCGAGCGTCTTGAGTGTTGTTGGGGCTACACTCATCCAGGCGATTGGAGAGTATTCCATCACACTCATGACTTGTGTCTTGTAGATGGTGCACAGGCTTTGGAGAGTCAGGAGGTGAGTTATTCCTTGCAGCATTCCCAGCCTCTGACCTGCACTTGTAGCCCCAGTATTCATATGGCTCGTCCAGTTCAATTTCTGGTCAGTACTGACCCCCAGGATGTTAATGGTGAGGGATTCAATGATTGTAATCCCATTCAATGTCAGGGTAGATGGTTAGATTTTATCTTGTTGGAAATAGTCATTGCCTGGCACTTGTGTGTCGCAAATGTTACTTGCCACTTATTAGCCCAAGCCTCAATGTTGCTCCTGTCTTGCTGCTTCTGGCCATGAGCTGCTTCAGTATCTGAGGAGTTGAGGATGATACTGAACATTGTAAAATTACAAGTGGACAAAACAGGCCGCTTGGTGGGCACCCCATTCACTCTCTGCAATACCGATTCACATTGGCTGCAATGTGTACCTGAAAGAACATGTAATTCAACAACTCACCATCATCTTTCATAGATGGAAGGAAGACAGAACCGAAATCAAACTTAATTGTGATTAATGCAGATTAAATACAAATGAATACAGCATTAAATACAAACAGCAGACTGTAAGGTCTCAGGCAAGTGACCACTTGGAAGGGATAACTGTAGAAAGGTTTTGAATTATTCTCCTCACCATTTACACCTCCTACTCCCTGAAGGGCCTCCCTCGCCCAGCCCACACCCGGGCTGGGGTATTTATGTCCCAGCGGTCTTAGGAAAAGGGGGTAGCCCCACCCCCCTCATCTGGGCGTACTCAGGTGATGCCACAGGGATTCTGAGGGTGCAGATCCTTGGGCCTCCTGCCGGGTTATAACACCAACCTTAGTGTTCTCTTTGGAAAATTATTCAATCATAACTAACAAGACATGCCTTCTGTACAAACCCTGAAGAAAAAAACTGTACCTTAAACTATATGCCTTGATTGGTCTTATGCGATGATCCACAATCTGTCTTCTACCTCCCCCATCCTCCCCACTCCCTTAGAGCTTCAGGCTGATGACTGACTTGAGAGGAATACAGCCTCAGATATACCATTCAAAATCTTTGGAAAATACATTGGAACAAAAGACATTAATGAAAATCTCAAGACACCATTCACGAGATTCAAAGCAATGTTTTGTCGCACCAATACAGCTGTCAATCAAACATACACTTCAAAAAGATCACAGGATACTGGTCTTTGAACTGAATAATCTGACCCCCTGCCTGTGAGCAAGTCTTTCTGTCCCACCAGATTGCTGCTGTAACAGTCTAATTGTTACCTGTTAGCAATTGCATTTTACAGCACAAAGGGTCAAGCAATTGGCTCTAGAATCACACATTACATATGCATGTCCCATTGATGCCTTTATGGACAATCAGTTTATGTGCTGACCAGCTATTTTCTGTAAGTGAACCTTAGCCTTTAACCCTGCATGTACCATGACCAACAAAGAAGTAGCTAATGATATAATCCATCACAGCCGGATAAGTGCATGGAGGAGAAAGGTATGGAAAGATATTTGGATAAGGCGAGATCTGTTGGGCCCAACAACCGATTTTTCTGACATAAAAGCAATTCTATATAGCCCAAACTATTTTATATCTGTCTGAGCGACTTTGGTTTGCAAAGTGAATGCACACGGATGATAGTTGGGGACAGGAGTGGAGTGTGCCTGTGATGCCCCTTCTGCCAATTAACACTCATCCAAATTCACAAATGCAAAATGGCTGCTAGGCGACGATACCAAAGGATAATGGTGCCTGAGGAATCATAGCCCAGCAAAACTCAGTGCTTTCAAAACAAGAGGATATAATTCTGTAAAGAGAAATCATTAGGCCAAAGGCCACCGTGAGGAAAAGTCTTGATTTATATAGCGCTTTTTTTATGTCATCCCCCCACCCCCCCCCCCCCCCCCCCCCGCCGCCCCCGGACATCCCAAAGTACTTTGCAGTCAATGAAGTACTTTTGATGCGTAGTCGCTGTTTAAAGTAGGAAACAGGATGGACAGCTAACTCCCGCAAATAACAATGTGATAACAACCAAACAATCTTCCCTTTGTGATGTTGATTCAGGGATAAACATTTGGCCACGACACCGAGGAGGGCTCCTGCAATATTCTTTGAAACAGTGGCCTATTCTGCACCCACCTGATCAGGAAGGCTGGGCCACTTTTTAACACCCATCCGAAAGACGGCTCCTCCGACAGTGCATTGCTCCCTCGGGGGTGTCAGTCCTGGGAGTGGACCTTGAACCCGGAACAATGTGATTCAGAGGCAAGAATGCTACCAAGTCACATTGACACAAAATCATTATAATTAAGTCAACAGGTTGATTTTCCAATATTTGCCACTGATGGGCCTGCTTTGCTGCCACAAGTGAAACCTGAACACCGTTACCCCTCTTCAGTATGCTCACTGGCACATTTAAACAAGAGCCTCATGCACCTAGTTAACAAATGAAAAAGCTACCCAAAAGTAAAGAGAGAAAACAATATTTTGGTCACCGAGGCTGCACTCAGCTGCATTTTCAGTGCTCATAGATTATCATAGAATTTACAGTGCAGAAAGAGGCCATTCGGCCCATCGAGTCTGCACCGGCTCTTGGAAAGAGCATCCTACCCAAGGTCAACATCTCCACCCTATCCCCATAACCCAGTAATCCCACCCAACACTAAGGACAATTTTGGACACATACGGAAATTTATCATGGCCAATCCACCTAACCTGCACATCTTTGGACTGTGGAAGGAATCCGGAGCACCCGGAGGAAACCCACGCACACGCGGGGAGGACGTGCAGACTCCGCACAGACAGTGACCCAAGCCGGAATCGAACCTGGGACCCTGGAGCTGTGAAGCAATTGTGCTATCCACAATGCTACCGTGCTGGAATAAATCATGACACCATTTTTCTCTCGACTTCCCAATGCCACTCTGGGGCGAAATTCTCCGGTATCGGTACGATGTCCGTGGACTGGCGCCAGAAACGGCGCAAATCAGTCCGGCATCGCGCCGCCCCAAAGGTGCGGAATCCTCGGCATCTTGGGGGACCGAGCCCTAACCTTGAGGGGCTAGGCCCGCGCCGGACTGATTTCCACCCCGCCAGCTGGCGGAAAAGGCCTTTGGTGCCCCGCCAGCTGGCGCGGAAATGACGTTGCCGGGCGGCACATGCGCGGGAGCGTTAGCGGCCGTTCACGGCATCCCCACGCATGCGCTGTGGAGGGAATCTCTTCCGCCTCCGCCATGGTGGAGACCGTGGTGAAGGCGGAAGGAAAAGAGTGCCCCCACGGCACAGGCTCGCCCGCGGATCGGTGGGCCCCGATCACGGGCCAGGCCACCGTGGGGGCAGCCCCCAGGGCCAGATCGCCCCACGCCCCTCCCAGGACCCCGGAGCCCGCCTGCGCCGCCTTGTCTCGCCGATAAGAGAGGTGGTATAATCCACGCCGGCGGGACAGGCATTCTAGCAGCGGGACTTCGGCCCATCCGGGCCTTGAGAATCGCGGGGTGGGGGCCCGCCAACCGGCGCGGCGCGATTCCCGCCCCCGCCGATTCCCGCCCCCGGAGAATTCGGCAACCGGTGGTAGCGGTATTCACGCCAGCCCCCGGCGATTCTCCGACCCAGCGGGGGGTCGGAGAATCTCGACCCAGATTCCCCAACACCCATCTCACCTGTAAGGGGGTCCTTGCCCCCGCCCCCTCCCCCCCCCCCCCCCACACCCTACCTCACAGGTGCAGGGCACCCTGGGTCCAGTCCCTGGCAGAGACAAAATGCCAGCCTGGTACCCTGGCAGTGTCACCTGGGTGCCAGTCTGGCACAGCCAGGGTGCCAGTGCCAAGGTTCCTACCTAGAGGCCGACCAACCGGAGGCCTCTAATCGCCTTGGAGACCCCATTCCCTCCCCAGGTACCATTCAGCCTGGTCCCCATTTGTAGGGACCAGTATTGAACAGCGCCCGGCTGGGGTCCCCTCAGCGAGACCAATAGATGCTGGCTGGCCGCTAGGTCCGGCATGAGCATGGCTAAGTGGATTCTTAAACTTGCTTAGCCATGCGAGACTGGGTCCTGCCCATTGTGGGCATGATCCAGATTGCAACGTCTCGGAAGATGTTAGATCTCGTGAGGCGTAACGGCCATTGCGAATCCCGGGAGAATCCTCTCCTGGGGTCTACTGGCCATGTCGTGCCCTGGTTCTAGCGGGATGCGGCAGTCGATCGCGCCCAGAGTTAATATATTTATTTTTATAAATTTAGAGTGTAATGAAATGAAAACCGCTTATTGTCACAAGTACGCTTCAAATGAAGTTACTGTGAAAAGCCCTTAGTCGCCACATTCCAGCGCCTGTTCGGGGAGGCTGGTACGGGAACCTGTAGCCACCGGAATTGGCCACTTCCCGACTTAAAATGGAGAACCGCAAAGGCTGAAGGGAAATTCAGCCAACACAGGCAAAGACTAGCAAATTCAGAAATCATGTATATTGGAACCTGCAAAACAACCAGACAGCACTGAAACCAGCAGCCATCTGCATAGTAATGAGCGCTTCCCAGGCACAATGGCAACAGTTAAGGTGAATAAAGACAAGCCAGACTCCTCAGTGCCAGCAGGAGCCAAGACAAAGGAAGGCCAACGGACACTTAGGGACCGCCCAACGATCAGGGAACCGCTCCAGCATTGGAGAAATTGATCCAAGTGATCGGAAAGTAGTCCAATCACTTGGAACCAGGTACGGGGTCCGCCCCGAAGGGCTGGATCCCCTGGGGACTATAAAGTAAAGCCCCCAAGTTCAAATCATCCTTCTTTGGCAGGGTCACTCAGCAACTTGAACCAACCCTTGACAGTGACCTGCCTCTCTCCCGCCAACCAAGATTGTCTCAAGTGAACGCTCGCTACGAGATAGGCGCTCCTAGCTACCAGTCCATACCAGCTTTTGAATCCTGCAGACTCAGGACCTGAACGAAAGGCCATTTGTTCCCCAGACCTGGTGGGCCAGTCCGAAGCTAAGTATAGGCCTTTTAGTGATAGGAATTTCCTAGAAAGTAGAGTTTATGCATGAGTAGCGATTGACTGTGTATAATAAATGTGTTTTGATTTGAATCTTACTAACTGGTGTTATTGATCAGTCCTTGAACTTGAACCTCGTGGTGGTATCATAAAGATACCTGGCGACTCTAGAGCAAAGGTTCAACAAACAGAGCAAATTACGAATTAAGAACCAGCCAAAAGTTAGCAACATATTACTGGCGACATCCTGACGGGACCCGATCTAGAAGTGGCTTAACCACTCCGGGAGAACCCAAAATTTGAATCAGAAATCCAATTGGGAACAGAAAAACCACAAGTGTTCAAGCAGTTCTGATCAATCCTCATAATTCGGAAGTGTGTTAATGCATGCGTAACTAACAGGGCTATTAGGTAAACTGATAGATTTTTGTTGCGAAAACTGTCGGGAGTTTGTATTCCGGAAAATAGCGAAAGCCGTACCCGTAATTACAGCACTGCCTTAATACCCCTCGTTCCAAATTTTAAGAGAAGTATTGAGAGAGGAAAGATGGCAATGCAGGCAATGCAATGCCTCATGAACCCCGAAGAATTTGTGGTCGCAGCGACCAGCAGTAGAGTAGGACAGTGTCCCGTTTGGGAAGAAGAAATCAGAAAGTACCTCAAAGGGAAAGGACGGCCCCTTTGAAGCGAATTCTGTGAAATTGAGGAAACTGGACCCGAGAGTATAGGACATACTTGGTGGGAGAACCTGAGCGAAATCCATAAGAAAAGCTTGGGAAAAGCTCGCAAGCCGATGGCAACCCTGTCCTGTTTGGCACAATTGCGAGGCACAGAGGAGGTCGTTCGGACGCTCCGTAAAGAGATAGAGGAGACACATCGAATGAGTAAGGTCGATGTGAGCGAGATAGAGAAAGAGAACCTAGAATTAAGAAGGAAGTTGGTAGCAAAGGACGGAGAGGTGGATGATGCCAAGTGGGCACACCAGTCTTGTATGGCGCACCTAAGCAGCTTCCAGACACAGTATGAAAAGGCCTATCAGGACACGCAACGTGCAGTCCTGGTAAGAGAGGAAACAGAGAAACAGGTAGAGGCATTGCAAAGGCAGTGTAGCGACCTGAAAGCAGCATTACAAGCACTCCATGCTACCACCACGGAGCAGAGACAAAGATCACTAGATCACGCAAAGTGCCGGAAGCAGATTGCAGAACTGCAGTCTTTACTTTCAGTTGAGAATGGATTCCAGAGCACCTTTGGATCCCAGTTAGATGCAGAAGACTGCCCGGTTTGGGAAGAATTAAATGAGACCGTGCATGGATATGTTCAGGGAACATGTGCGCAAGGAAAGCCCCAGAAGAGAAAAGCGCCCCAACCCCCTACAGAGCAGAAAGTTCAGGCACCAATGAATCCAGTAACCACTCACCGCACATTCTCCTTGGAAGGAGACACGGAATTCCTGTACACGAACCCCTTAACCGTGATCCACTTACAGGACACGTGCGAGAAAATCACACCATTCCTCCCCACCTCAGACCCCCACCACTTCTTTGCTCGAGTAAAGCAGCAGGTGACCATGTGCGGCCTGGACGAGCGTCAGCACGTGAAGCTCACAGTTTTGCGTTTAGACCCTTCGGTCGTAGCAGCCCTTCCCGGCCCACAGAATGGAGGAGGAGGCACCCTTGCAGAAATGCACGCAGCGATCCTCGACGCGATCGGCTACAACAGAGGTGACCCCGTAGAAGGCCTGAATAAGTGCAGGCAGAAAAAGACGGAACACCCCACAGCGTTTGCTGGACGCCTGTGGATTCATTTCACAGCAGTTTTTGGAAATTTAGAACGCGCCCATTTGTCCCAAGTCGGTATTGCCAAATGGACCCGCACCCTTATCTCCCATGCCACAGAGGCAGGACAAAAAGCCTCTATGAATTATGACCCCACAGAGGAAGCCCACAATGAGAAATGGATTTTAAAAAGATTGTCCCGCGACTGTACAAAACAAACCTACTGTTAGGAAACCCGAGGAACAGCAGGCAGAAGCAGACATCTGAGCGGTGAAAACGCACCAACCAGAACCCCGCATGGGTGAACGAAGGCAGGAACAGCCCCCACAAAAGCCACAGGAGTGTTACAACTGTGGACAGTTAGGACACTTTGCACGAGAATGCAATGCCCCACGAACGCCACAGAGAGCCCAGCAGACAGGCACTCTAAATAAGAATAGGACAGAGCCCATGCATATGTGAGCACCCGTTCAGACCAGACGGACCTGACCGGAACGGACTGACGGTGTTCGGGCTCCCCCAGTTCGGTCTGCGACAACCTTTGTGATAGGTCCGGCCGACCAGTAGTTGCAGCCCATCGAATTTCTCTGGAACACAGGAGGGTCCCGCACCACAATCAATTCCTCCACCATATTCCAGAAAGACACGTGGCCCACTACAGCCACAATCACCCTCAGCGGCTTCACAGGCCACTCACAACAGGGACACATCACAGCCCCTGTACCCATTCAAATCGGCAACATCACCACCAAGCACCCCGTAGTCTTAGTCGACCTGCCCCACTCAGCAGAACACATTTTGGGCATCGATTTTTTGAATTCCCACAACATGTCCTTTGATCCAGTCAACCAATGTGTTTGGAGAATGGCAAAATCCGCAAGAGCCCCCGCAATGCTCACAATAGGGGAATACGCAAACAGGATTAGCGCAGTCGGCGAATTCTGGTTTGACCTGACCACAATTAGCACAGACAAGCGGGTTAGGGCAGTTCTGCAGAAGCACAGGACAGCATTCGCGACCCACAAACACGACTGTGGCCGGATGACTGGTTCCGTTCAAATCACAGGACCTGACCCTAGACCCCAAAAGCAATACGGATTTCCCCAAGAGGCAGAGGGAGAAATCGCAAAAGTTATCGACAGCTTATTAGAGCAGGGCGTACTCAGATCAGTAGCCTCCACTAATAATGCACCGATTTGGCCAGTGAGAAAGCCCAATGGATCATGGCGACTGACCATCGATTACCGGGAACTCAACAAAGTCACCCCCGCAGCAGCCCCCACGGTAGCCACAAGTCCCGAGACCATGCTCAAACAGGGACTCAACTCACAATACTTTACGGTTTTGGACATCAGTCATGGATTCTGGTCCATTCCATTGGCAAAAGCGTGCCAATACAAATTTGCCTTCACTTTTAAAAATCAGCAGTACACGTGGGCATGCCTGCCACAAGGATTCCACAACTCCCCCTCCATTTTCCACCAACAGCTGGCAAATGGTTTGTCAAAATGTTCTCGCCCCGAATGTCTGGCCCAGTATGTGGACGACCTATTACTGCAGACAGACACCAAGGCAGAGCACATCGAGCTTCTGGCCGAACTCCTGGAACACCTGCAGAAATTGGTTGTAAAGTAAACCCCAAAAAGGCCCAGATTTTGGAAAACAAAGTGATATACTTGGGTACGATTATCTCGCACGGTAAATGCGAGATCGAGCACAAAGGAATTGACTTGATTGCCCAATTGCCCCTTCCCCAGAATGTTTCAGCCCTCCGGTCATTTTTAGGACTGGTTGGCTACTGCCGAAACCACATTGACGGTTTCGCCAGCAAGGCAGCACCCCCCTCGGAACTCCTAAAGAAAGGAGCCCCCTGGGAGTGACTTCCGCAGCATACGGATGCTGTGGATGCTTTGAAAAGAGCCCTCATTGCAGTCCCCGCACTACAGGTTCCAGACCCGCTTTCCCCCTACGCTATAGAGATAGCTAGCACAGACCGCACCCTTTCAGCCGTGCTCCTCCAGGAACGGCATGAACAATTAAGACCCGTGGCTTACGGCTCCAGACTTTTAGATCCTGTGGAGCAGGGATTTTCAGCCTGTGAAAGGCACCTTTCTGGGCAATTCAGTATTTTTCCTGCATAACCAGACTAAGCCCCATCACAATCCTCACAGAATACACCCCCACCCAACTTTTACTTGACGGAAGACTCAAGGACAGTACAGTTAGTCAGATTAGAGCAGCTAGATGGACCCTTCTTTTGCAGGGACGGGACATCACTGTTAAAAGGACCAAGACCCACACTTCCTGAGCCGATAACCTTCAGTACCCAGGCACCCCCCCACGAATGTGAAATCATCTCACGGCACCACAACACAGGCCCCTTTATTGCGTAAACACCCCCCAGAAAGATAGGTAGTTCACCCCAGAGCCGCCAGCACACAGACACGTGCGGACCTTTGAAAATATATGTGGATGGTGTTGCTAACTTTCTCCTTGGTTCAATTGCTCTGTTTTATTACCTTTGCTCTCGAGTTGCCAGGTATCTTTATGATACCGCCATGATGTTCAAGTCCGAGTAATGATCAATAACCCAATACACCGATTAGTAAGATTCAAATCAAAGCACATTTATTATACACAGTAATCGCTACTCATGTACAAATTCTACGTCTAAGCTACTTCTACAACTAACAGGCCTATACTTAACTTCGGACCGGCCCACCAGGTCAGGGGAACAAATGGCCTTCCGTTCAGGTTCTGAGTCTGCGGGATTCGAAGTTGGTACGGATTGGTAGCTAGGAGCGCCTATCTCGTAGCGAGCGTTGAATTAAGACTTACTTCGTTCGGTGGTCACTGCACCGGTCACGGTCAATGTTGGTTCGTGTTGCTGGGTGACCCGGGCAGGACGAAGAGGTGAAGAGAGCGATTTGAACTTGGGGCTTAACTCTTATAGTCCCCAGTGGCTTCCCGCCTTTTGGGGCAGACCCTGTACCTGGTCCCAAGTGATTGGACTTTGTCCCAATCGTTTGGTTTGATTTCTCCAATACTGGAGCGGTTCCCTGATCGATGGGCGGTCTTGAGGTGCTCGTTCACCTCCTTTGTGTTGGCTCCTGCTGGTGCCGGGGCGTCTGGCTTTGCTTTGTGTGTCCAAAATGTTACTTATTGTTCCTGGGGATTGCTCATCAGTATGTAAATGGCTGCTACATTGTTATGCTGATGGTCGCTGGCATCAATGTTGTCTGGCCTTTGCAGAGGTAAATACATAGCGAACCAGCAGCTGCTGCTTTCTGTCTATGTTGGCTGACTTTCCCATCAGCCTTTGCCGTTCGACATTTTAAATCGGGAGTTGGCCAATTTAGGTGGCTACAATGGTTCTTCCACAGTATTAGAAGGGAAGCGCATTACAGGATGCGGCATTTATGTCGAGGACGCGCAGGGACGCGCCCTAGAAGAAATATCACTAAAGCTACCAGGCTACTTCGGCGCGCAGGCGGCAGAACTAGCAGCCGTTGCGTACATTGAGGATCACCCAGATTCTTTCCCCAGCCCAGCAGACATATACTCAGACAGCCTCTATGTCTGCAATAGCTTTACAGAATTCCTACCCCTGTGGAAAGCAAGAGGATTTGTCTCCGCAGACGGAAAACCCCTCCCTTCAGCCCCATTGCTCCGCCACATGTTAGAAAAAGCACAGAACATGACATTCGGAATCGTTAAGGTTCGCAGTCACCACCGTTCCCCCCCCACCCCCCCCCCCCGGAAATGTAAAAGCCGACGCACTGGCCAAAGCAGGTTCCAGGCACGGATATTTTTGGACACCCCCCGAAAGCGCCCCAGTGAATGCAGTTCAGGTCTCGCAGACTAATATTGAGGATTTAGTGCAGGCCCAGAAGCAGGATAGCAATCTCAGGTTGATTTTGAAAGGAAAATCTACGGCACCTTACGATAGGTTTAAAAATGCACTGACCACACATGACGGTATGGTGTTAAAAGACACCCTTTATGTGGTTCCTGAACAGGACAGGAATCAACTTATTTGTTTGTTCCATGATAGTCATGGACATCAGGGCATTGATCCCACTACAGCCCACCTCAGGCAGCTCTGTTGGTGGCCAAGTTTAAAAGAAGATGTAACGCATTACATTGAGAATTGCCTTATCTGTGCCCAGAACAATCCGGACAGATACGCAAAGAAAGCTCAACTTAGCCACACCCGCCCCATTAATGGCACCTGGACTAACCTCCTGATCGATTTTATAGGACCATTGCCCCCTTGCAGGAATGGTTACAAGTACGTATTAGTCGTCATAGACACTTTTATGAAATGGGTAGAGGCATTCCCATCCAGAACTAACACGACAAAGACCACCGCAAAGATCTTAACCCACCACATCTTTACGAGATGGGGACTCCCCCGCAGCATTGAATCCGACCAAGGTTCCCATTTTACGGGACGTGTCATGAAGAATGTCCTCACGATATTTGGCATTACTCAAAAATTCCACATCGCATACCACGCCCAGTCAAGTAGTATCGTGGAGCGCATGAATCGGACCCTAAAATCAACCCTCAGAAAAATGGTCCAACCCCTTGCGCTGATGTTTTTGAGAAATACTATCTCAACATCCACAGGTTACACCCCACACACTCTCATGACCGGACGCCCCATGAAAGGCACAGAATTTTTATTAGGATTGGACTTGACCAGCCCCGAAGTGATGGCCCTCACACACGAGAATGCAGTAAAACAACTAGTGGAGAATGTAAAACGGCTCAGCTAGCAGCCGCAGTAAGACTAGGCGCATGGAAGAAACAGAGCAAGGCCTGTTTCGACAAGACAGTGCATGCGATTGAGTTTGAGGTAGGACAGTAGGTAATGCTCTCAATTTGCAACCCCAGCACATTCCTGTCACCGAAGTATTCGGGTCCGTACTCCACTGCGGACAAAGTAAGCCCCTCCGTCTATAAAATTAAGTACCCCAACGGGAAGACCGCGTGGTTCCATATTAACCAGCTTAAGGCATATGGCCCACAGTCCAACCACTCACACCATGTCATGCTCGACGCAGCAGACCACACTCCGCCCACAGCCAACATATCCCTACCTCCCCCAACACGCCCACCACATCCACGGACTCGCCCTCGACTCCACCCCCGACCTCCAGACTCCGCCCCGGGACGCCCACAGACAGCAGCAGCAGCGACAGCGACAGTGACTCAGACAATAGCCACAGCACGCCTCCCTACTATCCCCAGGCAACAGGACCCACACCCAGCGAATCTGACCACGAATTGAGTGATCACTTCCTGATCACATTCCTCAACAAACCCCACCAAAGACCACCGCCCTACGAGACGATTCCGTCCCCACAGAACTAGACACCACCTTTTGGCACTGCGACAATTCATACAGGCTCGTCCGGAACGACGAGATGGACCCCAAATCGCATCATGCAGCCCTATCAGCCCTTATACATTCCAGAGTATGGCATCCAGGAGAAGATGACGACTTTGAATCTGATTCCCAAAGCGAGAACCCCTTTGCGACCCTGTTCGCAACCGATAACTGAGGTGTCCAGATGATGTTTTAACAAGGAACCGCTTGGGAGAAAACGGTGTCCTTTCTGATGGAACCTGCAGCATGTTGTTTAATGTTGTTTGTTACTGTTAGTGTTAAATGTTGAACGTAAGATCAGAATTTTTTTTTCCACGGCCCCACGCCTTATTTATCGGCCGAAACCTGTGAAAACTTGCCAGCACGCTCATCGGAAGAAACCGCTGAGAGCTTGCCAGCCCCCGTTCATAACTGCTCTACTGGTTCGAAGGTAGAACCAATACGGCAACCTCCCCACGATGACTACAATTTTTGCCCGTTCTTGCCGGTTGCTCAGGCAGTGGAGAAACGGCATTGGTTTCCGCCCTGCCTGAGGACCCCCCTCTGGTCAGCTACCCTCGGGTAGGGCACACACGGCATCGGTCACCGTCCTACCAGGGGATTCCATCCAATTCTTACCCGTCGCGGCCCATACGCACCTCATTGCGGAACTCTTGGTTCAAAAAGTTTGTTTTGTTTTCGGGCAACCCTTAGGTTGCCATCCCTATGCTATTTACATCCTCAAACATTTGGATGGTAAATCGCACAGCCTGTGAGACGGCTCGCACTGGTTCAGTATTTTTAAGTGTGTCTTGTCCTGAATATTCGGTAAAAAAAAAAATGAGGGAGTCACACATGGTGACAAATTGTAAAGGGAGAATTGGCACTGAAGGACAGACATACTAATAGACGAGATATTAAACCAAGATAGTAACAGAAACTATGCTTGATCCCACAGAACCCCAGAAGCTCCAGGAAAAGAGATGAAACGGAAAGGAAGAGACAAAAAGGAAAGAAGACACCAATGAAGACCTCATACGTGTATTTCGTCGTTATTTCACTTTGTAGTCGGTTGGGTGCGAACGCGAACCCCCTGACCCCAACCCTCCTAGCTGTTAATGATTCACTTCCCCATAGCACCCAGAGCCCAGTAACAGGCAACACCACACCCTCATGGTGTGATAAGCTCATAACATGGTTCTCCCTTTCTACGTAGTCAAATCCCTATTAGTGTTGGCGATACTCTGCAGCATCGTGCAGACTATCCGCATGAGGAAATGGAGGAGAGCCTACCGCGCTCGCACCCCGGTATACAGAAGAAGACCCCTAGGTTCAGTTATACCCAGGACCCCGAACCCCTCGACCTATAATAAAGGACATTTGTTTGCGTTCTTCTGTAAATAAAGAAATGGAAAGATTGTACAACCCTGTGCTTGACTGCCAAGCCAGGAAAAATGTAAATGCTGCTATTATTTTTGTATTGTTTAGGAAGTTAATATGACTGAATGTTTTAGTGCATGGACTGTATTGAGGACAGTTAGAGGTACCGTTTTTTTATTTTGTAATGCATGTCCCTGTTTTGACATAGCGCCAGTTAGAATTTTAGTTCAAATTTTTCTTGCATAGTTATGGTCAGTGTAGAGGCCATAGAAGAGTGCTCACCGGGTCAGGGAATGAAGACAACGCAGTTATGTGATCCTTCATGCTTCGCGTTAGGATCACAAGGAAGACGTGTAGCCACCTGAGTTGGACACTTCCCGACTTAAAATGGAGAACCGCAAAGGCTGAAGGGAAATTCAGCCAACACAGGCAAAGACTAGCAAATACAGAAATGATGTGTATTGAAACCTGCAAAACAACTAGACAGCACTGAAACCAGCAGCCACCTACATAGTAATGAGCGATTCCAAGGCACAATGACAACAGTTAAGGTGAATAAAGCCAATCCAGACTCCTCGGCACCAGCAGGAGCCAAGACAAAGGAAGGCCAACGGACACTTAGGGACCGCCCAACGATCAGGGAACCGCTCCAGCATTGGAGAAATTGATCCAAGTGATCGTAAAGTAGTCCAACCACTTGGAACCAGGTACGGGGTGCGCCCCGAAGGGTGGGAAGCCCCTGGGGACTATAAAGTAAAGCCCCCAAGTTCAAATCGTCCTTCTTTGGTAGGGCCGCTCAGCAACTTTTGAACCAACCCTTGACAGTGACCTGCCTCGCTGCCGCCAACCTAGTAAGTCTCAAGTGAACGCTCGCTACGTGATAGGCGCTCCTAGCTACCAGTCCATACCAGCTTTTGAATCCTGCAGACTCAGGACCTGAACGAAAGGCCATTTGTTCCCCTGACCTGGTGGGCCAGTCCGAAGCTAAGTATAGGCCTTTTAGTGATAGGAATAGCCTAGAAAGTAGAGTTTATGCATGAGTAGTGATTTACTGTGTATAATAAATGTGTTTTGATTTGAATCTTACTAATTGGTCTGTTGAGTTATTGATCAGTCCTTGAACTTGAACCTCGTGGCGGTATCATAAAGATACCTGGCGACTCGAGAGCAAAGGTTAAACAAACAGAGCAAATTACGAATTAAGAGCCAACCAAAAGTTAGCAACAAGAGTACCCAATTATTTTTTTTCCAATTAAGGGGCAATTTAGCGTGGCCAATCCACCTAACCTGCACACCTTTGGATTGTGGGGGTGAAACCCACGCAGACATGGGGAAAATGTGCAAACTCCACACGGACAGTGACCCAGGGCCGGGATTCGAACACGGGTCTTCAGCGCCGTAGTCCCAGTGCTAACCACTGAGCCACATGCCACCCATCAGAATAACATTTTGAGTCCAAATGACCCTGACACAGAACTGAAGAAAGGTAGAAATATAATGAATTATATAGTATGAGAGGTGGGTGGAGGAGGTGGGACAGAAGAGAAAAACAGGGAAAGGTTGGGGCAAAGGAGAGATTGACAAAGGCATCTTGGCCACAGAGACCCCAGGCGAGTGTTGGTTACTGCTGGTCTCCACAAATGGGGACAGGCATACAGGCACTTGGGGGGGGGGTCTCCCAGGGGATCTGGGGCACCTGGGTGGCTGGGCTCTGGGCAGGGTGATACTCTGGCTAAACACGCTCGCCAAGGGACTCTGTTTCATAAAGAAAAGGGGCAGCACGGTAGCATAGTGGTTAGCACCGTGACTTCACAGTGCCAGGGTCCCAGGGTCGATTACCTGCTGGATCACTGTCTGTGTGGAGTCTGCATGTTCTCCCCTTGTCTGCGTGGATTTCCTCTGGGTGCTCCGGTTTCCTCCCACAGTCCAAAGACGTGCAGGTTAGGTGGATTGGCCACGCTAAATTGCCCTTAGTGTCCAAAAAGGTTAGGAGGGGTTATTGGGTTAGGGGGATAGGGTGGAACTGAGGGCTTAAGTGGGTCGGTGCAGACTCGATGGGCCGAATGGCCTTCCTCTGCACTGTATGTTCTATAAGACAAAGGGGAGTATTAATGGTGCCATTAAGGAAGAGGATTGCTAATAGTGGCAAAGGGTAAAATAGCAGAATGTGTTAATTGGATCAACTGAACATCAAGGGACAGGTGGCCATGTGGGGGAGGGGTGGGGTTATGTTGGGGCAGGCCAAGGGAACCAAAATACAATAATCTGCAAAAGGGTTGGGCAGGGGCTCAAGGTGGAGGAGAACGGTCACAGTCTAAAGTTGTTGAATTCAATCTTGAGTCCGGAGGGCTGTAACGTGCCTAATCGGAAGATGAGGGGCGGGATTCTCCCAGCCCTGGGCCGGGCTGGAGAATCCCCGCGACTGGGCCGCGCAGCCCCGGCGCCGGCACCCCCGCGATTCTCCGGCCCGGATGGGCCGCAAGAAAAGACCCGAGTCCCGCCGGCGCCATTCTAACCTGCTCTGAGCCGGCGGGACCTCGGCGTTGAAGGGTCAGGTGGCGGCCTGTGGGGAGGGGGGGGGGGGGGGGGGAGGGTGCTCCGACCCCGGGGGGGGGGCCTCCGATGTGGCCTGGCCTGCGATCGGGATCCACCGATCGGCGGGCCGGCCTCTCTAGCTGGGGGCCTCCTTCCTACGTGCCAGCCCCTGTAGCCCTGCGCCAAGATGCATCGGGGCTGGCGCGTTGAAGGAGGCCACTGCGCATGCCCCCTGTGGGGGCCAGAATTAGTCCTGGCAGTGGCCCATTCACGCCGTCGTAAAACACGACGGCGTTTACAACAGCGCGGACACTCTGCCGCGGGATTAGAGAATCCTGCCCGAAGTGTTGTTCTAGTTTGCTTTGGGCATCATTGGAGCTTTGCAGCAGGCCTACAGTCGGTGTGTGGGCATGAGAGAATGATGCAGAGTTGATATAGAGAGTGACCGGAAGGCTGGGGCCATGCTTGCAGATGGAGCAAATGTGTTCTGCAAAGCGGTCATCCAGTTCGCGTTTAGTCTCCCCCATGTAGAGGAGACCCCGCTGGGAGCTTGGTGTCATTCATGTGGCAGAGCTCTCTACTCTGAATAAGCGGGAGGTGTGCTCAAAGCCCACTGCAGGCCTTGATCACATAATTTAAAAGAAAAAAGGCTTTATTTATAAGGCTGTGAAGTGGGCAGGCCCAATTGAATGTGTCTGATCATATTCGCCTGACTGTTCTCGATGCACTGCGCTCAGCAGTCTTGTAATAACAGGAAAATCTGCCCTGCCCCTTAACTCTTTTGGAAAATTATGTTTTTTGTGTAATTGGAGCATTTAGTCATGCATCGCATTCAGGCCCCATGAGGTTTTACTAAGCTGTGGTGTGTTGGCATGGCCCCTGTTCCATTTTTATGCCACTTGAAAACAGTGTCTGAAGCAATAAATCTGAGCACCCAAGAAGACTGCCATGTATCATGTTGCGTTTGGTTTCGACACAGATTTATTCATTTGTGCCAGTCCCTGTCTTTAAATAAAGTCCTGCAATTTTGTGCAAACAGCCAAGATGGTTTATGGTAAAGAATATATTCACTCAGTGTGTGAGGATTTGTCTATGGTGGCTTTTGCTGACAATCAATTGGAAATTCCAATAGACATCATTGAATGTTTTTATTTATTTATAAATTTAGAGTACCCAATTATTTTTTGCCAATGAAGGGGCAATTTAGCGTGGCCAATCCGCCTACCCTGCCCATCTTTGGGTTGTGGGGGTAAGACCCACGCAGACACAGGGAGAAAGTGTAAACCCCACACGGACAGTGAACCGGGGCCGGGATCGAACCTCGGACCTCTGTGCCGTGAGGCAGCAAGGCTAACCACTGCACCACTGTGCCATTGCTAGACATCATTCAACTTTATATCTATAAAACCCAAATTAGAAAACGTACAGAAGAATCTTAATTCCTCAATTTAGAAACAGCCACAGAAAGGAAAATTTCATGCTTCTGCACGTTTTTGCAAATTCTGTTTCATAATGCAGATTTGGTAAGTAATGTGTTGCAGATGTTACAGGAGAGAAGGATTGGGGTTATTCTCCCCCCCCCCCCCCCTCAGTATAGCCCTGTAGTTCAGTTACAATCCCTTCCTTTGGCATGGCTTGACTTTGCTCAGCGCCAAACCATCTCACCCTCCGAGCTCTGTGCCAGCACAAACTACCATGGCCACAAATTACTTAGGTGAAAGTAGTACATTTGCTGGGGGCAAGCTGTGGTCGTTAATGCTCCTGACGGTACTTACCTCTTGTTCATTAAGAGTTAAGTCTTGGCAATAGATCGCCTTTTGGCTGGTTTTCATACTAAAGCTATATAACAGAGCACATGTTCCTTCATATAACACACACACATCCTGACCGTGGAGCGATGCAGGCTGGTGCATGTAGCCTGCTGTGGCTGACAAACAACTGACAGCCACAGAAGGAAGAGCTAATCCTATAAAGCAGTAGTCAAATCGAGTTCCCAGTTTAGCATTTTCTTGTTTGTATTAAAAGCAGCTGCGTTTTAAGATGGCCCACAACTTGCCACTGTTTGCCAAAACCAGAGAGGGACAGGACAGAAGAAGGTATCATGAGTTGAGGCCGACTCATCTTTTTCTGCTTCCCATGCAGATGTTTGAAAAGAAAAACTGAATAACACTCGTGAGCAACAGCCTCGCCGTCACAGACCATGGGAACACCGAGTCTGCACCGACCTTCTGAAAGAACATCATTCCCAGGCCCACTATCCTGCCCAATCCCCATAATCCTCACCTAACCTGCACATCTTTGGACACTAAGGGGTAATTTAGCCTGACCAATCCATCAACCTTTGGAAATCAAAACTCTGTCCAACTCAGCCTTGAATATATTCGATGACCTAACTTGCACAGCTCTCTGGGTGGAGAATTCCAAAGATTAATGACCCTCTGAGAGAAGGAATTTCTCCTCCTTGTTACAACTGAGTGTGGGGGAGTGAACAAGTTTCCCTTTATTTAGCCCCCTCAGTTGGTCACAACAAACTTTTTGAATTTAAAAAAAATTATCCACAAGTGCCTTTTCCAATCCAAATGTTTTTACTTTAAAAAGGAGCAAATCAAACCAGTCTGTCTTGTTCAATGAAAGAGTAAGCTCATTATTTACTAAACCTGAGGAAAAATAACAAAAGATGGCCCACCCCACCATGCATACACATATCACAGAAAAAGTAAGAGAAGTTGAGTCCAAATAAAAGTTAAAATAATTTATGATTAGATTCTTTATGCCTTTGAGGTGTAGATTGTTGACCGTTTGAAGTTAGCTGGTTTATTTCAAAATCTTGGAGTGGCATTGATGGTCAGGTAAGTGCTCCATTCTGGAATCAATTTTTACTTTGTAGAGGGAACGAAAGAGAGAGATTCCTTAGTGTGCTTTTCAGCAGTTTTTCCAGATCTCTGTTTCTAGCTTGGTAAAACCAATTCTTATTCCTCCTGTCTATATATTCCACAAAGGAATTCAACTAATGCATCCTGCAATCATTGTTTTCAAACAAGTAACCACATTTTTCATCTCCATCTCAGAAACTTTTGACACATTTCAAGATAGTAGAAACCACCAGGAGATGGGCTTTTTTCATCCCCGCACATTGGGTTTTACATGTTTTTTGGGGGTATCTGGCTGGTTAGCAGTTGCCATTGTCTTGACAGAATTGCAGTTTATGAAAGTCCAATGGCTTACAATTTTTTAAGAGTCCCTTTGAAATGGATCATGACACTCCCCAGTGTGAAATTCCATGCAACATGTCAGACAGGTCCGCAGTGCAATCCATAAAACTAGACCAGTTTCAAATACATTTTCATTGATATTCAAAAAATCGAACAATAACTAGACCTCTCCATGCCTTGGGTTTAGTTCCAATTATGTGCCACTGGATTTTTGTGTTACTGTATAAAATAGTGGAACAATTTCTCTATCTTGCCTCTAGCTACAGTGAGAAGTACAATTAGGTCAGGTACACACAGTGACCTTAAACCCAGACAGAATGTGAAGAAATGCAAGTGTACAAACTTTCCATAAAAATGGTCAATTTACTGGTTGATAGCCAACTTTCGTCAGTGTCCTTTCTTGTTGTTTTAATGGTCCTCTTTAGCCAGTTCAATATATTTTTGGTTGGCTGGTGAAGTTATAAGTAGATTTCACTCAATCACAATTTCCTATTGCCGTGACATCATTGCCACCTTAAATGGAAGTGCCCTGATTTTGAAACTGTGCCCTCTAGATTCCCTCATGAGGGGAAACATCCTCATAGTGTCTATCTTGTCAAGCCCCTCCACCACCGACGCACAGTGACAGCAGTGTGTACCATCTACAAGATGCCCTGCAGGAACTCACCAAGGATCCTGAGACAGGAGAGAAACCTAGGGTCCAGTTAGGTTTACTTCAGAGTTTAATTAATTATCTTAAAATGCAATCTTGTTTGGGACAAGATAGAAGGGGCTATAAATAATATTAGTTTATAAATTATTTTCATGAAAATGTGATAATGCCTCAGCCTTTCAGAAGCGTGTTTGTAAGATAGACTACACAAACGCAACTGTAATTTTATATTAATGTATCTCCAGCACCATAATTATGCCTTCAGTGAAGTGAATTTTCACTCTCTTTCTGACAGAATAATGCATGTTTTCCATTACAGAGGGAGAAGAAAAGTAAAAATGTCACACCCTTGACAATTGTCACACTCGAACACTCCACTCGAGTGAAAGGAAGCTGCATGATTCCCCAGTGTCTCTGGCACCCTGTAGACTTACTGAGAGCATTTTAAAGTTTGAGCTCCCCCTTGCTCTGGTGTAGAGTGGTGCCACAAGTAAACTGGCGAGCTCAGTTGAAAGATTTCACGTTGTACAATTGGAATTGTATTTGTGGCTCTTACCAGCTCACAACCAATCTTTTAATCTGTACAGGCTACTTTTCTGAACTGCAAATAGATAACCTCTGAGCATCAACGAGAATAGGAAGGTGAGGCCACAGTCTGAGGTCTGGAGAAAACAGAGATCATGATCTAGTTTCCTGGGTTGACAAATCCACATCAAATAACTGACCTTAAGTGGAACGTTTATAAACTTGCATTTCTTCACATTCTGTCTGGGTTTAAGGTCACTGTGTGTACCTGACCTAATTGTACTTCTCACTGTAGCTGGAGAGAAATTGTTTCACTATTTTATACAGTAACACAAAAATCCAGTGGCACATAATCGGAAATAAACCCAAGGCATGGAGAGGTCTAGTTATTGTTTGATTCTTTGAATATCAATGTACATGTATTTGAAACTTGTCTATTAGTCTAATGTAGGTGTCACTGCTGAATTAAAAAGAAAAAGCACATTCAGGCCCGGGGATAGTTGGTTTGAGCTTGTAAGTACGGAAGAGAAATCTAGGTTTACCAGCCCTTATAGGATTTTCCGGGGGCCCCAGGACTTTTAGATATTAACGTCCTGGACACTGGAGTGACTAAGCTAGGAGTAAAAAATTACGTGGGTATTAAAACAAATGTTTGAAAATTCAATTTCTTCGAATGCTTTTGTTTACCAGTATTAAAAAGTTTGAAGATTGAAGAAGTTTTTGATTTGGCGGGCTGATTGGAGATGAGATTGTGTGATGAAACCTCTATAATAATAATAATCTTTATTGTCACAAGTAGGCTTACATTAACACTGCAATGAAGTTACTGTGAAAAGCCCCTAGTAGCCACATTTCAGCGCCTGTTCGGATACACAGTGGGAAAATTCAGAATATCCAAATGACCTAACAGCACGTCTTTCAGGACTTGTGGGAGGAAACCGGAGCACCCGGAGGTAACCCATGCAGACACGGGGGTGGGATTCTCTGGTATCCGGCGCGAGTTGGCGCAAACGCAGGAACGCCAGCGTGTTCCCAGAACCACTGGTGTGATTCCTGCGCATGCGCAATGGGTTTATTCCTGTGCAGGCCATGGCGGAGCTTTACAGCGACCGGTGCGGAGGGAAAGAGTGCCCCCACTGCACAGGCCCGCCCGCAGATAGGTGGGTCCCGATCGCGGGCCAGGCCACTGTGGGTGCCCCCACCAGGGCCAGATCCCCCCGCGCCCCCCTGTGGACTCCGCAGGCCGCCCGCAGAGCCAGGTCCCGCCGGTAAGAACCTTGTGTAGTTTACGCCGGTGGAAGAGGCCGGAAACGGGCGGCCACTCGGCCCATCGCGGAGCGGAGAATCGCTGGGGAGGCCGCTGCCAACGGCCCCCGACCGGCGCAACGCGATTCCCACCCCCGCCAAAAATCCGGCGGCGGAGAATTCAGCAGCTGGCGTCGGGGCAGGTTTTACGCCGCCCTCCGGCGATTCCCTGGCCCGGCGGGGGGGTCAAAGAATCCCGCTCGGGGAGAAAGTGCAGACTCCGCACAGACAGTGATCAAGCCAGGAATCGAACCTGGGACCCTGGAGCTGTGACGCACCAGTGCTACCCACTGTGCTACCGTGCTGCCCCCATACTCGAGGAGTACATTCAGCCCGAGCTAACCACCCTAAAATGACGGCGCCTCTCCTGAGCATATTTGCTTTCCTGTTTTTGATTTGGACATTTTGCACAGCATCTTTCTCCGCACTTACACTGGCTGCTGAGTAGCTAATTGGTGCGAAAATGTGCTTCGAGAAAAGACATTGGAGAGCAGGTCACATCCACATTGCCTGGACACACAAAGTTGTCTTTTCTTCTTGTAGAACTCTCTGTCTTCTCTGAAAGTGCTCACTTACACTCAGCTGCACTCTGTTACCTGTTTATGAAGAGGTAATGCTTCATAAACAGAGTATCAATGTACTAATCAGCAGTGGGAGGATCCCTGCTGAGCAGGATGTAGCACACAAATGTACAAGGGGTTTGTGGACAGGAACCCGAAATCGGTCTATATCTGATTTTCTTTTCCCTGGCCTAAGGACATTTCTTTTTATTATTTCCTGAGATGTGGGCATCAATGGCAAGGCCAGCATTTGTTGCCCATCCTTATATGCCCTTGAACTGAGTGACTCGCAAGGTCATTTCAGAGGGCATTTAAGAGTCAACCATATTGTGGGTCTGGAGTCACATGTAGACCAGTTTGTGTAAGGGCGGCAGATTTTCTTCCCTAAAGACATTAGCGAACCAGATGGGTTTTTACGACAGTCGATGATAGTTTCGTGACCACCATTACTGAGGCGGGTTTTCAATTCGGCCTTATTATTAATTGAATTTAAATTCCGCCAGCTGCCGTGGTGGGATTTGAACCCATGCCCCCCCAGGATTTACCTGGGCATCTGGATTTTAGTCCAGTGACATGAGCACTGCACCACTATCTCCCTCCAAAACTGGCCCGTCAGAGGCGATGATGAAGTTCGTCATATACATCTGCCTTTGTCTAGTGAAGGTTCCCAAGTTAGAGCAAATGGTCCACATTTTCCAGGAAGTCACCATTGATCATAATGGACAGTGGGAGGTGTTTTGCTGCCAACTTCCACGATAAGAGACGAGACAAATACACTGGGTTGAGGCGCCTGAAGAAGCCGCTGAACTGAAGTGTAACAACTGCAGTGGATACTTGGGTGTTGTTTCATTACAGAAATAGCACTTGCTACAGCCCCACAGTGGTATGCAGAACGTAACCAAGGATGTAATTTTATAAGCCTATTGAGCAGAATTTTGTTTTCGTAGATGACAGCATTCACATTTACTTTTGTGATTTAACTTGACACGTGCGCCCTTTAGTTCTCAAATGAGCTCAGCCAGTACACTCTTGCTTCCGAATATAAAGGTTGTGGGCTGAGTGTTCATCAAAGGTGGGAAGTGGAAGTTGGGAAATTATCTGACTCCTTCACCCCTCTTCAAGCCCGCCTGCCTTATTTTTGTGTCAGGGACGTGAGCATGGCCTGGAGATGGGCAGGTTAGAAGACCTACCTTGGACATTGACCCAAAGAACAAAGAACAAAGAACAAAGAAATGTACAGCACAGGAACAGGCCCTTCGGCCCTCAAAGCCCGTGCCGACCATACTGCCCGACTAAACTACAATCTTCTACACTTCCTGGGTCCGTATCCTTCTATTCCCATCCTATTCATATATTTGTCAAGATGCCTCTTAAATGTCCCTATCGTCCCTGCCTCCACTACCTCCTCCGATAGCGAGTTCCAGGCACCCACTACCCTCTGCGTAAAAAACTTGCCTCGTACATCTACTCTAAACTTTGCCCCTCTCACCTTAAACCTATGCCCCCTAGTAATTGACCCCTCTACCCTGGGGAAAAGCCTCTGACTATCCACTCTGTCTATGCCCCTCATAATTTTGTATACCTCTATCAGGTCGCCCCTCAACCTCCTTCGTTCCAGTGAGAACAAACCGAGTTTATTCAATCGCTCCTCATAGCTTATGCCCTCCATACCAGGCAACATTCTGGTAAATCTCTTCTGCACCCTCTCTAAAGCCTCCACATCCTTCTGGTAGTGTGGCGACCAGAATTGAACACTATACTCCAAGTGTGGCCTAACTAAGTTGTGTTCAAAATCACAGAATTGTTACAGCACAGAAGGACGTCATTTGGCCCTTCTTATCTGCACCAGCTCTTCAAAAGAGCATCATGGAACATAGAACATAGAACATGGAACATTACAGCGCAGTACAGGCCCTTCGGCCCTCGATGTTCCGCCGACCTGTGAAACCACTCTAAAGCCCATCTACACTATTCCCTTATCGTCCATATGTCTATCCAATGATCATTTGAATGCCCTTAGTGTTGGCGAGTCCACTACTGTTGCAGGCAGGGCATTCCACACCCTTACTACTCTCTGAGTAAAGAACCTACCTCTGACATCTGTCTTATATCTATCTCCCCTCAATTTAAAGCTATGTCCCCTCGTGCTAGACATCACCATCCGAGGAAAAAGGCTCTCACTGTCCACCCTATCCAATCCTCTGATCATCTTGTATGCCTCAATTAAGTCACCTCTTAACCTTCTTCTCTCTAACGAAAACAACCTCATGTCCCTCAGCCTTTCCTCATAAGATCTTCCCTCCATACCAGTCAACATTCTGGTAAATCTCCTCTGCATCCTTTCCAATGCTTCCACATCCTTCCTATAATGTGGCGACCAATAAAAGCTAACACACCGTACGCCTTCTTAACAACCCTCTCAACCTGAGTGGCAACTTTCAGGGATCTATGTACATGGACACTGAGATCTCTCTGCTCATTCACACTACCAAGAATCATACCATTAGCCCAGTACTCTGTCTTCCTGTTATTCCTTCCAAAATGAATCACCTCACACTTTTCTGCGTTAAACTCCATTTGCCATCTCTCAGCCCAGCGCTGCAGCTTATCTATGTCCCTCTGTAACTTGTAACATCTTTCCGCACTGTCCACAACTCCACTGACTTTAGTGTCATCTGCAAATTTACTCACCCATCCTTCTACGCCCTCCTCCAGGTCATTTATAAAAATGACAAACAGCAGTGGCCCCAAAACAGATCCTTGTGGTACACCACTAGTAACTGGACTCCAGCCTGAACACTTCCCATCAACCACCACCCTTTGTCTTCTTCCAGCTAGCCAAGTTCTGATCCAAGCTGCTAAATCTCCCTGAATCCCATGTCTCCGTATGGCCTAGTGCCACTCCCCAGCCTTTTCTGCGAGCCGCTGCACATTGTTTCTATTTAAGTTAATCACTGAATGCCCCCTCCCTTGAATACTTCAATTGAATCTGCCTCCACCTCACTTCAGGCAGTGTATTCCAGACCCAAATCACTTGTGTGAAAAAGGATTTCTCACATCACATTTGCTTCTTTAGCAAATCACTTTAAATCTGTGCCCTCTCATTCTTGATCTTTTTATGAGTGGGAACAGTTTCTCTCTATTTACTCAGCACCCTCATTTGTTTGAATATCTCTATCAAATCTCCTCTCAGCTGCCTACTCTCCATATTCATGGGTGTTGAGCCCTCCAGCCCTTACCCCTCATCCACTCCACCCTTCTTTCATTCCCTCTCATTTCACCCATGTCCCTATGTCCCCTCCCTGCCCCCATGTCCATTCCACACCTCCATGTCACCGTCATGCCCCCAATTCCCAATCATGCCTCATGCCCCTCGATGCCCCCATGCCCCCTCCATGCCCCCATATCCCCTCCATGCCCCCAGGTCCATTCCATGCCCCCCATGCCCCATCCATGCCCCCATTTCCCCATCATGCCCCATGACCCTCCATGCCCCATGCCCCCTCCATGCCCCCTTGACCACTCCATGCCCCCTGACCACTCCATGCCCCAATGTTCCCTCTATGCCCCCATGTTGCCACCAAGCCCCCATGTCCACTCCATGCCCCCATGTCCCCACCATGCCCCCATGTCCACTCCATGCCCCCTGACCACTCCATGCCCCAATGTTCCCTCTATGCCCCCATGTTGCCACCAAGCCCCCATGTCCACTCCATGCCCCATGTCCACTCCATGCCCCCATGTCCACTCCATGCCCCATGTCCACTCCATGCCCCCATGTCCCCACCATGCCCCCATGTCCCCACCATGCCCCCATGTCCACTCCATGCCCCCATGTCCACTCCATGCCCCCATGTCCACTCCATGCTCCATGTCCACTCCATGCCCCCATGTCCCCACCATGCCCCCATGTCCACTCCATGCCCCCTGACCACTCCATGCCCCAATGTTCCCTCTATGCCCCCATGTTGCCACCAAGCCCCCATGTCCACTCCATGCCCCATGTCCCCACCATGCCCCCATGTCCACTCCATGCCCCCTTGACCACTCCATGCCCCCATGTTCCCTCCATGCCCCCATGTCCACTCCATGCCCCCATGTTCCCTCCATGCCCCATGTCCCCACCATGCCCCCATGTCCATTCCAAGCTCCCATGTTCCCTCCATGCCCCCATATCCATTCCATGCCCCCATGTCCACTCCATGCCTCCATGTTCCCTCCATGCCCCCATGTCCACTCCATGCTCCCATGTTCTCTCCATGCCCCCATATCCACTCCATGACCCAATGTCCACTCCATGCCCCCATGTTCCCCCCTGCCCCCATGTCCATTCCACACCTCCATGTCACCTCCATGCCCCCATTTCCCAATCATGCCTCATGCCCCTCGATGCCCCCATGCCCCCACCATGCCCCCATGTCCCCTCCATGCTCCATGACCATTTCATGCCCCCATGCCCCCTCCATGCCCCCATATCCCCATCATGCCTCATGACCCTCCATGCCCCCATGTCCCCTACATGCCCCCTTGACCACTCCATGCCCCCTGACTAGTCTGTACCCCCATGTCCACTCCATGCCCCCATGTTACTCCATGCTCCCATGTTACTCCATGCCCCCATGTCCACTCCATGCCCCCATGTCCACTCCATGCCCCCATGTCCACTCCATGCTCCCATGTTCCCTCCATGCCCCCATGTTCCCTCCATGCCCCCATGTCCACTCCATGCCCCCATGTCCACTCCATGCTCCCATGTTACTCCATGCCCCCATGTCCACTCCATGCCCCCATGTCCACTCCATGCCCCCATGTCCACTCCATGCTCCCATGTTCCCTCCATGCCCCCATGTTCCCTCCATGCCACCATGTCCACTCCATGCCCCCATGTCCACTCCATGCTCCCATGTTCCCTCCATGCCCCCATGTTCCCTCCATGCCCCCATGTCCACTCTATACCCCCATGTTCCCTCCATGCCCCCATGTCCCCTCCATGCCCCCATGTCCACTCCATGCCCCCATGTTCCCTCCATGCCCCCATGTTCCCTCCATGCCCCCATGTCCACTCCATGCCCCCATGTTCCCTCCATGCCCCCATGTCCCCTCCCTGCCCCCATGACCACTCCATGCCCCCATGTTCCCTCCATGCCCCCATGTCCCCTCCCTGCCCCCATGACCACTCCATGCCCCCATGTTCCCTCCATGCCCCCATGTCCCCTCCCTGCCCCCATGACCACTCCATGCCCCCATGTTCCCTCCATGCCCCCATGTCCCCTCCCTGCCCCCATGACCACTCCATGCCCCCATGTTCCCTCCGTGCCCCCATGTTCCCTCCATGCCCCCATGTCCCCTCCCTGCCCCCATGACCACTCCATGCCCCCATGTTCCCTCCATGCCCCCATGTCCCCTCCCTGCCCCCATGACCACTCCATGCCCCCATGTTCCCTCCATGCCCCCATGCCCCCTCCCTGCCCCCATGACCACTCCATGCCCCCATGTTCCCTCCATGCCCCCATGTTCCCTCCATGCCCCCATGTCCCCTCCCTGCCCCCATGACCACTCCATGCCCCCATGTTCCCTCCATGCCCCCATGTCCCCACCATGCCCCCATGTCCACTCCATGCCCCCATGTTCCCTCCGTGCCCCCATGTTCCCTCCATGCCCCCATGTCCACTCTATACCCCCATGTTCCCTCCATGCCCCCATGTCCCCTCCCTGCCCCCATGACCACTCCATGCCCCCATGTTCCCTCCATGCCCCCATGTTCCCTCCATGCCCCCATGTTCCCTCCATGCCCCCATGTCCCCACCTTGCCCCCATGTCCACTCCATGCCCCCATGTTCCCTCCGTGCCCCCATGTTCCCTCCATGCCCCCGTGTCCCCTCCCTGCCCCCATGTCCTCTCCCTGCCCCCATGTTCCCTCCATGCCCCCATGTTCCCTCCATGCCCCCATGTCCCCTCCCTGCCACCATGTCCACTCCATGCCCCCATGTTCCCTCCATGCCCCCATGTCCACTCCATGCCCCCATGTTCCCTCCATGCCCCCATGTCCACTCCATGCCCCCATGTCCACTCCATGCCCCCATGTTCCCTCCATGCCCCCATGTCCACTCCATGCCCCCATGTCCACTCCATGCCCCCATGTTCCCTCCATGCCCCCATGTTCCCTCCATGCCCCCATGTCCACTCCATGCCCCCATGTTCCCTCCATGCCCCCATGTCCACTCCATGCCCCCATGTCCACTCTATACCCCCATGTTCCCTCCATGCCCCCATGTCCCCTCCCTGCCCCCATGACCACTCCATGCCCCCATGTTCCCTCCATGCCCCCATGTTCCCTCCATGCCCCCATGTCCACTCCATGCCCCCATGTTCCCTCCATGCCCCCATGTCCACTCCATGCCCCCATGTCCACTCTATACCCCCATGTTCCCTCCATGCCCCCATGTCCCCTCCCTGCCCCCATGACCACTCCATGCCCCCATGTTCCCTCCATACCCCCATGCTCCCTCCGTGCCCCCATGTCCACTCCATGCCCCCATGTTCCCTCCATACCCCCATGTCCTCTCCCTGCCCCATGTCCACTACATGCCCCCATGTTCCCACCATGTCCCCATGTCCACTCCATGCCCCCATGTCCACTCCGTGCCCCCATGTTCCCTCCATGCCCCTATGCCCACTCCATGCCCCCATGTCCCCTCCATGCCCCCATGTCCACTCCATGCTCCCATGTCCGGTCCATGCCCCCATGTCCCCACCATGCCCCCATGTCCACTCCATGCCCCCATGTCCACTCCATGCCCCCATGTCCCCTCCATGCCCCCATGTCCACTCCATGCCCCCATGTCCACTCCATGCTCCCGATTCTATGATTCTATGTCCCCACCATGCCCCCATGTCCACTCCATGCCCCCATGTCCACTCCATGCCCCCATGTCCCCACCATGCCCCCATGTCCACTCCATGCCCCCATGTCCACTCCATGCCCCCATGTCCCCTCCATGCCCCCATGTCCACTCCATTCCCCCATGTCCCCACCATGCCCCCATATCCACTCCATGCCCCCATGTCCATTCCATGCCCCCATGTCCACTTCATGCCCCCATGTCCACTCCATGCCCCCATGACCACTCCGTGCTCACTCATCCAGTATGCACTAGGTGCACAACGAATGAGCCACGTAATAACCGTCGCAATTTTTGAAACACTCATGAATTTTAAAAAAACAGCCATTCAAAAATCTGTTTGGTAAACATTGACATAAAGCTGTCATATAAACACAAGTAGTGAAAGTCCCATTGAAGAAACCTTTAATTCATTTCGCAACTCTCAATGCAGAACTTTCAGACTAAAGGGACAATCCTTTTAAACAGAGATGAGGAGGAATTGTTTCAGCCAGAGGTTGGTGAATCTGTGGAACTCTTTGCCGCAGAAGGCTGTGGAGGCCAAATCACTGAGTGTCTTGAAGACAGAGACAGAGAGGTTCTTGATTAATAAGGGGCAGGGGTTATGGGGAAAAGGCAGGAGAATGGGGATGAGAAAATATCAATCATGAGTGAATAGCGGAGCAGGCTCGATGGGCCGAGTGGCCTAATTCTGCTCTTATGTCTTATGGTCTTATGGCTCGGTGTCATTTCGGATGTGAGAAGCTGTGAGTGACGGTTGCCGCATTGGTGTGTTTTCATGCTGCGCGCATGCTTGGGCACTTTGATCACGTGTTTCATGCCCCCCCCCCCGGCCAGGCTGAACACTGTAATAAGGCACCGTAAGTACCTCCCCAGCACTTGTTCCAAATCCAGTCAAGAGAATGGCTGCTAGGAAGGCTGTCCCAAGATTTTCTGAAGGAGCCCTGACTCGAAAACTGGATGTGGTGGAGGAGAGGTGGGACATCCTGTAGCCTCGGGGTGGGAGAAGACCATCCAGCAAGGTGACCAACCCCGCAATGGAGGCAGTGGCGGTGCTGGGACTTCCATGCCCACCCTAGTCCTGGACATCCATGAAGCGGGATACTACCAGGTCATCCCAAGGTCTCCTCCCTATCCAGGCTCTCGCAATCACCTAGCGGCCTTCCTCTGACTCCACCGCGGCGCCCTCCTCAATGTCCTCCTCATCAGAGGAAATGTGCCACTCGTCCATCTCCTCCTCTGCCAGTTCCTCGTTCCATTGCAGCGCCAAGTTGTGGAGGGCGCAACACGTAACAACAATATGTGATAACCTCTGGGGGCTATTCTGGAGGGCTCCCCCGACCCGTCCAGGCACCGAAACAGAGGTGTTGCAATACTGGTGGGGAAGCGGGTGTCGTTCGAGGCACTGAATATTGTAGCGGATAATGGAGGTCGATATGTGATGGTGAGTGGTAGGTTGAAGGGGGTGCGAGTGGTACTGGTGAACGTACATGCCCCGAATTGGGATTTATGAAACGCATGCTGGGTCGGATTCCGGATCTGGAGGTAGGAAGCTTGATAATGGGGGGGGAATACAACACGGTGCTGGACCCAGCAGTGGATCGCTCTAGGTCCAGGACGGGTAAGAGGCCGGCTGCGGCCAAGGTGCTCAGGGAGTTTATGGGCCAGATGGGGGGAGTAGATCCATGGAGGTTTGTCAGGCCTCAGGCCAGGGAATTTTCCTTCTTTTCCCATGTCTATAGAGCCTACTCCCGGATAGATTTTTTCATTTTGAGTAGGGCGCTAATCCCGAAAGTGGAGGGAACGGAATATTCGGCCATAGCCATCTCGGACCACGCCCCCGCATTGGGTGGAGCTGGAGTTGGGGGAGGAGAGGGACCAGCGCCCGCTGTGACGCCTCGATGTGGGACTGTTGGCAGATGAGGGTGTGTGCGGGCGAGTGCGGGGTGTATTGAAAGATACTTGGAGGCCAACGACAATGGGGAGGTGGAGCTGGGGTAGTCTGGGAGGCGTTGAAGGCGGTGGTCAGGGGAGAGCTAATCTTCATTAGGGCCCACAGGGAGAAGAGAGAGGGGAGGGAGAGGTTGGTGGGGGAGATTTTAAGGGTATCAGGAGTTATACAGAGGCCCCCGAGGAGGGGCTACTTAGGGAGCGACGGAACCTCCAGACGGATTTCGACCTGTTGACCACGGGGAAAGCAGAGGCACAGTGGAGGAAAGTGCAGGGGGCGGCGTATGAGTATGGGGAGAAGGCGAGTCGGATGCTAGCACATCAGCTTCGTAAGGTGGAGGCAACAAGGGAGATTGGTGGAGTTAGGGATAGAGGGGGGAATATGGTGCGGAGTGCGGTGAGAATAAACAAGGTATTTAGGTACTTCTATGGGGATCTGTACAGGTCTGAGCCCCCAGCGGGGGAGGAGGGGATACGACGATTCCTGGATCAGCTGAGGTTCCCGAGGGTGGAGGAGGAGCAGGTGGCTGGTTTGGGGGCGCCGATTGGGCTGGAGGAGCTGGTTAAAGGATTGGGCAGCATGCAGGTGGGGAAGGTCCCGGGGCTGGATGGGTTCCCGGTTGAATTTTACAGGAAATACATGTACCTGCTGGGCCTGTTGCTAGTGAAGACTTTTAATAAGGCGAGGGAGGAGGGGACCTTGCCCCCGACAATGTCCAGTGCGCTGATTTCTTTGATCTTGAAGCGGGACAAGGATCCATTGCAATGTGGGTCGTATAGACCGATCTCGCTCCTCAATGTTGACGCTAAGTTGCAGGCGAAAGTGCTGGCTACGAGAATTGAGGACTGTGTCCCGGGGGTGATTCATGAGGACCAGACGGGATTTGTGAAGGGTAGGCAGCTAAATACAAATGTGCGGAGGCTCCTTAATGTGATTATGATGCCCTCGGTGGCGGGGGAAGCGGAGGTAGTGGCAGCTATGGACGCGGAGAAGGCCTTTGATCGGGTGGAGTGGGATATCTTTGGGAAGTGTTGCGGAGGTTTGGGTTCGGGGAGAGGTTCATCAGTTGGGTCAGGCTGCTATATAGAGCCCCGGTGGTGAGTGTGGCTACGAACCGGCGGAGGTCGGAGTACTTTCGGCTGTACCTGGGGACGAGGCAGGGGTGTCCCTTGTCCCCCTTGTTGTTTGCACTGGCAATTGAGCCACTGGCCATGGCACTGAGGGAGTCCAGGAAATGGAGGGGATCGGTTCGGGGGTGAGAGGAACACCCGCTGTCGTTGTATGCCGATGACCTGTTGTTGTATGTTGCGGATCCAGTGGAAGGGATGGCGGAGGTCATGCGGGTCCTTCGGGAGTTTGGGGACTTTTCGGGGTATAAACTCAACGTAGGGAAGAGTGAGCTCTTTGTGGTGCATTCAGGGGACCAGGGAAGTGGGATAGACGAGCTACCGCTGAAGAGGGCGGAAAGGAGCTTTCGGTACCTAGGGATCCAAGTAGCTAGGAGTTGGGGGATCCTGCACAAGCTCAATTTGACACGGTTGGTGGAGCAGATGGAGGAGGATTTTAAAAGATGGGATATGCTGCCACTCTCACTAGCGGGTAGGGTGCAGTCGGTCAAAATGACGGTTCTTCCGAGCTTTCTCTTTGTGTTCCAGTGCCTTCCCATTTTGATCCCCAAGGCCTTTTTCAAACGGGTAAGCAGAAGCATCATGGGATTTGTGTGGGCAAATAAGACCCGAGGGTGAAGAGGGTGTTTCTGGAGCGTAGCAGGGACAGGGGGGGCTGGCGCTGCTGAATTTGTGCGGCTATTATTGGGCAGCCAAAGTGGCGATGATCCGTAAGTGGGTAATGGAGGGAGAGGGGCGGCGTGGAAGAGGCTAGAGATGGCGTCCTGTGTGGGCACGAGCCTGAGGGCGCTGGTGACGGCACCGCTGCCGCTCTCGCCTACAAGGTACACCATGAGTCCGGTGGTGGCGGCGACGTTGAAGATCTGGGGGCAGTGGAGGCGACACAGGGACGAGGTGGGAGCCTCGGTTTGGTCCTCAATTCGGGAGAACCATCGGTTCGTCCCGGGAAGGATGGATGGTTTCGGAGCTGGCATCGGGCAGGGATTAGAAGAATGGGGGACCGGTTCATCGATGGGACGTTAGCGAGCCTAGGGGCGCTGGAGGAGAAGTTTGGGCTACCCCCGGGAAACGCTTTTAGGTACATGCAAGTGAGGGTGTTTGTGAGGCGGCAGGTGAGGGAATTCCCGCTGCGTCCGGCATGTGGGATTCAGGACAGGGTGATTTTGGGTGTATGGGTTGGAGAAGGCAAGGTTTCGGCGATTTACCAGGAGCTGCAGGAAGAGGAGGAGGCCTCGGTGGAGGAGTTAAAGGGCAAGTGGGAGGAGGAGCTTGGGGAGGAGATAGATGAGGGTCTGTTGGCTGATGCCCTGAGTAGGGTTAATTCTTCCTCCTCTTGCGCAGGCTCAGCCTAATACAGTTTAAAGTTACTCACAGAGCGCATATGACAGGGGCAAGGTTGAGTAGGTTCTTTGGGGTGGAGGACAGATGTGGGAGGTGCTCGAGGAGCCCAGCAAACCACGTCCATATGTTCTGGTCGTGGCCGGCGCTGGATGGGTTTTGGAGGGGTTTTGCGAGGACTATGTCCAAGGTGGTGAACCCCCGGGTCAAACCGAGCTGGGGATTGGCATTATTTGGGGTATCGGATGAGCCGGGAGTGCAGGAGGTGAAAGAGGCCGGTATTCTGGCCTTTGCGTTCCTGGTAGCCCGGCGGAGGATTTTGCTACTATGGAAGGATGCGAAGCCCCCTAGTGTGGAAGCTTGGATCAATGACATGGTAGGGTTCATCAAGCTGGAGAGGATAAAGTTTGCCTTGCGAGGGTCTGTGCAGGGGTTCCTCAGGCGGTGGCAACTGTTCCTAGACTATCTCGCGGAGCGTTAGGAGGAGGTCAGCAGCAGCAGGAGCCCAGGGGCGGGGGAGGGGGGGAGGTTGCGGGGGGGGGGGGGTTCTTTTGGGGTGGCGTGTGGGTTAAGGTGTTTTTTTTTCCCTATTTGTGTTTTTTACTGTTATATGGGGGGTTATTGTATACGGGGCAAATCCAATGTATAATTTCTGCTTGTTGTGTTCTTGTTTCTTTCTCCTTGTTGGGGTGCGTGGGGGGGGGTTTTGAAAATTGGTTGAAAAATTTGAATAAACATATATATTTAAAAAAATGTTTGTATGTTTTAATTTAGATTATGGTCATCAGATTTTTAAAGAGCCCCAGGGCTTTTTGCTGTCACTGTCCTTGTAACATCTGATTTTTTTTCATTAGTGTTCATAGAATCGCTGCTGTGCAGAAGAAAGCCATTCGGCCCATCAAGTCTGCACTGACACTTCGAAAGAGCACCCTACCCAGGTCCACATCCCTGACCTATCCCCCTAACCCCACCTAACCGTTGGACACTAAGGGGCAATTTAGCATGGCCAACCATCTAATCCTCACATCTTTGAACTGTGGGAGGAAACCAAAGCACCAGAGGAAATGGCGGTGGCATGGTGGCATACTAGTTGCCTCACAGCGCCAGGGACCCAGGTTCAATTCAGACCTTGGGTGGCTGCGTGGTGTTTGTACATTTTCCGAGTGTCTGCATGGATTTCCTTGAACCATTGAATAGAACCATGGACCAGGGACCCAGGTTCAATTCCGACCTTAGACCATAAGACATTGGAGCAGAATTAGGCCACTCGGCCCATTGAGTCTGCTCCGCCATTCAATCATGGCTGATATTTTTCTCATCCCCATTTTCCTGCCTTCTCCCCAGAACCCCTGATCCCCTTATTAATCAAGAACCTCTGTCTTAAAGACACTCAGTGATTTGGCCTCCACAGCCTTCTGCGGCAAAGCGTTCCACAGATTCACCACCCTCTGGCTGAAGAAATTCCTCCTCATCTCTGTTTTAAAGGATCGTCCCTTTAGTCTGAGATGGTGTCCTCTGGTTCTAGATTTCCCTACAAGTGGAAACATCCTCTCCACATCCACTCAATCCAGGCCTCGCAGTATCCTGCAAGTTTCAATAAGATCCACCCTCACCCTTCTAAACTCCAATGAGTACAGACCCAGAGTCTTAAACCGTTCCTCATACGACAAGCTCTTCATTCCAGGGATCATTCTTGTGAACCTCCTCTGGACCCTTTCCAAGGCCAGCACATCCTTCCTTAGATACGGGGCCCAAGACTGCTCACAATACTCCAGTCACCATTGGTGAGTGTCTGTGTGGGCTTTGTATGTTTTCTCCGTGCCTCTATGGTTTCCTCTCATAGTCCAAAAATGTGCAGGTTAGGCGGATTGGCCATGCAAAATTGCCCCATAGTGTCCAGGGATGTACAGGTTAGGTTCCAGGGATATGGCGGGGGAGTGGACACAGGTCGGCTACTCTTTCAGTGGGTTGGTGCAGACTTTATGGGCTGAATGGCCTTCTTCTGCAATGTAGGAATTCTATGGTTCTATTCCATGGTTCTAGGAATCCCATGCAGACGCGGGGAGAATGTACAAACATGACACGGTCACCCAAGGTCTGAATTGAACACGGGTCCCTGGTGTGTGAGGCGGCAGTGCTAACAAGTGTACCACCGTGTTATCCGTGTTATTGTTTCTGCCTTGTTTACTTCAATTATCGTATTCATTTATAGTTATCTCAATTAAATGTTGTGTCCTGATGTTTCAGTAAGATACGTGAAGAAGCTTGTAAAATTTAATGTGAAATATTTATTAACAAAAATAATTTTATAAATACAAAACTTTGAAACCAGTTAACATTTAACTTAACATTTAACTTTATCAGCTGAACAGTGTACTTTAACCCTGAATCAGCTGGGAGAACACGGTGTGCTAACATTAGTGTCTTTGAAGGAGTGAAAAGCACCAGTACCGAGGCCATGATCATCTAAAACCAACTCTGCTGAGTAGGATGTCAGAGTGCCGACTGCCTGAGCAAATCTTCTTCACCCAACTCAAGGAAGGATGCCGAACAAGAGGAGGACATAGGAAGCTCTTCAAAGACATCTTGAAGGCTTTCCTCAAGAAATGGAACATAGATCTTTGCTCAGAAGCGACCTATATGGAGGAACCTCCTGATTGAAGGGACACAATTCTTCGAGAACACCTGACGGCAAGAGGAGGCCCGGAAAAGGAGCCTGAGAAAGGAATACCAGCGACCTAGCATCTAAGGGCTGACCCCACCTTCTGGAACACCTGCCAAGTGAGTGATTGAAGATGTGGCTCGAGGATCGGGCTCATCAAACACGCAAGGACCCACAGAACCCGTGACCAGTAACGCGGAGTAGCTTAGGTGGACAATTATACCAGTTAGCGAGTGATCCCTGCATTGTATCCATCATAGTTCCTTTAATAGAATTAAAAGCCTCATGACAAATCAAAGTTTAAAAAATATATATCTTCCTTTCATTTTATTTGCATTTTAAACATATTTATAAACATTTTTAGAAAAAATATTATCTACTAAAAAAATGTTTCCCGATGTCTCCTGCCTCTGCACTGAAAAATTTCAATGTAAATAAAAGGTGTAAAAACTCACCAAATATTTGAGTAAAGTGGCCCAAGTTAGCACTGCAGCTGGATTTTTTATTCAGCAGTGCAGGGCTTCAAGCAGACAAAAAAAAACATCCGGGAGTTTAAACGCTGCAGGCTTCCAGCCCGCATGCCTAAATGCCCTCACTTCCGAGTCGTCACGTCTCGCATGGGCGGCACACCAGCAACATAAGTTGCAAATGATGCAGGAAGTTACGGGCCAATCAGCCAATACATAACTGGCAGCCCTCCTGGCTCCCAAAGTTGTGGCTCCATAAAGCCTTGTATTCTGGACATCCACCACCCTCCCAGCCCAGCTGCCCAGGCTTCCCGGACCAGTACCAGGGCCCATCGAAAAGGTCGGTGCCCTTCAGCCATGGATTCCAGCCTCAGGGTGGGTGGGTTTTACAAGTGACTTCGTTGTCTTCTTGCCGCTGAGTGTTTACCGCTTTAAGGGGCCAAACAAACTCCCCTCTCAGAGTCAGGCCAATGACAGACTCCCACAACTGCTCCCCATCTCCACTAATGAACATTGTTCTTTGCCCACCGTGCTGCCTTGGTGCCTGCCCTTCTCCCAGTTCAACCCTATCAGTGCCAAGGCGGGCTCAACCCCCTGGTACCCCGCTCTGGAGCTGGCCTCTCAGACCTGACCTCTCCAACACTAGGTGTCCCACTTTGGAGCTGGCCTCTCAGGCCTCCATAACCCCATGACCCCCTTCCCCACCCCCCCCCCCCCACACCCCACTTCCACCCCCACCCCCCTCCTGCAGCACAAGCCCCTTAGCTGACTCACCACAGGACCCTCCGGTGCCTCTCTCCCCTCGCACACTCTGGTGGGTAGTGGTGACATGCATGCTCACCTCCGAACTCTCCCTCGGATGTGGGGTCTCCAGTTCTCTGTTTGTAATAACCTGTTGTAAACCCCGCTGGTGTAACATCATGTCGGTGGGGTTGGACATTCCAATGAAGGGGGCGGTTACAGCGGGACTGGCTGGTAATTATATAATAGATTCAAATAATTATATAATAGGGGTGGAACTTTCCTAAAAAATGGCAAAATGTCAGGTTCTGACTGAAAGAACTGTGTTTCTCCTCAGATCTCCTCAGATTTCTCCTCAGATCAGATTTCACTCCTGATCTTCTGACACTTCGTAAAAAAAAAAGCATGGGGACGTGTATTGTGATGTCATTCTGGTGGGGTAGGGCCTAATAGAGCCGGCAAGCTCCGTTTCACAGAGATGGGAAAAGGACGCCCAGATCTCAAACTGTGGTTCAAGGCCCCCCTCATCAGGGTTACTCCTCCTCAACGGCATTGGGGCACCCCCCATTTTAGGTCTCTGCATCTCCCACCATCATGCAGGCACAACCCCTCCCCTCCACCATCGATCCCCCTACCCACCATAATGGGAACCCCCTTGTTGGCCCCCAGTGCGAGAGTTAGCAGCCATAACGGGATTTGCACCTACGGTGAAGGGCCCAGAAAATTTCCCCGAGATTTCCGACCTTCCTGGGTGTGAGCCGTGTTGCATCAATGGCGGGGTGTGGGGATGATCATATTGCGAGATCCTGCTGGAGCAATCTTGTTTTTCAGTTCTCGCAAGATTTTACCAGCAGCAAATGGGATTGCAAAATCCCAACCTTAATCTTGTCCAAATAAACATGCATGGATTGAAGAATCACTTCAATGAAAGATCAAGTTGTTACGAATTGATAAAGCTGTCAGTCAATCAAAACTAGTCCCCTTTGCAATTGTGTAAACAGATGCCTGCTGAGCTGAATCCACTCTGAATTCTTGAGCTCAGGCAAGCATTCATAATGATGCCATCTGGCATAACAGATGCCTGACCATCTGTTCACCCTGATTCAGATGATACAATTGCTGGAAATGGGAATGTGGGCAGGAATTCTGTCTGCATTCTGATCGATAGAGACGTGGAATCTGGCCCCTGTGTATTTGCCCACTCCCACGTTGTCTAAGTTGTGATTTCAGGATTAAGGAAGTTGTACATAATTGAAGGTGACATCCTTCCAATCAGACATTAAGCTGAAGCCAAGGCTGCCTGTTCAAGTGGATGGAGAAGAGAATAAGCATCATTTGAAGATCATAGAGATTTCCTGATGAAGATTCTTCCCTTGACCAGCAATGCCAAAATGATATTAAAATATCATTCACCTCTTTTGCTGTTTGTGGGGCCTGACTGTGGACAAATTTGCTGCTACATTTGCCTACTTAACAACAGTAGCTGTACTTCAAAAGTAATGAATTGCCTGTCAAACACTTTGGGATACGCTATGGCCATGGCAAGGGCTGTTTAAATGCAACTTTTCTTTTCCTACATTTCTTTTTCTTCAATAAATTTAGAGTGCCCAATTCTATTTTTCAATTAAGGGGCAATGTATCGAGGCCAATCTACCTACCCTGCACACCTTTGGGTTGTGGGGGCGAAATCCACACAAACATGGGGAGAATGTGCAAACTCCACACGGACAGTGACCCAGAGCCGGGATCGAACCTGGGACTTCGACGCCGTGAGGCAGCAGGGTTAACCCACTGTGCCACTGTGCTGCCCTCTTCCCTACGTTTCTTAACGTGCAAGGCAACAGAGCTAAAATAAAACTCCTCCTTGCCCTTACACAAACTCTTCACTGACACCCTTGCCTCGGAGTCAGACAGTTGTGGTTTCAAATCCCACTTGAGGGATTACCTCGTCATGGTGGGGCATGGGCCGCAAAATGCGGTGAGCCCTTCAAATGTCCATTGACTTTAGCAGGACTGGAAAATCCCACCAGTGGGAGGGGCAGGAAATTCCACCTGAGGACGTGAGCACAAATATCAAAGCAGACACTCCAGTGCCATACTGAGAAACATAGACAATAGAAGGAGGAGGAGGCCATTCGGCCCTTCGAGTCTGCTCCACCTTTCAATTTGATCATAGCTGATCATCAAGTTCAATACACTGATCCCGCCTTCCCCCAGCCCCCAGATCGCTTGATCCCTTTAACCCCAAGACCTATGTCTGATTCCTTCTTGAAATCATACAACCTTTTTGCCTCAACTACTTTCTGTGGTAGCGAATTCCACGGATTCACCATATTTCTTCACCTCAGTCCTAAAATGTTTGCCTCTTATCCTCAAACTATGATCCCTAGTTCTGGACTCTCCAACCCTCGGGAACATTCTTTCTGAATCTACCATGCCTAATCCTGTTAGAATTTTATATGTTTATATGAAATCCCCTCTCCTCGTATGACAGTCCTGCCATCGCAGGAATCAGCCCAGTAAACCTTCGCAGCACCCCCTCCATAGCAAGAACATCCTTCCTCAGATAAGGACACCAAAACTGCGCACAATAGGGATGTAAGGCAGGAATTCAGGGAGCTAGGGTGGAAACTTAGATCTAGGACAAACAGAGTTATTATCTCTGGGTTGTTACCCGTGCCACATGCTAGCGAAACGAGGAATAGGGGGAGAGAAGAGTTGAACACATGGCTACAGGGATGGTGCAGGAGGGAGGGTTTCAGATTTCTGGATAATTGGGGCTCATTCTGGGGTCGGTGGGACCTCTACAAACGGGATGGTCTACACCTGGACCAGAGGGGTACCAATATCCTGGGGGGGAAATTTGCTAATGCTCTTCGGGAGGGTTTAATCTAGTTCAGCAGGGGCTTGGGAACCTGAAATGTAGCTCCAGTATACAGGAGTAGTAAGGTCATGAGTAAGGTTTCAAAGTTGCAGGAGTGTACCGGCAGGCAGGAAGGTGGTTTAAAGTGTGTCTTCTTCAATGCCAGGAGCATCCGGAATAAAGTGGGTGAACTTGCAGCATGGGTTGGTACCTGGAACTTCAATGTTGTGGCCATTTCGGAGACATGGATAGAGCAGGGACAGGAATGGTTGTTGCAGGTGCCGGGGTTTAAATATTTCAGTAAGCTCAGGGAAGGTGGTAAAAGAGGGGGAGGAGTAGCATTGTTAGTCAAGGACAGTATTACGGTGGCAGAAAAGACGTTTGATAAGGACTCGTCTACTGAGGTAGTATGGGCTGAGGTTAGAAACAGGAAAGGAGAGGTCACCCTGTTAGGGGTTTTCTATAGGCCTCAGAAAAGTTCCAGAGATGTAGGGGAAAGGATTGCAAAGATGATTCTGGATAGGAGCGAAAGGAACAGGGTAGTTGTTATGGCGGACTTTAACTTTCCAAATATTGACTGGAAACGCTATAGTTTGAGTTTTTGTCCAATGTGTGCAGGAGGGTTTCCTGACACAGTATGTAGATAGGCAAACAAGAGGCGATCCATATTGGATTTGGTACTAGGTAATGAACCAGGACAGGTGTTAGATTTGGAAGTAGGTGAGCATTTTGGTGATAGTGACCACAATTCGATTACGTTTACTTTAGTGATGGAAAGGGATAGGTATATACAGCAGGGCAAGAGTTATATCTGGGGGAAAGGCAATTTTGATGCGATGAGGCAAGACTTAGGATGCATCGGATGGAGAGGAAAACTTCAGGGGATGGGCACAATGGAAATGTGGAACTTGTTCAAGGAACAGCTACTGCGTGTCCTTGATAAGTATGTACCTGCCAGGCAGGGAGGAAGTGGTCGAGCAAGGGAACCGTGGTTTGCGAAAGCAGTCGAAACACTTGTCAAGAGGAAGAAGGAGGCTTATGTAAAGATGAGACATGAAGGTTCAGTTAGGGCGCTCAAAAGTTACAAGTTAGCTAGGAAGGACCTAAAGCGAGAGCTAAGAAGAGCCAAGAGGGGGACATGAGAAGTCTTTGGCAGGTAGGATCAAGGATAACCCTAAGGCTTTCTATAGCTATGTCAGGAGATAAAGAATGACTAGGGCAAGAGTAGGGCCAGTCAAGGACAGTAGTGGGAAGTTGTGCGTGGAGTCCGAGGAGATAGGAGAGGTGCTAAATGAATATTTTTCATCAGTATTCACACAGGAAAAGACAATGTTGTCGAGAAGAATACTGAGATTCAGGCTACTAGACTAGTAGGGCTTGAGGTTCGTAAGGAGGCGGTGTTAGCAATTCTGGAAAGTGTGCAAATAGATAAGTCCCCTGGGCCGGATGGGATTTATCCTAGGATTCTCTGGGAAGCTTGGGAGGAGATTGCTGAGCCTTTGGCTTTGATCTTTAAGTCATCTTTGTCAACAGGAATAGTGCCAGAAGACTGGAGGATAGCAAATGTTGTCCCCTTGTTCAAAAAGGGGAGTAGAGACAGCCCCGGTAACTATAGACCAGTGAGCCTTACTTCTGTTGTGGGCAAATCTTGGAAAGGATTATAAGAGATAGAATGTATAATCATCTGGAAAGGAATAATTTGATTAGCGATAGCCAACACGGTTTTGTGAAGGGTAGGTCATGCCTCACAAACCTTATTGAGTTCTTTGAGAAGGTGACCAAATAGGTGGATGAGGGTAAAGCAGTTGATGTGGTGTATATGGATTTCAGTAAAGCGTTTGATAAGGTTCCCCACGGTAGGCTACTGCAGAAAATACAGAGGCAAGGGATTCAGGGTGATTTAGCAGTTTGGATCAGAAACTGGCTAGCTGGAAGAAGACAAAGGGTGGTGGTTGATGGGAAATGTTCAGACTGGAGTCCAGGTACTATTGGTATACCACAAGGATCTGTTTTGGGGCCACTGCAGTTTGTTATTTTTATAAATGACCTGGAGGAGGGCGTAGAAGGATGGGTGAGTAGATTTGCAGATGACACTAAAGTCGGTGGAGTTGTGGACAGTGCGGAAGGATGTTTCAAGTTACAGAGGGACATAGATAAGCTGCAGCGCTGGGCTGAGAGGTGGCAAATGGAGTTTAATGCAGAAAAGTGTGAGGTGATTCATTTTGGAAGGAATAACAGGAAGACAGAGTACTGAGCTAATGGTAAGATTCTTGGCAGTGTGGTTGAGCAGAGAGGTCTCGGTGTCCATGTACATAGATCCCTGAAAGTTGCCACCCAGGTTGAGAGGGTTGTTAAGAAGGCGTACGGTGTGTTAGCTTTTATTGGTAGAGGGATTGAGTTTCGGAGCCATGAGGTCATGTTGCAGCTGTACAAAACTCTGGTGCGGCCGCATTTGGAGTATTGCGTGCAATTCTAGTCGCCGCATTATAGGAAGGGTGTGGTAGCATTGGAAAGGGTGCAGAGGAGATTTACCAGAATGTTGCCTGGTATGGAGGGAAGATCTTATGAGGAAAGACTGAGGGACTTGAGGCTGTTTTCGTTAGAGAGAAGAAGGTTAAGAGGTGACTTAATTGAGGCATGCAAGATGATCAGAGGATTGGATAGGGTGGACAGTGAGAGCCTTTTTCCTCGGATGGTGAAGTCTAGCACGAGGGGACATAGCTTCAAATTGAGGGGAGATAGATATAAGACAGAAGTCAGAGATAGGTTCTTTACTCAGAGAGTAGTAAGGGCGTGGAATGCCCTGCCTGCAACAGTAATCGATTCGCCAACACTAAGGGCATTCAAATGGTCATTGGATAGGCATATGGACGATAAGGGAATAGTGTAGATGTACTTTAGAGTGGTTTCACAGGTCGGCGCAACATCGAGGGCCGAAGGGCCTGTACAGCGCTGTAATGTTCTATGTTCTAGGTGTGGAAGTGCTGCGCTGCCAGAGGTGTTGTCTTTTGGACAGGATATGAACTAAAGCCCTGTCTGTTCTCTCAGGTAAAAAGAAAATCCCGCATTTTGAAGAAAAACTAGGGAGTTATCCCCAGTGTCCTGGCCAATATTTATCCCTCAATCAACACCACAAAAGCAGATTATCTGGTCATTCTCACATTGCCGTTTGTGGGAGTTTGGTTTGAGTGAATTGTCTGCCCTATTTCGTATATTATAAGAGTGCCTGGATTTGAAAAAACAAGTACTTCATTGACCGTAAAAGTAATTTGAGGCGTCCTGAGGTCACGAAAGATGCTATATGCTGCAAGTTTTTTTTTCTTTTTCTCGAAACAGTTTGTCACAGCACGCAAATCCCTCCAAAAAAAAAAGCAGCCGATTAACCCATTGCCAGATGTGGCAAAACATGAAAAGAAGAACAGGAGGATGAGCATGTCGAGAACAAATCTGGAATCCATTTCGTTGCTGGATCCTGCAGGAGCTCACAGCGACAGTTAATCACCACAAACGATGCTTTTACTGGTGACAACAGCTAACCCCTTCAACACAAACAAAACAGATAGCTCTTGTCCAAGTATTAATTAATACAGAAAGGTACACACTTAAGTCAGCAAACGCTTGAAATACTTGTTGCCATTCATTCATCCAGCTGTTCTTTAGAATGAATCAATGCTGCTTCTGTGTTCATGTTATGTGCCTTAGTCAAAAGGCAATGGTGCAGCAGAAAATAATGGCAAAGTGTGCTAGGTTTTAAATTGCTACTTAATCAGTTTTCTTTAACTAGCTGTCCTCTTGCAATATGTGTCTACATAAGCTGTTATTAAAACAGGATTTTAAGATGGATTTTTATTTTACTAAGATGTGCATATATTTATTACATTACCCTGTGGACCATTCACAGGTTCAAGAAATGCCAGATTTAAGGGCTCACTTTTTCCTTTATCACCGAGTCTCTCAGCTCCTTAAACTGGGGACGGCCAGAAAAACTTGCCTGTCGAGTTCGTGGCGGTGACGACAACTGTACAGCAGCTTGTGACAAGCTACATTCATCACACTCATAATACGACAAAAGAAACCAAATAATGACTGGGAAGAGAGTCACTTCCTGGCTTTGTAGTTCCAGAAATTTTAATGATCTATCCTAAAGAGTGATTCTGCACAGATGATTATTGCCACTGAGTTGAAGAGTCATTCGACATTCTGATGATTTTTGAAAGGCTTACAAGCTTAACCTTAATGGTTGCTGAAAGGACAGAAGGCCGTGCAAGATTGTGCATGATGTCAGGCAGTAGGCCAGAGCCTCCTCTTGGTTGGAGTCAATCTCCATCATCACTAAATGGCTAATTTTCCAAATGCATGCTCCCAGCGTGGAACCTTGCCTGTCAGGAGTGTTTATCTGGAATTGTTTTCGTGCTCTGATATATTTTCCATCCATTAATTTTAATGGATGGAAAATTCTGAGAATCACAATCACAATTTCCTGAAGTGTGCTGCTGGGTGCCAAGGTTGACCACCTGGTGATGTGTAACTTCCAGCTTCAACGGCACTAGGGGCAAGAATTCCAGGTATGAGAGAGAGTTCCCGCAGACAGGAGAGGTAATATGTGAAAGCCAACGGCCGGTACTGTGTGAGGGTTTGTCTCTGTCCTGTTAGTCTGAAGACGAATGTTTCAGTTCCAACCAATATAGCATTGTGACAATTTTTATGTAGTTTGATATTAGTGCCCATATTTGTCAGGAAATCACTGGCACACTGTCACAACAAATATATATTTGTGAGTATCCTCTCCACAACAGATATAGAAAGTTATGCAGGCATGGATCAGGAACGCTGACCTTCACAGTCAAATTCCCGATATGCAGTCTTCTGGGAAGCCCTGAACCAGGAGCATCAAATTGTAACAATGAGAGACACGAGATCCAGGGTGGCACAGTGGTTAGCACTGCTGCCTCACAGTGCCAGGGATCCGGGTTCAGATCTGACCTTGGGTGACTGAATGAAATTTGCACGTTCTCCCCGTGTCTGCATATGTTTCCTCCGAGTGCTCCGGTTTCCTCCCACAGTCCAAAGATGTTCAGGTTAGGGGATTGGCCATGATAAATTGCCCCAAAGAGGTTACAGGGAGAGGGTTGGGGAGTGGGCCTGGGTGGGGTCCGCTTTTGGAGGGATGGGGCAGACTTGATGGGCCAGATGGCTTCCTTCCGCACTGTAGGGATTCTATGATATGCCAGAGTGAAACGGAGACCAAGTGATTAGTGAATCAGGTTCACGTGGGAATTAAGTGCACAGGGGTCAGAGGTGTTTTAAGTTGGATTTATTGCTACTCATAAAGTGTGAGGTTGATCACCTATTCGTCAGATTTAATAGCACCAGTATGATTTAGCAATAGTTATTAGGTATATTAAGTTAAGGCAAACAAAAATAAAGTTAGTATATGTAAATCAAAGTAAAATAAAGTTAACATAAAGGAAGTAAAGTTAAGACATGGGGCGGAATTCTCCGCAATCGGCGCGATGTCCGTCGACCGGCGCCAAAAACGGCGCGAATCAGTCCGGCATCGCACCGCCTCAAAGGTGCAGAATCCTCCGCATCTTGAGCGGCCGTGCCCTAACCTTGAGGGGCTAGGCCCGCGCCGGACTGATGTCCGCCCCGCCAGCTAGCGGGAAAGGCCTTTGGTGCCACGCCAGCTGGTGCGAAACTGACTTTGCCGGGCAGCGCATGCGCGGGAGCGTCAACGGCCGCTCACGGCATCCCCGCGCATGCGCAGTGGAGGGGGTCTCTTCCGCCTCCGCCATGGTGGAGACCACGGCGAAGGCGGAAGGAAAAGAGTGCCCCCACAGCACAGGCCCGCCCGCGGATCGGTGGGCCCCAATCGCGGGCCACCGTGGGGGCACCCCCCGGGGCCAGATCGCCCCCGCCCCCCCCCCCCCCCCCCAGGACCTCGGAGCCTGCCTGCGCCGCCTTGTCCCGCCGGTAAGAAAGGTGGTTTAATCCACACCGGCGGGACAGGCATTCCAGCAGCGGGACTTTGGCCCACCTGGGCCGGAGAATCGCCGGGTGGGGGCCCGCCAACCGGCGCGGCGCGATTTCCGCCCCCGCCGAATATCCGGTGCCGGAGAATTCGGCAACCGGAGGGGGCGGGATTCACGCCAGCCCCCGGCGATTCTCCGACCCGGCGGGGGGTCGGAGAATCCCGCCCATGGAAACTGACTCTTACCAACTTTTACAGATGCACCATAGAAAGCATCCTATCTGGTTGCAGCACAGCCTCGTCTGGCAACTGCGCGGCCCAGGATCATAAGAAACTGCAGAGAGTCGTGATCAATGCCCAGTCCATCACATGAGCCCGCCTCTCATCCATTGACTCTGTCTACACCTCCCGCTGCCTTGGGAAAGTGGGTAGCATGATGAAAGATCCCTCTGTTGCTAACTTTCGGTTGGCTCTTAATTCGTAATTTGCCCTGTTTGTTTAACCTTTGCTCTAGAGTCGCCAGGTATCTTTATGATACCGCCACGAGGTTCAAGTTCAAGGACTGATCAATAACTCAACACACCAATTAATAAGATTCAAATCAAAACACATTTATTATACACAGTAAATCACTACTCATGCATAAACTCTAATTTCTAGACAATTCTCTGTCACTAAAAGGCCTATACTTAGCTTCGGACTGGCCCACCAGGTCAGGGGAACAAATGGCCTTTCGTTCAGGTCCTGAGTCTGCAGGATTCAAAAGCTGGTATGGACTTGTAGCTAGGAGCGCCTATCTCGTAGTGAGCGTTGAATGGAGACTTACTTCGTTGATGCGGCAGCTTAGACAGGTCACTCTCACGGGTTGATTCATGTTGCTGAGTGACCTTCCAAAGAAGGACGATTTGAACTTGGGGGCTTTAATTTCTCGTCCCAAGGGGCTTCCCGCCCTTCGGGGCGGTCCCCTTACCTGATTCCAAATGATTGGACTGCGTTCCGATCATTTGGATCGATTTCTCCAATACTGGAGCTGTTCCCTGATCGCTGGGCGGTCCCTAAATGTCCATTGGCCTTCCTTTGTCTTGGCTCCTGCTGGCGCCGAGGAGTCTGGCTTGGCTTTATTCACCTTGAGTGTTGCAATTGTGCCTTGGAATCGCTCATTACTATGCAGATGGCTGCTGGTTTCAGTGCTGTCTGGTTTTTGCAAGTTTCAATACACATGGGGCGTCATTCTCCGACCCCCCGCCGGGTTGGAGAATGGCCGTTGGCCGCCGTGAATCCCGCCCCCGCCCCCGCCGAAGTCTCCGGTACCGGAGATTGGGCGGAGGCGGGAATCGGGCCCCGCCGGTTGGCGGGACCCCCCGTTCAATTCTCCGGCCCGGATGGGCCAAAGTCCCGCCCAGAAATTGCCTGTCCCGCCGGCGTAAATCAAACCTGGTATCTACCGGCGGGACGAGGCGGCGTGGGCGGGCTCCGGGGTCCTGGGGGGGTCGCGGGGTGATCTGACCCCGGGGGTTGCCCCCATGGTGGCCTGGCCCGCGATCGGGGCCCACCGATCCGCGGGCGGGCCTGTGCCGTGGGGGCACTCTTTCCCTTCTGCCTCCGCTACGGCCTCCACCATGGCGGAGGCGGAAGAGACTCTCCCCACTGCACATGCGCGGGAAACATTCAGCAGCTGCTGACGCTCCCGCGCATGCGCCGGGAAACTGTCAGCGGCCACTGACGCTCCCGCGCATGCGCCGCATTTCCGCGCCAGCTGGCGGGGCAACAAACGCCATTTCCGCCAGCTGGCGGGGTGGAAATCCCTCCGGCGTCAGCCTAGCCCCTCAATGTTGGGGCTAGGCCGCCAAAGATGCGGAGCATTCTGCACCTTTGGGCCGGCGCGATGCCCGTCTGATTGGCGCCATTTTTGGCGCCAGTCGGCGGACATCGCGCCGTTGGGGGAGAATTTCGCCCATGATTTCTGCACTTGCTCAATTTTGCCTGTGTTGGCTGAATTTCCATTCAGTCTTTGCGGTTCTCCATTTTAAGTCGGGAAGTGGCCAACCCAGGTGGCTACACCTCCCAGCTGGCTTATTCACTCTTCCAACTTCTTCCATCGGGCAGGAGATATAAAAGTCTGAGAACACACACAAACAGATTCCCTACTGTTACCAGACTCCTAAATGACCCTCTTATCAACTGAACTGATCTCTCCACACATCTTCTCTACTGAATAATACTACACTCCTGTATGCTTCACCCGATGCCTGTGTATTTTATATACATTGTGCATTTTTTGTACATTGTATATTTTATGCTTGCCCTCTGTATTTTCTTTTCATATACTGAATGATCTGTCTGAGCTACACGCAGAACAATACTTTTCACTGTACCTCGGTACACATGACAATAAACAAATCCAATCCAATCCAATCATGTGGAATGCGTGTCCTGTAGAGTGTGGGAAGTCTTGGATGCTGCCAGTGACTTAGATGACCATATGTGTAGGAAGTGTCACCCGTTGCAGAAACCTGAGCTTTGTATTTCGGAACTTGAGCAGCAGCTGGACTCACTGTGGCGCAGTCACAAGACTCATAGCTATGTGGATAGCACAGTCAGAGGGCAGCATGGTGGCACAGAGGGTTAGCCCTGCTGCCTCATGGCACCGAGGTCCCAGGTTCGATCCCGGCTCTGGGACACTGTCTGTGTGGAGTTTGCACATTCTCCCCATGTTTGTGTGGGTTTCGCCCCCACAACTCAAAAGATGTGCAGGGTAGGTGGATTAGCAACGCTAAATTGCCCCTTAATTGGAAAAAATGAATTGGGTACTCTAATTTTTTTTAACATTTAAAAAAAAAAGCACAGTCAGAGAGGTCACAACGAAGGCTGGAAGCATGGAGGCATAAAGGGAATGGTGACTGTCAGACAGTCCAGGAGCACTCGGCAGGTAGTTCAGGAGTCCCCTGTAGTCCTGCTCATTAATTTTTTTAAAATTCCAATTAAGGAGCAATTTAGCGTGGCCAATCCATCTACTCTCCACATCTTTGGGTTGTGGGAGTGAGAGCCACAAAGACATGGTGAGAATGTGTAAACTCCACACGGACAAAGACCTGGGGCTGGGATCAAACCCAGGTCTTCAGCGGCGTAAGGCAACAGTGCTAACAACTGTGTCACCGTGACGCCACTGTCTTGCTCATTAATTAGCTTTCTGTTTTGGATGCTGTTGAGGGCATTGGCTCCTTGGAGGAGTGCATTCCGAGTTTGTGGCACCATGGGTGGCTCAGCTGTCCGGAAGGGAAGGAAGAAGAGGGGAAGAGCAGTAGTGATAGCAGTTTCAAGAGTTAGAGGAATAGACAAACGTTCCTGTGGCTATAGACGTGACTCAGGATGGTATGTTGCCTCCCTGTTGCCAGGGTCAAGAATGTCATAGAGCAACTGCAGGACATTCCTCTGGGAGAAGGTGAATAGCCAGAGGTCACGGTCCTTTTCAATACCAATGACTTAGGTAGGAAGGGGGGTGAAGCAGATTTCAGGGCGCTAGGAAGGATATTGAAAAACAGGACCTCTAAAGCTGTAATATCAGGATTAATTCCAGTCCGTATTGTAGTGAACACAGAAATAGGACAATTGAATGATTGAATAGGTGGCTGGAGAACTGGTGTAAGTAGAGGGGCATCAAATTTCTCAGGCATTGGGGTCCAGTTCTGGGGTAGATGGGAACTGTACAAGGTGGATGGGCTGCACCTTAGCAGGACCGGGACTAAGCTTCTCACGGGACGATTCACTGGTGTGATTGAGGAGGGTTTAAACTGAATTGGTAGGAGGAAGGGAACCTGAAGGACAGCTCAGGTTCGAGGGAAGTGAAACTGGTGAAAGGAAGTAGAAAGGTAGAAAGTAAAAATAGAAGACAGACAAAGCATAGGCATGCATAAAATAGGACCAGAATAGAGATTAATGTGAAAAAAGCAGAATTAAAGGCACTCTATCTGAATGCACGTAGCATTCGCAAAATTGTTGATGATCTGAATGCTCAAATTGAGGTAAATGGGTCTGGTTTACTTACCATTACAGAGGCTTGGCGTCAATGTGACCAAGATTGGGAACTGAAAGTACAAGGATATTCAGCATTTAGGAATAGGTGCAAAGGAAAAGGAGGTAGGAAGCACTCTTAATAAGGAATGGAATCAATATATCGGTAAGAGAGGATATTGAAAGAGCAAGATGGAAATCAGTTTGGTTGGAGCTAAGAAACAGCAAGAGGCAGCAAACATTGGTGGGAGTTGTTTATAGGCCACCAATCTGGTGCTAATAATGTTGAGTATCGTATAAGTCAGGAAATTGGAGATGAATGTAACGTGGGTAACACAGTAATAATTTCAATTTACACATAGACTGGGTAAACCAAATATGCATTAGTGCTCTGGCAGAGGAATTCCTGGAGTAGGTACGAGATGGGTTTCTGAAGCAGTACATGGAAGAGTCAATTAGGGATCGGCCTATTTTTGCTTTGGTATTGTGTAATGAGAAAGGGCTAATTAATAGCCTTGCTGTAAAGGAGCCTTTGTGAGATCGTGGCCATAATATGATAGAAATTTGCATTAGGTTTGAATGCAATATTCATATCAGTAAAGTGTTAGCACATGAAAAGTTAACTGGATTGAAGGTTGATAAATCCCCTGGACCAGATGGGCTTCACTCTAGAATGTTGAAGGAGGTTAGAGATGCATCGGTGGTTTTCTTTCAAAATTCTACAGATTCTGGAAAGGTTCCTGTGGGCACAAAAGCAGGAAATGAAATGTAACCCTGTTATATAAGAAGGGCGGATGAGGGAGAATGGAGAACTACAGACATGTTAGTTTGACACAATGAGTAGGGAAAATGTTAGAATCATATTAAGGATGTGAGAACCAGACATTTGGAAAAGAATGGTAAAACTGGGCAGAGTTAACTTGGATTTATGGAAGGGAAATCATGTTTGAGAAACTTGTTGGAGCTTTTTGAGGATGTTACTTGTAGCATAGATAAAGGACAACCAATGGATGCGGTGTATTTGTATTTTCAGAAGGCTTTTAATAATGTCCCACACAGGAGGTTAGTAAATAAAATGAGAGTGCATGGGATTGGGGGAAATATGGATTGAGAATTGTGTCATGTGAGTGTTTTTTGTCTTACCACATGGCTTGTAGCATGGCTTCAGTGATGTCATTTGTGGGTGGAGATGGACTGTGGCTGTCAGGTGAGAGGGGGTTTAGTGTTTGGGTTTCAGTTTCGGTTTGTTGGTTTGGGCTGCGGAAGAAAGAAGCAGTGTTTCCCTGTTTTCTCTGTTGTTATTTTAAAGCTGTTCTGGTGAACTGAGAGCACATTGGGTGTGGCAAACTACCTTGGTAACTTTAAAGATAGAGTTGCTCTCCGGAAGGAGTTTTTAATCTGCTGATTGGAACTAGATCAGAATCTCAGGGAAAGGACCAGTCCCATTCAAGTGAGATTACAGTGTGCTGGGCCACGCCCTTGACAGGGGTTTTGGTTTATTGGATTTTGTATTGAATTGGAACAGCTACTAAGGGGGATTCATTAAGAGTTATTTACATAGATTACTGTAGCTGTTGTGTGTTTTCTCATGCTTGTAATTGATATCAAATTCTTAAAAAGCATTTTATATATGTTAACTACATTCTTATAATAAACGTTGTTTTGATAAAAGTGCCTAGGAAGTCTGATGAATCACACCTGAAGTGAAGGCTCTTGTGCTCATCCCAGCCAAATGCAACATAAAAGTTAGGTCAGGTGAGCTTTATTTTTTTTCTCTTTTTAAAAATAAATTTAGAATACCCAATTCATTTTATTCCAATTAAGGGGCAATTTAGCGTGGCCAATCCACCTAGCCTGCACATTTTTGGGTTGTGGGGGCGCAACCCACGCAAACACGGGGAGAATGTGTAAACTTCACACGGACAGTGACCCAGAGCCGGGATTGAACCTGGTACCTCAGCGCCGTGAGGCTGGAGTGCTAACCACTGTGCCACAGAATTTTGTTGTAGCTGCTAATACCGGTGCTGCCCACAGGTGAGCTTTATAATACACTTTGGATTTCTAAGCCCTGCCCCATGACAATTGGTTAACAGAGTCAGCGTTGAATAGCCATGTGTTTCTCAGCTTTGCGGGTGCCGGGAAATGCGCGGCTAAACGCGCCCACTCCGGCACTTTGTTCCCTTTTGGAAAGATCGTGCCATAGACTCTTGGTGATACCTCACCTGGAACATTGTGTACAATTTTAGTACCCTTTTCCCTTATTGGCACAGAGGGAGTGCAAAGTGTTTCAGCAGATTGATCCAGGGGATGGCAGGATTGTCTGACGAAGAGAGATTGAGGAGACTGGGTCTGTGTTCCCTAGAGTTTCGAAGAATGTGGGGTGACCTCGTTGAAACTTGTAGAATTCTTGGAGGATGTGACAAACTGGATGTAGATAAGGATGTTTCACCTGGCTGATGAGTCTAAAATCAGGAGACGTAAAGTCAAAATAAGAGATAGGCCATTTAAGACTGAGATGAGGAGGATATTCTTCACTTAAAGGGTGGAAAATCTTTGGAATTCTCTGCCCCAAGATGGAAATTGATAGATTTCTGGAGAACAGTAACATCAAGGGATATGGAAATAGTGTGGAAAGTGGCATTGAATTAGATGGTCGTCCATGATCTAATGTAATGGATGAGAAGGCTTGACAGGCCAAATGGCTGACTCCTATGTCACTGCTGTAATGTCGGAAATGCAGCAGCTAATTTGGAAGCTTGTACAAACAGCAAAGTGATAATGTGACCAGGCAATCTGTTTTGGGGATATTTGTGGTTAAAGGATAAATATTAGCCAGGAGACCAGAGAGGACAGGAATCCTGCCCTTCTTTGAAAATGTCCACCTGAGAGGGCAAAGAGAGAGTGGAATTTTGTTGTAGCTGCAAGTGTCCCGATGACAGAATCAGAAGTGCACCGAATTTACGCTTGGAGTTGGTACAGCTGGTCACCTGCAATCGTGCAGTGGTCAGCACGCACAGTCGAGGAACCCAGTCAATCGTGTGGTGGTGGTAGACTGGAAGTTGCTGACACCTCCGTTGTCTCAAGGGGTCAATGATCTCTATATTTAAACGGCACCCAGACAGGCGTCCACTCCCTGCAAGCCAGCAGTGCCATTTTGCCTGTCTGAGAGGAGGATTTTGAACTAGAACGCCTGCTGCAATTTGCTCCCTCAATCAGCTGCCACCCTCTCCCCTGTTGCTACCAATCACCTACCATCACGCCATTCCAAAGTGAGCACCTGGCCTCAGTGCAGAGAATGAGTGGCCCCATGGTTTAGTAATACCTTCCTGTTATAGGGAACAGGCGGGAAAGTGGAGTTGAGGCCGAGATGAGATCAGCCATGATTATATTGAATGCGGAGCAGGCTCGAGGGGCTAAATTGCCTACTCCTGCTCCTAGTTCTTATGTTCTTATGCAGGTCCTCCTCCAGGCCATCCAGTAACAGCATCAGGTCCTGTTTCCCAATGATGCAGCAGGCCAACCTTTCCGCCTAACCAAAGCAGCTTGGACAGAGATTGCAGCGGAGGTTAGCGTCATACAGGGCCACAACCAAAACTGGGTCCAATGCTGCAAAAGGATCAACAACCTCCAGTGCTCCGTAAGGGTAAGTGGCACAGTGTAGTCACAGCAAAGTGACATCAATTATTTTTTTCTGTTTGTTTATTATAAATTTAGAGTATCCAATTCATTTTTTCCAATTAAGGGGCAATTTAGCGTGGCCAATCCACCTACCCTGCACATCTTCGGGTTGTGGGGGAGAAACCCACGCAGACACGGGGAGAGTGTGCAAACTCCACACGGACAGTGACCCAGAGCCGGGATCGAACCTGGGACCTCGGCGCCGTGTGGCAGCAGTGCAAACTGCGCCACCGTGCTGCCCTGCAAAATTACATTCATGATGGCATCAAAAAAATGCAACGGTGTTAGTGTAGAGGTATGCTGAGCAGGAGCTTGTGTTCTCGGCTTCAGCATCAGATGGAACAGATTGAATTTGTGAGAGGCGGTTCATACAGTGAAAGTTGTATCAGTTGCAGGAGAGTGGGTATGTCGAACCCTTACTGGGGGAGCATCATCGGACAGTATGCTCTTAAAGGGGTAATCAGACAAAAATTAACACTGAGCCACAAAAGGAAGCTTTATGATTGGTGATCAAGACCTCGATCTAATATCTTGGTCTTTTAAAACCTCGAGGTACCTTATAGGGGGAGAGCTGAAGAGGCTTATAGAATATCAGAATAAACATCATAAAGGGCATTACTATATTAACACCAAGTTTAATCAGGACAAAGGGATAAACAAAACATAAATACCCTGGCCACAATTTTCTCTATTTTTAACCAAGTGTCAACTCAGGTGGAAAAAGTTGTGCATCGCCCATCGGCTGCACATAGTCAAGGAGGTGGGACCCACAATGTCATGCTGGTGGGGTGGGCTCTGAATGAGGCCACCGCTGAAAACTAAAACAATCAGACACAAATACCCCAAGGAAAACCTCCCTCCATGGACTTGGGACACCCACCATCTCACAAACACGGGACACCCACCTCTCTCAGGAACCCCAACTCCCACGAACACAAGACTTCCCCTCCCTCCTGGGATCCCCCTCCCCCCGCCCGAACCCCCAACGGAAGCTCCCACCAGCACTGCCCAATGACAGTGCCCCCTGGCAGTGACAGGAGGCAGTGCCAGTCGGTAGCTCCTGGGCACTGCCACGATACTCCCTCCAGGGGCTGTAGTTACCTGTGCACCCCTGAAGGGTTCTTTTCACCAGGTCCATATTTTCCCAGACTGTTGTAAACTCCGCTGACCTGATGTCATGCCGGTGAGGGGGAGAATGTACCATGGTGGGGCAGGATGCCCTCTATGGATGTCGCCGGGGAAACAGGCCAAATTCTCCAATTAGACAACTTATTAATGAGACAACTGGGAATTCTGTGCATATTCCACGGTGGGGCAGGCCTGATGGCGCATAATCTGCCTTTGCATCCGGGCTTCATGTTGAAAATGCGTCCCAAATCACCGACCCATTATTGAGCAAAGAAGATGGACCTCCAAAAAATGAAGATGGTTCTCCTGATAAAGGATGGATCTCCAGGAACATTCTGAGGCTTAAAGAAGGAGCATCTCCAGGTACTGAATCCATCTGTAGATGCTCCCCTTGCCCACTTCTGTGGTGTCCCAGGGGTGCCCTGCCCTTAGGAGGTGGAGTGAGGGGTGGCTCGAGGACCCCAAAGAATGCTGGCAGCCTCCATCCTGAACTCTGTAGGCAGTCCCAGGCATTGCTCAGTTGAGCCCCGACATCTGCATGCCATGCTGTTGCAGACGTGTTGGGCACTGACGTGTTTTCCCACTGATGTGAGAAGCAGATGTGGGGTAGTTGGGCCTTCATTAATCATGCCAAAAACGATTTTGGGGTCTCCCGCCAATCTTGTTCGCATGCCCACCTTTGAACTTTCCGACAGGGGGTGGGAGAATTCCATCCTTAGACCCAGATGGGAGAAACCAGTGACGAAATTCTCCCGATGTCCGCTGACTGGCGCCCAAAACGGCGCCAATCAGACGGGCATCGCGCCGCCCCAAAGGTGCGGAATGCTCCGCATCTTTGGGGGCCAAGCCCCAACATTGAGGGGCTAGGCCGACGCCGGAGGAATTTCCGCCCCGCCAGCTGGCGGAAACGGCCTTTGGTGCCCCGCCAGCTGGCGCGGAAATGACATGTCGGGGCGGCGCATGCGCGGGAGCGTCAGCGGCCGCTGAAAGTTTCCCGCGCATGCGCAGTGGAGGGAGTCTCTTCCGCCTCCGCCATGGTGGAGACCGTGGCGGAGGCGGAAGGGAAAGAGTGCCCCCACGGCACAGGCCCGCCCGCGGATCGGTGGGTCTCGATCGCGGGCCAGGCCACCGTGGGGGCACCGTGGGCGGTACCGGAGACTTCGGCAACCGGCGGGGGCGGGTTTTCACGGCAGCCCCCGGCGATTCTCCAACCCGGCGGGGGGTCAGAGAATGACGCCCCTGGTCTTTAGGCGCGATCATACAGTCTCGTTGCGCCCAACTAGATGATGCGGCAAGGCCAGTAAATCCCGCGAGAGGCCCCTCGTGAGACATACGGCGCTCGGGCGCCTCATGAGATCCAATGAGATCTCGCAACATCGCAATCTGGATCTCGCCCTCATTGGGCAGGATCCACATTTGTATATTCAAGTCAGCAGTTGGCCTCACTTGAATTTTCTGCGCCGGAATATCCCAAGGCGTGGAATCGAACGCCCGCGCTTGGGAGGCCTCACTGTGGTGCCGTTTAGTACTGGTTTCCACAAACGTGGACCAGGCATAACCGCACTTTGGCGGGGTCTCCCAAGCAATCAGAGGCCCCTGGGGGTCAGGCTTTGGGCAGGGTGGTACCCTGGCACCCCTGATGCCATCTGGGCACTTTGGCACTGCCAGCCTGGCAGTGTTACCCAGGAACCCTGGCAGTGCCACACTGGCACCCTGATAGTTCCACCCTGGTACTGCCAGGGTGCTCAGCCGGCACTGCAAGCTGACAGGGGCACTTTCAGGATGCAAGGCTGGCAGTGCCAAGTGCCCAGGTTCCAGTTTTCCTCTGCAGGGTTCGGGCCCAGGGGTGCCCTGCCCTTAGGAGGTGGAGTGAGGGGTGGCTTGAGGACCCCAAATCGGTAAGTTGGGCAGGTCGTCAAAACAGGAAATGAAGCTAAGTGCGGCCTCAGTGGGACGTTCCTTACCATAGCCCGAAAAAGAACTGTTGCTATATTTACTTGCTATAAATATGGCGGTTAATAAGGTCACCTTTTTTAATCCTAATTATGAGTATGCTTCCAGAGTCGCCAGGTATCTCTCGATACCGCCACAAGGTCTAACCGAATACCGATCAAAGAGCCAATACACCAGTTAGTTAGTTCAAAGTCAATACTAGTTTATTTACACACAGTATGATATACTCATGCACAATAGCACTACAGGCTAAACTATATCTATCACTAACACCTATACTTAACTTCGGGTGCCCACTTAGGTCAGAGGAACAATGGCCGTTGTTCGGATCTGAGGCTGTTGGGTTTGAAGAGGTAACGGGAGCACAGCTAAGGTCGTCCCTCTGGTAGCGAGCGTTGAACTTGAACTTACTTGCTTCTGGTGGTACAGGTGGAAGGGTCTCCCTGCTTGAGAGCCAACATCTCAAGAGACTGAACCTTTGGCGGGGGTTCCTTCTTAAAGTTGGGGCGGCTTCGCGGGCTTTTAGGCGGGCCTTAAACTTGGTCCAATTAATTGGGCAGCTTCTTGATCACTGCCATCGATCTGAGCCAATAAAGGGGCGGGTGCCTTGATGACTGGGCGTGTCCTCAGTGGCCGTTGGCCTTGCTTTGTTTCTGTCTTCTTGCTGGGGTAGTGGCGCCTGAATGTCTGGGACAGTATCGGCTACCTGAGCACTAGTTCTTTGTTTCCCTGAGATGGACCATCAATATGTAAATCGGCCCGGAGTTTCGGTTCTGTCTGCAGACTTTATATACTGAAAGTGGCCATCCCAGATGGCTACACACCCTCCTTGTGATCCTCAACGCGAAGCGTGAAGGATCATATTACTGAATCTTCTTTATTCTCTGCCTAAGTTGAGCACCCGCAATCAAGGACAGGTTCTATCCTACTCTGTCCTATGGATTTGAGCGTTTACCTAAATTGCTTTTATGTACATCATATCATTATAAACTTCTAAGGGGCACTATAACATTCAAGCATGCATTACATTTCTTTCTTTTAAACAAGGGAACCTCTAACTATCCTTCTCTAAACTATCTTCAGGCTGTTTAGCCAATCAAAAAGTATTTACAAACAGTATAAACTATACAATAGCAGCATTACATTTCTCGATATCTTGCCGGTCAAGTACCAAATTTCACGGGTGCAATTCTCCCATCGGGATACTAAGTCCCGACGCCGGAGTGAAAACCGGAGTGTTTCACTCCAGCGTCGGAGGCCATTCCCAACACCCTATTCTCCCGCCCCCGGGGGGCTAGGAGCGGCGGCGCGTCATTTACGCGCGCCGGGCCTTGGCGCCGCGTAAAAGCAGCGCCGCGTAAATGATGCGACTGGCGCCGCATAAATGACATCACCTGCGCATGCTTGGGTTGGCCGGCGCCAACCCGCGCATGCGCGGTTGCCGTCCTCCCCGCGGCCGCCCCGCAAGAAGATGTCGGATGGATCTTGCGAAGCAGCGGAGGAAAGGAGGTCCTCCTTCAGAGAGGCCGGCCCACCAATCGGTGGGCACCGATCGTGGGCCAGACCCCTTTTGAGCACCCCCCCCCCCCCGGTGCAGGAACCCCTCACTCCCCCACTGGCCGTCCCCCCCAGTGTTCCCGCGCTGTTCCCGCTGGCAGCGACCAGGTGTGGATGGCGCCGGCGGGAGCCTGTTGTGTTGGGCAGGCCACTCGCTCCCGGGCCGGAGAATCACCGCTCGCCCGTTACCAATGGCAAGCTGCGATTCTCCCAGCGGCCAGCCGTAATTCGAGCCGCACCGGTTTGGGGGTGGGGGGGTGGGGTGGGAGAATCGCGTGTGGGCGTCGGGACGGCGTGGCGGGACTCGCGCGGCGCCCGGGCGATTCTCACACCCGGCGTGGGGGGGGGGGGGGGGGTGGTTGGGGGGGGGGGGGGAGAATTCCACCCCACATCTTTCTTTATTAGAACAAACAAAAAAATTAGTCGATGCACTTTATTTATTTAGAGAGAGTGTGGGGTTTGCTGGAATCCGAAAATAGGGGCTCTGAGTGTATATACCGGAGTGCGGGAGGCTTTCCTTCGCCATTTCTGAGGTCGCAGTGTCTGGATGACACTGCAGAGTATTGCTATGACTAACAGGGCTTCTATGATGTATGAAAGGGAATACCATTTTATAAGGTCGTCGCACCAGGTTGGTGTGTCAGTGGCTGTCTCTGGGTGTAGTGTATGGCAGGGATGGGAAATATTCATGGCCTGTGGGGTAGGCGTCAGGGGGGTCGCGTCCGCGCGCAACTGTCGTGATCCCACAAAGATCCAAATGTAGGTCATGATGTCCAATTTCATTTTTCTCTTTTTTCTTGGTCTTCCTCTGTCTTCTGGTGTTTTGGATTTCCTGTGGACACAAGCATAATATCTGTTATTACCTTGTTTAAGATCTCGTATGCCTGTCTGTCTCTCCTTTTATCATCAATTGCCCATTAGAATTGTCACCATATGTGACTCCCTCATTTTTTTTTAAACCAAATATTTTTGGGGACAAGACATCCGAAAAAGAACTACTGTCATCACAGTGCGAGCAGTCTCGCAGCCAGTGTGGTCGATGCACTGAGTGGGCAGACAATTGCGCCGTCCAGCAGCAAAGCGTTTCATCCAAGTGTTTGAGGATGTAAATAGCATGTGGGGATAGCGACCTAAGGGTTGCTGGAAAGCAAACAAAACTTGTGACAAAGAGCATTCTTTAAACCATATACTAAGAAACATTAAAAGAGTTTTGAAATAAAAGCTCCGAATGGGGTGCGTTTCGGAATGGGTGGAATCCCAGGGGAGGGTGGTGATCAGTGCCGTAGGTGCACTACCCGAGCTTAACTGACCAGATGGGGGTCCTCAGGCAGGGCGGGGACCAGTGCCGTTACTCCACTGCCTGGGTGACTGGACAAGAATGGAAAGAATTTGCGTTTGTCGTGGAAAAACTACCTCTTATGATTGCCGTCGAATCAGAAGAGTAGTTATGACTGTATCAATGGGTGCCTGCAGATAAACTTGTTCTTTTCACTGCCATGTGGCATCAAAAGAGTAGTTGTGACTGCATCAGACTGTGGCGTGGGGCCATGGATAAACTTTATCAAAGGATCGCACACAATACAAACATTCAACATTTAAAAATAGCAAACTAAAATAACAAAATCGGGCAGGCTCCATCATAAAATAGGAGACTGTAAATCACATTTGGCCTGAGGTGTAACTAGCGTATGGAGTCAGTGTAGTGTGACCGAAGAAGAGAGGAAGGAGAGAAACAAAATGAAGTGGCATTTCTGAGGTGTCCCTGCCATGAGAAGTGGTGGGTAAACGCTCACAGTTTGCATGGAGCAGCTGGGACCTTGCAGCTGCTGTGGGTGGTGTTCTCTTTCATATGTGGGGGCTAGTCTAGCTGGTGGTGGGGGTCTCCTGCAATCTCGGGCGAAGTGTCCTGACTGCCCAAAGTTGCAACATTACCCCTGGGGCACGTAAGGTGGAGCAGGCTCTCTGGTGTATTGCTCCCTTGGGTATGGTTCCTTGGGTGGGGAGTTGGGCTGTTGGTGTCGTCGCTGGTTCGGGGGGTTTTGGCTGCATTCGTGGGCGTAATGTCCCTTCTGTCTGCAATTATAACATTCTTGTGATTTAGGCTGCTGTGGGCTGTTTCGTCCCTCGTTTACCCATGCGGGGTTTTGATGTGTCCTGACTGGATGCATGTTAGCATCTGCCTGCTCTTCATCTGCTTTTCCGTATTCTGACTTTCCCTGAAGGGACTGTTCCCAAGCTCGGGATAATCTTTTTAAACCCCATTTCTCATTGTGTGCATCGTCTGAGGGGGGCATAATTGGAGCAAGCGCTCTGACCTGCTTCGGTCGCGTGAGAGACTAGGATACGAGTCCATTTGGCCGTATTTTCTGGTGTCAAATGGGCGCGGGCTAACTCTCCAAAGACTGCTGTGAAGTGAGTCCAAAGGCGCCCAGCAAACCCTGTTGGGTGCTCGGTCTTTTTCTGCCTACATTTATTGAGGCCTTCTATGGGATCTCCCTTATTGTAGCCGATCGCATCTAGGATTGCTGCATGCATTTCTTGGGGGGTGCCTCCTCCTACATTTTGTGGGTCGGGGAGGGCTGCCACGACTGAGGGGTCGAGGCTCAAAACTGTGAGCTTAACTTGCTCTTTTTCGTCCCGGCCGTACATGGTCGCCTGTTGTTTAACCTTTGCAAAATAATGGTGCGGGTCCGATGTCGGTTGGAACGGTGTTATTTTGTCACACACGTCCCTTAATTGGGTGACGGTTAAGTGTACAGAAAATCGGGGTTTCCGTTTGTTGTGGCCCTACGCTGTGTGGTGACGGGGTTCATGGATTGTGCGCTACCTGTGCGGTCTGGGTGGGGGTGCTTTCCTCTCCTGGGTTTTGTCTGGAGTACATGTTTCATGTACATAGCGGTGGGCAGTTTCATTTAACTCCTGCCAATTGGGGCCATTTTCCTGATCTAGCTGGGGTCCAAATGTACCTTGGAAACCATTTTGTACTGAGAGCAGGGATTGCAGGTCTGCAATTTGCTTTCGGCATTTGGCGTGGTCTACCAAACTCTGCCTTTGTTCCGTCGTGGAACTGTGGAGTGCTTGTAGGGCTGCTTTTAAATCCTGGCATTGTTTCTTTAATTGCTCAACTTGAAGTTCTGTCTCTTCTCGTACCAACACCGCGCGTAGGCCTCATCATATTGTGACTGAAAGCTGCTTAGGTGAGCGAGACAAGATTGGTGTGCCCGGTTGACATCAGCCATCTCCTTGTCCTTGCTCTCTCAGTTACCTGTTAACTTTCTCGCACTCGCTAACGTCTCCCTCACTATTCTTCTCTCTGTCCTCAAACTCTCTGCGGAGCTTCTTCACGACCTCCTCTGTGCCTTGCAATTGTGCCAAGCAGAACGCGATTGCCATCGGCTTACGAGCTTTTCAGAAGTTTTTCTTATGAATCAGGTTATCCCACCAAGTCTGTCCTATACTTCTGGGACCTGTTTCTTCATTTGCGCAAAATTCGCTCCAAAGGGGCCATCCTTTCCCTTTTAGATATTTCTGAATTTCCTCTTCCCATGTGGGACACTGCTCTGCTCTATTGGTCGCTGCAACCTCAAATTCCTGGGGGTTCATAAGGCGTTCCATTGCCTTCATTGCCATTTCTACTGTAATCTCTGGGTTTCTACCGTAAATTTGGAACAGGGGGGGGGATAAAGTGGTGATGCAAACACGGGTACGGCTCAAGCTAATTTCCAGTCTACAAAACTCCCAACAGTTTTACGCAACAAAATCTATCAAGGTTACCTGATATCCCTTGATAGTACGCATGCAAATAACACACTTTCGAATCTTGGAGGTTTGATCGATATCGGTCTTACGCTTTTGGTTTTTAATTTTTCCAATTGGGTTTCTAATTTAAAGTTGGGTTCTCTCGGAGTGACAAAGTCACTTCTAGGTCGAGTGCCGGCGGAGTCGCCAGTAATGTTGCTCTCTTTTGTGGCTATCAATATAGTGATTAATAAGGTCGCCTTTCTTAATCATAATTATGAGTATGCTTTCAGAGTCGTCAGGTATCTCTCGATACCGCCACAAGGTTTAACCAAATACCGATCAAAGAGCCAATACACCAGTTAGTTAGTTCAAAGTCAATACTAGTTTATTTACACACAGTATGATATACTCATGCTCAATAACACTACAGGCTAAACTATATCTATCACTAACACCTATACTTAGCTTCGGGTGCCCATTTAGGTCAGAGGAACAATGGCCGTTGTTCGGATCTGAGGCTGTTGGTTTTGAAAAGGTAGCACGAGTACAGCTAAGGTCGTCCGTCTGGTAGCGAGTGTTGAACTTGAACTTACTTGCTTCTGGTGGTGCAGGTGGATGGGTCTCCCTGCTTGAGAGCCAAATCCAAGAGACTGAACCTTTGGCGGGGTTTCCTTCTTATACTTGGAGGGCCTTCGCGCACTTTTAGGCAGGCCTTAAACTCGGTCCCAATTAATTGGGCAGCTTCTTGATCACTGCCATCGATCTGAGCCAATAAAGGGGCGGGTGCCTTGATGGCTGGGCGTGTCCTGAGTGGCCGTTGGCCTTGCTTTTTTTCTGTCTTCTTGCTGGGGTAGTGGCGCCGGAATGTCTGGGACGGTATCGGCTACCTGAGCACTAGTTCTTTGTTTCCCAGAGATGGACCATCAATATGTAAATCGGCCCGGATTTGGTTCCGTCTGCAGACTGCCTTCCAAATATACATTCAGGCTCTGTGCCTGCTTGTTGTTTTGCATTGTCCATTTTTCCCTGTATGCTCTGCAAGTGTCCATTTTATATGCTGAAAGTGGCCATCCAGATGGCTACAGAACAAAGTCTCGTTTACCAGCGGGGTCGTTCTCAGCGCTGCAGGTGTTGAGAAACACCCTGCCAAATGCGCCTACGTTCTGGGTTCCCTTCCAAGCCACTCATCATCCTGACTTGGAATTATATCGTCGTACTTTCACTGTCACTGGCTCAAAATCCTGGAAGGCGTCCCCTAACAGCACTTGGGTGTACCTACATAAAGTCGCTATAGTCCCAGATGAACATAGGCTGCTTTCCCCTTTGAGGGGGAGAGCTGACTGGCGTTGATTTAACCTGAGGATCACCACACCTCAGGCGAGTGGAAAGGTTGAGAAGACGGGGCCTTCATGAATAAGCTCAGCCTGTACGGGAATTGAACCCGTACTGCTGGCCTCGCCCTGGATCACGAACCAGCTATCCAGCCAACTGAGCTAAACCAGCCCCCTACCTACACCACATGGACTGCCATGGCTCAAGAAGGCAGTTCACCACCTCCTTCTCGAAGGCAATTAGGGAAGGACGATAAATGTTGGCCCAGCCAGCCACGCCCTCATCCCATGAATGAATTTTTTAAAAACACAGACACTTGTGTTCGCTGACCTACCTAGATATTAATTTCTTTATCCTCCCTTCATGACACTGCCCCTTCCTTTCTCTGTAATCGCTTCCACAACCCACTGCACTGCTCCAGTTCCAGCTTCTTGCACATCCCTGATTTCCTTCATTGCAACATTGGTGACCATGGCTTCAGCTGCCGAGGTCCTAACCTCTCGCCTCTCCATTCCTCTCTCTTTTAAGACACTCTTGAAAATTGCCTCTTTATTCAAGCTTTGGGTTAAGCTGTTCTGCTGTCTCTTTACATGGCTTAATGATGTTGCTGCTAACTTTAGCCTTAGTTTAATTGCTCTGTTCTATCACCTTTGTTCTTGAGTCGCCAGGTACCTTTCTGATACCGCCACGTGGTTCAAGTCCGAGTAATGATCAATAATCCAACACACCGCTTAGTAAGAGTTAAATCAACGCACGTTTATTATATACAATAATCAATGCTTATGCATAGATTCTACTTCTAAGCTACTTCCTACAACTAACAGGCCAATACTTAACTTGGAAATGGCCCACCAGGTCAGGGAAACGAATGGCCTTTCGTTTGGGTTCTGAGCCTGCGGGATTCGAAGCTCATCATAGATCATATAATTTACAGTGCAGAAGGAGGCCATTCGGCCCATTGAGTCTGCACCGGCTCTTGGAAGAGCACCCAAAGTCAACACCTCCACCCTATCCCCATAACCCAGTAACCCCACCCAACACTAAGGGCAATTTTGGACACTAAGGGCAATTTATCACAGCCAATCCACCTAACCTGCACATCTTTGGACTGTGGGAGGAAACCGGAGCACCCGGAGGAAACCCACGCACACACGGGGAGGACGTGCAGACTCCGCACAGACAGTGACCCAAGCTGGAATCGAACCTGTGACCCTGGAGCTGTGAAGCAATTGTGCTATCCACAATGCTACCGTGCTGCCGTGGTACAGATCGATAGCTAGGAGCGCCTATCTCGTAGCGAGCGTTGAAGTAAGACTTACGATTTGAGCGGCTGTTGCAGAAGGCTAGCAGGAGAGTGGCAGGAGGGTGCAGAAGGGTGGCAGAAGGGTGCGGAAGGGTGGCAGAAGGGTCAATTTGAACTTGGACTCTATTCTTATAGACCCCAGGGACTTCCTGCCTTTCGGGGCGGACCCTGTACCTGGTTCCAAGTGATTGGACTTTGTCCCAATCACTTGGTTCGATATTCTCCAATGCTGGAGCGATTCCTTGATCGATAGGCGGTCTTGGGGTGATCGTTCACCTCCCTTTGTGTAGGCTCCTGTTGGCGCCGAAGAGTCTGGGTTGGCTTTGTGTCTAAATTGTTGCACATTGTTCCCGGGGATTGCTCATTAGTATTCAGATGGCTGGTGTTTTGTTGTGCTGATGGCTGCAGGTATTGATCTTGTCTGGCCTTCCCAGAGGTGAATACACAGTTTACCTGCAGCTGCTTGTTTTAGTCCTGTTGGCTGATTTTCCCATCAGCCTTTTCCATTCGCCATTTTAAATCGGGGTTAGCCATTCTAAATCGGGAGTTAGCCATTTTAACTGGCTACAATGATCACTCTCGTGAGGCAGCTTGGAAAATTTTTCTCTGGCAATAACAGGCACTACACTAATGCAACTTGTTGTTTCCTTTTGAACATTCCGATTAGAATCCCCTTTCACCTAACGTATTCCAGATCACAGCTCGCCGAAAAGAAAATGGTCTATTATCCTGAATCTGTGTTCCCTGGTTTCCGATCCTCCTCCTGGTAGTGGAGTCAGTTTTTCAACTATTAGTTTTATTGGAGGAAAGATATGTGGGCTGCAAAAAGGGCACACTGACCTCTGCACCCTAATTCCCAAAATGGGCACTTCATCTTCCAAGAAATTTTGGGCTGGGAGCGCTGGATCATAAAATTTCCAGTGTTGTCAAGTACATACTGTAGTCAGCAGAAACTCTGCCCCTTTTCTGCTCCAAGTAGTTCCATCTGTGGAATGGGAAAGGTAACAGTGGAATAATAAAAACTAATAACAAGCAGCTGATTTATCTAAAAGGCCAAGTTGAAAAAAATGAAATGGGAAGTAGTCCAACCGCCATGATATTTTCTTGTACGCTGTCAGCTCAGAATATCGCCAGCACAGGATTCTATCATCGGGGCTGACATTTCTTGCAGCCAAAAGTATATAAGAGTGGAACAGAATTCAGCTTTTGAAAGCAACATATAAATCTGTAATGAGAGTAGGAGCTGGCCTGACACTGAGGCTGCCCAGCGTGAGGCAGAGAATGCATTGTGCAGCTGCTGGAGGTCACGGCAGCTTCAAGGATAATTGATCCTGTTAGGATTGAGCCAATGATATGCGGATGAAGACAGAGCTAAAAACCAAAGTGTGTCTATCGATAGAAGCCTATTAAACCTTAAAACATTTCTTGAAGGGTGTGTGGGACAGCAGTGCTCTTGTCAGTGAAATTGAGGACACAACAATAAATACTAATGTAGTTTTGGCAATAAATAAAGGCTCAACGGGGCTTATCCACACTTTACGCTACACTGACTTCAATAGAAATAAAGATCAGGAGAGATGTAAAGCCCACCGCCAATTGACTATCGCTAGTTTTACATTCCCGCACAAAGTTAAAATCCACCCAGATTTCTGCTGAAGATCACATGGCTGACCCTTTGATGTTGCGCTGTCTGGATGGAATCTTACCACCTTTCAAGATACTCTTCCAGTGGAGACAAATGCCAGTCCCATCCCCGATGGTCTGGGAGTGCTGCCTGGCCTAATTAAGGGGCCAGACTGTCGCCAGACTGTTAAGCATGGTCAAATGAATTGAAGTTGTACTCTGATGATGACAGCATTGTTCTGCCTTTCTTCTCAAAGGGCATCAGTAATCTAGCCACTGTCTCATTTAAACAGTAGTAATGACCAAAAAGTAGTTGAACATTTTGCATCTGAGGATGCCAAAGACCTGGGAATGTCAGCAGGATGCACAATGGGTAAGATTTTCCCAGAAAGCAGCAAATGCTGATGCCGGGCGGGAAATGCGGTGTTGAAGCCACCAACGGCAATGGCAACTTTCTCCACCATGCAGTCCAGGACTTCAAAAAAAACATCAAGGGGTGGGTACCATGATGCATCACTGGCAAGTTGGCACCTGATTCGTCCTCCCCGCCAGCAACTTAATTAACCTTAGCATCCCTGGGTACCCCCTGGCACTACATGTGTACTGCCCAGGTACTGCCCTGGTAAACTCCATGGAACTGGCCAGACATTACCATGGCATCCGCAACACGGCCCTGGCATCCCTTGGTACTATCCAGGCTCTGCCCAGGCAGTGCCAGGGGTGCCAGGGTTTTACCTGGTTAGTATCCAGTCATGACCGTCACTCCCCAGGTACTGCACCCACCTGAGCTCCCCCGGGATGTTTGCTCACCAGGTATACATCTTTGGAGACCAGTTGGGCTCCATGCCGTGCTGTCATGGATGGAGTTTCTGAGGGGGAAAAGAATTCCAGTGCACAGGTCTGAAAATTACATGTTAATGTATTCAATTGAGGCTCCCAACGTTGAACGTCAGGAAACACGCCCCATCACTGATGAGGGTAGAGGGCAATCACGTGGTTGCGCCAATGTAAAAAAGTGAATTTGTGCTTTGCGTTTAAATTTCTGTCGCCAAACCCGCCCAACGTGAACAGGAGTGGAAAAGTCCGGCCAATGCTGAATCAAAGATTTGTGTATTGAGAATGTCTTTCCTTAGACAAGTTCTCTGGATCTGCTTCCACTTTGGCTCAATGGGTTTTGAAAATGTTGATAAGGCCGAGGCACAATCTGCAGATCTGCCACATGTGGGGCAGGTTGTGCTTGGAGGGTCAGATGGATGAGTTGTTTGGAGGTTTGTGCGCTCTTCGTGCCTTGACTTCACTTCTGCCTATTCCCATCAGAATCTCTCGATATGTCTTGTGACTTCCCGAATGGACCTTCTCCATTCTGTTGGGTCACAAGCCAGAGAGTCTAATGAGTCAGCAGAGATGGTTAACCTCTTCAGCGAAGCTTCGAGGACAACTATAAAGCGATTCCATTGTCCTCCTGAGAGGCGCCTGCAATCGAGTTCTAATTGCCCAGCGAAGGATCTTGCTGAATTGAAGGTCAGATATGCCGCCGGGGGTAGCGACCTGACTGGGGGACCTATATGACTTTCTCCGGTTGGAAAAGATCAAATTTGAGTTGAGGGGGTCGGAGGAGGGCTTTGAGACACGGTGAGGGTTGTTCATGGCAATGTTTGAGGAACCGTTCGTTGTGAGGGACGGGGATGGCGGAGGGTAGGGAGTAAAAAGAGGCAATATTGTACAAACTATGGATTGTGAGGTTGTGGAGTGTGTTGATATATATGTTACTGTTTTTCCATATGTTTGTAATAAAACACATTTTTAAAAAAAATGATCGAGTTCTAAGTAGAGCAGTTTCATCAGGATCTAACGTCACGCTTAAGAATGACAGTTCCTGCCCTGTAGACCTGAGTGATTAGCACCTTGATGCTGTGCAAGTTGGCTTGGGAGAATACATTGTTTTCTTGCTACAAAGATGGAGGATGTTGCGAAGACACCACCAGTGCTTTGAGGTGTCTGCTGTAAATTAACTGAGTCGCCGAAGCATATGAGCACAGGGATCACGTCTGCTCAGTAAACCACAATCTTCGTCTTGGGTTTGTGATCCCGGTCTTCGAATACTCTTTTCTTCAGTCAGCCGAAGACTGAGCTGGCATATTGAAGATGGTAATGAATTTTGTTGTCCGTGTCTTCCTTCATTAAGAGTAAGATCCCAAAACCAACAGAAAAATCCTGGAAAATGTGGACTGAGCATGTTGAACTGCTCCAACTCATCGGGTGAAGGGATTGATAACTAGCCAGGTAGATTGGTTATTTCATTTTCTGAAGTTTGTGGGAGTACATTTGCTAACAATCTGGACTCATGGATTTATCTCCAGAGTGCCAGACTGACTCAGTCTACTGTGAAATATCTGTCTCATTCTGTTGTCATCTGTTTGAATCATTATATTGTGAAATGTCGGACTGTCTCATTGTGGCATAAAACACCCACCCCTCTATGTTCACCCGTCAATGCAAGACGGTCAAATAAATATCAGCAAAATGATTCACTGTATTAGGGAATGCAGAATCAACAACTTAAAGCATGTTACTAAAATGAAAACAGTACATTTAGACATAATTAAGAATCTTGGATTGGTTATACACTCTTTGTTCGCAACCCATTTTTCCAACTCTCATCATGGTAGATCCAATTTTCAGTCCACATTTTCCATTGTAAGTTGTAATGTCAAAACCTTTCATTGGGCGGCAAGATAGCACAATGGTTAGCACTGTTCCTTCAGGGGCAGCACGGAGGTGCAGTGGTTAGCACTGCGGTCTCACGGCGCCACGGTCCCAGGTTCGATCCCGGCTCTGGGTCACTGTCCGTGTGGAGTTTGCACATTCGCCCCGTGTTTGCGTGGGTTTCGCCCCCACAACCCAAAGATGTGCAGGGTAGGTGGATTGGCCATGCTAAATTGCCCCTTAATTGGAAAAAATGAATTGGGTACACTAAATTTATTTTAAAAAAGCACAGTTCCTTCACATCGCCAGGGACCCAGGTTCAATTCTGAGCTTGGGTCACTGTCTGTGCGGAGTCTGCATGCTCTCCCCGTGCCTGCGCGGATTTCCTCTGGGTGCTCCGGTTTCCTCCCACAAGTCCCGAACGACGTGCTTGTTAGGTGAATTGGATATTCTGAATTTTCCCTTAGTGTACCCGAATAGGCACCGGAGTGTGGTGACTAGGGGATTTTCACGGTAACGTCATTGCAATGATAATGCAAGCCTACATGTGACACTAATAAAGACTATTATTGTTTGAAGCTGCCATGTCAACTTTGTATATTGCAGGCTCTGGCCAATAAACTACTTCTGAAATTTCTTCCCCATTTCAGTTGCATTTTTACATCCAAAAGTGTTGTGTTCCTCAACTCACTGGGCAACAATGTCCAATGTACCAGTAACAAGAGAGAATCATCAATGCTTAAGGTACCAGTAGGTCTATGCAAGCCTAACTCCTCATTTAATGCTAATGGGAATAGGAAAAGCTCTGTCACAATGTTATGCCACAATTTTTCACTCATTTCCCATACAAATAACACACAAGGTAAATCCATTGGCTTTATGTTTAAGGCAATTTCATATCTGGAGACAGTATAGTCTGGTTTCACTCACGGGCATAGATATCTGGCAGGAAGTGAAATCACTAGTTCCTGGCTTACTACTGTAGTGGAATAAGAATTGTAAAGTGCTACTGACCTAGACTGACCTTGACTGGACACATGCTAATTCTCATCATCCTGTCTGCATCGGTATGGGTTCACTTTACTGCCAGAGAGAGAGAGCGGGCAGGAGGTTGTGACATTTTCCAGTCACTCTAGGGAGGTCAGGCAGGGGGTGAGGTGGGGGAAGTTGAGGGTGAAACTTGTGTGACTGGTAGAAATGTCAAGAATTAGTGGAGATTTACCTCTTCCAAGGTGTTATGCAACAAGACGAGTCTGGTTAACTCTGCGGCCTCAAATGATCCGAATATACGGACCTGTCGAGTGCTCAGGTTGCTGTGGCTGTAGGTGGCAGGAAGGTTGAGCAATAAAGCTTCAACTCATCATATCAAGGTATGTGGAATAAAGGCAGGTAAATGGAGTTGATATGTGGATCAGCCATTATTGATTGAACAGGCCTGGGGGTGAATGGACTAAATCCTCTTTCTATCCCTTTGTGTTCTGATCTGCGTGGTCAGACTGCATGACCAGATTTCCACAGTTGTTGGCAAAGATCAGTTTTGGGGAGAGCTGTGGAGATTCACGCAAAGGATTAGGCTTTGAGTTATAAAAATATTGAAGCATCACCACTGAATCTAATTATTTTAAAGGCAAAAGAAAGTCGCGCTCTCTGATGTTCTTCAAAATTTTAAGCAGTGAGTTCTCCTTTTTGGACAGGCCCTGTGACCTTTCTCCTGATCTCACTTCGATGCAGCAAACGCTGCGCTTGACTTGATGATGCCCAGCAGTGAGCAGCTCGCATGGCCTACCTGACGCTCCGAGTGGCCAACGCTCTCCCTTACCCCACCCCACAGCCCCCCAGCTTGATCCGATCCTACCCAGCCCAGGACCTACCCAGTTCCGAGTGCAGCTGGCATTTCCTAACTCAAGAGGAACATGTTTCTGTTGGAGGAATACAGATTCTAGGAAAGGGACAGGATATGTAAACTCTGTTGTGACCAGACCATTCAGTATCCCCTAAAACTGCATCAGTGATCTTGCCCTTGGCTCATTTAAATCAAAGAGGTATTTTTCAGTTTGGCATCTAAGGATGCCACAGACAGTGATAGAGTCCAAAAACAACTTAGACTAATACAATGAATGATTTATAAGCTTGAAAACAGCTTGCGAAGAATAGCGCAGAACATTGTCTGTGTAAAGGTTTGAGAATGCATTTGACAGTGCACCCTACGCAGAATGGTTTATGTATTCAGCATGTGGGATGAGTCCAACTCAAAAATGTGAGAGTAGGGCAGAACTTCAAAAGGGTCGGGGGTGACAGGGGATGGGGGGAGGGGGCCTTCTATGCCACAATGAGACAGCCAGACAGTTCCCAAAATGATGAGACAGATGTTCCACAATGGGTTGAGTCATTCAGACGTTCCATGAGTCTGGATTGTTGGGGAATGCACAGCCAACATCTTCCAAAATTGGAATGCCCACCCTACCCTGTTCGTGGTCAACCCTACCCTTTACCCAGGTGGCAGAATTATACCCACTGATGCTTCACTCTAGTATTATTCAGGCGACAGACCTATACCCACCAGAACTGTACTCGAGTGTTAAATCACTCCAAAGGCTTTCTTCTGACACAATCCATGTCTCCAAGGCTGCAAGCTGTATATTACATGTTTGCTGCCCATGATTTATATCATAGCACCACATAGCATACGTGTACACGAGTTAAGCTGAAACAAACATATCTGTATCAGAGTACTCCGGCCTTGTAATGAAAGAGTAATTTGTGCTCTCCATGTAGTTAACTCCATAGTTCTGAGAACATAGAGATCAGCTTTAAAACATTTCTTCCTCCACCATTATATGAGCTGCAAATAAAGAGGATGCGCCCATCAGGACATTCCTGTCAAATCCGAAAATTAATAGCTTCCAGTTATATAGTGCCTTTAGTGTAGTGAAATGTCCTGAGGTGCTTCACAGGAGCACCTTCATTATCAAACAGCCTTTGACACTGGGTCACAAAGGAGGTATTAGGGCAAAAGAGATATGTTTTAAATAATTTCTTAAAAGAAGGAAAAGGGGGTTGAGAGAAAGAGATGTAAAGGGAGGGAATTCCAAAACTTTGGGTGTCCATGTCTTCAGTTACCATGATGGGCTGATTAAAATTGGGGATGCACAAGAGCTCAAAGTTGGATGATCATAGATCCTGGAGGTTTTTAGGGTAGGGGAAATTGCAGAGATATAAATAGATGCATCCTACATTACAACTTCAAGTGTACTTCGGATGTGGATGTTCTTGAGTGTTGCCAATGCTGGATTCATCCAGGTGAGGGGAGAGCATTCCATCACATTCCTGACTTGTACCTTATATATAGGGGACAGGTTTTGGGAGACAGAAGGTGAGTTACTCACTGCAGAACTCCCAGTCCCTGAACAATTCTTCTAGCCATGATATTTATCTGGCTGTCCCAGTTCCGTTTCTGGTTAATGGTAACCCCCAGGATGTTGGTAGTGGGGGATTCAGTGATTGTATTGCATTGAATGCCAAGGGAAGATGGTTAGATTCTTTCATGTTGGAAATGATCATTACCTGGTCATTCATGGGGCGGAGAATCTGTTTTGACGCCAATATCGGGAGCGGCGCCTGTTTTTGCATTCTCCGCCCCCTGAAAAACGGCGTACTCTAGGAGTATGTCATGCCGATTAACCACGAGGACCGCCCCGCGTTGCTCCGTCCCCGACCGGCTGAGTTCACGACGGCGTGGGTTACGTGTACTCACACTGTCCGGGAACCTCGTGTGGCAGCTGCAAACTCAGTCCGGTGCCACCACAGTTGGGGGAGGGCAGATCTGTGGGCAGGGGCAGTTTCATTTGGGGCTGGGGGCACTATGGGCGGGCGGTCCGGGTGCGCAGACGGCCGAAGGGGGCACTACTTTTGCGGTCCAGGTCCGCGGGCTGAGTCCGCCATGAAGCACAGCATGGCCGCTGCCGGCCACCGACATGCACATGCACGGCCACAGAACCAGAAATGCTCAGGGCCGTATCGGCAGCTAGAGTTGCGAGCTCTACGCTGCCTCCCTGCTAGCCCCCAGCAAAACGGCGAATCAGTGGCTATTTTGCATCAGTTTTCCTGGCGTAAAAGACCACTGTTTTCACGCCGGCGTAGGGACGTAGTTGCCAAAACGGAGAATCCAGCCTATCATTTTTGACCATATAATGGAGGGAAAGTCATTGAGGAAGCAGCTAAATCATAGAATCATCGATGTTAAGGTTCGTAGAATCATAGAATTTACAGTGCAGAAGGAGGCCATTCGGCCCATCGAGTCTGCACTGGCCCTTGGAAAGAGCACCCCACTAAAGTCCCACACCTCCACCCTAGCCCCTTTATCCCCGTAACCCAGCAACCTCACCTAAACCTTTTGAACACTAAAGGCAATTTAAAATGGTCAATCCACCTAACCTGCATATCTTTGGACTGTGGGAGGAATTCGGAGCATCCGGAGGAAACCCACGCACACACGGGGAAAAAGTGCAGGCTCCGCACAGACAGCGACCCAAGCCGGGAATCAAACCTGGGACTCTGGATCTGTGAAGCAACTATGCTAAACACTGTGCTACCGGTTGCTGCCCTGAAGATGGTTGGCCGAGGACACTGAGCTGAGAAACCCCTGCAGTAAGTTCTTTGCAGTTGAAATGGTTGACCTCCAACAACCATAACCATTTTCTTTACTGCTAGGTATGACTCCAACCAATGGAGGATTTTGCCCTGATTCCCATTGAGTTGAGACTTGTTGGGGCTCCTTGATCCCACACTTTGTCAAATGCAAGGCTGCAATGAGGTCTGGACTGGAGTTGACCTGGCAGAACCCAAACTGAGAATCAGTGAGCAGGTAATTACTCAGTAAGTATTTGATAGCACTGTCGAAGATACCTTTCACCATCTTGTTCATGATTGTGAGTAAACTGGTGGAATTGGCTGGGTTGGGTTTGCTCTATGAGGACAGCATATACCTGGGAATTTTCCACTTTGTCAGATAGATGCCAGTTTTATAGCCACACTAGGGGTGTGGCTAGTTGTGGTAAACCACTGTATTGTATTATACCTGCTGTATGTAACATGCCTGGGCTTGCCCCTGCTGGCTCCGCCTGTGGCTCCTCCCCTCGGGCTCGGGCATAGAGGTGGCTAACCTCCGGCCCTGCCTTCAGTCTGGGGCCGGCTGCCAGCAGGTATCTTTAAGCTAATTAAAGCCACAGTTTCACTCTCAACTCGTCCTCTGATGTTATTGATGGTGCATCACTAGTTCTGGAGAATATATGTTCAGTACTATAGCCAGGAGGTTGTCAGGGCCCATGGCCTCGGCAGTATCCAGTGCATTTGTTGTTTCTTGCTATGCGGTGGAGTGAATCGAATTAAAGCTGGCATCTCTGATGCTGGGGATGTCAGGATGAGGCTGAAATGGATCATTCACTCTGCCGTTTTGGCAGAAGGTGGTTGCACGTGTTTTAGCCTTCATTGTTTCACTGACCTGCTGGACTATCCCATCATTAAGGATGAGGATTTAGGAGACTTCTCTGCTTAGTTGTTTCAAGGTCCACCCCCCCATTCACCACTGGATTCAGCAGGATAGCAGGGCTTTGATCTAACTGTTGATTGTGGAATCACTTAGTTTAGCATACATGTAGACCTGTGTTGTAGCTTCACTATTTTGGCACCTTATTTTTAACTTTGCCTCGTGCCACTCTTTCTATGGTCTCCTACACTGCTTATTGGATAGGGTTGGTTCCTCCGCATGATGGTAATGGCAGAGTAAGGAATATGCTGGGGCATGAATTTACAGATTGTGATTGCATATAATTCTGCTTCTGCTGCAGATAGTTCACAGAGTCTCACGGATACCCAGTTTTGAGTTGCTAGATCTGTTCTGAATCTATCCCATTTAGAACAGCAGTATTGCCACACAACTTAATGAAGGCTGTCCACAGTGTGAAAGTGGGACTTCATCTCCACAAGGATAGTAGGTTGGTCACTCATACCAATACTACTATAGACAGATGCATCGGCTACAGGTCGATTTGTGAGGATCAGATCAAGCAGGTTTTCCCCTCTTGTTTGTTCTCTCACCAACCGCCAAAGGCCTAGTCTGGCATAGCTCTTACTCAGGACTCAGCCATCTTGATTAGTAGTGGCCACTCTTGGCCTTGGGTCCCCACCCAGAGTCCATTCTGAACGCTTGCCGCCCTTAGTGATTCTTCCAAGTGATGTAAGACATGGAGGTGAACTGGTCAATCAGCTGAGAGGGGGTGCATTAGATAGTAATCAGCAGGAGGTTTCCTTGTCCTTCTTGGACCTGATGCCATGAGCCTTCAGTCAGTCCAGAGATATTGCTGAGGACTCCTAGGACAACTTTCTCCTGACAGAAGTATACCATTGTGCCACCATCTCCGATGTGTCTGTCCTGCCGGTGAGACAGGACAAGCCAAGGGATGGTGATGGAGGAGTCCGATACATTAACAGTAAGGTGTGATTGGGTATGTGTAACTACGTCAGGCTGTTGCTTGACGAGTATTTTGGACAGTTTTCCTTATTTTGGCACAAGTACCCAGATGTTGGTGAGGAGGATTTTCCAGGGTCGATTGGTCAGGGTGTGCCATTATCATTCATGATGCTTAGTTAATGCTTTGTGGTCTGTCAGATTTTATTCTTATTCAACTTTTTCTGGTGTCAAGTGTAGTGCAAATAGTGCAATGTTTGCATGGTGTGCATTGTGTAAAGCCACGGAGGCACTGTAATTCCAGTGTAGTGGTTGATTTTAGGCCCGATGCTCAGGCTGTTTTCAGCTTTTTAGGGGCCGTGTTAGCTTTGGAGAAGCTATTGATCCCAGCATTTGTTTCAGGTTAACCCGTATTTGTCCAAACAAGGTTATTAAACATGCCTTTTATAAGAAAGTCGGGTATCCCAGTTGATTACTTATTAATTAGGGTATGCTCAACACTGACACCAGATTCTATCAATACACACATGGGAGTAGATTTTACGATACAGCTGTCTCGGCAGAGAAGTTCTAAGCTGGAACTGCATGTCAGGAATTCAGATTACAAGGCCCAGCCTGCTTGCCCTGTGACCTGGATAGGCTTCTGTCCTTTAATTTTAATCGGTAGAACATTGTTTGGTTCTGATACATAAAATGTCAGCGGCATCCAAATTCCGAATTTGCGCCCTGGTCACGCAAAGTTTCACTCTTGGAGCTCCAGATTGAATATCCCATTTTTAAAACGTGTTGTAACTACCCCAATCGTCCTTATTCAATTTAAAGCCATTTTGGCTTAGGTTAAGGTTTGACACATAATAGATGGATATAATTTATTTTGTTTCCTTTTTCAATTTTCTGGTAATAAAAAAAAAAATCACACAATTCATTTCCAGTGATACAATTCCTTTCATGACCTCAGGGTGTCCAAAGTGCTCGACAGCCAATGAAGTACTTTTGAAGTGATTGTTTTAACGCAGGAAACATAGTAACGGATGTGCACACAGCAAGATCTCACAAATCAGCAGTGTGAAAATGACCCGATAATATTTTTATGAGTGAAATTTATTGAGGGATAGATATTGGCCAGGACACCAGGGATAAATCCCCTGCTTTTCTTCACATAATGCCATGGAATCTTCTAAAAGAGCAGCCTTAATTTAATGTCTTAACAAAAAGGTGGCATCTCTGACAGTGCAGCACTCTCTTAGTCCTACAATGTCCGCCTAGATCTTTGTGCTTAAGACTTTGTACTGGCACTTGAATCCACAATCTCCTGACTATCTTTGCTGGCATATGATCAGGAGAGGGAATAACTGCAAGTGGCAGGAAATGGAGGAGTGGGGGGAGGGTGCAATGATCAGAATAGAGAGGGAGAGAGAGTAAGAGAATGGTTCTCAGCCGTGGCCTGTGGTAACGGTCCAACAACGTTCTACAAAAAAAAAGCATCGAACCGTAATTCATTACTTCGTCAAGATTTTCTATTCTTGTCGTTGCTATCTCTATAACCATTTATGCTTCACTGGATTTTGTTCTGTTCCTGCTCTGGCAATCTGCATTTAACTTCAAACCTAAAACTTATAGCCCTTCATTCTCTTTTATTCAGGCCTGTGTGGCAGTCTTCATTCTTGTGGTCTTCCTCTTAGTTGGAGTGTCTCTTTTTCAAATATGGGAGTTTATTCATACTTTTATGGTTAGATTTACAGGCCCAGAATGCAACTGCTGGTTCGATGGGACATTTTGTTGTGACCAAGGTGAATTTTCCTTGGGTTAGTGTTGTCATGGTTATCCTTTCTTCTGCCTTCTGTGTCAATGACTTAACATGGGATCAGCTTCCTGAATTGCAGTGGTTGACTACTGGCCTTCCACAATGATGCCTTCCTGACTCACGACTTCTTCCAAACTCCTACCCATTAAACTCCCACTGCACTGTGACTCACTTGCTGCTCCAAAGAGACAGCTTTAGCTTAATGGTAGCACGCACTTCTGAGTCAGAAGATTAAGGTTTCACGTCCAACTCCAGCTACTTATGCACGCAATCTTATTCTGACGCTTCAGTGTGGGAGAGCTGTCGGAGGTGGCATCATTCAGGTGCCACCTCCTAAGTGGATGTAAAAGATCACATGATGCTATTTCAAGACATGTCGGGGAACCCTCCTGGTGTCCTGGTCAACATTTATCACTTCGCCGACATCATCGACGTAGGTCATTGCTGCCTGTGGGATCTTGCTGAGCACACATAGAATGTTATGCTTCCCTATAATTAGTAAATACTGTAATTTTTTTTTTTTTTTAATAATTTTTATTGAGGTTTTCACAAAATATCAACAACAAAATGAAAAAGGAACCCAATAGAATTAAATACAGAACAAACTAAAACAACCCCCGTACCCCCTCCCCCCTATACATAAATAATAAATTAACACCCCGAATTAACACAAAGCAAACATAGCAAATATATACACCCCCTCAGATCCCCCAGTGTAGATAAACAAAAATAAAATAGAACCCCCTCCCCCACCTGGGTTGCTGTTGCTGCTGACCATTGTCTACCGTTCTGCCAGGAAGTCCAAGAACGGTTGCCACCGCCTGAAAAACCCTTGTACCGATCCCCTTAAGGCAAATTTCACCCTCTCCAATTTAATGAACCCTGCCATATCGTTGATCCAGGATTCCATGCTTGGGGGCCTCGCATCCTTCCACTGAAGGAGAATCCTTCGCCGGGCTACCAGGGACGCAAAGGGGCTGTTTAGCACAGGGCTAAATCGCTGGCTTTGAAAGCAGACCAAGGCAGGCCAGCAGCACGGTTCAATTCCCGTAACAGCCTCGCCGGAATGTGGCGACTAGGGGCTTTTCAGAGTAACTTCATTGAAGCCTACTTGTGACAATAAGTGATTTTCATTTAATTTAATTTAATTTCAAAGGCCAGAATTTCGGCCTCTTTCGCCTCCTGCACTCGCGGCTCCTCTGCCACCCCAAGTATTGTGAGCCCCCAGCCCGGTCTGACCCTGGATCCTACCACCCTCGACACCGTCATCGCTACGCCCTTCCAAAATTCCTCCAGCGCTGGGCATGCCCAGAACATATGGGTGTGGTTTGCTGGGCTCCCTGAGCACCTAACACAACTGTCCTCACCCCCAAAGAACCGGCTCATCCTTGTCACGGTCACGTGTGCCCTGTGCAGCACCTTAAACTGTATGAGGCTGAGCCTCACGTACGAAGAGGAAGAGTTCACCCCCCCAGGGCATCTGCCCACGTCCTCTCCTCGATCTCCTCCCCCAACTCCTCCTCCCACTTACCTTTCACCTCCACCACCAAGGCCTCCTCCTCCTCCTGCATCACCTGGTAAGTTGCCGAGATCTTCCCCACTCCCACCCACCCCCCCGAGAGCACCCTGTCCTGTACCGTGCGTGGCAGCAGCAGCGGGAATTCCACCACTTGCTGCCTGGCAAATGCCCTTACCTGTAAATACCTAAAGGTGTTCCCCGGGGGGGAGCCCATATTTCTCCTCCAGCTCACCCAGGCTCGCGAACTTCCCATCCACAAACAGGTGCCCCAACCTTCTTATCCCTGCCCTGTGCCACCCCGAAAACCCTCCATCTATTCTCCCTGGGACAAACCGGTGGTTCCCCCGTATTGGGGTCCACACCGAGGCCCCCACTTCCCCCCTGTGCCGCCTCCACTGCCCCCAGATTTTGAGGGTAGCCACCACCACCGGGTCATGGTATACCTCATTGGAGGGAGCGGCAGCGGCGCCGTTGCCAGCGCCTCCAGACTCGTATCCTCACAAGACGCTGTCTCCAGCCTCTTCCATGCAGCCCCCTCCCCCTCCATCACCCACTTGTGCACCATCGCCACATTGGCGGCCCAGTAGTACCCACAGAGGTTGGGCAGTGGCAGCCCCCCCCATCCTTACTCCGCTCCAGGAACACCCTTCTCACCCTCGGAGTCCCTCGCGCCCACACAAACCCAGTTATGCTCCTGTTTACCCGCCTAAAGAAGGCCTTCGGGATAAGAATGGGGAGGCACTGGAACAGGAACAAAAAGCTTGGGAGCACCGTCAACTTAACTGACTGCACCCTACCTGCCAGGGACAGCGGCAACGCGTCCCACCTCTTGAACTCCTCCTTCATTGGCTCCACTAGCCTCGTGAAATTAAGTCTCTGCAGGGCTCCCCAGCTCCTGGCCACCTGGACCCCCAGATACCTGAAGCTCCTCTCTGCCCTTTTTAGTGGGAGCTCGCCAATCCCCCTCTCTTGGTCCCCTGGGTGAATCACAAACAACTCGCTCTTCCCCATGTTGAGCTTGTACCCTGAGAAATCCCCGAACTCCCTGAGGATCCTCATTACCTCCGGCATTCCCCCCACCGGGTCCGCCACATATAGCAGCAAATTGGCCCCATAGAGCGACACCCTATGCTCCTCCCACGCCGCACCAACCCCCTCCAGTTCCTCGACTCCCTCAGTGCCATAGCCATGTGTTCAATCACCAGTGCGAAGAGCAGGGGGGACAGGGGGCACCCCTGCCTCGTCCCTCGATGCAACCGAAAGTACTCAGACCTCCTCTTGTTCGTGGCGACACTCGCCATCGGGACCTCGTACAGCAGCCTAACCCACCTGACAAACCCCTCCCCAAACCCGAATCTCTTCAGCACCTACCACAAGTACCCCCACTCTACCCTATCGAAGGCTTTCTCAGCATCCATCGCCACCACTATCTCTGCCTCGCCCTCCCTTGCCGGCATCATAATAACATTCAGGAGCCTCCGCACATTCGTGTTCAACTGCCTCCCCTTTACGAACCCCGTCTGGTCTTCGTGGATGATCTGCGGCACACAATCCTCAATCCTCGTGGCTAAGACCTTCGCCAGCACCTTGGCATCTACATTTCACAACAAAATCGGCCTGTAAGACCCACACTGCAGGGGATCCTTGTCCCGCTTCAGGATCAAGGAGATCAGTGCCCGGGACATCGTCAGGGGCAAAGCCCCCCCCCCCCCCCCCACCCCCCCTTTCCTCATTGACGGTCCTAACTAGCAACGGGCCCAACAGGTCCACATATTTTTTATAGAATTCGACCGGGAAACCATCCGGCCCCAGTGCCTTCCCCGCCTGCATGCTCCCTATCCCTTTGGCCAGCTCTTCCAGCCCAATCGGGGCTCCCAATCCCGCCACCAGTCCCTCCTCCACCTTCGGAAACCTCAATTGGTCCAGAAAACGGCCCATTACTCCCTCCTCCAGTGGGGGCTCGGACCGATATAGTTCCTCATAAAAGTCCCTGAAGACCCCATTGATGTTAACCCCACTCCACACCACACTCCCTCCCCTATCTTTAACTCCCCCGATCTCCCTAGCTGCGTCCCGCTTCCGAAGTTGATGTGGCAGCATCCGACTTGCCTTTTCCCCATACTCATAAATCGATTCCTGGGCCTTCCTCCACTGCGCCTCCGCCTTCCTGGGGGTCACCAGGTCGAATTCGGCCTGGAGGCTGCGCCTCACCCTCGACAGTCCCTCTTCAGGCACCTCTGCATACCTCCTGTCTACCCTCACCATCTCCCCATCATCCTCTCCCTCTGCTCTCTCCTCTCCTTGTGGGCCCTAATGGAGTCCTGCTCTCCCCTAACCACCTCCTTCAGCGCCTCCCAGACCATCCCCACTCGGACCTCCCCGTTATCGTTGGCCTCCAGGTATCTCTCTATGCTTCCTCGGACCCGCTCACTCACCTCCTCGTCCGTCAACAGCCCCACCTCCATGCGCCAGAACGGGCGCTGGTCCCTCTCCTCCCCCAGCTCTAAGTCCACTCAATGCGGGGCGTGATCCAAAATGGCTATCGCCGAGTACTCGGTATCCTCTACCCTCGCCATCAGTGCGCTACTCAAAATAAAAAAGTCGATCCGGGAATAGGCCTTATGAACGAGCGAGAAGAATGAAAATTCCCTGGCCTTGCAAATCTCCAAGGGTCCACCCCTCCCATCTGGTCCATAAACCCCCTCAACAGATTAGCCGCCGACAGCTTCCTACCCGTCCTAGGCCTGGAGCGTTCCAGTGCCGGATCCAACACCGTGTTAAAGTCCCCCCCATTATCAGGCGCCCCACTTCCAAGTCCGGGATCCGACCCAACATGCGCCGCATAAAACCCGCATCGTCCCAGTTCGGGGCGTACAAGTTGACCAGCACCACCCTCTCCCCTTGTCTGTCACAATGCTTGACGCCTCGAACGACACCCTCTTTCCCACCAAGATCGCCACCCCCCGATTTTTGGCATCCAGCCCCGAATGAAACACCTGACCTACCCACCCCTTCCTCAATCTTACCTGGTCTACCACCTTCAGGTGTGTCTCCTGGAGCATGACCACATCCGCCTTCAGCCCCTTCAGGTGCGCGAACACGCGGGCCCGCTTGCCCGGCCCGTTCAGTCCCCTTACGTTCCAGGTTATCAGGCGGATCGGGGGCTACCCGCCCCCCTCCCCCGCCGACTAGCCATAACCCCTCCTCGGCCAGCCACGCGCCCGCACCCCACACCCGGCCCGTTCCCCACGGCGGCAGACCCCCGTCCCAACCCCCTCTACTCGCTCCAGCTCCCCCTTGACCATACCAGCAGCAATCCGGTTCCCCCCCACCCCACCCCCCCATACCCCACATCTCCCCCCCTCCAGCTAGGACCCCTCCGACTGCTTTGCTCCCCCCATTGCACTTCCGCAAGTCAGCTGACTCCTGCTGACCCCGGCCACTCCCGCCTCTCCTTCGACTCCTCTCATTGTGGGACATACCCTCCTCCTCCATTACCCATCAGCAGGCTCTCCGCCTCCACCTTCCATCCTAAGCGCGGGAAACAATCCTTGCTGCCCCGCCCCGGCCTGCCCCCTCCAGCCTTCAGCGCAGGAAAAAGCCCGCGCTTTCCACCTGCCCGGCCCCGCCACCTCTGACGCAGCTCCTTTTACAGGCCCAGTCCCCTCACCACCGACTCGGGCCTCCCCCTCCCCCGTGGGGTCTCATCCCCCCTACCGGCCATCCACCCCTACTAACCCACTCCAAGAGCCCACCCGACAGACCCAACCAAAACAGTGCCCAACCCACCCTAACCACCCACACCGAACCAAAAAGAAACAAGAGCAAAGAACCCCCCCTCAAAATATAACACACCAACAGCACCCCCGACCACCCATCCCGACCCTCAGTTTGTGTCCAGCTTCCCGGCCTGAACAAAGGTCCACGCCTCCTCCGGGGACTCAAAATAATGGTGCCGGTCCTTGTAGGTGACCCACAGTCGCGCCGGCTGCAGCATGCCAAACTTCACCCCCTTCCTGTGCAACACCGCCTTCACCCGGTTGTACCCGGCCCTCTTCTTCGCCACCTCCGCACTCCAGTCCTGATATATTCGAACCTCCGCGTTCTCCCACCTGCTGCTCCTCTCTTTCTTGGCCCACCTGAGCACGCACTCCCGATCAGCGAACCGATGAAACCGCACCAGCACCGCCCGCGGCGGCTCGTTAGCCTTGGGCCTCCTCGCCAGCACTCTATAGGCCCCTTCCAACTCCAGGGGCCCCTGGAAGGACCCCTCTCCCACCAGCGAGTTTAGCATGGTGACCACATAGGCCCCCACGTCCGACCCCTCCAGCCCCTCCGGGACGCCCAGGATGCGCAAATTCTTCCGCTTCGACCGATTCCCCATCTCCTCGAATCGTTCCTGCCATTTCTTGTGGAGCGCCTCGTGCGCCTCCACCTTTACCACAAGGCCTAAGATCTCGCCCTCGTTGTCAGAGATCTTTTGTCGGACCTCGCGGATCGCCACCCCCTGGGCCGTCTGGGTCTCCAGCAGCTTGTCGATAGAAGCCTTCATCGGCTCCAGCAGGTCCGCTTTGAGCTCCCTGAAGCAGCGCTGGATAACCTCCTGCTGCTCCTGCGCCCACTGCATCCACACTGCCTGGTCTCCGCCCGCCGCCATCTTGCTCTTCTTCCCTCGCATTTCTTTGGGTTCACCACCACTTTTTTAGTCGCCCCACTCCTGGTCCAAGCCATACACTGTCGGGGGAATATTGCAATCTTCTTCCCACACCGGGAAATGTCGAAAAAATTCCGTTGGGGGCCCTGAAAAGAGCCCAAAAGTCTGTTCCAAGCGGGAGCTGCCGAACGTACGACTTACCTCTGCATAGCCGCGACCGGAAGCCAGTAAATACTGTAATAGCCCACACGGGACCTCCAGGAGAATGACTATCTTTCCCGTGGTCCTTGCGGAATACGAGCTGCCCTCCTCAGGGCCAGTAACTCTATTAATTTCAGTATAAAAGGTCATCCAAGAAGGCACCAACCAGCGAGGAACCCGGTAGGATTTACCAGGCGGTTTATATATTGTAAGTAAAACTTTGTTTCTTTATTTTCGGTGTGTCCTGATTAAAAATACTTTGGATTGTCTTAAGGTTATGAAAGGCTTAATATAAATCTTTCAGAGATAGTGAATCTATTTTCCTGTGATTCAGCCTATTCTTAGTGCTAATCAACTGTATATCTTAGATCAAGGAGGGGGGTTATTTGCTGCTAGCCCCTTTATGCTGATCACTTCTCTTTTACATTTCTATTTTTGTAACTTTTTCCAATTAAGGGGCACTTTAGTGTGGCCAATCCACCTAACCGGAACATCTTTTGGTTATGGGGGTGAGACCCACGCAGACAGGGGGAGAATGTGCAAACTCCACACGGACAGTGACCCGGGGGCCAGGATCGAAACCGGGACCTCGGCGCTGTGAGACAGCAGTGCTAACCACTGTGCCACCGTGCCGCCCCCAACCTTTACATTTCTTGCTTCAGCTGCTAGGATGACATTCTAATACTTTCTGGTTCTGTTTTGGAGATCTCATTTAGTCTGGGTGTCACTAACAACCCAGGAGATCATACCCCAGCAGTAAATCTGTCTCGCCTTCCGTGATGCAACAAGTCCATCCTTCTTTTCCCCTCACCCTTGCAGAGCCAGGAAACCAAAGAAAAAGGACCTAGAGAGTGGCTTCAACTGATGGGACAATCCGTAAATCCCACTCCTCCTCAGTGTATGTCACATATACTCTACTGATGCCATCTAATGGGGAGTAGGACTAAGGGATTAGTTTTGGATTGTGCCAACTAGCTGAGTCACATGGCTCTTTGTTTGACCAGTATACTTTTTGGGTGGGTCTCTAACTTTGGCCTTCAGTGCACACACGGACATGGAACGCCCTTTCTATACACAACTTCAAACCTCGCCCCCGTGAGGACCCTCTCAGAATTCAGCCACTTTACCCCCTCCTCCTACCCCCTCACAATGTTCTGTTCACTTTGAACTCAATGGACAGGCCCCGGCTGAATTCCCAATAAGCGCTCCTTTCGAAGGTAATGCTAGGCAACAAGGAGTGCCGTCTTGTAAAATGACCCCTTTATATCGTATCAAAGATATGTTCCAGGATTTCGAGGATGCAGTGGAGGCTGAAACATTCAGCATTACATTCAGGGACCATTATATTGTTTTCTAAACTTTAATTACACTTGTATTGAAAACAATTTTTGAAACATTCCTCTCTTGGTTTTTAAATTTTGAAAAATTATAAATGTGGTGCCAGTTTAAAAGCTTAAAAACACAATGTCGAACTTAACAACTGAAGCAATAAAACAAACAAACCACAATGCTGACAGATAAATGCTGAATGTCCGTTGCAGAACTAGCACGCACTCTTTGTTAAGCTCAACAAACACAATTAGTACCAGCCCAGTAAATAGAAGCTACTAATGACAGCAACACATGTGTGGTAGGAAGTGAGCTGGTTTAACGCAGATAAGGCAGTATTTGTATTTAGGGCAGAGTGTGGGGAGAAACTGGATGGATGCCTGGTTTAGGACCAGAGCACGAGCTGGATTTGGCTCAGAGAGCTCTTAACGCTAAAAACCGCAAGGCTTTATTGCAACTGTTCCCCCTTCAATGCTAGCCATTCACACACAGCTGTGGTGGACGAGTTTGTGACTTGTGGTCCACGCTGGATACAGAAGTATTGTTTGTATGTCGGGTTTTCAACATCACGAGATTAAAATTGTGCACAGGGTGTGTGTTACAGGTCGTCTCTGTTCTGGCAATGTTACCACGTTAGGGAATTCGGTGCAACAGCTATTTTGAGTTTCTCATCCCTGTCCAGATATTTAGATTTATAAATTTGCAAGGTCACACAAAACTAACACTTGTTTGAATCGGAAGGCTTGTTAAATAGCTGTTACACTATTAGCAAGTCCCTTGCTCCCTCTTTAGGCTTCTCTTCCCGGTTGTGGAGTTTGTTATTAAGTTCTGTCAGTTAAAAAACAGGAAATTTGGAGTGCAGTCCCCCCCGCCCCCACCACTCCTCAGCGTAAAAATAGTTTGAAATTTCCCTCTCACGACTTTCATGGTGGGTCGGGTAGCCCAGCTATTGTGTATTTGTGTAAATACACAAATGTGTATTTACAGTCATTTGAATCTCATGAATATTCATTAAATCCAGCTCACTGGAATCATGTCCCCACTTCCAGGACAACAAGGGAGCCTGCTTCTTCAGCTGGTGCGTCAGTAGCCGGCTGGCTTAGTCGCCGTGCTCATAAAAGGCGGAGCTGGTTCACTGCTTTCCCAGGGGAAAGCAGGTCAAATTCTTTTTTTTAAATAAATTCCTTTTTTTCCCAATTAAGGGGTAATTTAGCATGGCCAATCCACCTGCCTCACACATCTTTGGGTTGTGGGGGTGAGACCGATCAATGGAGCCTTCGCTAACTTTTACTGTACACGTCTGAGCCCCCGGAGGGGGCCTCGAAAATAAAACAGTCCCTCGATGGGTTGGACATATCAGTCATAGGGGAGGAAAGGAGACAGGTACTGGAAGCACCGCGAGGCCTGGAAGAGATCATGGAATGCCTTAATTCCTTGCAGTCAGGGAAGGCACTGGAACCGTACGGGTTCCCGGTGGACTTCTATAAAAGGTTCGCAGCAGCACTGGCCCCACACCTGTAGGAGATGTTCAATGACTGGCTGTCGAGGGGGGACCTGCCTCCCATGCTAGCATCGATTTCATTGATCCCCAAGAAAACAAAGGCCTGACGGAATGCAGGTCATATAGACCCATCTCACTCCTGAACATGGACAGCAAAGACCTGCCGGATGGTCTGGCGAGGCAACTGGAGAGTTGCTTGCCAGGAGTGTTCGTGGAAGATGAGATCTGGTTTGTCAAGGGCAGATAGCCAATGACGGACATCAGACGCCTGCTGGAAGTAATTATGACCCCACCCAGGGAGGGGCACCAGAAGTGATTGTTTCCCTTGACGCTGAGAAGCCATCAATTGAGCAGAATGGAGGTACCTCATGGAGGTGCTTGAACGATTTGGGCCAGTGTTCACCTCATGACTGGGGACTTCAGGTTGCGGCGATGCGGAGCTAAGCCGCACATTTCAGCAGCTACCGCAATAACGGACTTTTGGGCTCTACAGATGAGCCCCAACGGAAATCTTTTGATTTAATCCCGTGTGGGGAGGTGAAGTAAGGTCCCCCCTTATGTTGTATGGCGGAAATTAGCAGTGGAGCATCGGAGAAAGAGGCTCTGGAGCAGCGGCAGAAATGAGGGGGAAAAAACAAGATGGCGGAGGGCGGAGATCGAGCAGCATGGGGGCCGGACCAGCAGGAGTTCATTAAGCGCTGTGTGGAGGAGCTTAAAAAGGAGGTGCTGGCACCAATGCTGTTGGCGATCGAGGGGCTGAAGGAGACCCAGAAGGCCCAGGCGGTGGAGCTTCGTAAGGTGAGGGATAAAACGAATGAGAACGAGGACGAGATCCTGGGCCTGGCGGTAAAAATGGAGGCGCACGAGGCGGTGCACAGGAGGTGGGCCGAGAGACTCGAGGTCATGGAGAACAGGTCGAGGAGGAAGAATCTCCGGATTCTGGGTCTCCCCGAAGGAGTGGAGGGAGCTGATGCTGGGGCATATGTGAGTACGATGCTCCAGTCACTGATGGGTGCGGAGGACTCTCCGAGCCCCCTGGAGCTGGAAGGGGCTCACCGGGTCCTGGCGAGGAGACCCAAGGCTGATGAGCCGCCAAGGGCGATAGTGGCAAGGTTCCATCGCTTCGCGGACAAAGAAAGTGTTCTGAGGTGGGCCAAGAAGGTGTGGAGCAGTCGATGGGAGAATGCGGTGAACCGAGTCTACCAGGATTGGAGCGCGGAGGTGGCAAGGAGGAGAGCTGGCTTCAACCGGGCCAAGGCGGTGCTGCACAAGAAAAGAGTCAGGTTTGGCATGCTGCAGCCTGCGCGACTGTGGGTCACTTATCAGGACCGACACCATTATTTTGAAATGCCGGAAGAGGCTTGGACCTTTATCCAAACGGAAAAATTGAACTCGAACTGGGGGGCTGTGGTTGTGGGGGGGGGGGGGGGGGATGTTGGTTGTATACGGGGTTGTAAATATTGGCAAATAATATTTCATGGGTGGGATGATGGATGGGGATGTGGGTAGAGTTCTGGTTAAAATTCTTTCTTTTTTTCTGTAGACGAGATGGTGGGGAATGTGGGCGTCGGTGCTGGAGGGAGGTGAGACTCGGGGATGGGGGAACTGGGACAATGGCCGCAACAGGAGCTGCGCCACAGGGGGGGGGGGCTGGCTCAGGAAAGCGCGGGCTTTTTCCCGCGCTAGGGGGTGTGGGGTGGGGGTGTGGGGGGGAATGGTGGAAGGTAAGGAGGAAGAGAGACTCCCACACGGGGGAGATCAACGGGAAGGCGGGGGAAGCCGGGGTCAGCAGAAGTCAGCCGACTCACGGAAGTAATAGCCCCCCAATCCGGCTGATCACGTGGAACGTGAGAGGCCTAAATGGGCCGGTTAAGAGGGCCCGAGTGTTCGCGCACCTAAAGGGACTGAAGGCAGACGTGGCCATGCTTCAGGAGACACATCTGAAGGTGGCAGATCAGGTCAGGTTAAGGAAGGGATGGGTAGGACAGGTATTCCATTCGGGGCTGGATGCGAAGAATAGAGGGGTGGCAACATTGGTGGGGAAGCGGGTGTCGTTTGAGGCCAAGAACATAGTAGCGGACAGTGGAGGCCGATACATGATGGTGAGCGGTAGGTTGCAGGGGACGGAGGTGGTACTGGTGAATGTATACGCCCCGAACTGGGACGATGCTGGATTCATGAAACGGATGTTGGGGCGTATTCCAGACCTGGAGGTAGGGAGCTTGATAATGGGTGGGGATTTTAACACGGTGCTGGACCCAGCATTAGATCGTTCCAGATCTATGATGGGGAAGAGGCCGGCTGCGGCCAAGGTGCTTAGGGATCAGATGGGGGGAGTAGATCCTTGGAGATTTGCCAGGCGTTTGGCCAGAGAATTTTCTTTTTTCTCCCTCGTACATAAGGCCTACTCCCGGATAGATTTTTTTGTTCTGGGCAGGGCATTGATCCCGAAAGTGGAGGGAACGGAGTATTCAGCCACAGCCATTTCGGACCATGCCCCGCATTGGGTGGAGCTAGAGCTGGGGGAGGAGAGGGACCAACGCCCGTCGTGGCAGTTGGATGTGGGACTGCTGGCAGACGAGGAAGCGTGTGGGAGGGTGCGGGGGTGCATCGAAAGGTATCTGGAGACCAACGACAACGGGGAGGTGCAGGTGGGAGTAGTATGGGAGGCGCTGAAGGCGGTGGTCAGGGGAGAGTTAATCTCCATCAGGGCTCATAGGGTGAAGAGAGAGGGCAGGGAAAGGGAGAGGTTAGTGGGGGAGATTTTAAGGGTGGACAGGAGATATGCAGAGGCTCCTGATGGGGGACTACTCAGGGAGAGACGAAGTCTCCAGATGGAGTTTGACCTGTTGACCACAGGGAAGGCAGAGGCACAGTGGAGGAAGGCACAGGGGGCGATATATGAATATGGGGAGAAGGCGAGTCGGATGCTGGCACATCAGCTCCGTAAGAGGATGGCAGCGAGGGAAATAGGTGGAATCAAGGATGGCAGGGGAACTACGGTGCGGAGTGCAGTGAAAGTGAATGAGGCATTCAAGGCCTTTTACGAGGAGCTGTATAGGTCCCAGCCCCCAGGGGGAAAAGAGGGGATGCGATGATTCTTGGACCAACTGAGGTTCCCGAGGGTGGAGGAGCAGGATGTGGCGTGTTTGGGGGCACCAATTGGGGTGGAGGAGCTGGTTAAAGGACTGGGGAGCATGCAGGCAGGGAAGGCCCCGGGGCCGGATGGGTTCCCGGTGGAGTTTTATAGGAAGTTTGTAGACCTGCTAGCCCCGTTGCTGGTGAGGACCTTCAATGAAGCAAGGGAGGGGAACCCTGCCCCCGACAATGTCGGAGGCAACGATCTCTTTGATCTTGAAGTGGGATAAGGGCCCACTGCAATGTGGGTCATATAGACCCATCTCGCTCCTCAACGTAGATGCTAAGTTGCTGGCAAAAACGTTGGCTACAAGGATTGAGGACTGTGTCCCGTGGGTGATTCACGAGGACCAGACAGGATTCGTAAAGGGTAGGCAGCTAAATACCAATGTGCGAAGGCTCCTAAATGTGATAATGATACCATCGGTGGAGGGAGAGGCGGAGATAGTGGCAGCCATGGACGCGGAGAAGGCCTTTGACCGAGTAGAGTGGGAGTATCTCTGGGAAGTGTTGAGGAGGTTTGGGTTCGGGGGAGGGTTTATTAGTTGGGTCAAGCTCCTGTATAGAGCCCCGGTGGCGAGTGTGATCATGAACCGGCGGAGGTCGGAGTATTTCCGGCTGTATCGAGGGAAGAGACAGGGGTGCCCCCTGTCCCTTCTGCTGTTTGCATTGGCAATTGAACCTTTTGCCATGGCGTTAAGGGAGTCGGGGAAATGGAAGGGGGTGGTCCGAGGGGGAGAGGAACATCGAGTGTCGCTGTACGCAGACGACCTGTTGCTGTATGTGGCGGATCCAGTGGAGGGGATGGTTGAGGTCATGCAGATCCTAAGGGAGTTTGGAGACTTTTTGGGCTATAAGCTCAACGTGGGAAAGAGTGAGCTCTTTGTGGTGCATCCGGGGGATCAGGGAAGAGGGATAGATGACCTACCGTTGAGGAGGGCGGAAAGGAGCTTTCGATACTTGGGGGTTCAGGTAGCTAGGAGCTGGGGGGCACTGCACAAACTTAATTTGACGCGGCTGGTGGAACAGATGGAGGAGGACTTTAAAAGGTGGGACATGTTGCCACTCTCGCTGGCGGGCAGGGTACAGTCGATTAAAATGGTGGTCCTCCCACGGTTTCTTTCTGTGTTCCAGTGCCTTCCAATCATGATCACCAAGGCCTTTTTTAAGAGGGTAGGCAGGAGCATTATGAGTTTTGTGTGGGCGAGCAAGACCCCGAGGGTAAGGAGGGGGTTCCTGGAGCGTAGCAGGGATAGAGGAGGGTTGGCGTTGCCGAATTTGGGTGGCTACTACTGGGCAGCCAACGTGGCGATGATCCGTAAGTGGGTGATGGAGGGAGAGGGGGCGGCGTGGAAGAGGTTGGAGATGGCGTCCTGCAAAGGAACGAGCCTGGGGGCGCTGGTGACGGCACCGCTGCCGCTCTCGCCGACAAGGTACACCACGAGCCCGGTGGTGGCGGCAACGCTAAAGATCTGGGGGCAGTGGAGGTGACACAGGAGCGAGGTGGGAGCCTCGGTTTGGTCCCCGATTCGGGAGAACCATCGGTTCGTCCCGGGAAGGATGGATGGTTTCGGAGCTGGCATCGGGCAGGGATTAGAAGAATGGGGGACCGGTTCATCGATGGGACGTTTGCGAGCTTAGGGGCGCTGGAGGAGAAGTTTGGGCTACCCCCGGGAAATGCCTTCAGGTACATGCAAGTGAGGCCGTTTGTGAGGCGGCAGGTGAGGGAATTCCCGCTGCTCCCGGCACAGGGGATTCAAGACAGGGTGATTTCGGGCATATGGGTCGGGGAGGGCAAGGTGTCAGCGATATACCAGGAGATGAAAGAAGAGGGGGAGGCTTTGGTAGAGGAGCTGAAAGGTAAATGGGAAGAGGAGCTGGGGGAGGAGATTGAGGAGGGGCTGTGGGCTGATGCCCTAAGTTAATTCCTCTTTCTCGTGTGCCAGGCTTAGCCTGATACAGTTTAAGGTAGTGCACAGAGCGCATATGACAGGGGCGAGGCTGAGTAGGTTCTTTGGGGTGGAGGACAGATGTGGGAGGTGCTCAGGAAGTCCGGCGAACCATGTCCATATGTTTTGGTCATGCCCGGCACTGGAGGGGTTCTGGAGGGGAGTTGCGGGAATAGTATCTAAGGTGGTGAAAGTCCGGGTCAAGCCAAGCTGGGGGCTAGCACTATTTGGAGTAGTGGACGAGCCGGGAGTGCAGGAGGCGAAAGAGGCCGGCATTCTGGCCTTTGCGTCCCTAGTAGCCCGGCGAAGGATCTTTTTAATGTTGAAAGAGGCGAAGCCCCCCCAGCGTGGCGGCCTGGATAAATGATATGGCAGGGTTTATCAAGTTGGAGAGGATTAAGTTTGCCTTGAGAGGGTCTGCGCAGGGGTCCTACAGGCGGTGGCAACCGTTCCTAGACTATCTCGCGGAGCGTTAGATGAAGGTCGGACAGCAGCAACAGCAACGCAGGGGGGAGGGGGAGGGGAGGGGGGGATATCCTTCGGGGGGGGGGGGGGGAGGAGGAGGGAGGGAGGGGGAAGGGGGTTTTCTGGGGGGCATTTGAGCAAGAAAATGCATGAATGATCCTGAAAACTGACATGTACGGGAGGAATGGGCAGCACGGTAGCATTGTGGATAGCACAAATGGTTCACAGCTCCAGGGTCCCAGGTTCGATTCCGGCTTGGGTCACTGTCTGTGCGGAGTCTGCACATCCTCCTCGTGTGTGCGTGGGTTTCCTCCGGATGCTCCGGTTTCCTCCCACAGTCCAAAGGTGTGCGGGTTAGGTGGACTGGCAATGCTAAATTGCCCATAGTGTCCAAAATTGCCGTTAGTGTTGGGTGGGGTTACTGGGTTATGGGGATAGGGTGGAGGTGTGGACCTTGGGTAGGGTACTCTTTCCAAGAGCCGGTGCAGACTTGATGGGCCGAATGGCCTCATTCTGCACTGTAAATTCTATGATTCTATGATTCTATGAATCCAATGTACAAAGTTCTGTATCATATTGACTTGCCATGTTCATGTCTTGCTATGTGAACTTTCTTTTTTTTTGTTACGGCGGGGGGGTTTGTTTGTATAGTTGAAAATGTTGTTATAAAACTCTTAATAAACATATTTAATTTTTTTAAATGCGTGAAACGACTGGGTCAGCGCTCCCATGGTGGGCGTGCGGACGAATACCAGCAGCTCTGAATATTTCTGGCTGCACAGAGGCATGAGGCAGGGGCACCTGTTTTCCCCCTGCTGTTGGCACTGGTAATTGAACCACTGGCCATCGTTCTCAGAGTGGCAAAGGGGTGGATGGGCAGTCAGAGAGGAGGCAGGGAGCATAGTGTTTCACTCCATGTGGATGACCTACTGCTCCACATTCCGGACCCCCCAGCCAGCATGGGCAAGATAACGGGACCCCTGAGGGAATTTGGAACCTTCTTGGGCTACAAACTAAACCTGAGCAAGAGCAAAATCTTCCTGGTGACCCCTCGGGAGTGAGGAGCAGACCTGGAGACGCAGCCGTTCAAACTGACCTGGGATAGAGATAGCTCACGACCAGACACGGCTCCATAAGTGGAACCTGTCCAGCCTGGTGGAGGAGGTGAAGAGGGATCTATGGAGATGGGACTCGCTCCCGCTGTTCCTGGCGGATAGAGTGCCGGCTGTAAAAATGAACGTGCTGCCAAGATTCCTCTTCCTATTCAGATCACTCCCAAACTTCATCCTCAAATCCTTCTTCACTAGGGTGGATAAACTGATCATGGCCTTCATCTGGCCAGGAAAGAACCCTAGGATATGGTTCAACATAGAGGGCGACATGTGGGGAGCTTGGCTCTGCCAAACCTCCTATTCTATCACTGGGCAACAAACACAGAGAGGGTGCAGGGTGGTTGAGAGAGCCAGAGGTGGAATGGGTTCAGATGGAGGAGGCCTCCTGTACAGGATCGATCTTCTGGGTGCTGGCCACCGCCTCACTCCCATTGTCCCCATCCAAGCACTCAAGGAGCCCAGTGGTAATAGCCACATTACAGACATGGAACCAACTCAGACACCATTTTTAACTGGGTGACATGTCTGTTGCGGCCTCCATCTGCAAGAACCACAAATTTCCCCCGGCCAAAATTGACGTCCCCTTCAAAATGCGGGGAGAGGGCGGAGGGGTACTAACAGTAAGAGACATGTACGAGGATGGCAGAGTAGCGACCCTGGGGGAGCTAATGGAGAAGTCCCAGCTCCTGCAAGGGAACGAGCTCTGGTACCTGCAGGTGCGGGACCTCCTCCACAAGGAGACCATGATGTTCCCCAAAAAACCCTGACACACTACTGGATAGACTGCTCGGGCCGCCACTTGCTAGGGGATGGTAAATGTGGCGACATTTGTGGACAATTGGTAGAAGAGGTTAGGGCCCCACTGGATGAGACATGAGAGAGGAACTGGGCAAGGAGATAGGGGGAGGACTCTGGATCGAAGCTCTGCACAGGGTATACTCTACTCCTCATGTGCAGGGCTGAGTCTAATGAAGCTAAAGGGGATGCACAGGGCACACCTATGTGGTATTGCCATAACTATCAGCATTGCAAGGGTTAATGTAGTGTCAAGAGTAGCCACTAGAGGGAGCTGTAGATACAACAATATAAGGCAGTGATGTTAGACCTTAGGGTAGGAGTGAATGCAGGAGATAGCTGGTTAAGGTCATAAGAGCACATAGTGCGAGTAAGGTTAGATTATAGTTTATACCAATAGTGAGATAAGCAGATGAGTGTAGTTAGATGTTATTGATCAATTGTATATTCTTAAGGTCTAAGTGCCGTATCCCTGTTGAGTAGTGCAAATAAAATCATAGCACTGATTACGTAAAAGTTATTTTGTGGTCTTTCTGAACACTATACCAACCATCCTGAAATACACAACACAAAGAACACCACAACCTAATCAGGGGACGGAAGAACAGGTTCTTCCTGGAGGTGAAGGATAAAAACTGCATTGTGAGGCAGCAGTGCGAACCACTGTACCACCGTGCCGCCCCTATAATTGGGGTGCAGCAGGAGGATGGTTAAGTCTGTAATTGGGGTGCAGCAGGAGGGTGGTTAAGTCTGTAATCGGTGTGCAGCTGGAGAATGGTTAAATCTGTAATCGGGGTGCAGCAGGAGGATGGTTAAGTCTGTAATCGGGGTGCAGCTAGACGATGTTTAAGGCTGTAATCAGGGTGCAGCAGGAGGATGGTTAAGGCTGTAATCGGGCTCCAGCAGGAGGATGGTTAAGTCTGTAATCGGGGTGGAGCAGGAGGATGGTTAAGGCTGTAATTGGGTTGCAGCAGGAGGATGGTTATGTCTGTAATTGGGGTGCAGCAGGATGATGGTGAAGTCTGCAATCAGGGTGCAGCAGGAGGATGGTTAAGTCTGTAATTGGGGTGCAGCAGGAGGATGGTTAAGGCTGTAATTGGGGTGCGGCAGGAGGATGGTTAAGGCAATAATCACGGTGCTGCAGGAGGATGGTGAAGTCTGTAATCAGGGTGCAGCAGGAGGATGGTGAAGTCTGTAATCAGGGTGCATCAGGAGGATGGTTAAGGCTATAATCTGGGTGCAGCAGGAGGACGGTAAAGTCTGTAATCAGGATGCGGCAGGAGGATGGTTAAAGGTGTAATCAGGGTGCAGCAGTGTGGTGAACGTATTATGAGAACCATTCACCACTGTATTACATTGTACTATGCTGTTGCCCATGTGGGCTCCACCTATGGACCACTGTATTACACCGCTTGCATCATGTTGCATCTTGTGGGCTCCGCCCCTGGCTCCGCACCCTGGCTCCGCCCCCTTAAGGGGAGGTACAAGAGCAGCCACCCTGTAGGCGGCTCTCAGTGCAGAGCAGTCGCGGGCAGGCACTGTTCTATTTGATTAAAGCCGCTGTTCACTTCAACTCTCTGTCTAGTGTGAATTGATGGTCGCATCAAGCAGGAGGATGGTTAAGGATGTGATCGGGGTGGCCACTTTCTTCAACAATGGGCAATACAGTTTGTGTGGCTGCGAGGAACAATATTTTCATCCAGTGGGCGGTTAGAGTCTGGAATAAACTGGTGGAGGTAGGTTTGACCGCGATACTCAAAACAGAATTGGATTGCTATCTGAAAAGAAATAATGTACAAGTTTACAGGGATAAGGCAGAGGAGTGGTACGAGGTAGGATGCTCCTTCAGTGAGCCAGTGCAGAGTCGATGGGCCAAATAGCCTCATTCTGCACCTCAAAGATTCTGTGATTCTGAGTCACTTGTTTAAAATGAAACAAGACGGCAATGAAGACGGCATGGTAGCCCTGTTGTTTCACAGCGCCAGGGTCCCGGGTTCGATTCCCATTTGGGTCACTGTGTGTGGAGTCTGCACGTCCTTCCCGTGTCTGCATGGGTTTCCTCCGGGAGTTCCGGTTCCCTCCCACAAATCCCGAAAGATGATCATCATGTTAGATGATTTGGACATTCTGAATTCTCCCTCAAGTGTAGCCGAACAGGTGCCGGGATGTGGCAACTGGGGGCTTTTCACAGTAACTTCATTGCAGTGTTAATGTAAGCCTACTTGTGACAATAATAAAGATTATAAAAAAGGCTGGAGTAGTTCTTACCAGGCTGCTCCACAGTCTTGCACACTTGCATCTCAGTTTGTCCCATTGTGATCCAGGAGGGATCCATGGGTGGCACTGCGTTTCTTCCGGGTGCTCCAGTTTCCTCCCACAGTCCAACAATGTGCAGGTTAGGTGGATTGGCCATGTTAAATTGCCCCTTAGTTAGATGGGGTTAAGGGGATAGCGAGTAAACCGAGGTAGGGTGCTCTTTCAGAGGGTCGGTGCGGACTCGATGGGCTGAATGGCCTCCTTCTGCACTGTAGGGATTCCATGATTCTATGGTTGACAATATTACTATCTTAATCAGTGAATTTTCACACTGAGCAGGGTCCCACGCGCAATGGTGGGTGTACATTAGATAATCAGCAATACAGTGTTGCAGCCTTGTCATAGGCTCATGTTTCACATGTGGAATTTTGGAATGCAGGATTACTGAAGTCACCACATCATCAGAAGGGCTGGTTGGGAAATCAACACCTTAAAGATCCAGCAGTGATGTAATGGCAATTGCTAAGGACGAAGATTGATTATTCCTAATTCCTGAGAGGGGTTACCTTGAATAAATTGCCTTACAACACCAGGTTAAAGTCCATCAGGTTTGTTTCGATGTCACTAACTTTCGGAGCACTGCTCCTTCCTCAGGTGAATGAAGAGGTATGTTCCAGAAACATATATATAGACAAATTCAAAGATGCAAGACAATGCTTAGAATGTGAGCATTTGCAGTTAATTAAGTGTTTACAGATCCAGAGATAGGGGTAACCCCAGGTTAAAGAGGTGTGAATTGTCTCAAGCCAGGACAGTTGGTAGGATTTTGCAAGCCCAGGCCGGATGGTGGGGGATGAATGTAATGCGACATGAATCCCAGGTCCCGGTTGAGGCCGCACTCATGTGTGCGGAACTTGGCTATAAGTTTCTGCTCAGTGATTCTGCGTTGTCGCGCGTTATCCCTATCTCTGGATCTGTATCATAGAATTTACAGTGCAGAAGGAGGCCATTTGGCCCATCGAGTCTGCACCGGCTCTTGGAAAGAGCACCCTACCCAAGGTCAACACCTCCGCCCTATCCCCATAACCCAGCAACTCCACCCAACACGAAGGGCAATTTTGGACACTAAGGGCAATTTATCATGGCCAATCCACCTAACCTGCACATCTTTGGACTGTGGGTGGAAACCGGAGCACCCGGAGGAAACCCACGCACACACGGGGAGGATGTGCAGACTCCGCAAAGACAGTGACCCAAGCCAGAATCGAACCTGGGACCCTGGAGCTGTGAAACAATTGTGCTATCCACAATGCTACCGTGCTGCCCCCTCAACCCCACAACTCTCACCCCCACAACCTAAGGATGTGCAGGGTAGGTGGATTGGCCACGCTGAATTGTCTCTTAATTGGAAAGAATTGAGAAAAACATAACGTTGGTTGCCCCCTTAACTCCCCCTCATCCCTCTCAACTCTGCTCCCCTGCCCCACCCCCTTTAATGGAGGCTGGGTGGGCAGTTAAAATGATGATGATAACTCATTCTTTACTTTCCATGGGTTGTCATTTAAAAATTTTTTTTTTTAGAGTATCCAATTTATTTTTTCCAATTAAGTGGTAATTTATCTTGGCCAATCCACCTATCCTGCACATCTTTGGATTGTTGGGGTGAAACCCACGCAAACACGGGGAGAATGTGCACTCCACACGGACAGTGACCCAGAGCCGGGATTAAACCTGGGACATAGGCGCCGTGAGACAACCGTGCTAACCACTTGCGCCACCATGCTGCCCGATGGGTTTTCATTTTAATCTGCTCTTTTAGAAAGGAGAGGGTCACCTGACAAAATATAGCAGGGTCCTTCTTTAAATGTTACTTCGAATGTTTCACTGGGCCCGACTACGATTTTAACCCGAGGCCTAAGTGTGGAAGGCAAAGATATAGGTAATTTTATTTTAGTTTTGTTTCCTTGTGGGCCAGCAATAGCCGAATCGATTATTTTTACAGTGTTGAGATAGTCATCTCGAATAGAGCAGGCGAGACTTTGTGCATGTCAGTGGCAACCAGTTGGGAGGTGAGAAATGCTGCAGTTATATTGTGTGCTGCACACGGGCCCACAATCAAGCTTTCAAATAGACAGCTTTTAACACTTACACGCTGTTTCTTCATGAGATCTTGGCAGGTGATATATTGGCATTATTGCAACTGCTGGAACTGATTTCTGAAGTTGGCCTTCAATGACTTTGAGCCACTGAGCCATGGGACACTTAGAAATAAATAAATAAAAACTCATATATTGCAGCTTTCGAGACTTCTGGATTTTTCAAGTTGCTTTACAGCCAATGGAGGTAATGTTTTGACGTGTACTCACAGGTGTAAAGTAGGAAAAAACAGCCAATTTGTGCACAGCAAACAGCAATATGATAATGACCAGGTATTTCAGTGATGTTATCTGAGGGACTATTGACCAGGATACTGGCTTCATTGCTCTTATCGTTTTTTAAAATTCATTTACGGGATGTGGGCGTCACTGGTTAGGCCAACATTTATTGCCCATCCCTAGCTGCCCTTCAGAACGTGGTGGTGAGCTGTCTTCTTGAATTGCTGCAGCCCTTGAGGTGCAGGTACACCCACTGTGCTGTTGGGGAGGGAGTTCCCTAACTGCAATGGAATCTTTCACATTTACTTGACAGTGTCATGTGAGGGTACCTTTAAGAAATGGATGTTTAAGCAATGTACTTTTAAGAAATGCAGTGATGTCAGAGCTTGGTTTTAGTTCAGCCATTTTGCAGTTTAGTTTTGAGAAAAATAGCTTGGGGTGTGTCTGTGTTTGCAGTGAGCTGGATCTGCGGTGATCTCTGCCATGAAAGACTATCTCTGGATCATTTGGGTGATTTAAACTCATAATAGTAAAGCCTTTAACCTGATGTGTTTCTGTTTAAAGGTGTTAAGTCTCTGGGATGTTGAAAGGAATAACTGAAGGATTATTTAGTGTTGTATTATTTTCGGGGTTATCTTTGAAGAAAGGGGGTGTTAAGAGATCCAATGTTTATTTAAGAGATTAAGTTGAGTTCATGGAATAAACATTGTTTTGTGTTTAAAAACCCACGTGTCCATAATTGTAATATCATACCTGGAGAACAAGCCGTGTGCTCAGAAAAGCAACAAATACATTAAAGGTTGAACTCCATGATACATTTTGGGGTTCTGAAAACACCTCGTCCATAACAATTGGGGCTCGAGCGGGATAAAAGTCTATCTATTGGATTGGCTTTTGTGAACTAAAAGACAGTGAAGGTTTGTTGCTTTTCCGGTGTGGTAATTTCGTTTAAGTGGGGAGAGTGTTGTTAACAATGGCCTTTTCAGAGGCTCAGATGTTTTTGGGGGTGGAGAATGTCACACGCAGTACCTTATGGACAGAGACTAAATGCAAACTGTTGGGTCTGGCAAAAACATTGCAGTTAACATTACCTGACAAAATGCGAAAAAATGAGGTAATTATGGCAGTGGTTAAGCATTTAAAGTTGCCTGAGATAGAGTTTGACTCATTGGAAATGGCAAATCTTCAGTTGCAAATTAAACAAATGGAACATGAGAAAGAATTAAAGTGGCTTGAATACGAGAGTGAGAGAGAGGAAAAAGAGAGAGAGAGGAAAAAGAAAAGGAGAGAGAAGAAAGGAGAAAAGAAAGAATAGCTCTACAGCAGAACAAAAAGAAAAAGAAAGCGAGATACAGATCAGGGAAAAAGATAAAGAGAGGGAGTTTGAACTTCAGAAAATGGCCATGAAACATGAAAGTCAGTTAAAATTAGCAGACGTAAAGGGAAAGGTTGGAGGATAGTGATGAAGATAATGAGAAAGAGCGTCATACTCGAAGGCTTGGTGGGAATCTATTTAAATATGTCCAAGCAGTGCTAAGGTTTGACGAGAAGGAAGTGGAAGCCTTTTTCATTTCATTTGCGAAGGCAGCTAAACAAATGAAATGGCCACAGGACATGTGGGTATTACTGATTCAAACAAAACAGGGAGGTAGAGCTAGTGAAATGTTTGCATCACTAATGGAGGAGGTGTCTGGAACGTATGAGGAGGTGAAGAAATCCATCTTCAGTGCATATGAGCTAGTGCCTGAGGCTTACAGACAAAAGTTTAGAAATTTAAGGAAAGAATTTGGTCAAACATACATGGAATTTGAAAGGCACAGACAGAGTAATTTGGATAGGTGGGTAAGGGCTTTGGAAATTGACCAAACGTATGAAGCTCTCAGAGAAATTATACTTTTGGAGGAGTTTAAAAATTCAATACCTGATGCAGTGAGAACTCATGTGGAAGAACAGAGGGTTAAAACTGTGAGATTAGCAGCAGAAATGGCAGATGATTATGAATAAGTTCATAAATCAAAGATTGGTTTCCGACATCAGTTTCAGCCGGTGAGGGATAGAAACTGGGGACATGAGAAATACTCAAGTGGTAAAGGTAAAGGTGATCTGATGGGAGACAATAAAGAGAGTGTACCTCAGATTAAAAAAGAAATCCAGGAGGGTGGAAAATAGATGAAAAGTTTCAAATGTTTTCACTGTAATAAATTAGGCCATGTAAAGTCACAGTGTTGGTGGTTGAAGAAAAGCACTGGAAAGGCTGATGTGGTAAAACAGGATTAGACAGTGGGATTTGTTAGAGTGGTGAAGGAAAGCCCAAGGGAAGCAAAGGAGGTGCAAATGATTGTACAGCCTGTTCAAGAAGTAATTGTTAGGAAGGTGCCAGATGTCGTTAAAGAATTTACTTGTGTGGATAAAGTTTACTCATGTAAGCAGGTAGGAGGAGCAGGTAAAGAAGTCACAATTTTAAGAGAAACAGGGGCTAGTCAATCTTTAATGGTAAGAGATGAGTAATTATGTAGTTTGGGAAGAATGTTGCCAGAAAAGGTGGTGATATGTGGAATTCAGGGTGAGAGGAGTAGCGTTCCATTATATAAGGTACGGTTGGAAAGTCCAGTGAAGAGTGGTGAAGTGGTAGTAGGAGTAATAGATAAACTATCTTGTCCAGGAATACAGTTTATCTTGGGTAATGATGTAGCTGGATCGCAGGTGGGAGTAATGCCTACTGTGGTTGATAAGCCAGTAGAAAATCAAACAACTGAAGTGTTGAAGGATGAATATCCTGGGATTTTTCCGGATTGTGTAGTAACAAGGTCGCAAAGTCACAGGTTAAGACAAGAGGAGAAATCAAAGAGTGAAGATGAAGTTGAAGTGCAATTATCAGAAACGTTTTTTGATCAGATGGTTGAAAAACAACAAGAACAGGTGGAGGATGAGGCGGATATTTTTAGATCAGGAAAATTGGCGGAGTTACAACAGAAAGATGTAGAAATAAAACGGATATATCAGAAAGCATATATGGAAGAGGAATCTGAGAGTATACCAGAGTGTTATTATTGTAAAAGTAACGTCTTGATGAGAAAATGGAGACCTGTACATATGCAGGCAGATGAAAAGTGGGCAGAAGTTCATCATGTAGTATTGCCGGTAGGGTATAGAAAGGAGGTGTTGCGAGTTGCACATGAGGTACCAATGGGAGGTCATTTGGGAATAAGGAAAACGCAAGCTAAAATCCAGAAACATTTTTATTGGCCTGGACTACATAAAAATGTAGTTAAATTTTGTCAATCATGTCACACATGTCAAGTGATAGAGAAATCTCAAGCAGTGATAAAACCAGTGCCCTTAATACCCATTCCAGCATTTGAGGAACCTTTTACGAGGGTCCTAATTGATTGTGTAGGACCGCTTCCTAAAACAAAAAGTGGGAATCAATATCTTTTGACTATAATGGATGTGTCTACTGGGTTTCCAGAGGCCATTCCAGTACGTAATATTACAGCTAAAAGGATTGTGGAGAAGTTACTTAAATTCTTTACTAGATATGGACTACCCACAGAAATTCAATCGGATCAAGGATCAAATTTTACTTCAAAGTTATTCAAAGAAGTTATGGACAGCTTAGGAATAAAACCATTTAAATCAACTGCGTACCATCCAGAATCGCAGGGAGCGTTAAAAAGGTGGATTCAGACATTAAAGACAATGTTGAGGGCGTATTGTCAAGATTAGCCAGAGGATTGGGATAAAGGAATCCCATTCGTATTGTTTGCAATTAGGGATGCACCTAATGAGTCTACCAAATTTAGTCCTTTGAACTAATTTTTGGTCATGTGGTAAGAGGACCACTTAAACTGATTAAGGAAAAATTGGTGGGTGAGAAATCGGAAATTATACTATTGGATTACTTGTCAAATTTTAGGGAACGATTAAATAGAGCAGGTGAATTGGCTAGACAGCATTTGAAAGTTGCACAAATTGTGATGAAACGGGTAGCGGACAAGAAATCCAAAGTTCGTAGTTTTGCCAGTGGGGATAAAGTTTTGGTGTTGTTACCAGTGGTAGGGGAGCCTTTAAAAGCTAGGTTTTGTGGACCGTATCAAATTGAAAGAAAATTAAGTGAGGTGAATTATGTGGTTAAAAACATCAGATAGAAGGAAGACTCACCGAGTGTGTCATGTGAATATGCTTAAAAGGTACTTTGAAAGGGAAGGAGAGAAAAAGGGGGTTTTAATGATTCTAACTCAAAGTGACGAACCAAATCCAGATGACTGTGAATTTGACATACCTCAAATTAAATTGGAAAATGAGGAAGTTCTTAAAAATTGGGATCAATTGTTAAGTTACCTTCCAGAGGAAAAACAAACTGACCTGAAAGAGTTATTGATATCACATGGGTAAGTTTGTAGAGATAAATTGGCTATACATGATGTAGATGTGGGAAATGCTGTTCCGATCAAACAACATCCATATAGACTTAACCCTTTAAAATTGGCACAGGTTAACAAAGAGATTGAGAGTATGCTTACAAATGGCATAATTGAAGTGGGTTGCATCCAATGGAGCTCACCCATAGTGATGGTACCTAAACCAGACGGTACCCAATGGTTGTGTGTGGACTATCGAAAGGTGAATGCAGTTACAAGAACGGACTCTTACCCTATCCCACGTTTGAAGGATTGCAATGCGAAAGTGGGACAATCTGCTTTTATTTCCAACTTCCAGACATGGAAAGAACATTTAAAACATCATGTGGAGTTCTTCGATCGACTTCAGGAGGCAGGTTTGGTGATGAACCTAGCCGGAAGTGAATTTGGAGAAGCCCGAATCACTTTCCTTGCGGAGTTTCAGATACCCTCAATCCGAAGGGAAATAATGAGATCTCTTATGAATGAATTTGATCGAACCTTTGTGCAAAAGATTTGTAGCGTGGTTGCTCCACTGCTGGACTTGCTAAAGAAATGTCAAAGATTTCAATGGACAGCGAACTTTCAACAGGCATTTGACTGCCTGAAAGCTGTGATCACCAATGCTCCTGTATTGGAGAATTGCAAGGGACTCTGTGGTCAGATTGAACTAAAGTATCTGATTCTAAAGAGAAATGCTGCGGCTTAGGGGAATGAATGGATCGTGCAGAAACTTTGTTCAAAGAGACTGTCAATCGAGAAGGATTTTGGTTGGAGGAAGAAGAACAAAGAGAAATGAACTATATTATTATACCTGTTTGAGTGTGTTGTTTTCTTTAAATGAAAATGTATATTTACTGCGTGCATTTCTTAGTGGATGGTGCAAAAGTGAAAAATGAAACCATCTTGAAGTTGATGGTTTATTTTTTTTCTTGGGGGGAGGTGTCATGTGAGGTTACCTTTAAGAAATGGATGTTTAAGCAATGTACCTTTAAGAAATGCAGTGATGTCAGAGCTTGGTTTTAGTTCAGCCATTTTGCAGTTTAGTTTTGAGAAAAAGAGCTTGGGGTGTGTCTGTGTTTGCAGTGAGCTGGATCTGCTGTGATCTCTGCCATGAAAGACTATCTCTGGATCATTTAGGTGATTTAAACTCATAATAGTAAAGCCTTTAACCTGATGTGTTTCTGTTTAAAGGTGTTAAGTCTCTGGGATGTTGAAAGGAATAACTGAAGGATTATTTAGTGTTGTATTATTTTCAGGGTTATCTTTGAAGAAAGGGGGTGTTAAGAGATCCAATGTTTATTTAAGAGATTAAGTTGAGTTCATGGAATAAACATTGTTTTGTGTTTAAAAACCCACGTGTCCATAATTGTAATATCACACCTGGAGAACAAGCCGTGTGCTCGGAAAAGCAACAAATATATTAAAGGGGGAGGTTGGTTGAACTCCATGATACATTTTGGGGTTCTGAAAACACCTCTCCCATAACAATAGGGCAAACAGTGTTTCAGTTTAATATCTTATCCAACAGTGCAGCCCACCCTCCCTCAGTACTGCACTGAAGTGTCGACCTCGATAACTTACTTAGCTGCCTGGAGAGCGACTTTGGTCAACAACCTCACGCTCTGCTCATCATTGGAGCTCTGGCAGATTTAAATGGGAGAAACTAGTACAATGTGGAAATGAAGTAAACCCTGAGTAAATTGATATTTAACAAGTAGTTAACCAGAGTTAACAATGAATCCTTGTGCTAAAGTGCATTTGAAACAAATTTACAAGAATGGGCAAAAGTTGACATCCATTCAATGAATGTCAAATCTCAAAGTGAAAGCTCTTGACATCTAATTAACATGTCGACGAGCTGTAATGAACAGAAGCCAATTAAACCCCGCAGAGTCTGATTTAGTATAGGCCGCCACTCTGAGAAACAATCATGACCTGTTGTGAACTCTGGAAGCAGAAATGTTCAAGTTGTGGGGGCAGAGTTTCCCCTGGGATGCATGACGCTCACAGCTAAGGATAAACCTGGTTAACTAAAGAACTCCATTTCAATCCGTATACATCCTGTATGTTTCTTCTCTTGTTCAGACACATGTGTCGATCTTTATCCTCCATGTCCTTGCTTCCTTTGTGCGCAGAAGAAGTTGACTTACTTTGTGTCAGAGAAGCTGTCAGCATAGTTGGATTGTGTTATGTTCTTCATTGTCGACTCTCTCCAGCCTCATGTCACCAACTACATTCCAATGACTCTGGTCCCTCGGTGCATCCTCCCGCTCGGCACAGTTGCAACTTATTTATTTCCCACACCACTCTAGCCTGTCACTTCTTTGAAGCCTTTTTCAAAACAAATCTCTCTGACCTCTTCTAATTCTCGACAAATGTCCATCACTTTTTCCCTTTCCTAGATAGAAAAACAAAGAAAATTACAGCACAGGAACAGGCCCTTCGGCCTTCCCAGCCTGCGCCGATCCGGATCCTTTAACTAAACCTGTCTTCTATTTTCCAAGGATCTACTTCCCTCTGTTCCCCGCCCGTTCATATATCTGTTTAGATGCATCTTAAATGATGTTATCGTGCCCGCCTCTACCACCTCCGCTGGCAAAGCGTTCCAGGCACCCATCACCCTCTGCGTAAAAAAAATTCCACGCACATCTCCCTTAAACTTTCCCCCTCTCACCTTGAAATCGTGACCCCTTGTAATTGACACCCCCACTCTTGGAAAAAGCTTGTTGCTATCCACCCTGTCCATACCTCTCATAATTTTGTAGACCTCAATCAGGTCCCCCCTCAACCTCTGTCTTTCCAACAAAAACAATCCTAATCTACTTAACCTTTCTTCATAGCTAGCACCCTCCATACCAGGCAACATCCTGGCGAACCTCCTCTGCACCCTCTCTCAAGCATCCACATCCTTCTGGTAATGTGGCGACCAGAACTGCACGCAGTATTCCAAATGTGGCCTAACCAAAGTCCTATACAACTGTAACATGACCTGCCGACTCTTGTACTCAATACCCCGTCCGATGAAGGCAAGCATGCTGTATGCCTTCTTGACCACTCTATCGACCTGCGTTGCCACCTTCAGGCTACAATGGACCTGAACTCCCAGATCTCTCTGTACATCAATTTTCCCAGGACTCTTCCATGACTGTATAGTCCGCTCTTGAATTAGATCTTCCAAAATGCATCACCTCACATTTGCCTGGATTGAACTCCATCTGCCATTTCTCTGCCCAACTCTCCAATCTATCTATATTTGGCTGTATTCTCTGACAGTCCTCCTCGGTATCTGCACCTCCAGCAACCTTAGTATCATCTACAAACTTGCTAATCAGACCACCTATACCTTCGTCCAGATCATTTATGTATATCACAAACAACAGTGGTCCGAGCACGGATCCCTGTGGAACACCACTAGTCACCTTTCTCCATTTTGAGACACTCCCTTCCACCACTACTCTCTGTCTCCTGTTGCCCAGCCAGTTCTTTATCCATCTAGCTAGTACACCCTGAACCCCATACAACTTCACTTTTTCCATCAACCTGCCATGGGAAACTTTATCAAACGCCTTACTGAAGTCCATGTATATGATATCTACAGCCCTTCCCTCATCAATTAACTTTCTCACTTCCTCAAAGAATTCTATTAGGGTTGTAAGACATGACCTTCCCTGCACAAAACCATGCTGTCTATCACTGATAAGTCTATTTTCTTCCAAATGTGAATAGATCCCTCAGTATCTTCTCCAACAGTTTGCCTACCACTGACATCAAGCTCACAGGTCTATAATTCCCTGGATTATCCCTGCTCAGCTTCTTAAACAAAGGGACAGCATTAGCAATTCTTCAGTCCTCCGGGACTTCACCCATGCTCAAGGATGCTGCAAAGATATCTGTTAAGGCCCCAACTATTTCGTCCCTTGCTTCCCTCAGTAAACTGGGATAGATCCCACCTGGACCTGGGGACATGTCCACCTTAACGCCTCTAGAATACCCAAAACTTCCCCCTTCCTTATGCCGACTTGACCTAGAGTATTTAAACATCCATTCCTAGCCTCAACATCCGTCATGGCCCTCTCCTTCGTGAATACCGATGCAAAGTACTCCTTAAGAATCTCACCCATTTCCTCTGACTCCACGCATAAATTCCTTCTTTTGTCTTTGAGTGGGCCAATCCTTTCTCTAGTTACCCTCTTGCTCCTTATATACGAATAAAAGGCTTTGGGATTTTCCTTAACCCTGTTAGCCAAAGTTATTTCATGACCCCTTTTAGCCCTCTTTATTGCGCGTTTGAGATTTGTCCTACTTTCCGATATTCCTCCAAAGCTTCATCAGTTTTAAGTCGCCTAGATCGTATGTATGCTTCCTTTTTCACCTTAGCTAGTCTCACAATTCCACCCATCATCCATGGTTCCCTAATTTTGCCATTTCTATCCCTCATTTTCACAGGGACATGTCTGTCCTGCACTCTAATCAACCTTTCCTTAAAAGACTCCCACATTTCAAATGTGGATTTACCCTTAAACAGCTGCTCCCAATCCACATTCCCTAGCTCTTGCCGAATTTTGTTATACTTGGCCTTTCCCCAATTTAGCACTCGTCTTTGTCCATGAGTATTCTAAAACTTAAGGAATTGTGATCGCTATTCCGAAAGTAATCACCGACTGAAACTTCAACCACCTGGCTGGGATCATTCCCCAATACCAGGTCCAGTATGGCCTCTTCCCGAGTTGGACTATTTACATACTGCTCTAAAAAACTCTCCTGGATGCTCCTTACAAATTCTGCTCCTTCTACGCCTCCAACATTACATGAGTCCCATTCAATGTTGGGGACGTTAAACTCTCCCATCACGGCCACTCTATTGCTCCTACATTTTTCTATAATCTGTCTACATATTTGTACCTCTACTTCACGCTCGCTTTTGGGAGGCCTGTAGTAAAGTCCCAACAATGTTACTGCACCCTTCCTATTTCTTAGCTCTACCCATATTGTCTCAGTGCTCGAATCCTCCATCGTACCTTTCTTAATCATAACTGTGATATCATCTCTGACCAGTGATCCAACTCCTCCACCCCTTTTACCTCCCTCTCTATCCCTCCTGAAGCATCTATATCCTGGGATATTTAGTTGCCAGTCTTGCCCTTCCCTCATCCAAGTCTCAGTAATACCAATAACATCATATTCCCAGGTACTAATCCAAGCCCTAAATTCATCTGCCTTACCTGCTACACTTCTCGCATTGAAACAAATGCACCTCAGACCATCTGTCCCTTTGCGTTCATCATCTCTTCCCTGTCTACTCTTCCCCTTAGTCACATTGAGTTTATTATCTAGTACCTTACTGGCTTTAGTTGCTGCCTCTTTACTGACCTCTAACTTCCTAATCTGGTTCCCATCCCTCTGCCACATTAGTTTAAAACCTCCCCAACAGTGTTAGCAAAAGCACCCCCCAGGGCATTGGTTCCAGTCCTGCCCAGGTGTAGACCATCCGATTTGTAATGGTCCCGCCGCCCCCAGAACCGGTTCCAATGTCCCAAAAATCTGAACCCCTACCACCTTCACCATCTCTCAAGCCATGTATTCATTCTGACTATTCTTGAATTTCTACTCTGACTGTCTCGTGGCACTGGTAGCAATCCTGAGATTACTACCTTTGAGGTCCTACTTTTTGACTTATCTCCTAATTCCCTAAATTCTGATTTTAGGACCTCATCCCGTTTTGTACATATATCGTTGGTGCCTATATGCACCACCACAACTGGCTGTTCACCCTCCCCCTTCAGTATGTCCTGCAGCCGATCTGAGACATCCCTGACCCGTGCACCCGGGAGGCAACATACCATTCGGGAGCCTCGTTTTCAACCACAGAAACGCCTGTCTACTCCCCTTACGATTGAATCCCCTATGACTATAGCCCTGCCAGTCTTTTTCCCACCCTTCTGTGCAGCAGAGCCAGCCACGGTGCCATGAGCCTGGCTACTACTGCCTTCCCCTGGTGAGTCATCTCCCCCAACAGTATCCAAAACGGTATCCCTGTTTTGGAGGGAGATGACCGCAGGGGACACCTGCATGGCCTTCCTGCTCTTTCTCTGCCTTTTGGTCACCCATTCCCTGTCTCCCTCACCAATCCTAATCTGCGGTGTGACCAACTCACTGAACCTGCTATCCACGACCTCCTCAGCATCGCGGATGCTCCAAAATGAGTCCATCCGCAGCTCCAGAGCCATCATGAGGTCTAATCGGAGCTGCAGCTGGACACACTTCCCGCACATGAAGGAGTCAGGGGCATCGGTCGCGTCCCTGAACTCTAACATTGAGCACAAGGAGCATAACACGGGTCTGGGATCACCTGCCATTTTTACACTTTACCTTAACTGTTCACAAATATAATATCAAATAATGAATAAGTGAAAGGAATAAAGATTTTACTTATCAATCACAATACTTACCAACACACAAAGAGTTAAATTTCTCCCAGCTACTGCTAATTGGAGCACTTTCCTTACCAGCCAATCAGGTCACTGCTTTGCTGTGATGTCACTCTTCAAGGTAAGTTTAGAAAGAAGAAAACTTACCTTCCCGACAGACCCTTGGCCACTGCTCCTGCCGAAAATCTGAAGGCCGCTTCTCCTGCAGCTGTGTCCCCGCCGCTCTCCTTGCACTCTTTTATCCTGTGTCCCCGCTGCTCTTCTCGCGCTCTTTTATCCTGTGTCCCCGCGGCTGTCCTCGCACTTTTTTATCCTGTGTCCCCGCCGCTCTCCCCGTACTCTTTCACTGTGTCCCCGCCGCTCTCCCCGTACTCTTTCACTGTGTCCCCGCCGCTCTCTTCATGCTCTTTTATCCTGTGTCCCCGCCGCTCTCATCGCACTCTTTCACTGAGTCTCTGCTGCTCTCCTCGCGCTCTTTCACTGAGTTCTCGCCGCTCTCCTCGTGCTCTTTCACCAGCAGTCACTCTGTCCTCATTCTGACCGGATTCAGCTGGAAACTCCCAACAGTAAGTTTAAAAAAAAAAATTACTCCCCTTCTCAGCAAGCACTCACTCAGCAACCACTGCGCCCTGCACGATAACACCTCAGGGAAAAGAAAAACTACTTACCAGTCACCAGCCAATCACTCACCTGCAGGATGTGATGTCACGGTTCAACTTCTTTCTACTTCTACCTGCCCTCGAGTCTCCCTCTTGGTCTTTAATCGGCTGGGATCCTTACAGCGATTGTCTCTTTTTTGGGGGTTAGAGGAGGAGGTAGGGAGGGAAACACTGAAGAAGTGTTTCGGGTTTAATTGTCACTTGACAACAACTCCTCCACAAACCACCTTCAAGATACAGTGACTGCAATGCACTGAAGCAAATTTTCCCCGCAACAGCCAATCAGCAGCTCTGCTCAACTGCCCTCTGCTGGATGCTTGCCTTGACTTGACCACCTAGGGTATCTTGCTCAGGTACACTTTCTGGATGCAGTGACCGCAATACACTGATGCAAATTTTCCCCACAACAGCCAATCAGCAGCTCTGCTCTACTGACCTCTGCTGGATGTTAGAATATAGAACCGTACAGCACAGTACAGGCTGACCACTTATCCTAATCTAAGATCAACCTAACCTATACCCCTTCAATTTACTGCTGTCCATGTGCCTGTCCAAGAGTCGCTCAAATGTCCCTAATGACTCTGACTCCACTACCTCCGCTGGCGGTGCATTCCATGCACCCACCACTCACTGTGTAAAGAACCAACCTCTGACATCTTCCCTATACCTTCCTCCAATCTCCTTAAAATTATGTCCCCCTCGTGATAGCCATTTCCGCCCTGGGGAAAAGTCTCTGGCTATCCACTCTATCCATGCCTCTCATCACCTTGTACACCTTTATCAAGTTATGAGGAAAGATTTAGAATCATAGAATCTATACAGTGCAGAAGGAGGCCCAATGCGCCTGCACCGACCCTCCGAAAGTGCATCCAACCTAGGCCCAATTCCCAGTCTCATTGCCATAATCCCACCCCACCTTTGGACACTGAGGGGTAATTTAGCATGGCCAATCCACCCAACCTGCACATCTTTGAACTGTGGGAGGAAACGGGAGCACCCAGAGGAAACCCATGCTAACACCGGGAGAGCATGCAAACTCCACACAGACAATTACCCAAGGTCGGAATCGAGCCCGTGTCCCTGGCGCTGTGGGGCTGCAGTGCTAACCACTGTGCCAACGTGCCACCCATGACTTTGTGTCACTGCGCTTGATTTAAAAAAAACATTTAGAGTACCAAATTCATTTTTTCCAAGGGGCAATTTAGCGTGGCCAATCCACCTATCCTGCACATCTTTGGGTTGTGGGGGCGAAACCCTCGCAAACTCGGGGAAAATGTGCAAACTCCACACGGACAGTGACCCAGAGCAGGGATCGAACCTGGAACCTCGGCGCCATGAGACAGCAGTGCTACCACTGCGCCACCGTGCTGCCCACACTGAGGTTGATTTTTAACTGAGCTCTCTTAGTGAGTAACAGATGGCAGAGGGCTAGCTATCTAGCTGATAATTACCTTTTCAGTTGTCTTCAATGACCCTTTGCCCATTTGTCTGCTTGGTGGAAACAATCAGAATTGACCAGAATGTAACTGATGGCAGCAGCAGAGGCGAGGTTATGTAAAATGACATCAAACCTCCAGCGTAGAAACTGGTGAGTCTGCCTGGAGATCAAAACTGAAAATGCTGGAAAGACTCAACAAGACTGGCAGCACCTGTGAAGAGAAAAACAGATTGAAGAAGGGTCATACTGTGGAATCCATAATAAACTTTTTTAGCGAATGACGTGGGTCCGCAGAGACAGAATGATGGAGGTAGCCGAAACAAGAATGCGATTTCTGTAAACTACAGTAACATGCAAGGGCAGGTGGGGAGATATGTATGCAAACAAAGGATTGAAAATGCTCATTTTTCTATTGGTCCATTTGCCCTGTTTTCTATTGGCTAGAATTACTGTCCTTTCATTGGACAATGAAAGTTTAACTGTGATATTACCGGTGTGTTCACATGCAAATGAAGAATTAGACTGTAACTGTAAACCTATTGGTTGAAAAAACTATGTGTTTCTGCTTCCCTGGACTCAGATAGAACAATGCAGTGAGTTCCACTGAGTTGTTCTCCCTGTGCACAAGGCAACAAAGATTGATCAAAGAGTACTCCCGTGAATACCTTGTAATAATTCCGACAGTACGGACCTGAAGCGTTAACTCTGTTTCTCTCTCCACGGATGCTGCCAGATCTGCTGAGTCTTTCCAGCATTTTCTGTTTTCATAGAAAAATCATAGAATTTACAGTGCAGAAGAAGGCCATTCGGCCCATCGAGTCTGCACCGGCCCTTGGAAAGAGCACCCAATCTAAGCCTACACCTCCACCCTATCCCTGTAACCCAATCCAACCTTTTTGTTTTGGGACACTAAGGGCAATTTAGCATGGCCAATCCACCTAACCTGCACATCTTTGGACTGTGGGAGGAAACCGGAGCACCCGGAGGAAACCCACGCGATTTCAAATTTCCAGCGCCCGCAGTATGTTGCTGTTATTTTGGAGTCGAGTCTGCCTTGATGTTTGTTCTCCACAGGTGCCTCCTCCCAACCTACTTTACTAAACCTTTGTAGTAGCGTTCCCCCCTTAAGGGGGTGGGCTTGGCACATCACGTGTCCGGCTCGGGCCCATTTGCCTGGAGTGTGCGACCCCAAACCAATAGCAGGTTTGCACAGGGCCTTGAAAGCAGGGGTTCGGGCAGTATAGACACCGGAGCCGAAGAGACAAGGTTAGTGTGTTCTGTATAATTACTAGCCTTTGCCTTTCGTTAATAAACCACTTTGTTACTACTGGCAGCCTCCAGAGTGTTCTTCAAGCCACTACATTGGTGATGGGTTAAAAGGTTTGACTATAACCTGCAGTAGTTTGTGATTTGAGTGGGAAGGAAGGAACCATTGCAAAAAGAAAGAAGGACCAATGAGAATTGTGAACGAGCAAAACATGAATGAAAATGCCTCTTATTGGTAAACAAGGCCCGTTTGACCATGGGGCTGAAGAGAGAAGCCAGTGAAGATTGAACATCGAATGGCTCTGCTATTTCCTGAGATATCGGAGAATCCTGCCCCATATGTCACGCTATAAATCTAAAACATCAAATCTACCCAAAAGATATGTGAACAAGATTTCCCTCACAGGGTGGAGGTACTAAAACATGTTCAGAGTGGCATGTTGGCACTGGATGTTCAACAGTGCCAAGCAATAGGTAGGTGTTTAGTGTGTGGACTTAGCTCCCTTCAGATTGCGTACGGAACTGTTGGGGCATATCCTTGCAGAAATGAGTAAAATGTCGGTAACAAGGTTTGGCCTGGGCATTACAGTAACTTGTCAAAGCGGGCTTGATGGAAATTGGAAACCAGAACACTGTAGTGGTGTTTATAATGATATAAAGGTACCAATCGCTCACAGGCACTTGTGAACAGATGTACATTGTTGTGGGCCAGGGTTTAGAGAATCCCAAAGTGTGTCGTGGAGTTCACCTGACCCACAACCTTTAATAGATTGTGGTATGAGGAACACACGGCCCACTCTACAGGTGTGATAGAGCAGAAATGGAAAAGTATTTTTAAAAACAAAACAATGTTTGTTCTAAGAACTCAAGTTAAGCTTTTTAAAACATACAGTGAACATCTTAGCAACCATCAATTCAAATACAACACCCAAAGAATACAACACTAAGTAATGCTAAATAACTTCCCAAACAACATCAAGAATACAGAAGAAACACCTTTTAACAGTTAGGTTTACATTCACTGCTGAGAACATTTATAATTCTGAATTCACCAAATGATCAAAATATAGTCTTTTATGGCAGAGAGATCAACAGAACACCTGCTCCGTCTGGCTTCAGCTCCAACACTCTCTGACATCACTGCAGTAATAAACACCCATTTCTTAAAGGTATTCTCACTACAGATATTTATATACACACCCATTTATAAACACCCATTTCTTAAAGGTACTCTCACATGACAACATGGATAGAAATCTTGATGACATCGGGCTGAATTCCAAGCACCCCGACGCCGAAATTGCGGCTAGCATGGGGGCAGAGAATCCATTTTCCCACAAGGAATCGGAACCGGAGCTGGCTCCCCGATTCTGCGGGCCCCGAAAAGCGGCGTACTCAGGCAGTATGCCGCACCGCCTGGGACCTACCTGGGGCCATTGCCAGAAGGCCGCTCCTCCATCCTCCACCCTCGACCGGCCGAAGTCCCGACAGCGTGGAACTAATGTGCTCCAGCCGGTCGGGATACGTGCGTGGAGGCTGCGGAGTCAGTCAGCGGCCGGTAAATGCTTGTATGGGCATTGAGGGTTGGGCGCGCAGCTGATCGGGGGGTTTTGTTTTTGGGTCCAGCTCCTCGGTCCGAGTCCGCCATGGGGCACGCGCGGCCGCTGGAGGCCACCGCCGTCTGCATGCTCAACCTCCGACCCGGAGGTGCGGGGGCCCATATCTGTAGCAAAAGCAGCAAGATCTATGCCAGGTCCCTGCTAACCTCCTGCAGGGCTAGGAATTAATGATCCTTTCATGCCAGTTTTCCTGGCGTGAAACTCCACCATTTTGACGCCGGCGTGGGGACATAGTCCCAATAATGGAGAATCCAGCCCATTGTGTGTAATCTGCTGAAAGCAAAGACGCAACTAAAATAGGATTGCATGGCACACTTCCTTTTTAGTGAAGATGTGCTGCTGTCCCTGAAAGGCATATTGCAACAAATGCCTGCTCTCATCCTCTCAACAGCATAGATGTGAGTCCAATCTGACATGAAGTGACAGGACTCAGATCTCAAGAGTGCAAGGCACTTAATACATTTATCTGAAATCCCTCTGACATTTTAATGCAAAATACAAGGCAAAAGCACAGCAACAATCCCCTCGTCACAAAAAATAAACAAACACTTCACCAAGGAGTCTTAATTGTGCATCATCTTAACACAAAAGAAAAGTGGTGTGAGCTGATGGCCTCATTTTAATCAAGGCTTGCACCCTAATTATTGGTTTAATTAAGGACTTACTACTGGAAAGATCATTCCTAATGCATGATTAATTATCAGTGGAAGATGGAACATTCCAGCACAAACAGAACGATTCTTTTTAATGTCAAAGTAACAATCATCATTTGAGCAACAAACACATTAACAGACTCCTGCAGGCAGGAAATATGCCTTATTTTATTTTTATTCGAAATGTTACATTTGGAATTGTTAAAAGAAACATGGAATGTTACGAATATTCATCCTGTCAATTAAAAACTGTTACGTTATCTATATTTGTAAAACATGCCAGTTTCACGAAGAATAGTTGGTGGTGTAACACTCGTTCGCCTATAATAGATACTTCCCACTTACTAACCATAGGATGGTTTCCAAAGGAAATCTGCCTGCACAGTAGGGGAAGGTCATATTTCTGGGGAGAGTGGAAGACATTTATGTGGTCTGTAGTGATCTCTATGTGTGCATGTACACAAGATGTGTAATCAGTAGCACCACATGATCACTAGAGGGCCGGACCAACAGGGGTATAAAAGGCAGCCACATTGGGGCTCTCGCCCACTCTTGGGTGCACGGTGATCAAAGCAACAGCAGACTAGTTTAGATAGCTAGTGGAGTTACGTATAGTAACCATAGTTAGACCTTGTTAACCTTATCATTAGTATCAAAGTTCAAGTAAAGAACTCATGTAAATATTGTTGTAGTTACTCAATAAACCTTTTGTTACTACTGGAAGAGTTCGAATCTTCTTCATCGGGATTCAGAATACCTCATCATTAACCAAGGATTGAGTAGCATATGTTACCTACCAGACAGGTAACAAAACATGGTACCAGTTGAATGGCTTTAACAGAACTAGTTAGATTAGGTTAGACAAAAAGAGGAGAAAAAGAGAAGACTGGACATTCGACTGTGGAAAACTTTGCAGCAAATAGATCCTCAACGACTAACTATGGGACTCATTGGACCTCTAGGGCAGCTGAAAACAAACGGTAATTTAAGTTATGACTGGAAAAGATTTGAACAGATATTCCAAATATTTATCGCAGCTAATGGTTTAAGCACGGTCTCTAATGCAACAAAAATAGCACTACTACTCTCAATATGAGGGCATGAAGCTAGAGACATAATTGCTTTAATTACTTAGAAGGTGAAGATGACACCAAAATAGAAGTAATACTCAAAAAATTTGATGAACACTGTAAGAGTCCATCTGGTGAGATGCTGGAAAGATTTAACAATTGTCATAAATGCCAGAGAAACGGAGGGCACATCACTGATTTTATTACAAATCTCAAGTTAATACCACAAGGCTGTGATTATGCTGCTTTCAGAGACACTGATAATGAATCAATTAATTTCTGGACTATCTGATAAAAATTTGAGGGAAGAACTATCACAAAATAAGCATCTATCTCTAGAAATCGCTATACAAAAATGCCTTGCTTATGAACAAAAACAAAATAAATACTTTGAGTCTCTACAAACACAGAATCATTATTTAGAAAACAAAATCGGTAAAAGAGGCGCCAAACTTACCACGAGGCAGAGGCAGGGTTGAAACAGAAGAAGTCAGAAATTCTGAGCGGCAGCCATCTTAAGAAAATAGCCACACATGCGCAGTTGTGCAAAAAGCACACAGTAAAGGAAATTCGAATTGCGCATGCGCAATCGAGTCCTATGCATGATGTCAGAGGACCAGGACCACGCCCACTTAAAAGGGAAATACATGAAAATGAACAAAAAGAAATTTAAAGCTGCAAAACCCAATTTTCTTACCTCAAAAGACAGAACAATGCCCGAACTTACACCAGCAGTTGAAAATAACTTTCACAACACCCTGGAACAAGCAGTCTGCACCACCCAAAGTGAATAGCACCATGAAAAATCCGAAACCAAAGAAGATGATTTGTTCATTGAACATGAAGAGAATGATAACAACTCCAAAACAAAAAGAGATGATTTGTCTATCGAACAATACACACAATACTACTCAGACATGGCTGAGTTATTCGGAGATCCTGATCACAGCATCAGCAACACGGTTGAAAAGCTCAACACAACTCTTCTCATGGTAGATTAATCCAATACCATGGTGCCATGGGAGATCGTCGATACATTGGATGACAGCAATACCCAAGACGAAGACGACGCCACACAGACAGCACAGAACGACTCCATTAAGAGAGCACAGATCGACTCTACAGCGAGAAACTGCACAACTCCACAAAGAGAGCGATGACAGACTCCACAGAGAGAGCGGTGAAGGACTCCTCAGAGCGAGCGATGAAAGACTCCACAAAGAGAGTGACACAAGCCTCCACAAAGAGAGCGACACAAGCCTCCACAAAGAGAGTGACGCAAGCCTCCACAGACAGCTCGGTGACAGACTGTTTAGATAGCTAGTGGAGTTACGTATAGTAACCATAGTTAGACCTTGTTAACCTTATCATTAGTATCAAAGTTCAAGTAAAGAACTCATGTAAATATTGTTGTAGTTACGGACAGACTCCACAGACAGCTCCTTTACTGTGTGCTTTTTGCACAACTGCGCATGTGTGGCTATTTTCTTAAGATGGCTGCCGCTCAGAATTTCTGACTTCTTCTGTTTCAACCCTGCCTCTGCCTCGTGGTAAGTTTGGCGCCTCTTTTACCGATTTTGTTTTATGCATAGCGAACGCCATGCATAAACAGGACCATGAAGATCTATTAAGCTTATTTGAGCCACAAGAAGAAGACTATGAAAGTCTACCCAGCTCATTTAACCAACAAGAAGACACTAAATGTCTATCCACTGTATGTGAGACAAGTGACGAAGAAATCACAATTCCCATACAGGATGTGCAGGATCACAGCGAGACTGACATATCCCAGCTCGTCTGCACAGAAGCACTCAATAATCAGAGGATGGCTACTCATGAGTCCAGAGAGACCACGTCAAATGAAATCGTGAAGATTTTGACTCCAAAAGAGGAGCACCAAGAGTCCAGAGAGACCACGTCAATAGAAATCCTGAAGATTTTGACTCCAGAAGAGGAGCACCAAGAGTCCAGAGAGACCACGTCAATAGAAATCCTGAAGATTTTGACTCCAGAAGAGGAGCACCAAGAGTCCAGAGAGACCACGTTAATAGAAATCTTGAAGATTTTGACTCCAGAAGAGGAGCACCAAGTAAACAAAGGTGATTCAAATGAACCAGAAATAACTCCAGAAGAGGAGCACAAAGAGATCACAGATGATTCAAGTGAACCAGAAATGACTGCAGAAGAGGAGTACCAAGTAAGCAAAGCAGAGGAATCAAATCCACCACAAATGACTGATGTCACCAACATCAATGCAACATCAGATCATTCTCACAATTCTCAAGAAGAAACGCTCAATGTAACAGATGCCACAAAGGACACTGACACCAATAACTGTGACAATGACTCACATCGTCCAAACGGAACACTCATTGAGTGCAACAGCAACAACAAAAACAGCAGGCAGCGCAACAAGAGCAACAACAACACGAAATGCTGCAGAAACAAGAACAACGACAGCAACATCAAAAACTACAACAACAACAAACACAACAAGAAGCACAACAAAAACAGACACAACGAGCACGACGAGAAAACCAACAAGAACAACAGCAAAAACAACAAAAAAGAAACAACAAGCATGACGAAAACAACAACAAGAAAAACAACAACAAGAACGACAACGAAAACGACCAAGACAGAAACAACAACAATGAAACAACGACCTGTACAACATGGTACAACTCTACACATGAAGGGCAATGCCACAGCACACTGCAAAACAATGACAAGAGTACAAACATGCCATGGCATGGCACCAAATCTCACAAATTCACATTTGCTCCACAACAAACAAGCAAATCAGCTGTCAAGAAAGATGACATGCAGAAGCAATACCACAAACACAAGAAAAAGCCCAGGTCAGACAACAATGATGACATACAGAATCAACACCACAAACACAGGAAAAAGTCCAGGTCAGACAACAAAGATGTAACACAGAATCACTACCACAAGCCGAGAAAAAAAAGCATAAATCAGACAACAAAGTGATTCAACCATTCAAATACCTGACTTCTGGGTTACTTAAACACAGGAACACTGACAACGTTCACAAAGAAGTAACAGCATCCACATCACCACTTCAACAACAGAAGAAGAAAGCAACTCAACCGAACAAACTCATAAAGTATGGATTCACATAAATTTTTTAAAAAATTAAGATAGGACACATAAATATTATTTGGCTTTGTATAATCGTCAAGCTCATCACAACTTGTACATAACATCATTTGTCTACCTATTTCACGCAAGCAAAACAAAACTTTAGAGACTAAATGTATTGACGGACTAACACATTGATGTTATGTAATGCCTTTGCAAACTGCATCCGTTATGTTTGTTCAATTTTCTTTACAACATACAGAAAATATGTAACATGATAAAAAGGGGGATGTAGTGATATCTATGTATGCATGTACACAAGGGGTTAATGTGTAATCAGTAGCACCACATGATCACTAGAGGGCCGGACCAACAGGAGTATAAAAGGCAGCCACATTGGGTCTCTCGCCCTCTCTTGGGTGCACGGTGATCAAAGCAACAGCAGACTAGTTTAGATGGCCAGTGGGGTTACGTATAGTTACCATAGTTAGATCTTGTTAAACTTATCATTAGTATCAAAGTTAAAGTAAAGAACTCATGTAAATATTGTTGCAGTTACTCAATAAACCTTTTGTTACTACTGGAAGAGTTCAAATCATCTTCATCGGGATTCAGAATACCTCACTAACCAAGGTTTGAGTGGCACATGTTACCTACCAGACAGGTACCAAAACATGGTCTTGTCTCTCTCCTGTGCTTTCTGTGAGTGCATTCTCCCTGCTGGAAGTGTAAGTCGTTTGGAAACATTTTGACTTCAAATATCATATTCTCTGCCTCTCACAAACCTGAGGACAGTTGAAATATAGCGAGGAACTTACCTTCTCTTTATTTACATTACATTTCTGTAATTCCCTTTTTAATAACTACAGATTATAGCCACCTCCAACTCCTGCTCTTCCCCTCCACAGTCCTGGGATATCCACCCCCTCAGTATTGTCGGCCTCTAAGGAAGATATCTTGGAGACATGAAAGCTTTCACCGCCATCTGGTAGGACATCATCATCTGAAGAATAGACCAACACTTGCATCACTGTCAGCATTGCTGGGAAGCAGAGTCCAGGTTTCAGGATGACTGAACTGCAAGAACAATGAAGACTTTTCACTGGAAGACTGATTCAAAAGAGAGGACTGAAGAGAATCGAACTCTGGACCCTCTGGGACTAGAAGAGAAGATCTCAGGACATTCTGAGGAACTTGTTGCTCGCTTGAAGAACTCTGGGAAGAAGCTGCAGAAGAGGAATGATCATCAACTCCAGGGATGACTGTCACAGCTGTATAACCCACTGCTGTATCAATGACTGAAAAGGTATTGAAAATCTGAGATTTCAATAAACTTAGAAACAAAGGAAAAAACAATCAGTTTCCTGTAAGACTTGACAAGAAAAGAAGAGATGACTTCCTAATCATTTTTCTGGAGGACCATCTCTTTTCTCTGGGCAATGGTATGTCGTCAGAGTCACAGTCGCTGTCTGTGCTACTGCAGTCTGTGGGCGTTCCGGGGCGGAGCGTAAAGTTTGTGGGTGGAGTCGGTGGCGAGTCCGTGTCTGGGCTGGACGTGGAAGGGGTGGGTGTGGTTACGTTGGCTGTGGGCGGGGTTTGGTCGGTTGCGTCAAGCATGACGTGGTGGGAGTGGTTTGACTGTGCTCCATAAACCTTGAGCTGGTTTATGTGAAACCATGCAGTCTTACCATTTTGGTATTTAATTTTATATACCGACGGGCTTATTTTGTCCGTAATTGAATAGGGACCCGAGTATTTTGGAGACAGAAACGTGCTGGGGTTGTACACTGACAACATCACTTGCTGTCCTATGTTGTACTCCGTGGCATGTACTGCCTTAGCAAAACAGGCCTTGCTCTGTTTTCTTTTAGTGTCCAGTTTAACAGTGGCTGCTAGCTGAGCCATTTTTATATTTGCAAGTAGTTGTTCCACGGCCTTCTCGTGGGTGAGGGCCGTGACCTCAGGGCTGGTTAGGTCTAAACCTAGCAAGTATTCTGTCCCTTTCATGGGGCGTCCGGTCATGAGGGTGTGCGGGGTGAAACCTGTGGAGGTGGAAACAGTGTTACGCAAAAACATCAGCGCAAAGGGGAGGACCGAATCCCAAGTGGTGTTGTTTTGCTGGACCATTTTTCTAAGGGTGGTTTTTAGGTTCCGATTCATGCGCTCCATGATACCACTTGACTGAGGGTGGTACGCAATGTGAAATTTTTGGTTTATGGCAAATATCGTGAGGACGTTCTGCATGACCCGTCCCGTAAAGTGAGAACCTTGGTCCGATTCAATACTGCGAGGGAGTCCCCATCTGGTAAAGATGTGGTGGGTTAGGATTTTGGCGGTGGTTTTCGCGGTGTTGGTGCGGGCTGGAAATGCTTCCACCCACTTTGTAAAAGTGTCAATGACCACCAGAACATATTTATAGCCATTCCTGCAAGGGGGCAATGGACCTATAAAATCGATCTGGAGGTTAGTCCAGGGGCCGTTAACGGGTCGGGTGTGGCTGAGATGTGCCTTTTTGGCATACCTATCTGGGTTGTTTTGCGCGCAGATGAGGCAATTTTCGATGTAATGGGATACATCCTCTTTAAGATTTGGCCACCAACAAAGCTGCTTGAGGTGGGCTGCGGTGGGTTCTATTCCCTGGTGTCCATGGCCGTCATGGAATAGACAGATCATCTGATTCCTATCTTGTGCAGGAACCACGTAAAGGCTGTCTTTTAGCACCACACAACCATGTGTGGTTATAGTATTCCGGAACCTCTCGTATGAGGCTGGAAACTGCCCTTTCACGATCTCAGTGAGGCCACTATCCTGCTTCTGGGCCGCTACTCGATCCTCGATCCTAGTCTGCGCGACCTGAACTGCACTCACTGGCGCACTCACTGGGGCGCTCCCGGGGGGCTTCCAAAAGTACCCATGCCTGGATCCTGCCTTAGCCAGCGCGTCGGCTTTTACATTTCCAGGGGGGGAAGAGCAATGGTGGCTGCGGACTATTATAATGCCAAAAGTCCTGTTCTTAGCTTTTTCTAGGATATGGCGGAGTAATGGGGCTGAGGGGAGGGGTTTTCCATCCGCGGAAACAAATCCTCTTGTTTCCCAGAGGGGCAGAAATTCGGTGAGGCTGTTGCAGACGTACAGACTGTCTGAATATATGTCTGCTGGGCTGGGGAAGGAATCTGGGTGCTCTACAATGTAGGCGATGGCCGCAAGCTCTGCTGCCTGCGCGCCTAAGTGCCCGGGCAATTTTAATGCGATTTCTTCGAGGGCGCGTCCCTGCGCGTCCTCCACATAAATCCCACAACCTGTTATGCGTTGCCCATCCAGGATTGTGGAAGATCCATCCACATAAATCCTGATGGGGTCACACGTGCCTGGGTGAGGGGGGTTCTGAGATGGAGTGGCTAGTTTTCTGGGGGATGTTCTGGCTATAAAGGGGCCTGTATTATGGTGGGGCAAGATGATTTCACACTCATGGGGGTTCCGGGGTATTGTAGATTGTCTGCTAAGTATGTGTGAGTCTTTATCTGTTTTACTGTGATGTCCCGTCCTTGTAAGAGAAGGGTCCACCTAGCAGCGCGGATTTGGCTGACGGTACCGTCTTTAAGTCGTCCGTCCAGTAAAAGTTGTGTGGGGGTGTGTTCGGTCAAGATGGTGATGGGGTTCAGTCCGGTAATGTAGGAAAAGTACTGGACTGCCCAGAAAACTGCGAGCAGGTGCCTCTCACAGGCTGAAAATCCCTGCTCCACAGCATCTAAAATTCGGGAGGCATAAGTTACGGGTCTTAGCTGGTCGTGCCGTTCCTGCAGGAGCACGGCTGAAAGGGTGCGGTCTGTGGTCGCTACCTCTATGGCGAAAGGGGAAAGCGGGTCGGGAACTTGTAGTGTGGGGGCGGCTATGAGTGCCTGTTTTAGTGACTCCACAGCCTCCGTATGCTGCGGAAGCCATTCCCAGGGGGTTCCTTTCTTTAGGAGGTCTGAGAGGGGCGCTGCCTTGCTGGCGAAACCGTCAATGTGGTTTTGGCAGTAGCCAACCAGTCCTAAAAACGACCGGAGGGCTGACACGTGTTGGGGAAGGGGCAATTTAGCGATCGAGTCAATTCTTTTGTGCTCGATCTCGCGTTTGCCGTGTGTGATGATAGTACCCAAATATATCACCTTTTCTTCCAATACTTGGGCCTTTTTGGGGTTGACGTTACAGCCAATGGAATGTAACAATTCCAGGAGTTCGGACAGAAGCTCAGTGTGCTCTTCCTTTGTGTCTGTCTGCAGTAGTAGATCGTCTACATACTGTACCAGACATTCGGGGCGAGAAAATTTTGCTAGTCCATTTGCTAGCTGTCGGTGGTAAATGGAGGGGGAGTTGTGGAAGTCTTGTGGCAGGCATGTCCACGTGTACTGCTGAGCTCGGAAAGTGAAGGCAAATTTGTACTGGCACGCCTTTGCCAATGGAATGGACCAGAACCCATTACTGGCGTCCAAAACCGTGAAATATCGGGCATGGAGTCCCTGTTTGAGCATGGTCTCGGGACTTGTTGCAACGGTGGGGGCTGCTACGGGGGTGACTTTATTGAGTTCCCGATAATCAATGGTTAAACGCCATGATCCGTCGGGTTTCCTTACTGGCCAAATCGGGGCATTGTTAGTCGAGGCTACCGGTCTAAGGACGCCCTGTTCTAACAAGCTTTCTATGACCTTTAGGATTTCTCCCTCTGCTTCTAGGGGAAATCCGTACTGTTTCTGGGGTCTTGGGTCCGGTCCGGTTATCTGTACGGAGCCGGTCATCCGTCCACAGTCGTGTTTATGGTTTGCAAATGCTGCCCTGTTTTTCTGCAGGACTGCCCTGACCTGTCTGTCCGTGCTGAGTGTGCTGGGGTTAAACCAAAACTCGCCTACGGCGCTGATTTTGTTCATGTAGTCCCCTATATTGAGTGTTGCGGGGGCTCTAGCGGATTTCACCATCTTCCAGACACACTGGTTGACTGGATCGAAGGAGAGGTGGTGTGAGTTCATAAAATCGATCCCTAAAATGTGCTCTGCTGTTGGGGGCAGGTCGACTAACACTACGGGGTGTTTTGTATTAATATTTCTGATCTGGATGGGTACAGGGGTCATGATATGCTCCTGTTGTGAGTGGCCTGTGAAGCCGCTGAGGGTGATAGTGGATGTGGTGGGCCACGTGTCCTTACCAAGGGTGGAGGAATTTAAGGTTGTGCGGGACCCTCCCGTGTCCCAGAGAAGCTCGATCGGCTGTCCCCTAACCTTTGCTGCGACTACGGGTCGTCCTGACCTATCCCAAAAGGTATCGCAGACCCAGCTGGGGGAGCCTACACACCGTCAGTCCGTTCCGGTCACGTCTGTCTGATCGGACTGGGCGCTATCGCTATGTATGGGCTCTGCCTTTTTCTTATTGAGAGTGCCGGTCTGATGGGCTCTCTGTGGTTTTTTAGGGGCCATTGCATTCTCTAGCAAAATGTCCCAACTGTCCGCAATTGTAGCACTCTTGCGGTTTGGCTGGGGGGCTGTTCTTTCCCTCGTTTACCCAGGTGGGGTTGTGAAGAGTGGTTCTTACTGCCTGCACGTCTGCGGCGGCTTGGTTTTCCTCGGGGGTTCTAGCTGCTGATTTGCCGTGAGCCGCTTGTTCCCAAACGCGGGACAATCTTTTGACGACCCACTTCTCATTATGAGCCTCGTCCGAGGGGTCATAATTGCTACAGGCATTCTGTCCTGCTTCCGTGGCATGGGAGATAAGGCCATATTGTCTGGGGACAAATGGGCACGATCTACGTTGCCGAAAACGGCTTCAAAATGAATCCACAAGCGTCCTGCGAACGCTGTGGGGTGTTCAGACTTTTTCTGTCTGCATTTATTCAGATTGTCTACGGGGTCGTCCCGGTTGTACCCGATCGCATCCAGGATGGCGGCCTGCATTTCTGCAAGGGTGCCTCCTCCTACATTCTGTGGGTCGTTAAGGGCTGCTGTGACCGATGGGTCTAAGCTGAGGACCGTGAGCTTTACCTGCTCTTTCTCATCCAGGCCGTACATGGTCGCCTGGTGTTTGACAGTGGCAAAGAAATGGTGTGGGTCTGAAGCGGGGAGGAACGGTGTGATTTTGGCACACGCGTCCTGTAATTTGGTCACTGTGAGGGGGGTGGAATATAAGACCTCCGCCTCGTCTGCTGTGGCGGTGCGGTGGGTTGTTACAGGGTTCATGGGAGCCTGTATTATCTGTTGTGTGGGGGGTGGGGGTGCTTTCCTCCTTTGGGGTTTTCCCTGCGCACATGCTCCCTGAACATATCTCTGCGCTGTCTCTTGCAATTCTTCTCAATCAGGGCCGTCTTCCTGGTCTGAACTTTCCCCAAAGGTTTCTTGAAATCCCTTTTGGACAGAAAGCAGTGCTTTCAAGTCTGCAATCTGCTTTCGGCACTTTGCATGGTCCAAAGTACTCTGCCTTTGTTCCGTGGTTGTGGCGTGGAGCGCTCTCAAGGCTGCCTTGAGATCACGGCATTGTTTCTGGAGCATTTCTAACTGGTTTTCTGTTTCTTTCTTTACCAGGACTGCACGCTGCAGGTCCTGATAAGCCTTTTCATATTGTGACTGGAAACTACTCAAGTGCGCCAGACAAGATTGGTGACCCCGTTTGGCGTCAGCCACCTCTTGGTCCTATGCTGCTAATTTCCCTTTTAACTCCAGGTTCTCTTTCTCAATTTCGCATACATCGATTTTACTCATCCGATGTATGCCTTCTATTTCCTTGCGGAGCGTCCTGACGACCTCCTCTGTGCCTCGCAATTGTGCCAGACAGGACACAATTGCCATCGGCTTGCGCGCTTTTGCTAAACTCTTTCTGTGGATCTCACTCAGGTTCTCCCACCAAGTATGCCCTATACTTCCAGGACCTGAGTCGTCGTTATTGCAGAAATCCTTCCACATGGGCCATCCCTTGCCCTGCAGAATGTTGCGGATTTCCACTTCCCAAACGGGACACTGTCCCGCTCCTACGCTGCTGACTGGTGCGACAGCAAAATCTTCGGGGTTCATGAGGCGCTGCATCACTTGCATTGCCTGCATGGCTCTCTCTTATCTGCTCGTTACGTTCGAATTTGGAACAGGGGGCTAAGGTGGTGTGGCTTGCGCTAATTTCCGAAATACCAACTGCCGATAGTTTTGAAGCAACAAAAAATCGATCAGTTTTGCCTTATAACCCTGTTAGTTACGCATGCATATACACACTTCCGAATTGTGAATTATTAACCAGAACCGCTTGAACACTTGTGGTTTTTTTTGTTGTTTCCGATTGGATTCTAATTCAAAATGTTGGGGTTCTCCCGGAGTGGTTTTCCACTTCTAAGTCGGGTCCCGTCAGGATGGCACCAATTATATTGTTCTTTTTAACCTTAGTCTATTTGCTCTGTGTACGTCACCTTTGCTCATGAGTCGCCAGGTATCTTTATGATACCGCCACGTGGTTCAAGTTCAGGTTATGATTAATAATACAGCACACCGCTTAGTAAGGATTAAAACAACGGTCATTTATTATATACAACAAGCAATATTAATACACTAATACTACTATCTATATAATAAACCTATCACTACTGGCCAATACTTAACTTAGGAAGAGCCCACCAGGTCAGGGAAACGAATGGCTTGTCCAATCAAATCTGGCCCGCGGGATTCAAAAGGCTGCTACAGGTCGGTGGCTAGGTGTCTCTACCGGATAGCGATCGCTGGATTCAAACTTACTGTTGCCGGTTGCTGTTCTTGCGAAGGTCTCGAGCAGGCGAAGAGGAGAGAGAGAGATCTGAACTTGGACCCTCACTTTTATAGGGCCCAGGGGCTTCCCGCCTCCGGGGGCGGCCCTTGACCCTGAGTCCCAAGTGATTGGATCTGTCCCCAATCTCTGGGGTCGATGTGTCCAATGGTGAGGCGATTCCTCGATCGGGGGGGTGGTCGCTCACCTGTCTTTGTTTCAGCCACTGCAGGCGCCGACAGGTCTGGCCCGGTATTCAATTGCTAATATGTTGCAATTGTTCCCGGGGATAGCCGATTTAACTGTGGATGTCTGGATAGATGGGCTGCTAACAGTCCTGAATGCAACTGCAAATACCTGGGTTGATGGGCTGTTGATAGCCCTGAGTATCGATCTGGGCTAACTTCCCAGAGCCGAATATGCAATACTGTCTGCAGCTGCCTGCTTGTGTCTTCTTCGCTGCTTTTCCCAGCAGTCTTTCGGGTTAGCCATTTTAAACTGGGTTTTGGCCAGATTAATCGGAACGCAGCCATTTTACGTGGCTACATAAGAGAGCCACATTTCTTTCTGTGTGAGGTTGCTTCACTCTGGTCAATAGGAAGAGCTTTTGTTTTTTTAAATGAATTTAGAGTACCTAAATCTTTTCTTTCCAATTAAGGGGCAATTTAACATGGCCAATCTACCTATAGCACACATCTTTTGGGTTGTGGAGGTGAGACCCACACAAACACAGGGAGACTGTGCAAACTCCACACGGACAGTAACCCGGGGCCGGGATCGAACCTGGGTCCTTGCCGCCATGGGGCAGCAGTACTAACCACTGAGCCACCGTGCCATCCCAATTGGAAGAGCTGATGAGAATGTGAAGACGAGATAGCCTCATCTTCTGTAACAAGAGGAATTTCCTATACTCAGGTACAAGGTTGCAGTACAGGATTCTGCAGCTTCAGAAGTGCTAAAGATTCTGCCGCAGCTTCTGTGCTGACCTCCAGCTCTGAAGAGAAGAATACTTTAAGCTGGGACTGAAGTATGGATGTCAATTTACTTTCGCCTTTGGAAGGTACCAGCCCTTTAGCAGTGGGATCCTCCTAAAATAGGAGTCAAAGGGCTTTAATTGGGGAAGGTGGTGGCATTGTGGTATTGTCACTCGACGAGTAATCCAGACACCCAGGGCAGTACTCTGGGGTCCTGGGTTCAAATCCCACTGTGGCAGATGGTGAAATTTGAATTCAATAAAAATCTGGAATTAAAAGTCTAATGATGACCATGAAACCATTGTTGATTGTTGTAAAAACCCATCTAGGCAGCATGGTGGTTCAGTGGTTAGCATTGCTGCCTCACAGCGCCGAGGTCCCAAGTTCGATCCTGGCTCTGGGTCACTGTCTGTGTGGAGTTTGCACATTCTCCCCGTGTTTGCGTGGGTTTCGCCCCCACAACCCAAAAATGTGCAAGTTAGGTGGATTGGCCACGCTAAATTGCCGCTTAATTGGAAAATTGAATTGGGTATTCTAAATTTAGATACAAAAAAACGATCTGATTCACTAATGGGTAGCACGGTGGTTAGTACTGTTGCTTTACAGCGCCAGGGTCACAGGTTCAATTCCCGGCTTGGGTCACTGTCTGTGTGGAGTCTGGACGTTCTCTCCATGTCTGTGTGGGTTTCTTCCGGTTGCTCCGGTTTCCTCCAACAAGCCCCAAAAGACATGCTTGTTGGGTGAACTGGACATTCTAAATTCTCCCTCAGTGTACCCGAACAGGCGAGTGTGGCGACTAGGGGATTTTTCACAGTAACTTCATTGCAGTGTTAATGTAAGCCCACTTGTGATAATAAAGATTATTATTATTATTATTATTATGTCCTTCAGGAAAGGAAATCTGCCATCCTTACCCGGTCTGGCCTGCCTGTGATTCCAGACCCACACAGCAATGCAGTTGACTCTTAACTGCCCCCCTTTGAAATGACTTAGCAAGTCGCCCAGTTCAAGGGCAATTAGGGATGGGCAACAAATGCTGCACCAGCCAGAAACGCCCACATCCTGAGAGTGAATATAATAAAAAATAATGGAGCCAAAATCCACAGTGGATTCCTGCACATCTTGCCTTAGGAGAACATAATCTGCTACTGGACCTACTGCATAAGGATAGGAACTAACTCGGAGCTTTGGCTCTTCTTGGTGCTGCTCAGTTCCAGAGAAAATGGGGTTTCCATAATTCCCACTGCTGGCCTTTCTGCCGGTCTTTGAGACAGTCAAACAAGCGAGGCAACGGTCACTGCTCACCATATACTGTCATTATTACCTCTCTCCATTGTGCCTCCTTCTATTGCCGCTGAAATTTCCCGAGCTGCTTTCAAAGGTTTCTTCACTCTGTGGTTTCTCCAATAACACTGAAGTATGTTTTACATCAACGTCTTCAACGCTGCCACCATGGTCTAAAATGCGTTCTTCTGTCTTGGACTCCAGAGGTGGGATTCTGCGCCCCCCCCAGGCCGGGTCGGAAAATCAGCGGGGGGCGGCGTGAATCCCGTCCCCGCCAGCTGCCGAATTCTCCGGCACCGGAGATTCGGCGGGGGCGGGAATCGTGCCGCGCCGGTCGGCAGGCCCCCCCGGCGATTCTCCGGCCCGCGATGGGCTGAAGTCCCACTGCTGTAATGCCTGTCCCGCCGGCGTGAATCAAACCCGTCCCTTACCAGCGGGACCAGGCGGCGTGAGCAGCCTACGGGATCCTGGGGGGGGGGGCTCGGGGTGATCTGGCCCTGGGGTGTGCCCCCACGGTGGCCTGGTCTGCAATCGGGGCCCACCGATCCACGGGCGGGCCTGTGCCGTGGGGGCACTCTTTTCCCTCTGCGTCGGCCATAGCCTCCGCGATGGCCGACACGGAGGTGACCCCGCCCTGCGCATGCGCGGGGATGCCGTCAGCAGCCACTGACGCTCCTGCACATGCGCGGACTTCCGTTGGCCGGCGGAGCCCTTCGGCCCCGGCTGGCGTGGCGCCGAAGGCCTTACACGCCAGCCGGCAGGACGGCAACTACTCCGGCGCGGGCCTAGCCCCTAAAGGTGAGGGCTTGGCCCCTAAAGGTGCAGAGAAATCCACTCCACGCCACTCCATCCCACCGGGACTCCGCGCCCCGCCGGGTAGGGGAGAATCACGCCCCAGAGGTGGGGCTTGGGTCTTAGACAGACTGTAGACATACTCCGGTGTCTGATTAACACTTGTTTATTCGTACAACATCTAACCAGGTTACAGAGTAGGCACATAACTCCGCGGCATAATTTCCAATCTCCCTTTATCCTACAGTTTCCATGGCTGCAAAGAAGTCCTGATGTCACAGAAGGCTTTATATAAATGCAAGTCTTGCCTTTTGTCAGACAGGTAAAGCGCAGAAATGCGTTGTAAAAACTGCCGTTAATGCATGTTCTCTGTGGTTTCCCCAATCTCCTGCTGTAACAATCATGGCGGAAGCTCAGAACAAGGTTAAATACAAGGGTCTTCCTCGTAATGAAGGGACCACTGTTAGATGTGTGAAATCTTCCTTCACAAACATGCCAGGAAACAGGGCCCCAAAAACCTTCCTGAGGCCAACGGGAAAACCGTTTTAGCAGAGTTTGGAGTCTTCAATGTCTCTTTTCAACATACAGCTGCTCAGTGCCGCAACTCATTTCTTTATCAAATGGTATGCCAGGTGCGGCACGGTGGCGCAGTGGTTAACACTGCTGCCTACGGCGCTGAGGACCCGGGTTCAATCCCGACCCTGGGTCACTGTCCATGTGAAGTTTGTACATTCTCCCCGTGTCTGCGTCGCTTTCAGCCCCACAACCCAAAGATGTGCAGGTTAGGTGGATTGGTCATGCTAAAATTGGAAAGAAATTATTGCATATTCTAAATTTTTTAAAAAATGAAATGGTACGCCATAAGCGGATATAAATGAGTATACCTAACTGGTTAAACATTCTGAAAAGAAAATGGACAATGTTTTCCAAAGATTGTGTCATTGCGACATCGTGCTGTGTCACAGGTTGGCGAGACACATGGCCATGACCATGATTTCCTGCACATTGAGCTCTCAATCTCTGCTGGACCATCTGGGTAAAACACTAAGTATAGATTTGACTGTTCAGCAGATGGGAATAGGGGAATTCAGGGGTGTACAAGTAAGCCCAGGCCACACTCTCACACCTCCTGGTGGCCAGGTGGAGAATATGATTGGCGCAGTCCTTCAGAAAAATTACCAGTCTGTCCAGCCTTTCTCCATTTGATTGCCGGGAGGGAAATTAAACGTTTTCAGTAAATTGTCACATAGAAATACGTGGAATTTAAAGCACAGAAACAAACCGTTTGGACGTGCAGTTCGTCCATGCCGTTTGTGTGCTCGACATGAGTCTCCTCCTGTACTAGTTCATATAACTCTTATCGGCATGTCTGAATTCCATATTGGTGACAATCTTAAAGTTGTGGCTTTAGTTTCAGACTCCCCCACAAATGGAAAAAGTTTCTCTCTGACCAATCAATTAGACTCCTTCAAATTTTTAGAGACCTTTATCAAGTCAGGGAAAGGAGCCCCAGGCTGCTCAGTCTTTCTTATACTTAACCTCCAACCCTGGGATCAAAAGTCCCCTGTTGTACCGACTGTTCCTTTTGTGTGGATTGCTCTATTTACATTTTAGTTACTTTAATTTAGAAAATAAATCACTCATGTTATCTGACACTCAGTGGGCTTCCCCACATCTGGGGGTATACCTCTGGCAGGACAGGACGCCTGCCTGCCCTGGAGACGGTTCCTGCCAATGACTCGTTTATAGTTCCTGGAATCAGTTGCATTGCTGGATTCTCACGGAACTGAAGCAGGTGACCTCCTGCGTTTCATCTCAAAGGCCTTCATGTGACGAAGAAGGTAGGCCCCAAGCGATGAAAAAACATTTATTTTTGTAAAAATGTTTACTTGCTCCACATGATACATATGTATACACAATCAGAGAACGATGGTGTAGGCCACTCTGTAAAAAACATTATCCACAATTTCCTCAGCTGAATATCAAATGTTGAGGCCTCAAGAACAGCCTTCAGGATTTAAGCAGGTTATAAGCTATACTTAATTTTTCTCAGTCCAGTCTGGGTGCACCTCAACTGTCAATTGGCTTGTATATCTGTGGTAGTCTGTGTTGGGAGGATTACGGTACCTGTTAATGCCGGAATACCATTGGTGGAGAATGTACTTGTTCCCATTGGTTAAGCTTGTATGTTAGCTCCGCCCTGCAAGGCGGGGTATAAGAGCCCGTGCCGCCCAAGCAGCTTTCTTCTGTACCTGCGCTGCTGAGGGAATATTAGCGTATTAAAGCCTTCAATTGTCTCCAATCTCACTTCTGGGGTTATTGATCGTGCATCAATATCTCATACTTCCAAGTCTGCCTTCTCGAAGGTCATGGCCAGAGAATAGTTTCCAGCCCAGACTTTACTGGAAATGCAGGCAGATTGGCAGGAGGAACTAGAAAACCAAGGCCAGTGTGTCTTAAACTTGGGCCCAAATGATGATGATTCTTAGCTCCCTAGGCATTACTGAAGCGAAATTGTGGGCAACAGGTTACAGAGAAATGGGGAGTAAATTCATTCTTAACTTCAAAATATCTATCTCTATATTTCTGAAGATGTCTTAATAATTATAAATGCTGGAAAGACGCAGATCAGGTAGCATTGATGGAGAGAGAAACAGAGTTAATGGGCTGGATTTTCACCTGTGTGGGATGCCTTGGGAGCCCCTTAAAAATGGGATTCCCAACTGCATACATGGGGTTTACAATTTTTGGGTGAGCCTTTTAAGGAATGTGCTAGTTCGGGTCATAGGCCCACGCCTGATCTGGCCAGCTCATTGTGGAGATGAGCATTGTAGCCACCTAAAATGGCTGATTCCCGAGTATTTGGCCAAACCCCGATCTAAAATGGCGAACTAAAAAGGCTGATGGGAAAATCAGCCAACAGGACTCAAAACGGACAGCTGCAGGCAGAACAGTGTATTCGGCTCTGGTGAAGTCGGCCCAGACCGATACCTGCAACCATTAACAGCACATCAACCCAGCCATCTGCATTTTAATCGGCCATCCCCGGGAACAATTGCTACAAATTAGCAATTGAAAGCCGATCCAGACCTCTCGGCGCCAGCAGTGGCTGAGACAAAGAAAGATGGATGATCACCCCCCGATCAAGGAATCGCCCCATTATTGGAGCATATCAAACCCAGTGATTGGGACCAAGTCCAATCACTTGGAACCAGGGTCAAGGTCCGCCCCGAGAGGCGGGAAGCCCCTGGGAACTATAAAAATAGGGGCCAAGTTCAGATCGACCCTTCTTCTCCTACTCACAACCTTCGAGACCCTTCGACGAAAGAACAAGTAAGTCCTACTCCAGCGACCGCTACCAGATAGGTGTTCCAGATTATCGACCCATACCAGCCTTTTTGAATCCCGCAGGCCAGACCCAATTCGATAGACCATTCGTTTCCCTGACCTGGTGGGCCATCACCAAAGTTAAGTATTGGCCTTTAGTGGTAAGTAATAGTCTGGAAGTAGGATTATTGTATAAGTATTTATTGCTGTATATAATAAATGATCGTTGATTTAACATTTACTAAGCGGTGTGCTGCATTATTAATCATTACTCGAGCTTGAACCACGTGGCGGTATCAGAAAGATACCTGGCGACTCGTGAGCAAAGGTGACAGAATTAGAGCTAATAAAACTAAGGCTAATAAGAGCAACAGCATGTTGTTCTCCCCGGGCTAGCTTTATTATGTGCTCTTGCTTGAGAACTGAGGGATCCATTAGAGATTTAAAATATCTGGGCCCCACGGGAAACATTGCTTGATTAACAGCTCTGGCTCTCTGAGCTATGCTGTCAATTTCACATGTTTATTGACATAAGGTAACGAAGTTTCAAGTGCTTGCAGTTTCAGCTATTGACACAATAGCTTGGATGAAGTCCCACAGCACCAAAGTGGGCCTTTTAAACAGACCACCTCGGTACCTGGTAGCACCTGTGGCTCCCTCCAAACTTTCTACGGGATTGGCTTGGCCAACTGCAGCCTGCAATTGCCGCCATGTAATGAAAATGCCGTCCTTGTGGTCACTTTCTCCTGAGGCATGGCAGGCTGAGTCTGGAATTTTAACGACTTCTGCTACCCGCCTCATGAATGAAAATCCAGCCCTATGTTTCAGGTCACAGACCTTTCTTCAGAACCCTTTCTGAAGGAACGCCTTGACCTGAAGTGTTGGGTAGAATTTTAAGGCCTCATTGTCATAGAATTTACAGTGCAGAAGGAGGCCATTCGGCCCATCGAGTCTGCACCAGCTCTTGGAAAGAGCACCCTACCCAAGTCAACACCTCCACCCAATCCTCATAACCCAATAACCCCACCCAACACTAAGGGCAATTTTGGACACTAAGGGCAATTTATCATGGCCAATCCACCTAACCTGCACATCGTTGGACTGTGGGAGGAAGCCGGAGCACCCAGAGGAAACCCACGCACGCACGGGGAGGATGTGCAGACTCCACACAGACAGTGACCCAAGCCGGAATCGAACCTGGGACCCTGGAGCTGTGAAGCAATTGTGCTATCCGCAATGCTGCCGTGCTGCCCTTGTGGTAGGGACGGGGCTGTAAAATGTGGCGAATCATTCAAAGGTCCAGTGACTTAGGCTGGACCAAAACATCCAGCCGGCTGCGGGGAAGGGGGGGGGGGTGCATTAAATTCCACTCACTCGTTAACTCTTTTTCTAACACCACAGATGCTACTAGATGTGCTGAGCATTTCCAGAATTTTCTGTTCTTCTTTCAAACTTCCAGCATTTCATTTATCTTTTACTTAAATCATTATGTTGGTTAGCTCAGGGCTAGGTGCCTGGTTTGTGATGCAGAGCAACACCAACAGCACAGGTTCAATTCCTGTATTGGTTAAGGTTACCACAAAGGCTCTGCCTTCTCAACCTTGTTCCTCACCTGAGGTGTGGTGATCTTCAGGTTAAATCACCACCAGTCAGCCCTCGCAGCCTATTACCCTTGTGGTATTATGTTAACTGTAAGAATTGCAAGTGTTCATGAAATGTCCAGAGTAGCCACTGGAGGGAGCACCACATACAAGTATATAAGGCATTGATGCTAAGCTTTGTGCGAGAGCGTAGTGCAGGAGTTAGCTAGAGACAGACAGAAGTATTGATAGTGTGAGTAAGAGCAGATCATAGTTTATAACAGTATTAAGATTAGTTGTAAATGAGTGTAATCAAATCCAAATTAGTAGGGTTGATAAATTTGTAGCTTTGTTTAAGTTCAAGCTATTTTGTGGTCTTTGTGAATACCACGCCAAGCATCCTGAATTTAGCAACACAAAGAACACCACAGCCCTCTGGGACTATGGCGACTGCTCAGTCAATATATAGAATTCAAAGTGGAGAAGCCACCCATTCAGCCAAACTGGCTGATCCCATATGCTCCACACTAATGTTTTTCCCTCTGTACTTCATCTCACTTTATCAGCATAACCTTCTGCTCCTTTCTGCTTCATACACTTATCTGGTTTACCCTGAATGTATCTATGCCTTTCCACTTAAATCCTCCCTGTGGAAGCAAGTCCACATTCTCATCACTCTCCGGACAAAGCAATTGCTTCTTCAAACTTTTAATTTTGGTGAGTGTTATTGACTGTAATAAAAGAAGCCATTGGAGAGGGTAGACAACATAACGCCTCAAACCTGCTCTTTAGATTATGGCTGATCTTTGACCTCATCCCCATTCATCCCCTTCACCTCGGAGACCTCGGGCAAGTCTCGTTCAGCACTAGTCCCCATTTGATAAATCCCAAAGCCTCAGATACCTCAGGAACCTATGCATTAGAGTGAGACTAACTGTCTCACTCTAATATGCAGATTTGCCAAAAAGTGTTTCCGCCCACAATGGACAGGATTTATATCGCAATGTCTCACGAGATTGCGTTGGATCTCGTGAGGCATTGCGAGGCGGGTAGATCCTGGGAATGGGGTCTCCTGGCTTTTATTGGCCATGCTGCGCCACAGCGAGCTGCTTTTCTAGTGCAGCGTGGCTAATGGATCCTGCCCAATAAAACTTGACCCTCTACACAATGTCTAAATGATTGTAACCCCGTCAGTCAGCCATTGTTTTACTTCAATCCTGATCCAAAGGTGGCAATGTTTGATTACACTGCAGTACTGGTCCACTCAACTCCCACATACTAGACCAGCACCTTAAGCTGAAAGACATTTAATAAACACTTCAATTTGTCTGAAATCTGTGGCACTTTTAAAATAGTAAGTAAAGCGGATTATGGTAATCGCCCTTCAACAAGATGTAAAAAGCTTATTGAATAGATTGAGAAATCCGGCATGCTGTAAACCTTGTCAACAGCTCCTTTGTAATGGACTCCTTTAGTGTTGGAAAATAGTTATGAGAAATGGTCTGTTAGAGACTGTTGCCTGTCAAAAATATGGTCGATAAGTGGTGGTGATCATCGAATTGGACCATAGAACTGTGACCCTGAAATTTCATGGCCTTTCAATGTCATTTCAGAGGGAGCTGAGCAATATCCAGCTGGATATTCAAATTATTTAACCATTCTGTTCACTGTGGCCTCTATTCATACAATCCACAGGATTTCCAACCTTGCATTATTTGACTCATTATCATGAGATCAGAATCAGTCATGTGAAGAATCTTAGTCAAGCATTTCCCTGGGGTTGTGGAGCTTATCTCCTGCCAGGTGCACCGGACAGCATCAGAAAGCATACACAAATAACCACTTGGCCCAGTAGCAAAGCCTAGACACCTATAGCACCTATAGACAATAACTTTGTGATATTGGTGGAGGGATAAACTTCAGTCATGGAGGACTTCTTTGCTCTTCTTTGAAATCAAACCACGGGGTATTTTGTATCCACATGAGATATGATGATGGAAGATTCAGAAGGATTTTTAGTGCTGCATAGAAGTACCAGCTTAGACTTTGTGCTCAAGTCCCTGGAGTGGGATTTAAACCCACAGCTTTCTGATTCAGATGTGAATGTGCTACCAATTGAGTCATGGCTGACACCTCCATCTGCTAACACTTTAGCATTCACCAGCTCAGCTTCCTAACCCACCAGGAGTAATGGAAAACAAACTTGAGTATGCATTTAGTATGGATGACCTACATAAATTGTCAGAGCCTGATATACGTAGGCTCCCTAACAACAACAGCAACTTGCATTTATATAGTTTTACAACTGTTCCCTGGGCGAGGGCCCCAATTTGTTATGATTCCAGATGAGGTACCCTCAAATTATTATGCTCTCAGGTGAAGAAGGATGGACTCATTGCCCATTTGTTTGGTTGGTTGCAATAAAATTAATTTAAAAAGGATCTCTTCCCTCATGGATATCTTTTCCCAATCCAAGTGTATTCATGTTGTAAAATGAGCTAATTTAACCAGTTAAGGAAAGAATAAATTTATTAGTTACTAAAATGTGAGAAAACGGACACACGTGCACACAAATTAGAAATGAGAAGTGAGTCCAAAAATCAATGTTAAAAAGATATACAAATCAGTCCGTGGTTTGTCTGTGAGGAATATGGTGAAATGTTGCAGCCGTTAATATGGGTGATTCCAATGGGGCTGACCTCAGCCGTTGAGCAGTTGGTTTGGAGATTCATGCTTCTGCAGGTTAGCTGTGAACAGATTGCCTGTTGCTCGGGAGAGAGATAGAGTCAATAGTTAGGGAATAGTTTGGAGCAGGGACCAAAAAATAATGGCTTTAGTCCTCCAAATGTTTAATTGGAGAAAATTTCTGATCATCTAATACTGGGTGTTGGATAGGCAGTCTGATAATATGGCAACAATGGACGATATGGGAGAGGTGGCTCTGAGGTAGACCTGGGTTTTATCAGCAGAGGTAGGAAAACTAATGCTTGGTTTTTCTAAGATGTTGCCAAAGAGTAGCATGTAGAGGAGTTATGGGAAGGGGGCCAAGATCCTTGGATGGCACCAGAGGTAGTGGAGTGGGAACAGAAAGACAAGTTGTGTTACGATCCCAGCTGATGTTAATGCTGGACAAGTCAGATCCCAGAATGAAGCCTGGCGTGAAAGATCCTGGGCGGATTCTCTGGTCCGCTAGCCGCGTTTTCCGGGCAGTGCGCCCTTGCTGGCAGCGGGATTCTCCGTTCCCGCCATCTGCCAATGGGATTTCCCATTGTGGCCATCCCACACTGCCAGGAAACTTGCGGGCATGTTGTGCTGCCGGCGCAATGGAGAATCTCACCGGCGGGGAATCAAAGAACAAGGAACAATACAGCACAGGAACTGCCCTTTGACCCTCCAAGCCTTTGCTGGTCATGATACCCCCTTGGCCAAAACCCTAAAGAAAAAGAAATCCGCTGCCTAACTTTTTAATTTTCTTTAGAAACTATGGAGGAAAGTATCGCAACGGCTGACACAATGTGAGAGGGAGGATGACCCACAACCTACAACTAACTACAGGCATATTGAGCTGTTTTATTAAAAATTACAAGAAAAGACACGGGCCAAAATGGGGCTGATACTTTAAAAGGGTCCTTTCAGAAAATTTCTAATTGGATTATACTGAGAGACTTGTCCTGAGACAGAATGGAATTCCACACCTGAAGAGCACATTTCAAATGGAGACACTTGAAAGGAAGGTGTTTAAAATGTAAAAAACTTTTAAATATCAGTGTTTCTGTCAAGGCTGTGGAAACTGCCCCTCCAGCCAGTTACGTCCCCATCAGGCATTGAAAAACCATCTCTCAGAACGTTTCTGAAATAAAGCGAAATGAACTTTGGATGTCAATTGAATTCCTTTCCAGGCATACACGGAGAAATTAGTTTAAAACTGGCTCTGAAATCAGAGAGCAACACAAGAGAGAAGCAAGGAAAAACAACAGTCTTCTAGGTCACCCCTGCAGAGACAAGGAGACCATCTCTCTCTTGCTCAGTCTCTCACTGGAGACAAGTGTTTTAACAGGGAGAAGCAAACAACAGGAAGAAAAGCACAGTCACCCCTGCAGAGACAAGCAGGTCATGGGCATAATTCAGCTGTCCCGTTGCAGCCTGCCCGGATCCAGGCCCAAATCGGGCTCCGCGCATGCTTGAAACCTTGTGCAAGTCACCTGAAGTAAAACACTCACAAAAGGCGATGTTAGCGTAGATGGTCAAAGGTTTGCTCAACGTGGAACATTTTAGTAAGCGTCTTAAAGGTGAAAAAGAGAGTCTTGTCTGAGAGATTGAGAGAGGGAATGCCAGAGATTAAGGATGAAACAGCTGAAGGCATCTGACCGCCACTGGTGGAGTGACTCAAATTAGGAAGACTGGAGTGTAGAAATCTCAGAGGGTTTTGGGGACTGGAGGAGATGATAAAGATACGGAGGGGTGAGGCCAGGGTGGAATTTGGAAACAAGGATGAGACTTTTAAAATGGAGGTTTTGCTCAATTGGGAGCCGACATACAGGGTTGATGGAATCACGTACAGCTGTGTGTGGTAAACCACTGTGTTCCTATATTAAGGGTTGTACGGTAGAACCTGCACTACAGGTTCACCTGGGCCCCTGCATGCTAGCTCCGCCCAGGAGCCGGGTTATAAATATACGTGGCCTTCAGCTAGCAGCCATTTCGTCAGCTGCTGTAGTTGGCCACACTTCAGATACTAATAAAGCCTCAGTTTGAATTCAACTTCGTCTCCAACCAAATTGATTGTGCCTCACTGTGATGAGTCTCAAGAGAGTGAAAAAGAACCTCACTTTAGTTTTAGATCGCTAGTCAGAGGCTGGAAACCCAGTTCCCAGCAAGCCCCGGGACTCCTGCGCATCTGCCAGCTGGGAAATGGCTGCACATGCGCAGTTTGGGGATTTTATAACGTAGTTTGGGCCTTTCACACATGCAGCAATCGGGAATGGCCGCACAGGCTTAGTTAATTTTTAGGTTCTTTAGGTCAGGAACTGACTGTTCCTGCGTGCGCATAAGGAAAAGAAGTTAAACGGCACAAAACTGCAGGGCAGGTGACCTGGGACTGGAGTACCATTCCAAAGGAGGTATCCCAGAGTGCAACACACAGGGAAAGATTCCAAACCAAGGAGTGGGGCAGATGGGAAAGAGCTGTGGGGAGCAGACTTGAAGCAAAGCAGTCTTGAGGCAAACCCTGAAGATCCGATAGCTCAGCCAAAGGTTGGTGTTTCCTTGCTGCGGGCCATATGGGCAATGGTATCCATTTGGAGCTGTGATGCTCTGCTTGACATGGCTAAAATTGTGAAATAGTGCTTGAAAGGTGAAGAGTGAGTGGACTCGAAGATGCAGGGGACATAAATTTTGGAAGGCAAGATTTAAACACTGGAGGTGGATCCTTGTTGAAACTGCCTGAGTTGGAGTGGACTTTGATGAGAGAATTTCAAGGCCAGCTCTTCAAACATGGTGATTGGAAACCTTTGTGAGAAAGATAGAGTTCCCCTGTGGCTGGTTGACGCATCGTGTGACAAGCGTCTGGGTGGGTTGTTTTTGAAACATTTCAGAGTAGCAGATAGAAACGAACTTCCTTTCTGCCAGAAATTTAAAAAATTTATGATAAAAACATACTTCTAAAGGATCTTCCACATCACCATGCCGTTGAGCACCTTCACTCACATCTCTTTTAGGAATCGATTTTCTGCATCTCACTTGTTTGTAAAAAGCTGCATGACCTGATTCAAATAAAGGGTGTGAAAGACCCTCAAGGCAGCAAGAACAACAAATAGTGGAGCTGACTATCTGATCTCATGTCCCACTTGGTTGGGAGGGGGGGGAAGGGGCGCAGTATTCAGAGAAGAGTTAACCATTAGTCTGCAATTTAATAGTAGTTTCTCATATAGATCAAAGTAGAGTTGCCCAAATCAAAACACTTTAAATATGTTCACATCACTTGGTTAAATTCCAATCATTCCAATTTAAAAGGCAAACTGGTGCCAGGGTCACTGTCTTTGCAAGCTCGAATTAGAATGAAACAATTTATAGGTTCTATTCTGTGAATTTCTCTCCTTAACAGATTGAGTATGTATGGATCAGAGAAGGGAGGATATTTTTGCATCTAATCAGCTTTATCTTAGACAGGATCTTACAGTCTGTGTTTATGAGAGCTATGAATCTGTAACGTCCGCAGCTGGTTAGAGCCTCCCCTTCCTTGGGAGGACAGTGTTGGGATTCAGAGGCTGCTGCAAACTAATGAACTTCTTTATTTGCTGAATTCTGTCACTGGCATTTAGCTGGAGAGACATTTTTTCAATATGGGCGGATTCCTGTTCAGGGGTCAGGCGCCTTGCCTGCCAGTTAGGGAGCTGGCGAGAGACCGAGGCTGCCTCCTTTCGGGAAGTGCCGGACCACAAGCCAATCAGGCGGTGGCAGGGTTGAACGACAGGACTCCCCCTGGAATCAAGAGCCCGGGATGGTGATCTAACCCACCATGAGCTACCGACCAATCAGAGGCCAGTAGCTCTTGTACACAGCAGTGCCAGAAAGCAGACAGATTGTTAACATGAAGCAACCGGCTTCATGGTCATCTCCAAATGCAGCACGGCACAATGGGAATACAGCGGATCTTAGGGTCCTGGGGAATTGTAACGCATGTAATGTAAATGGATTCTCTTCTTTCTGTTGGAGATCCAATAGAACAAGGGTCGGGAATTCTCCGACCCCCATCACGGGCCGGAGAATCGCCGGGGCTGACCGGCGCGATTCCCACCCCCGCCAAAACCCCGGCACCGGCGAATTCGGCAGCCGGCAGGGGCGGGATTCACGCCGCCCCCCGGTGATTCTCCGGCCCGTGATGGGGGTCGGAGAATTCCCGACCCTTGTTCTATTGGATCTCCAACAGAAAGAAGAGAATCCATTTACATTACATGCGTTACAATTCACCAGGACCCTAAGATCCGCTGTATTCCCATTGTGCCGTGCTGCATTTGGAGATGACCATGAAGCCGGTTGCTTCATGTTAACAATCTGTCTGCTTTCTGGCATGTCTACCATTATGTGACATTGGGGAATAGACCGTGTGGATTTGCTGCCACCCTGAGAGACAGAAGCCTCATCGATGCCTGACCAATCTCCTGCATCCCACAGCCTTTACAGCTCTGTAAAGTTTCCCCCCTATCTGATCCCACAGTATGTTGTAATTAGACAAGAGTATACTCTACAATTGTGTCAAAGAGCTGTCTAGCTGGAGTGTGAGCAGTCGCGTTACTTCCACTGGAGCACAGCTGTGAACGCTCATGAAGCTGCCACGTCTTCTATGGTGTCTACCATTGCTCTGTTGGAAGCTCTCTTTCCTGAGTCAAAGGATTTTACTTCAAATCCCTGAGATAAAGTTCTAGGCAGACAGTGCACTACCGAAGGCCTGTGCTGTGTTTTCAATCAATTGTTAAATTGAGGCCCTGCCCCGTCACAGAAACATAGAAAATAGAATCAGGAGGAGGCCATTCGGCCCTTTGAGTCTGCTCCGCCATTCATTATGATCATGGTTGATCATCAAGTTCAATACCTTGATCCCGCCTTCCCCCCATGATTCCTTTAACCCCAACAGCTATATCTAATTCCTTCTTGAAGTTACGCAATGTTTTGGCCTCGTCTACTTTCTGTGGTAGTGAATTCCACAGATTCACCACACTCTGGGTGAAGAAATTTCTCCTCACCTCAGTCCTAAAAGACTTACCTCTTATCCTCACACCTATGATGCCTAGTTCCCCCACCATCGGGAACATTCTTTCTGAATCTACCCTGTCTAATCCTGTTAGAATTTTGTACGTTTCTATGGGATCCCCTCTCACTCTTCTAAACTGTCAGTCCTATTAGCTTGATGTTGTAGCCATCTGGGATGGCCACTTCCCGATTACAAAGTGGACACTTTGCAAAGATTGCAGGGAAAATGGACAATATTGAGAAAACAAGCAGGTTCAGGGTTTGTCTGTTGATTGGAGCCGCAGCTCCCAGACAAGACCAAAACTGCAAACCCATTAGCATACTCATGGCCCATCTCCGGGAACAAAAGAGTCACATTTGAGAAAACGATACTAAGAACATAGAACATCGAACATTACAGCGCAGTACAGGCCCTTCGGCCCTCGATGTTGCGCCGACCTTTGAAACCACTCTAAAGCCCATCTACACTATTCCATTATCGTCCATATGTCTATCCAATGACCATTTGAATGCCCTTAATGTTGGCGAGTCCATTACTGTTGCAGGCAGGGCATTCCACATCCTTACTACTCTCTGAGTAAAGAACTTACCTCTGACTTCTGTCTTATATCTATCTCCCCTCAATTTGAAGCTATGTCCCCTCGTGCGAGACATCACCATCCGAGGAAAAAGGCTCTCACTGTCCACCCTATCCAATCCTCTGATCATCTTGTATGCCTCAATTAAGTCACCTCTTAACCTTCTTCTCTCTAACGAAAACAGCCTCAAGTCCCTCAGCCTTTCCTCATAAGATCTTCCCTCCATACCAGGCAACATTCTGGTAAATCTCCTCTGCACCCTTTCCAATGCTTCCACATCCTTGCTATAATGCAGTGACCAGAATTGCACGCAATACTCCAAATGCGGCCGCACCAGAGTTTTGTACAGCTGCAACATGACCTCATGGCTCCGAAACTCAATCCCTCTACCAATAAAAGCTAACACACCGTACGCCTTCTTAACAACCCTCTCAAACTGGGTGGCAACTTTCAAGGATCTAGGTACATGGACACCGAGATCTCTCTGCTCATCCACACTGCCAAGAATCTTACCATTAGCCCAGTACTCTGTCTTCCTGTTATTCCTTCCAAAATGAATCACCTGACACTTTTCTGCATTAAACTCCATTTGCCACCTCTCAGCCCAGCGCTGCAGCTTATCTATGTCCCTCTCTAACTTGTAACATCCGTCTGCACTGTCCACAACTCCACCGATTTTAGTGTCATCTGCCAATTTACTCACCCATCCTTCTACGCCCTCCTCCAGGTCATTTATAAAAATGACAAACAGCAGTGGCCCCAAAACAGATCCTTGTGGTACACCACTAGTAACTGGACTCCAGTCTGAACATTTCCCATCAACCACCACCCTTTGTCTTCTTCCAGCTAACCAATTTCTGATCCAAACTGCTAAATCACCCTGAATCCCATGCCTCCGTATTTTCTGCAGTAGCCTACCGTGGGGAACCTTATCAAATGCTTTACTGAAATCCATATACACCACATCAACTGCTTTACCCTCATCCACCTGTTTGGTCACCTTCTCAAAGAACTCAATAAGGTTTGTGAGGCACAACCTACCCTTCACAAAACCGTGTTGACTATCTCTAATCAAATTATTCCTTTCCAGATGATTATACATCCTATCTCTTATAAACCTTTCCAAGATTTTGCCCACAACAGAAGTAAGGCTCACTGGTCTATAGTTACTGGGGTTGTCTCTACTCCCCTTCTTGAACAAGGGGACAACATTTGCTATCCTCCAGTCTTCTGGCACTATTCCTGTAGACATAGATGACTTAAAGATCAAAGCCAAAGGCTCAGCAATCTCTTCCCTAGCTTCCCAGAGAATCCTAGGATAAATCCCATCTGGCCCAGGGGACTTATCTATTTTCACACTTTCCAGAATTGCTAACACCTCCTCCTTATGAACCTCAAGCCCTTCTAGTCTAGTAGCCTGAATCTCAGTATTCTTCACGACAACATTGTCTTTTTCCTGTGTGAATACTGACGAAAAATATTCATTTAGCACCTCTCCTATCTCCTCGGACTCCAAGCACAACTTCCCACTACTATCCTTGACTGGCCCTACTCTTACCCTAGTCATTCTTTTATTCCTGACATATCTATAGAAAGCTTTAGGATTATCCTTGATCCTATCTGCCAAAGACTTCTCATGTCCCCTCCTGGCTCTTCTTAGCTCTCTCTTTAGGTCCTTCCTAGCTAACTTGTAACTCTCGAGCGCCCTAACTGAACCTTCATGTCTCATCTTTACATAAGCCTCCTTCTTCCTCTTAACAAGTGATTCGACTGCTTTAGTAAACCGCGGTTCCCTTGCTCGACCACTTCCTCCCTGCCTGGCAGGTACATACTTATCAAGGACACGCAGTAGCTGTTCCTTGAACAAGCTCCACATTTCCATTGTGCCCATCCCCTGCAGTTTTCCTCTCCATCCGATGCATCCTAAGTCTTGCCTCATCACATCAAAATTGCCTTTCCCCCAGATGTAACTCTTGCCCTGCGGTATATACCGATCCCTTTCCATCACTAAAGTAAACGTAATCGAATTGTGGTCACTATCACCGAAGTGCTCACCTACCTCCAAATCTAACACCTGTCCTGGTTCATTACCCAGTACCAAATCCAATATGGCCTCGCCTCTCGTTGGCCTATCTACATACTGTGTCAGGAAACCCTCCTGCACACATTGGACAAAAACAGACCCATCTAAAGTACTCAAACTATCGCATTTCCAGTCAATATTTGGAAAGTTAAAGTCCGCCATAACAACTACCCTGTTCCTTTCGCTCCTATCCAGAATCATCTTTGCAATCCTTTCCCCTACATCTCTGGAACTTTTCGGAGGCCTATAGAAAACCCCTAACAGGGTGACCTCTCCTTTCCTGTTTCTAACCTCAGCCCATACTACCTCAGTAGACGAGTCCTCATCAAACGTCCTTTCTGCCACCGTAATACTATCCTTGACTAACAATGCCACCCCTCCCCCTCTTTTCCCACCTTCCCTAAGCTTACTGAAATATCTAAACCGCGGCACCTGCAACAACCATTCCTGTCCCTGCTCTATACATGTCTCCGAAATGGCCACAACTAAGGCAGACACCCTGGCGCCAGAGGAGACCAGACCAAAGCAGGCCAACGGCCACCTCGGACATGCCCAGCCATCAGGACACCCACCCCTTTATTGGATGAAATCGAATGGAACGATCGAGAAATGGCCCAATTGATTGGGGCCAAGTTCAAGGCCCGCCCAAAAGCGCGCGAAGCCCCTTTGGGCATAAGAAGGATCCCCCAAGAGAGAACTGTTCTCTTGGCTCCGGCTTTCACCGAGGAGAGACCTGCCCAACAGCTGCACCAGAACAAGTAAGTCCAAGGTCAACGCACGCTACCAGACAGATGACCTTAGCTGTTATCCCGTACCAGTTCCAACCCAGCAGCCTCAGAACCGAACAACGGCCATTGTTCCTCTGACTGAGTGGGTGCCCAAAGCTAAGTATAGGCTTTAGCAGTAGTGATAGTTTAGTCTGTAATGTTTGTGCATGTGTATATTTAACTGTGTGTGTAAATAAATAAGCATTTGACTTTGAACTAACTAACTGGTGTATCGAGTCTTTGATCAGTACTCAGTTTGAACCTTGTGGCGGTATCGAGAGATACCTAGATATACTAGAGCAAAACGTAATTAGAACTAAGGAAGGCGACCATATTGACCGCCATATTCAGAGCCAAATAAAGAGAAACACAATCAGCAACATTTACTGGCGATTCTGATGGGATTCGACTTAGAAGTGGCCTAATCACTCCGAGAGAACCCAAATTTGAATTGGAATCCAATTGGAAACAGAAAAACCACAAGTGTGAGAACGATACTGATCAAACCTCTGAGATTCGGAAGTGTGTTAATGCATGCGTACTAACGGGGATATAAGGTAAACCTGAGAGATTTTGTTGCGTAAAACTGTCGTGAGTTTTGCAGGCCGGAAAATAGTGTAAGCTGTACCCATGTTTACATCACCACTTTATCACCCCCTGTTCCAAATTCAGTAGAGAACCCAGAGAGAAAAAATGGCAATGAAGGCAATGGAACGCCTTATGAACCCCCAAGAATTTGAGGTCGCAGCGACCAGTAGAGTAGGACAGTGTCCCATATGGGAAGAGGAAATCAGAAAGTACCTCAAAGGGAAAGGATGGCCCCTTTGGAGCGAATTCTGCGCGAATGATTAAAAAGGTGCCGGGAGTATAGGACATACTTGGTGGGAGAACCTGTCATAAATCCACAAGAAGAGCTTAGGGAAAGCTCGCAAGCCGATGGCAATCGTGTCCTGCTTGGCACAGAGGAGGTCGTTCGGACGCTCCGTAGAGAGATTGAGGAGATAGACAGAAATAGTGAGGGAGATGTGAGCGAGTTTGAGAAGGAGAATAAGGAGTTAAGAGAACAGTTAGCAGCGAGGGACAGAGAGGTGGATGATGCCAAGGGGGCACATCAGTTTTGTCTCACCCATTTGAGTAATTTTCAGACCCAGTACGATAAGACCTACCAGGACATGCAATGTGCGGTCTTGGTAAAACAAGAAACTGAGCAACAAGTAGAGCAGAAACAGTGCAATGATTTAAAAGCGGCCCTACGAGCACTCCACACTTCCACGACGGAACAAAGGCAGAGCTCAGTAGATCACGCAAACTGCCGGTAGCAAATTGCAGAATGCAACCTCTGCTTTCTGTCCAGAATGGGTTTCAAAGTACATTTGGACACCAATTAGACCAAGAAAATGGCCCCGATTTGCAGGAGTTAAATGAAACTGCCCACAGATACGTATATGGGTCATGTACGCAAGAAAAACCCCAAAAGAGAAAAGCACCCCAACCCCCGACTGAACAGGCAGAACACACCCCCATGAACCCTGTAACCACACACCGCAGAGCCGCAGAAGAAGGAAACGCAGATTTCCTATGTACAACCCCGGTAACCGTAACCCAATTACGGGACGCGTGTGGAAACATTACACCGTTCCTTCCTACGTCAGACCCCCACCAGTTTTTCGCTAGAGTTAAACAGCAGGTTACCATGTACGGCCTGGACGAAAAGGAGCAAGTGAAGCTCACAGTTTTAAGCCTCGACCCTTCAGTCATGGCAGCCCTTCCCGACCCACAGCATGTTGGAGGAGGCATACTCCAAGAGATGCACACAGCGATCCTAGATGCGATCGGCTATGACAGAGGAGACCCCGTAGAAGGCCTAAACAAGTGTAGGCAAAAGAAAACAGAGCATCCCACAGCGTTTGCTGAATGCTTGTGGATACATTTTACAGCGGTATTCGGAGAATTAGCCCTCGCCCATTTGTCCGCGGATAATATGGCCAAATGGACTCGAATCCTAGTCTCTCGCGCGACAGAGGCAGGACAGAGAGCTTGCGCAAATTACGACCCCTCAGACGAGGCCCACAACGAGAAATGGGTTTTGAAGAGATTGTCCCGCTCTTGGGAACAATCCGTCTAAGGCAAAACCACACTTGCAAAACCCGAGGAAGAGCAGGCAGACATGAATCCAGTTAAAGCGCACCAGAACTCCGCATGGGTAAATGAGGGCAGAAACAGCTCACAGCAGCCTAAATCCCAGGAATGCTACAACTGTGGACAATTAGGACACTTTGCACGAGAGTGCAACGTGCCCCAAAAGCAGCAGAGAAACCAACAGACAGGCACTCTAAATAAGAATAGGGCAAGCCAATTCATAGCGTTAGCGCCCGTTCAGAGAACGCAGACATGAACGACACTGACTGACGGTGTTCAGGCTCCCCAACTTGGGTCTGCGACACCCTTTGGGACAAGTCCGGTAGACCGGTAGTAGCAGGCAAAGTCTGGGGACACCCCATAGAATTTCGTTGGGACACAGGAGGGTCCCGCACCACACTCAATTCCTCCATGATGTTTCAACGAGACACATGGTCCACAACAGACACCATCACACTCAGTGGCTTTACAGGTCATTTACAACAAGGACACATCACAGTCCCTGTAGCGATACAAATAGGGACCATTATGACCAAAAACTCCGTAGTTTTGGTCGATCTACCCCAGACAGCTGAACACATCCTAGGAATCGATATTATGAGCTCCCACACCCTCTCTTTTGATCCAGTTAATAAATGTGTATTGAGAATGGCAAAGGCAGCACGAACCCCCGCCACGCTCACAGTTGGAGACTATGAAAACAGAATTAGCTCAGTAGGAGACTTCTGGTTCGACCCTCGAGCCATTAGTCAGGACAGACAGGTTAGGGAAGTCCTGCAGCAACATAAAGCAGCATTTGCACAGCACAAGCACGACTGTGGCAAAATAGCCGGCTTGGTAAATATTACAGGCCCTGACCCCAGTCCACAAAAGCAGTATGGATTTCCACAAGAGGCAGAGGGAGAAATCTCCAAAGTAATAGAGAGTTTGCTTGATCAAGGCGTACTCAAATCAGTAGCCTCCACAAACAACGCACCAATTTGGCCCGTCAGGAAACCCGATGGATCATAGCGACTGACCATTGATTACCGGGAACTGAACAAAGTAACCCCAGTAGCAACCCCCACCATAGCCACGAGTCCAGAGACCATGCTCAAACAGGGACTCGAGTCAAAAGAAATTTCGGTTTTGGACATTAGCAATGGCTTTTGGTCCATTCCATTGGATAAAGCGTGCCAGTACAAATTCACCTTTACATTCCAGGGACAACAATATATGTGGACGTGCCTTCCACAAGGCTTCCACAACTCCCCCTCCATTTTCCACCGACAGCTGGCAAATGGACCAGCAAAGTTTTCCCGACCAGATTGTCTGGTCCAGTATGTAGATGACCTGCTACTACAGACAGACACAAAGGGAGAGCACATTTCACTTCTTGCCGAACTCCTAGGACTCCTAAAAGAAATTGGATATCAAGTCAACCCCAAGAAGACCCAGATTTTGAAGGAAAAAGTGATTTACTTGGGTACAGTAATCACTCATGGTAAACGCGAGATCGAGCAAAGGAGAATTGACTCAATCGTCAAATTGCCCCTTCCCCATAATGTCTCAGCCCTCCGGTCATTTTTAGGACTGGTTGGCTACTGCCGAAACCATATCGACGGTTTCGCCACAAAGGCAGCGCCACTATCCAAACTTCTCAAGAAGCAGGCACCTTGGGAATGGCTTCCACAGCACACGGATGCCGTGGATGGTTTAAACAGAGCATTACAGGTCCCAGATCCACTCTCCCCGTACGCAATCAAAGTTGCAAGCACCGACCGAAACCTTTCAGCCGTGCTACTCCAGGAACGCCATGACCAATTATGCCCCGTGGCATACGCCTCACGCGTGTTAGATCCTGTCGAGCAAGGATTTTCTGCCTGTGAAAGGCACCTGCTCGCAGTTTTTTGGGCAGTACAATACTTCACTACATTACAGGACTCAACCCCATCACCATTCTCACAGAACACATCCCAACACAGCTATTACTAGATGGTCGACTTAAAGATGGCACAGTCAGCCAAATCCGCGCAGCCCATTGGACCCTTCTTTTACTGGGACGGGACATTACAGTTAAAAGAACCAAGACACACACTTTCCTAGCCGATAATTTGCAATATGCAGGTACCCCACATGAGTGTGAGATCATCACCACAAAACACAACACAGGCCCATTGATTCCTAAGTCAGCTCCCAGAAAAGCAGGAAATACACCCCAGAGACCCCAGCCCACAGACACGTGCGCACCCCTGAAAATTTATGTGGATGGCTCCTCCACAGTTTTGAATCGAAAGAGAATCACTGGTTGTGGCATTTATGTAGAGGACGCGCAGGGACGCGCCTTAGATGAGATTTCACTAAGGTTGCCAGGGCATCTAGGCTCGCAGGCAGCAGAACTGGCAGCCATAGCGTACATTGTAGACCACTCTGACTCGTTTCCGTCCCCAGCAGATTATATTCGGACAGCTTATATGTCTGTAATAGCTTAACGGAATTCCTACCCCTGTGGGAAACTAGAGGATTTGTTTCCACAGACGGAAAGCCCCTACCCTCAGCCCCATTACTCCGACATATCCTAGAGACAGATAAAGATAGGGAATACGGTATAATTGAAGTTTGCAGTCACCACCGTTTTCCCCCGCCTGGTAACGTTAAAGCAGATGCCCTAGCGAAGGCAGGTTCCAGACATGGTCACTTTTGGAACCCGTCCCCGAGAGCACCCCAGTACACGCGGTTCAGGTCTCACAGACCAACATTCAGGATCTAGCAAAGGCCCAGAAGGAAGATGAAAAACTCAGGGAAGTTTTAAAAAGAACCTTCCCAGCCCCGTATGACAAGTTTAAGAACGCAATCACCATACATGACGGTGTGATTTTGAAAGAAGGCATTTATGTAGTTCCCAGCCAGGACAGGAACCAGATTATTTGTCAGTTTCATGACAATCATGGACACCAAGGCAGTGAATCCACTCTAGCCCACCTCAGACCTCTCTGCTGGTGGCCTGATTTAAAAGCCGATGTTACTCACTACATTGAAAATTGCTTGATCTGTGCCCAGAACAATCCGGACAGATATGCAAGAAAGGCTCAGCTTAGTCACACCCGCCCCGTTAATGGCCCCTGGACGAATTTGCAGATAGATTACATAGGACCCCTACCCTCCTGCAGAAATGGTTATAAGTATGTGTTGGTGGTCATCGACACCTTCACAAAATGGGTGGAAGCTTTTCCATCCAGAACGAATACGGCCAAAACAACAGCTAAAATCCTAACACAGCACATCTTTACAAGATGGGGCCTCCCACGCAGTATAGCGTCCAATCGAGGCTCCCATTTTACAGGACGAGTAATGAAGAACTTCCTCACAATTTTCGGAATCAGGTAAAAGTTTCACATAGCCTACCACCCCCAGTCAAGCGGCATTGTAGAGAGGATGAACAGAACTCTAAAAGCCACTCTCAGGAAAATGGTACAACAGAACAACAGCACCTGGGATTCAGTTCTCCCATTTGCTTTAATGTTCTTACGAAATACGGTATCCACGTCCACAGGATACACCCCCCACACCCTCATGACCGGACGCCCCATTAAAGGGACAGAGTAACTATTAGGACTGGATTTGGCCAGCCCCGTAGTCACCGCCCTCACGCATGAAAATGAGAACATAACGGCAGCCCAGCTCACAGCAGCTGTGAGACTTGGGACCAGGAGGAAACAAAGTAAAGCTTGTTTCGACAAAAAGGAACACGCCACCGAGTTTGTAGTAGGGCAGCAAGTGATGCTTTCCCTATACAACCCCAGTTCATTCCTATCCCCCAAATTTTCTGGACCGTACTCCATTTCGGTCAAAGTAAGCCCCTTGGTATACAAGATCACATATCCCAATGGCAAGTCTGCGTGGTTTCACATAAACCAGCTTAAGGCTTATGGCTCGCAGAACAACCATTCACACAACATCTTGCTCGCAGCAGCAGATGAGCATGCCCCACCCAAAGATGACATATTCCTACCCTCCCCCAGCCAGTCCATCCTGTCCTCAGCCACATCTTCAACTCCACCCCCAGAGGCACGACTGCACTTCTCCTTTCTTTCAACCAGCAACAACAGCAACAGTGATAGCGACAGCAATGACGACAGCCACAGCACTCCATGTTATGATTACACCCCTGCACCAGGCCCCACTCCCAGCGAATCCGAGTATGATTCCAGCGACCCCTTCGAAATCACATACATCAAAGCCTCTGGCCCAGACCCACTGCCCGGGGATTACGGATTAACACCTAGTAGCTCCAACCTCGACACACGATTCTGGCACTGAGACAATTTGTTCAGTCTCATCCGGAATGAGGAGATGGACCCCAATTAGCCCCAAGCAGCTTGATCCAAACTACTCCAGTCAAGAGTATGGCAGCCAGGAGAAGATGATGACATAGAGTCTGACTCCCACGAAACGAATCTCTTTGCAACCCTGTTCACGACTGAGCAATGAGGTGTCCACATGATGGCAAAAAAAAAGGAACCGATGGAGAGATACAGTGTCCTTTCTGATGGAACCTGCACCATCTTTGTTGTATGTTTGTTTGTTTAATGTACATGTTTGTTGTTTGTGAATTAAAAAGTTTTTCATGGCCCCACGCCACCACCCTTTTGACGCCCAATGGCTGTTAATGGAACAAGTTTGTCCACAGACAACCGTTCAGAGGAACTAGTTTGTCGGCAGACACCACTCATAGCAACTCTCCTGATTCGGTCACAAGGGGCGGCCCCCCATGACGACCACATTCTTACCCGTTCTTGCCGGTCACTCAGGCAGTGCAGAAACGGCACTGGTCCCCGCCCTGCCTGAGGACACCCCTCTGGTCAGCTACGCTCAGGTAGAGCACATACGGCACTAATCACCGTCCTACCCGTGGATTTCACCCATTCCTTACCCGCAGCGGCCCATACGCACCCCATTTTGGCACTTTCAGTTCAAAATTCTTTTGTTTGTTTTTGGCGACCCTTAGGTTGCTTCCGTATGCTACTTACATCCTCAAACACTAGGATGGTAGATCACACAGACTGTGAGACGGCTCGCACTGTGTCCGTATTTTTCTCGGATGTCTTGTCCAAAGATTCGGTTTTAAAAAAATAATGAGGGAGTCACAGATGGTGACCAATTATAATGGGTAATTGGCAACAAAGGACAGACAGACAGGCATACGAGATCTTAAGCAAGATAATAATAGATATTATGCTTGTGTCCATAGAACTCCGGAACCTCAGGAACCCCAGAGGAAGAAAAAGAAGACAGAAAGACGGAAAGATGAAGACAACCTTCATGTTCTACACCTGGATCCCAGCGGGATCCCTTCAGTTGCGCGCGGACGCTACCCCCTGACCCCTACCACACAGGGCGTGAATGATTCCCACCCCTGCCATACACTGTACCCCGAGATAGTTAACCCCGAGACGGTTACCGACACCCCAACTTGGTGTGACAATTTTATAACCTGGTATTCACTATCGTACATAGTAGAATCACTCTTAGTACTGGCGATTCTCTGCAGTGTCGTGCAGACACTTAGACTCAGAAAATGGCAAAGGAGAGCCTACCTTTCTCGCACCCCGGTATACACGTTTAGGTCCCCTATTTTCGGACTTCACCAAACCCCCAAACCCCTTGAGTGAATTAAAGTGCATCCGTTTTTCTTTGTGTGTTCTGTTCAATAAAGAAATGTAAACCTCTGTGCTTGACTGCCAAGCCAGAGAAACTTGTGTTGCTGCTATTTGTACATGTAAAGTGTTGTAGATTATTTTTGACTGTTTGAGTGAGGATAGTTTATTGAGGATAGTTAGAGGTTCCAGTTTTTAAATTTTGTAATGCATGCCTGAATGTCATAGCGCCCCGTAGAGTTTTATACTAATGTATGTAAGTAAAATGATTTTAGGTACAAATTGCGTTTCATAGGATAGGGCAGTGTAGAGCCCGTGAAGTGCTTATGGGTGCCCCGCTTGGCCAGAGAACGAAGACGACGCGGTAAAGTGATCCTTCACGTTTCACGTTGAGGATCACAAGCAGGGAGTGTAGTCATCTGGGATGTCCACTTCCCGATTACAAAATGGACACTTTGCAAAGATTTCAGGGAAAATGGACAATACTGAGAAAATAAGCAGATTCAGGGTTTGTCTGTTGATTGGAGCCACAGCTCCCAGACAAGACCAAAACTGTAGGCCCATTAGCATACTAATGGCCCATTTCCGGGGACAAATGAGTAACATTTGAGTAAACAATACTAAGGCAGACACCCCGGCGCCAGAGGAGACCAGACCAAAGCAGGCCAACGACCACCTAGGACACGACCAGCCATCAGGGCACCCACCCCTTTATTGGATGAAATCGATAGGAACGATTCAGAAACAGCCCAATTGATTGGGACCAAGTTCAAGGCCTGCCCAAAAGCACGTGAAGTCCCTTTGGATATAAGAAGGATCCCCCAAGAGAGAATCGTTCTCTTGGCTCCGGCTCTCCCCGAGGAGAGACCTACCCAACAGCTGCACCAGAACAAGTGAGTCCAAGGTCAACGCACGCTACCAGACAGACGACCTTAGCTGTTATCCCGTACCAGTTCCACCCCAGCAGCCTCAGAACCGAACAACGGCCATTGTTCCTCTGACTGAGTGGGCGCCCAAAGCTAAGTATAGGCTTTAGCAGTAGTGATAGTTTAGTCTGTAGTGTCTGTGCATGAGTACATTTAACTGTGTGTGTAAATAAATAAGCATTTGACTTTGAACTAACTAACTGGTGTATCGAGTCTTTGATCAGTATTCGGTTTGAACCTTGTGGCGGTATCGAGAGATACCTAGATATACTAGAGCAAAACGTAATTAGAACTAAGGAAGGTGACCATATTGACCGCCATATTCAGAGCCAAATAAAGAGAAACATAATTAGCAACAATGTAAAATATCCCATGGTGTAAGAAGAGGTGAAGAAGTCCCCTGGCCAATATTTATCCTTCAACCAACAGTTTAAAACAACAGATGATCTGGGGCTGGATTCACCGTTTCTGAGACTAAGTGTTGACGCCGGGGCAGGATTAGTGGAGTTCTACAACAGCAAAATTGGTGCCGCATCTGGACCAATTCATCGACCGTTAAGGGGCTGTTACCGGCGGCACGTGGAGCACTATCGATTCCAAATGTAAAACAGTGTCGGATTCGCCAGGATCAGGATTGGCACTCAAGAGGCTGACAAGCTGCAGCTACATATGAGCACTCCACCCCCCACACACACTCATCCCAACCAACAAGATGACACTGGTTGCGCTGGACCGCACGCCCATCCTTTTGATGGGTTGTCTGGAGCCAGAGGGGCGTGGCCTTGGAGGACACCCATACGTCCCATAGCACTAAGTTCACAGTAGTCAGTTAGTGGTGTGCGCAGCCATGGCTGCCTTGCAGGCTGTGGCAATGGTGTTCCGTGCCCGTCCACCCTGACCCCATAGCCCACCTCCTGGCCACCCCTCCACTCCCCCCGCTATGCCCCCCCGGCCCTGGTAGAAGCTTCCGACCAGCGGCACAATTGTCAGCAAACTATGGCGATGTTGGAGACTTTCTGTACCCCCTCTCTCCCCCCTCAGCAACCACGGTGCCTGTTTCCCCATTTTTTAAAGCACAAGAGAAATTCGCTGTCGGGAATTCTCTCCAGTGGAGGCAAAAGACCGCGGAGGCCCCGGAGAATACCGGGTCAGGCCCGCGTGAACCCGGCTCCTCCCAAGATTCCAGCGTCAAAACCAATTCTTTGCCTACTCGCGTATCCCGATTCCTGCATCAGCCGAAGGAGAATCCCGCCCCAGAATCTTTGTTGCATTGCTATTTTTGGGAGCTGACTCTGTGCAAATTGCCTGCCATATTTCTTACAACAGTGGCTACACTTCACATGAGCTTTACTGACTGTAAAATATTTTGGGATATCCTGAGGATGTAACAGGCAAATATATCAATGTCAATTCTTTCTTTTGTTTATCCCTATCTGTGACCTGAACTCCCTTCAATTTCAGCTTCTTATAGGGAGCGCGGTAACTTTGAATGGACCCTATGCCAACGCAAGCCTTTCTTTTCTTTTGTATTTCCAAAAGATGGTTATGTCTGACTGCATTGGCCGCCTTCAAAGGCCTTGTCAACCATTGCACGGTGTTGTATATAGTATCAGATTGTGCAAGTGGACAGCCACGCTGAAAATGATACCCTTTTATTAATAGGCCACAGCAGCTTCCACTTCCTTGCTTCACAGCAAAGGAAAGTCACAAACTGGTCCTCCAGCTATGAGGTTCCTGAGCTATTATAATATGTTTCTCCTTATTTATGCCCTGAGATTCACCCTGTGATCCCTGCTCCAAGTGACTAATTCTCTGTGTCGGATGTATTTGGGCTGCTGCTTGTGATTCGAATCACGCAGAATGCTGTTGAGTGCTTTTTGAAAAGTGAGAATGAAAACCAGAAGTATGTTAAATTGCTGGCTGTAACACATCCCTTTGAACATCCCTTTAAATGGTTACGTATCAATATGCTGTATGGCGTGGTATCATACACCGTATATGCATATTTCTACCTTTAACAGGTGTGCCTCCAGCTGCCAAGCTCCTTACCTATATAATTCCCTACATAAATCTCTCTGACTCCCTAGCCGGGATTCTCCGACCTGGCGGCGGTTCGGAGAACCCCCGGGAGGGGGTGAGAATCGCACCCCGCTGCCCCGACGCCGGCTTCCCCATTCTCCGGCGCCGATTCTCAGACGCTCGCGGGATTCCCGCTGCACCGGCCCCCGGCGATTCTCCGGGCCCCGATGGGCTGAGTGGCCGAAGAATTTGGCCGAGTCCCGCCGGCGTGGGTTACTCAGGTCCCACATGGCGGGACCTGGAAGGTGAGTGTGAGGGAGGGGGGGGGGGGGAGGGGGGGGCGGGGGAACCGACCCCGGGGGGGGGCCCCCGTGGTGGCCTGACCCGCGATCGGGGCCTACCGATCAGCGGGCAGGCTGGTTCTGTGGAGACCTACTTTACTCCACGCCGGGCCCCTGTAGGTTTCCGCCATATTGCCTGGGGGCTGGTGCGGAAATACGACGGCCATAGCGCGCATGCACGGATATACGCCGGCCGTAGCGCACATGCACGGATATACGCCGGCCATTCCGCGCGCGTGCGGAATCACGCTGGCCGTTCCGCGCATGCGCGAACTCGCGTGGGCCGTTCTGCATCGGCTGGAGTTGCGTGGACCACTCCGGTGCCGACCTAGCCCCCTAGGAAGGGGAGCATTCCCCATTATCAGGGACTGCTGACGCTGGAGTGGTTGGCGCCACTTTTCACGCCGGCGTGGGGACATAGCCCCATTATTAGAGAATCACGCCCCTTATCTCTCTCCCTCCCCACTTACCTTACCCTCCTCTTTGATCACGCTTTTTGTCACCTGCCTTAAAATCTCTTTGTGTGGCTCAGTATCAGAGTTGTTTGACAATGGTCCCACGAGGAATGTTGGAATGTTTTACAGTGTTAAAGGTGCTACATTCCCGTACCAGCCTCCCCGAACAGGCGCCGGAATGTGGCGACTCGGGGCTTTTCACAGTAACTTCATTGAAGCCTACTTGTGACAATAAGCAATTATTATATTGTATAAATGCATTGTATCAGAGCCTGTGAGTGGCTAAGTGAGTTTGGGACATCCCTGGTCGGTCCTCCAGGACTTGTGAAATGTTACACCCCGATCCCACAATGCATTATCACCCTCATGGCAACACCACCCTACCATCTACCAGACCTCAATGATCCCCCGGTCTGCCTGCCTGGCCCTGGAATCCTCCAACCATATCAAACTGTTCTTGAGGGTGCCCTGTCCTTGAGGCGCTCTTTCCTTGGTCTCACTCCCCCTTGGGCCTGCTCGGGCATTTGATAAGACCATGGCTGATCTGACTGTGGTCTCAACCCCATCTTCCTGTCTGCCCAACTTGGCCTGAGAAGCAGCTCTTGGGGGTTCTGTCCTGAATTGGATGGTGTCCTGGATAGTAAGGATATTATTAACCATCATCTTGGAGGCATTCCACCTTCCTTGCTCCTGCAATCCTCATATTGTCAATCAAATCCTAATTTACTTTCTTGAAGGTGGACAGAGGCCTTGAAATGTGCAGCCCTTATCCCACCTAGTTATGTTTGTTTCTGTCATAATTTTCTTGTACCCCAAGCAGCATGGGGAGGGGTTGGCACAGTGTTATTGTCACTGGACTAGTAATCCAAAGACCAGTGGCAATGCTCAGGGGACCAGGGTTCGAATCCCGACGGTGAAATTTGAATTGAGTAAAATCTCAAATTAAAAAGCCTAATGGTGACCATCAAACCCTTTTCAATTTCCATAACAACCCACTCTTGTCCTTCAGGGAAGGAAATCTGCTCAGTCCTTCGCCGGTTCGGCCTACATTTGACTCCAGAACCACAGCAATGCGGTTGACTCTCAAATGCCCTCTGAAATGGCCTAGCCAGCCACTCAATTCAAGGGTAATTAAGGATGGGCAATAAATGCTGGCCCAGCCAACGATACCCACATTCCGCAAATGAATAATTTAAAGAAAGGTTGGATGGGTGCAGGGGCATGGTGGACAGGCAGGGCTTAGGAGCAGCTGGTGGTCCTGCGGAGTGGGCTAGCTGATAGTGTTACTGGTGAGGCCTCTATCTTGAGAGGGGCAGTGTGCCAAGGAGGGTGCCAAAGGACATGGTGCTGTTCCCCTGCTTCCCCTGCAGTGGGGCTGCCCTTCTGATGAATGAACTGAGGAGTGGCAGCACCTGGTGGGCCACTGATTGAGCTTGGCCACGCCTCTCCCATTGATGGGTCAGCTGGGGTCTGAGAGTTTCCAGAGGGGAATCCTGGGTGGGTTCCCAGATGACCAGAGGCTCTCTGAACATTTACAGGACACAGTGAGCAGTCAGCAGAGTGAACAGCCAGGGGCTGTAAGTAGCAGCAAAGGGGTGAGTTTAAAACAAACACTGCGGTAATGACAGCCTGAGCCAGTAACCTCGATCCCGAGGGGGACACCCCAAATCCACGGAACTGTCACCAAGTTGCTTCTCACTACTCCCCCCAACCCATACAGGCACCACACAGCAAGCCAACGATTTTGGAGTTTCTAAAAGTTTCCTTATCTTCTCGTTTCCCCTTAGCCCAAGCCCCATTTGTAAATACTCAAGTCAAATCGCACCTGCGTGACTTGCACCTGAGAGGGACAGAGCATTGTGGAAGGGCAGAGCATTCTGTGCCAAACCCGTTAATTATGTTAAAATCCATGCAAAGGACGGTTTTGCATGGACCCGCTGGTGCAGGGTGCAAACTTCGATATTGTCGCCAGGGAGGGACCGGAACATGGCGTTGGAATTGGCGGCAAGCACCAATCTCGATTTTTGTGTTACGTGCGATTCTCCGCCCGGTCACGAATCGTGCTTTCGGCGTCCAGCAAAATGGAGAAATCAGCCCACTATCTAAATACTCATAAAAGGCTTAGAATCTCTAAAATGCGGAAGAAGGCCATTCAGCCCATCGAGTCTGCACCGACACTCTGAAAGAACACCCTACCTAGGCCCACGCATTCGGCCTATCCCCTTAACTCAACCTAACCTTGGGCACTAAGGGGCAATTTATCTTGGTCAATTCACCCAACTTGCACATCCTTGGACTGTGGAAGGAAACAGGAGCACCCCATGCAGACACGGGGAGAACTTACAACCTCCACACAGTCACCCAATGTCAAAATCAAACCTGGGTCCCTGGCACTGTGAGGCAGCAGTGCTAACCATTGTGCCACTGTGTAGCAAGCTGTCGGAGGAGAGCCTCACCCATTGGCGACATAAATTGGTGATTCAGGTCCAGACATCAGACCGTAAGATATAAGCAGCAGTTGGCCATTTGGCAAGTCTGCTTTGCCATTCAATGAGACCATGACTGGTCTGATATGATCAACTCAACTTTCCCGCCTTACCTCCATAACCCTTGATTCACTTACTGATCAAAAATCTGCCGAACATGTCCTCTGCGCCATTTTCTGACCGTTTCCCTGAGCAGAGGATTTTGGGTAGAGCAAGCCCAAATGTCTGATGTGTGATGACCGGCAAGGTGAGTCTCCGAACCAGCACAATGGAGACGTGAAATCATCTCCATTGACTGGATATATTAACAAAAGAAAAATTCTCACTGTAGCTTGTGGTTCGCTGAAATGAAACAAGAAGAAACTGGAAGTTCATCTCCTAAGGTCATAAAGGCCTTTTGAGTTGCATCTCACAGAATCCATGTGATGAATGAGGCCTGCATCAAACAGGTGTTCAGTGGGCAGGTGGTAGGGGAGCGGGGGAGAGAGGTGCTGCACCAGACGGAGTTTGAACCCCTGCCTCTGGTCGCTCTTTGAAATTCCATAATCAATGTTGAATTTGTACCGGAACTATCTGTCAAAATACACAAATGTCAGTCAGAAATTCATTCCACATTTTCCAGCCTCAGCAGTTCAGGGACTACACAGTGAGAAACACTCTCGGTCTGTAATATTCTCAATTTTTTGCACGAACATTATGCTTTCTTTGTTCTGTCTTCGCTTTGTGTCAGAGCAGCGACTGTGGGTGCATGGCCAGCAAGATACCAAGTTGTGTGCCAGTGAATTCTTAACGTCTTGAGAGCGATGCTTCTTCTCAGGTCATGTTGACAAGTCAGGGTTATTTTAATCTGTTGGCAGAGTTGGGTTGCTCATTGCTGCAGGTTTTAAGAAGCTTTGCACTCCAAGTCACAGGATAGAAAAGCGAAATTGATTTGAACTAAATGAGATTGCGTTCTGAGTTAATTCCCCATCATGTGAATGAGACTAATGAATACACAAAGCACCCAAGGTATATATTACTGACCTCCATTTGGAGCAGCTTGCCAGCAAAAAAAAAATGGCCCTGATTTATATTGTTAATGAACATGTAAAATACTGCAAATAATGTCACTGTTGGTTAACTCAAAAGGGTCGAGTTGAACACTTTGGTCAGACAAGAAAATGTTATGCAAGTTTTATACATACAGAGAGGAAAGAGCAATTGCTTGCTTCAAAACCAATTATTTTGAAGTAATTGAATTAATTGGTGCTGGACGGGATAGATTCGGAGTAGACTGAAAAGCTCAAAGCTGGGTATGCATGAGGAACTGTGTGCCATCAGCAACACCTCCAAAGGCTGTTGCACCAGCACCATTACAGGGGTAGTTTCTGTCACAGAGTGTGACGCTACGAGCACATCATCCTTCCAAGCAGACGTAGAGGCAGATGATAATGGTGGAGCCCCCCCAGCCTTTTCATTGTGCTCTTGATGTAAGGAGAAGGCCGTGAGTTAGGGTGCAGCTGGCCTCAACTCCATGTTTCTTCAAGCCATTTTGCCGCTGGCCGGTCAGTGCTGAAGACTGCAACAGACAATCCATACACATCAGTGCACTGTACCCGCATTCACTCTGATTGTCTCTCCATGAGGTCGGCCACTCTCTCAATAGAGGAGCTCGTGTGTTTAAATCTCTGAGACATTGCAGAGCACATGGAATGAATGGACTCCGCCCTTCTCATCCCGTGACTCCGCAGTGCCTAGGGTAACGACAACATGTCGCATTCATCTCACGCTGGTTCTCCAGAAAGAGCCGTCTATTTTGTGACTCCCTAACCTCTGTATCTCGGCCTTGCTGAGTCAGTCTACATCTGTGCTCCATCCTCCGAGAGGAACAGGCCACAATCCAAGCTGCCTATGCCAAATCCTGTAGCTCTGCCGTGAGGTGGCTTCCACCCTGTACTACCCTCCAATAATATGTGAGAACCCACCAAGGTGCAAATATTTGCACTGTTAGCGGATGCAAAGGAAAGGTATGATTGTGCAGGCTCTGAATGTCATCATGCTCTGAGTCCTTGGGACCTTGTTATCTTTGTGTCAACTCTTGTCCCTCTGCAGCTGGCTCTATGGGAGACAAGAGAAGATGGCGCTGAGAGATCAGGACAGTCAACGGGTGCCTATACTTAAAATGATGAGATGCATTGACAACTGGCTACAGAAGGAGCATTGCCATGCAGCCCATGAACATGGAGATGTTGAATTATTTTCACCCTGCCTACAGTGGATTTGGATTTCTCCAAGCCGAGCTTCCCCGTGGCTTGACATTCCAGCCACATCAAGCAGCAACTCCTCAAAGTGCGTCAGTGACACCAGCTGGGGCACCTTGCCACCCAGGCCTGCCCTCTCATTCTTCCTGGCAGTCAGCTCTCACCTGGCCTACGACGTGAAGAAAGATACAGATGGGGCGATGCCTCTCTCACTCCCCACTGGTAGCTTCTCATTCGCATGCACTGTTGCAGCCTCCTGACCAATAGCACTCTGCTGAGGAGTGATCGAGTCTCCTGAGTACACATCTCTCCAGTGGTCAGGAAAGCTTATTACCCCACAGGATGCCCTCCCTTTTGCACTCTGCTGACCAGAAGGCAGCGAGGTCTATCTTTGGACTAACCTTTCCTGGCCTGAGGAGACAATTGAAATATTTCCTGCACTGCACCCTGCTGCTGCTTACCTCTCCTCTGCGGCTCACCATGTGAGCCACCTTCCGCCATATCCTTCTGGTGAGTTTACCAGGCTTGCTGGTGGCAGAGAACCGGATGTTCCACCGCTCGCTCACCCCGCCTAGCACCACCTCCAGTGAGAAAATCAGGGGGAGCCCACTGCCCTCTGCCCTCTGCTCCTCCTTCCATCCTCTGGACCAGACGCAAACTCCGTCATGGCACTTGCCCTTTGAATGGGGCCCACTGCAGCCTGGATCCTGCTTCCTTCCAGTGTCCGCCTTCCCTGATTGGGTGGCAAACGTGATTCTGGACCAATTATTTTGGCCACAGCAGTGCGGGGTCAGGACCCAGAAGTGATCGGGACATTGGGGCTCCAAAACCAAGAGTGCAAATCACACTAAATTAAACACCAGGTTTTCTGCAGTCACACCCAACCCTGAACTGAACACATATCACCGTCCCTTCACTGTCACTGAGTCCAAATCCTGTCCCTCCCTCACAGCACGATGGGTGTATGTGCAGCAGCTTAAGAAGTCACCTCACCTCCACTTCTCAAGGGCAATTAGGGATTGGCAATAAATGCTGGCCTTGTCAGGGACATTGTGCTGCACACAAATGCAACCACACAAACAGTGTAAAAGTGAGCTCCACTCCAGCATACACTCAGTAAGCTTTTGCACAAATACACTGCACACTACTGTAATGTTAACGCAGTCTCCCACATTCCAGCTGATGTAAAACTGAGCCCCAATTCATTTCACACTCAGTAATATTTGCTCACATGAAAGTGGGCTCCACAATACTGTAGTGCCATGAATACTTGAAAATGGAAAAGTGAACGCCACTTGATTATAGCCACGTACGCCTGTGTGAATGCACAATACACACCACGCAGGTCTGTTCTCCAGATGGATGGATGCTGATTCTAAATGTGCTAAAGTTGGAGCAAGAATATTGACTTGCCGTTGGCAAATTCTATATTTTGTTACTCTCCTGAGCATCTCCCCCGCAGGAGATGGAGTTCAGACAGGCTGGGATTAAGGAAACAACCATTTGAAAACCAGCAGGTATTACACGGAGACAGACAAGGGGCACGATTCTCCCAAAAGGGAACAAAGTCCCCCAGTGTGAGCACGTATAGCCGCGGGTTTCCCGGCGCTCGCAGTGCTGAGAGACACATGACTCTTCAAAGCAACTTGCGTTGTGTAAGGAGCCTGAGGCCGCACACAGCCTCGTTTTGTACAGTGGGAAGCTCCGCTCACCGTAACGCCCCAATGTAGCAAGAGTTTGGGATGGCATTTGTAAATCTCCGAGGCCCCCGGAACAATCCCCGACCTCTCTCCCAGCCCAAACGCACTATGGGAGGGTCCTGGAGGGCCCCCAACACCAGGCACCCCCGAACCAATCGCATACACACAAATATTTTTTTAAAATCATTTTATTGGCAGTTTCAAAATTTATAAACAGTTATGTACATTGTTGGCCATCTTTATTTACTGTGTATAACAGAAAGGTTTGTCTTGTCCTTCCATTAATTTCCCCTATTTACATTCTGCCGCCCTCTGGCTCGACATGTGGTCCCCCCCACTCCCCTCCCCCCCACTCTCCCCCCCCCCCCCCCCCAGCCACCACTCCCTGCCTCCTTCCCCTCCCTTGTGTCCCCCTGGTCGGTTTTTGGGGGGGTGTTGCCCTCCATTCCTCTCCCCTCCTCCCCCTTTCTTTTCTTCCCCTGTCAACTTTGGCTGTGTTTCCCCTGTGATTGGAGGGGGGTTTGCCCCCTCCCTCCCACTTGTCCCTTTTGTGTCCCTCCAGCCTTTTCTCCTCTCCACCCCCCCCCCCCCCCCCAGGTTACGCGTCCCTACGGCTCCCCCCACTGTCTTTCTTTTTCTTTTTCCTCTCCCTTTTCTTTCTAATTTTCCCGTTTCCCCATCTTATTCGTTGTTGCTGGCCTCAAACAGGTTCTGGAACAGATCGACAAACTGCCCCCATGCGTTTAGGAAGCCTTCCTCCGATCCTCAGATGGCATACTTAATCTGGCAGTGACCATGATAGCTGGCAGTGTCAAGCTGACACTGCCAGGGTGCCCAGGTGGCACCAGCAGTGTCAGGGCACCACCCTGCCCAAAGGGTATGCAGCTGGGGGCCTCCAATCCCCTGGAAGACGTCTAGGAGTGCCGTTCTGTCTGGTTCCCGTTTGTGGGGACCAGTGCTGAATGACGCTCGCCCAAGGTCTCCGAGGCAAAGGGATGAATCCCAAAGCCTCAGGTACCTCGGGAATCTGCACATTAGAGCGAGGCTACCTCGCTCTTGTCTGCAGATTTGCCCTTCAGAAGGTGGTGCTGAGTTGCCTTCTTCAACCACTACCTCCTTCAGATGTAGGTACACCCACTGTGCTGTTAGGGGTGGAGTTCCAGGATTTTGCCCCAGCAACAGTGAAGGAACGGCATTATATTTCCAAGTTGGGGTGGTGAGTGACTTGGTGGGGAACCTCCAAGGGGTTCCCAGGTATCTGCTGTTCTTGTGATGGTAGTGGTCATGGGTTTGGAAGGTGCTGTCTAAGGAACGTTGGTGAATTACTGCAGTGCATCATGTAGATGGACACACTACTGCCACTGTTCGTCGGTGGTGGAGGGTTTGACTGTTTGTGGAAGCGGTCGCAATCAAGCGGGCTGCTTTGTCCTGAATGGTGTCGAGCTTCTTGAGTGTTGTTACATAGATACATAGAAGATAGGAGCAGGAGGAGGCCTTTTGGCCCTTCGAGCCTGCTCCGCCATTCATCACGATCATGGCTGATCATCCAACTCAATAGCCTCATCCTGCTTTCTCCCCATCGCCTTTGATCCCATTCTCCCCAAGTGCTATATCCAGCCATTCTCCCCAAGTGCTATATGAGCTGCACTCATCCAGGCAAGTGGAGAGCATTCCATTACCCTCCTGACCTGGGCCATGTAGATGGTGGACAGGCTATTGGGGGGTCAGAACATGAGTTACTCACCGTAGGATTCCAAGCCTTTGACCTGCCTGGTAGCCACAGTATTAATATGGCTAGTCCAGTTCAGTTTCTGATCAATGGTAACCCCCAGGATGTTGATCCTGCCCCCGGTCAGTTAGTCACAACTTGAGTGTAACACCCACACCACACTGCAGCTAAGGCCCCAGCAGACGTACATTTTCCTCGCTGACCCCCAACTGTCGGACCTGCCCACACACAAGCCTTCAAGCATGGAGGTAATTGGTGGCACATTGTGACCCTCTCCACCACACAAATGCCACCCTGCTGGTGGGATAACACATGGCCCACCCAATGAGAACACCCACAATAGACCCCACTGGGAAGACAGGATGTGGGCTGCAGGGCCTAATATCGCTGGCACGGGTTGCAGCAGCCATCGGTACCCCAGTTGACAGGGTCAGGTGGTGAAGATGGCGGCTCCCCACATCACAGGCCCCGGTGCCACTCACTGATGGGGACAGGGTGCAGTGTGGGCAGCAACATATCGGGGAGAGCGGCTGAGGGGTGGGTTTGGGGGGGGTGGGGCTGTAGGTGGTTGAGCAGAAGTGCAACTCAGGATCACGATGTAGTCTGTTGGATTTGGATGGGCAAGGGAATACTCATCTTGCTAACATGCCTCTTTCTCCCTCCCCCTGCAGAGAATGAATTTCCGAGTACAGCCAGCAGTGCTTGCTATCTACCTGGGCGCAGCTGCCGTTATGGATACGCGGAGGCTGGGGGAACATGTCCAGCTCAGCGAGGACCCTGAACAGCAGGGCCCAACTGGTGATTCCCAAGTGCCGTCCGTCCAACAAGCTGAGGAGGAGGTGCGAAGGAGGCGCCACATCAGGGCACACATATATACCGTTGGCACCTGTCCTTCGAGGAGATGCCGGACTGCCTGTGCCGCCAAAGACTTTGGCTAACCAGGGAGACAGTGTGCTACCTGTGCCAGATGGTGGCGCACCAGCACCGCAGGGGTTTCGAGGAAGACACCTAGGTCCTGCTGGCCATCAAGGTGATGGTCGCCCTGAATGTTTATGCCTCTGGGTCTTTCCAGGGGCTGAGCGGGAACCTGACTGGGATCTCTCAGATATCCGTACACAGGTACATCCGCGCTGTTACAGATGCCCTATGCGCCGGGCAGTGGGCTATGTAACTTTCAGTCTGGACCAGGCACACCAGGATGCCCGGACAACAGGGTTTTCTGCTATCGATGGCACGCATCCCACTACAAGCATCGGGGTGCCCTTCAGCAATAGGAAAGGGTTCCACTCCATGCATATGGTATGTGACCACATCATGCAGGTCTGCACCCTATAACCAGACAGCACGCACGGTGCTGACATCCTGGCGCACTCTAAGGTTCCCGGCACCTTCGAGGTGCTCCCTAGGGTGAGGGGTTGGGTCTTGGTCAGCAAGAGTTACCCGCTGAGGTCACCGGCAATGACACCTGTCGGGAGGTCCCAGACCGACACGGAGAACCATTATAATGACAGCCATGCAGCAGCCAGGGGCGCCATTGAGTGGATCGGCGTCCTCAAGATGCGCTTCCGATGCATGGTCCGCTCTGGTGGGGCTCTCCAATATAACCCCAGGAAGGCCCTAACATCAAACTGGACTGATGCATCCTGCACAGCATTGCGCAGCAGAGGAGGGACATCCTGGAGGAGGAGGAAGAGCACAAGGCCTCATCTGACATGGAGGATGAGGAGGATGTTCAGGAAGAACCGAACAAGCCGCTAAACCTTTGCTTCTTGGCTGCTGCACAGGACAACCTGATCACCTCCCGATTTGCCAACTAAGAGGCCTGGCCACCGGCAGCCCAATTGCCCAATCCCATCTCTCCATTTCCCCACTCCCACCTTTCCAAATGGTACCCTGTTCCCCATAGCTGCTCACGCCATCGCTGTCCCTCCTCTCTTCACTCCATCTTCCCTGCCCCTCCTCCGCTCACTGCACCTTCCCTGTCCCTCCTCCCCTCACTGCACCTTCCCTGCCCCTCCTCCGCTCACTGCACCTTCCCTGTCCCTCCTCCCCTCACTGCACCTCCCCTGTCCCACCTCCCCTCACTGCACCTCCCCTGTCCCTCCTCCCCTCACTGCACCTCCCCTGTCCCTCCTCCCCTCACTCCACCTCCCCTGTCCCTCCTCCCTTCACTCCACCTCCCCTGTCCCTCCTCCCTTCACTCCACCTTCCCTGTCCCCCCTCACTGCACCTTCCCTGTCCCTCCACCCCTCACTGCACCTTCACTGTCCCCACTACCTTCACTCCATCTTCCCTGTCCCTCCACCCCTCACTGCACCTCCCCTGTTCCTCCTCCCCTCACTGCGCCTCCCCTGCCCCTCCTCCCCTCACTCCACCTCCCCTGTTCCTCCTCCCCTCACTGCACCTTCCCTGCCTCTCCTCCGCTCACTGCACCTTCCCTGTCCCTCCTCCCCTCACTGCATCTTCCCTGTCCCTCCTCCCCTCACTGCACCTCCCCTGTCCCTCCTCCCTTCACTCCACCTCCCCTGTCCCTCCTCCCTTCACTCCACCTTCCCTGTCCCCCCTCACTGCACCTTCCCTGTCCCTCCACCCCTCACTGCACCTTCACTGTCCCCACTACCTTCACTCCATCTTCCCTGTCCCTCCTCCCCTCACTGCACCTCCCCTGCCCCTCCTCCCCTCACTCCACCTCCCCTGTTCCTCCTCCCCTCACTGCACCTTCCCTGCCTCTCCTCCCCTCACTGCACCTTCCCTGTCCCTCCTCCCCTCACTGCACCTCCCCAGTCCCTCCTCCCTTCACTCCACCTTCCCTGTCCCTCCTCCCCTCACTCCACCTCCCCTGTTCCTCCTCCCCTCACTGCACCTTCCCTGCCTCTCCTCCCCTCACTGCACCTTCCCTGTCCCTCCTCCCCTCACTGCACCTCCCCTGTCCCTCCTCCCTTCACTCCACCTTCCCTGTCCCTCCTCCCCTCACTGCATCTTCCCTGTCCCTCCTCCCTTCACTCCACCTTCCCTGTCCCTCCTCCCCTCACTCCACCTTCCCTGTCCCCCCTCACTGCACCTCCCCTGTTCCTCCTCCCCTCACTGCACCTTCCCTGTCCCTCCTCCCCTAACTGCACCTTCCCTGTCCCTCCTCCCCGAACTGCACCTTCCCTGTCCCTCCTCCCCTAACTGCACCTTCCCTGTCCCTCCTCCCCGAACTGCACCTTTCTTGTCCCTCCTCCCCTCACTGCACCTTCCCTGTCCCTCCACCCCTCACTGCACCTTCCCTGTCCCTCCTCCCCGAACTGCACCTTCCCTGTCCCCCCTCACTGCACCTCCCCTGTTCCTCCTCCCCTCACTGCACCTTCCCTGTCCCTCCTCCCCTAACTGCACCTTCCCTGTCCCTCCTCCCCGAACTGCACCTTCCCTGTCCCTCCTCCCCTCACTCCACCTTCCCTGTCCCTCCTCCCTTCACTCCACCTTCCCTGTCCCCCCTCACTGCACCTCCCCTGTTCCTCCTCCCCTCACTGCACCTTCCCTGTCCCTCCTCCCTTCACTCCACCTTCCCTGTCCCCCCTCACTGCACCTCCCCTGTTCCTCCTCCCCTCACTGCACCTTCCCTGTCCCTCCTCCCCTAACTGCACCTTCCCTGTCCCTCCACCCCTCACTGCACCTTCCCTGTCCCTCCTCCCCTCACTGCACCTTCCTTGTCCCTCCACCCCTCACTGCACCTTCCCTGTCCCTCCTCCCCTAACTGCACCTTCCCTGTCCCTCCTCCCCTCACTGCACCTTCCATGTACCTCCTCCCCTCACTGCACCTTCCCTGTCCCTCCTCCCCTCACTGCACCTTCCCTGCCCCTCCTCCCTTCACTGCAATTTCCCTGTCCCTCCTCCCCTTACTGCACCTTCCATGTACCTCCTCCCCTCACTGCACCTTCCCTGTCCCTCCGCCCCTCACTGCACCTTCCCTGTCCCTCCTCCCCTCACTGCACCTTCCCTGTCCCTCCTCCCCTCACTGCACCTTCCCTGTCCCTCCTCCCCTCACTGCACCTTCCCTGTCCCTCCTCCCCTTACTGCACCTTTCTTGTCCCTCCTCCCCTCACTGCACCTTCCCTGCCCCTCCTCCCTTCACTGCAATTTCCCTGTCCCTCCTCCCCTTACTGCACCTTCCATGTACCTCCTCCCCTCACTGTACCTTCCCTGTCCCTCCTCCCCTCACTGCACCTTCCCTGTCCCTCCTCCCCTTACTGCACCTTCCATGTACCTCCTCCCCTCACTGTACCTTCCCTGTCCCTCCTCCCCTCACTGCACCTTTCTTGTCCCTCCTCCCCTCACTGTACCTTCCCTGTCCCTCCTCACCTCACTGTACCTTCCCTGTCCCTCCTCCCCTCAATGCACCGTCCCTGTCCCTCCTCCCCTCACTGCACCTTCCCTGCCCCTCCTCCCCTCACTGCACCTTCCCTGTCCCTCCTCCCCTCACTGCACCTTCCATGTCCCTCCTCCCCTCACTGCACCTTCCCTGTCCCTCCTCCCCTCACTGCACCTTCCATGTCCCTCCTCCCCTCACTGCACCTTCCATGTCCCTCCTCCCCTCACTGCACCTTCCCTGTCCATCCTCCCTTCACTCCACCTCCCCTGTCCCGCCTCCCCTTACTCCTCCTTCCCTGTCCCTCCTCCCTTCACTCCACCTCCCCTGTCCCTCCTCCCCTCACTCCACGATCCCTGTCCCTCCTCCTCTCACTCCACCTTCCCTGTCCCTCCTCCCCTCACGGCACCTTTCCTGTCCCTCCTCCTTTCACTCCACCTTCTCTGTCCCTCCTCCCCTCACTGCACCCCCCCCAGTCTCTCCTCCCCTCACTGCACCTTTCCTGTCCCTCCTCCCCTCACTGCACCTCCCCAGTCTCTCCTCCCCTCACTGCACCTTTCCTGTCCCTCCTCCCCTCACTGCACCTGCCTTGTCCCTCCTCCCTTCACTCCACCTTCCTTGCCCCTCCTCCCGTCACTCCACCGTCCCTGTTCCTCGTCTCTTCCCTGCACCTTCCCTGTTCCTCGTCTCTTCCCTGCACCTACCCTGTCCCCTCCCCCATTCACTGTGTCATATTCTGTAGACTGGCTTCGAAGTTGAATCACGCGCTGAGCACCAGATGTCAGCTGCTTGCAGTATTAGTGGCAAGAAACAGGTTTTCTTTCTTTTCGTTCAAAGTTATATTTCGTGTTTTGGATTTTTTTGTGCAGAATCTTTGAGTTCTAGTAAATTATCAAACCTGGTACCATGTCATGTTCTGTAGACTGGCTGATGTGAATGTTGCACCACAGAACATCTAGTTTAAATAATTTATTGTGAAACAACTGCGTGTTTAAGATAACTAGGATAAGTAAAATAATAAACTACTGACACGAATTAACAATTGTAGAGCTATTGCAAAATGTGTCTATCCTCCAACATGACCTACTCCCAACCCCCGAGCCACAGGGTCACTTGGTGGGTTTACAATGCCACCTAGTGGTCAAAGATTGTGCATAACATTATGCACAGAACTGTTTTATGCAAATCATCATACATTGCACCTTTCCTGTCCCTCCTCCCTTCACTCCATCTTCCCTGTGCCTCCTCCCCCTCACTGCACCTTCCCTGTCTCTCCTCCCCTCACTGCGCCTTCCCTGCCCCCCTCCCCTCAATCCACCTTCCCTGTCCCTCCTCCCTCCTCCCTTCACTCCAGCTTCCCTGTCCCTCCTCCCCCTCACTGCACCTTCCCTGTCTCTCCTCCCGTCACTGCACCTTCCCTGCCCCCCTCCCCTCACTCCACCTTCCCTGTCCCTCCTCCCTTCACTCCAGCTTCCCTGTCCCACCTCCCCTCACTACAGCTTCCCTGTCCCTCCTCCCTTGACTCCACCTTCCCTGTCACTCCTCCATTCACTCCACCTTCCCTGTCCCTCCTGCCCTCATTGCTCCTTCCCTGTCCCTCCTCCGTTCACGCCACCTCCCCTGTCCCTCCTCCCCTCACTGAACCTTCCATTACCCCCTCCCTTCACTCCACCTCCCCTGTCCCGCCTCCCCTCACTGCACCTGCCCTGTCCCTCCTCCACTCACTGCATCTTCCTTGTCTCTCCTCCCTTCACTCCACCTTCCCTGTCCCTCCTCCCCTCACTGCACCTTCCCTGTCCCTCCTCCCCTCACTGCACCTTCCCTGTCCCTCCTCCCCTCACTCCACCTTCCCTGTTCTTCCTCCCTCACTGCACCTCCCCTGTCCCTCCTCCCTTCACTCATCCTTCCCTGTCCCTCCTCCCTCACTGCACCTTCCCTGTCCCTCCTTCCCTCACTGCACCTTCCCTGTCCCTCCATCCCTCACTGCACCTTCCCTGTCCCTCCTCCCCTCACTGCACCTTCCCTGACCCTCCTCCCCTCACTGCACCTTCCCTGTCCCTCCTCCCCTCACTGCACCTTCCCTGTCCCTCCACCCCTCACTGCACCTTCCCTGTCCCTCCTCCCCTCACTGCACCTTCCTTGTCCCTCCACCCCTCACTGCACCTTCCCGGTCCCTCCACCCCTCACTGCACCTTCCCTGTCCCTCCTCCCCTCACTGCGCCTCCCCTGCCCCTCCTCCCCTCACTGCGCTTTCCCTGTCCCTCCTCCCCTAACTGCACCTTTCTTGTCCCTCCTCCCCTCACTGCACCTTCCCCGTCCCTCCACCCCTCACTGCACCTTCCCTGTCCCTCCTCCCCTCACTGCGCCTCCCCTGCCCCTCCTCCCCTCACTGCGCTTTCCCTGTCCCTCCTCCCCTAACTGCACCTTTCTTGTCCCTCCTCCCCTCACTGTACCTTCCCTGTCCCTCCACCCCTCACTGCACCTTCCCTGCCCCTCCTCCCCTCACTGCACCTTCCCTGCCCCTCCTCCCCTCAATGCACCTTCCCTGTCCCTCCTCCCCTCACTGCACCTTCCTTGTCCCTCCACCCCTCACTGCACCTTCCCGGTCCCTCCACCCCTCACTGCACCTTCCCTGTCCCTCCTCCCCTCACTGCGCCTCCCCTGCCCCTCCTCCCCTCACTGCGCTTTCCCTGTCCCTCCTCCCCTAACTGCACCTTTCTTGTCCCTCCTCCCCTCACTGCACCTTCCCGGTCCCTCCACCCCTCACTGCACCTTCCCTGTCCCTCCTCCCCTCACTGCGCCTCCCCTGCCCCTCCTCCCCTCACTGCGCTTTCCCTGTCCCTCCTCCCCTAACTGCACCTTTCTTGTCCCTCCTCCCCTCACTGTACCTTCCCTGTCCCTCCACCCCTCACTGCGCTTTCCCTGTCCCTCCTCCCCTAACTGCACCTTTCTTGTCCCTCCTCCCCTCACTGTACCTTCCCTGTCCCTCCTCCCCTCACTGCACCTTCCCGGTCCCTCCTCCCTTCACTGCAATTTGCCTGTCCCTCCTCCCCTCACTGCACCTTCCATGTCCCTCCACCCCTCACTGCACCTTCCCGGTCCCTCCACCCCTCACTGCACCTTCCATGTCCCTCCACCCCTCACTGCACCTTCCCGGTCCCTCCACCCCTCACTGCACCTTCCCGGTCCCTCCACCCCTCACTGCACCTTCCCTGTCCCTCCTCCCCTCACTGCGCTTTCCCTGTCCCTCCTCCCCTAACTGCACCTTTCTTGTCCCTCCACCCCTCACTGTACCTTCCCTGGCCCTCCTCCCCTCAATGCACCTTCCCTGTCCCTCCACCCCTCACTGCACCTTCCCTGTCCCTCCACCCCTCACTGCACCTTCCCGGTCCCTCCTCCCTTCACTGCAATTTCCCTGTCCCTCCTCCCCTCACTGCACCTTCCATGTCCCTCCTCCCCTCACTGCACCTTCCCTGTCCCACCTCCCTTCACTCCTCCTTCCCTGTCCCTCCTCCCTTCACTCCACCTCCCCTGTCCCTCCTCCTCTCACTCCACGATCCCTGTCCCTCCTCCCCTCACTGCACCTCGCCAGTCTCTCCTCTCCTCACTGCACCTTTCCTGTCCCTCCTCCACTCACTGCACCTGCCTTGTCCCTCCTCCCTTCACTCCACCTTCCTTGTCCCTCCTCCCGTCACTCCATCTTCCCTGTTCCTCTTCTCTTCCCTGCACCTTCCCTGTCCCCTCCCCCATTCACTGTGTCATATTCTGTAGACTGGCTTCGAAGTTGAATCAGGTGCTGAGCACCAGATATCAGTAGCTTGCAATATTAGTGGCAAGAAACAGGTTTTCTTTCTTTTCGTTCAAAGTTATATTTCGTGTTTTGGATTTTTTTGTGCAAAATCTTTGAGTTCTTAGTAAATTATCAAACCTGGTACCATGTCATGTTCTGTAGACTGGCCGATGTGAATATTGCACCACAGAACATCTAGTTTAAATAATTTATTGTGAAACAACTGCGTGTTTAAGATAACTAGGATAAGTAAAATAATAAACTACTGACACTAATTAACAATTGTAGAGCTATTGCAAAATGTGTCTATCCTCCAACATGACCTACACCCAACCCCCGAGCCACAGGGTCACGTGGTGGATTGACAGTGCCACCTAGTGGTCAAAGCTTGTCCATAACATTATGCACAGAACTGCTTTATGCAAATCATCATACATTGCACCTTTCCTGTCCCTCATCCCTTCACTCCACCTTCCCTGTCCCTCCTCCCCTCACTCCACCTTCCCTGTCCCTCCTCCCTCCTCCCTTCACTCCAGCTTCCCTGTCCCACCTCCCCTCACTACACCTTCCCTGTCCTTCCTCCCTTCAATCCACCGTCCCTCTCGCTGCTCCCTTGACTCCACCTTCCCTGTCACTCCTCCCTTCACTCCACCTTCCCTGTCCCTCCTCACCTCATTGCTCCTTCCCTGTCCCTCCTCCCTTCACTCCACCTTCCGTGTCCCTCCTCCCATCACTCCACCTTCCCTGTCCATCCTCCCTCACTGCTCCTCCCCTGTCCCTCCTCCGCTCACTGCACCATCGCTGTCCCTCCTCCCCTGACTGCACCTCCCCTGTCCCTCCTCCCTTCACTCCACCTCCCCTTTCCCTCCTCCCTTCACTGCACCTCCCCTGTCCCTCCTCCTCTCACTGCACCTCCCCTGTCCCTCCTCCCTTCACTCCACCTCCCCTGTCCCTCCTCCCCACACTGCACCTTCCCTGTTCCTCGTCTCTTCCCTGCACCTTCCCTGTCCCCTCCCCCATTCACTGTGTCATATTCTGTAGACTGGCTTCGAAGTTGAATCACGCGCTGAGCACCAGATGTCAGTAGCTTGCAATATTTAGTGGCAAGAAACAGGTTTTCTTTCTTTTCGTTCAAAGTTATATTCCGTGTTTTGGATTTTTTTGGAAAGAATCTTTGAGTTCTTAGTAAATTATCAAACCTGGTACCATGTCATGTTCTGTAGACTGGCTGATGTGAATGTTGCACCACAGAACATCTAGTTTAAATAATTTATTGTGAAACAACTGCGTGTTTAAGATAACTAGGATAAGTAAAATAATAAACTACTGACACTAATTAACAATTGTAGAGCTATTGCAAAATGTGTCTATCCTCCAACATTACCTACTCCCAACCCCCGAGCCACAGGGTCACGTGGTGGGTTTACAATGCCACCTAGTGGTCAAAGATTGTGCATCACATTATGCACAGAACTGCTTAATGCAAATCATCATACATTGCACCTTTCCTGTCCCTCCTCCCTTCAATCCACCTTCCCTGTCCCTCTTCCCCTCACTGCACCTCCCCAGTCTCTCCTCTCCTCACTGCACCTTCCCTGTTCCTCCTTCCTCCTTCCTTCACTCCATCTTCCCTGTGCCTCCTCCCCTCACTGCACCTTCCCTGTCCCTCCTCCCCTCACTGCACCGTCCCTGTCCCTCCTCCCCTCACTGCACCATCCCTGTTCCTCCTTCCTCCTCCCTTCACTCCATCTTCCCTGTCCCTCCTCCCCTCACTGCGCCTCCCCTGCCCCTCCTCCCCTCACTGCGCTTTCCCTGTCCCTCCTCCCCTAACTGCACCTTTCTTGTCCCTCCTCCCCTCACTGCACCTTCCCGGTCCCTCCACCCCTCACTGCACCTTCCCTGTCCCTCCTCCCCTCACTGCGCCTCCCCTGCCCCTCCTCCCCTCACTGCGCTTTCCCTGTCCCTCCTCCCCTAACTGCACCTTTCTTGTCCCTCCTCCCCTCACTGTACCTTCCCTGTCCCTCCACCCCTCACTGCACCTTCCCTGCCCCTCCTCCCCTCACTGCACCTTCCCTGCCCCTCCTCCCCTCAATGCACCTTCCCTGTCCCTCCTCCCCTCACTGCACCTTCCTTGTCCCTCCACCCCTCACTGCACCTTCCCGGTCCCTCCACCCCTCACTGCACCTTCCCTGTCCCTCCTCCCCTCACTGCGCCTCCCCTGCCCCTCCTCCCCTCACTGCGCTTTCCCTGTCCCTCCTCCCCTAACTGCACCTTTCTTGTCCCTCCTCCCCTCACTGCACCTTCCCGGTCCCTCCACCCCTCACTGCACCTTCCCTGTCCCTCCTCCCCTCACTGCGCCTCCCCTGCCCCTCCTCCCCTCACTGCGCTTTCCCTGTCCCTCCTCCCCTAACTGCACCTTTCTTGTCCCTCCTCCCCTCACTGTACCTTCCCTGTCCCTCCACCCCTCACTGCGCTTTCCCTGTCCCTCCTCCCCTAACTGCACCTTTCTTGTCCCTCCTCCCCTCACTGTACCTTCCCTGTCCCTCCTCCCCTCACTGCACCTTCCCGGTCCCTCCTCCCTTCACTGCAATTTGCCTGTCCCTCCTCCCCTCACTGCACCTTCCATGTCCCTCCACCCCTCACTGCACCTTCCCGGTCCCTCCACCCCTCACTGCACCTTCCATGTCCCTCCACCCCTCACTGCACCTTCCCGGTCCCTCCACCCCTCACTGCACCTTCCCGGTCCCTCCACCCCTCACTGCACCTTCCCTGTCCCTCCTCCCCTCACTGCGCTTTCCCTGTCCCTCCTCCCCTAACTGCACCTTTCTTGTCCCTCCACCCCTCACTGTACCTTCCCTGGCCCTCCTCCCCTCAATGCACCTTCCCTGTCCCTCCACCCCTCACTGCACCTTCCCTGTCCCTCCACCCCTCACTGCACCTTCCCGGTCCCTCCTCCCTTCACTGCAATTTCCCTGTCCCTCCTCCCCTCACTGCACCTTCCATGTCCCTCCTCCCCTCACTGCACCTTCCCTGTCCCACCTCCCTTCACTCCTCCTTCCCTGTCCCTCCTCCCTTCACTCCACCTCCCCTGTCCCTCCTCCTCTCACTCCACGATCCCTGTCCCTCCTCCCCTCACTGCACCTCGCCAGTCTCTCCTCTCCTCACTGCACCTTTCCTGTCCCTCCTCCACTCACTGCACCTGCCTTGTCCCTCCTCCCTTCACTCCACCTTCCTTGTCCCTCCTCCCGTCACTCCATCTTCCCTGTTCCTCTTCTCTTCCCTGCACCTTCCCTGTCCCCTCCCCCATTCACTGTGTCATATTCTGTAGACTGGCTTCGAAGTTGAATCAGGTGCTGAGCACCAGATATCAGTAGCTTGCAATATTAGTGGCAAGAAACAGGTTTTCTTTCTTTTCGTTCAAAGTTATATTTCGTGTTTTGGATTTTTTTGTGCAAAATCTTTGAGTTCTTAGTAAATTATCAAACCTGGTACCATGTCATGTTCTGTAGACTGGCCGATGTGAATATTGCACCACAGAACATCTAGTTTAAATAATTTATTGTGAAACAACTGCGTGTTTAAGATAACTAGGATAAGTAAAATAATAAACTACTGACACTAATTAACAATTGTAGAGCTATTGCAAAATGTGTCTATCCTCCAACATGACCTACACCCAACCCCCGAGCCACAGGGTCACGTGGTGGATTGACAGTGCCACCTAGTGGTCAAAGCTTGTCCATAACATTATGCACAGAACTGCTTTATGCAAATCATCATACATTGCACCTTTCCTGTCCCTCATCCCTTCACTCCACCTTCCCTGTCCCTCCTCCCCTCACTCCACCTTCCCTGTCCCTCCTCCCTCCTCCCTTCACTCCAGCTTCCCTGTCCCACCTCCCCTCACTACACCTTCCCTGTCCTTCCTCCCTTCAATCCACCGTCCCTCTCGCTGCTCCCTTGACTCCACCTTCCCTGTCACTCCTCCCTTCACTCCACCTTCCCTGTCCCTCCTCACCTCATTGCTCCTTCCCTGTCCCTCCTCCCTTCACTCCACCTTCCGTGTCCCTCCTCCCATCACTCCACCTTCCCTGTCCATCCTCCCTCACTGCTCCTCCCCTGTCCCTCCTCCGCTCACTGCACCATCGCTGTCCCTCCTCCCCTGACTGCACCTCCCCTGTCCCTCCTCCCTTCACTCCACCTCCCCTTTCCCTCCTCCCTTCACTGCACCTCCCCTGTCCCTCCTCCTCTCACTGCACCTCCCCTGTCCCTCCTCCCTTCACTCCACCTCCCCTGTCCCTCCTCCCCACACTGCACCTTCCCTGTTCCTCGTCTCTTCCCTGCACCTTCCCTGTCCCCTCCCCCATTCACTGTGTCATATTCTGTAGACTGGCTTCGAAGTTGAATCACGCGCTGAGCACCAGATGTCAGTAGCTTGCAATATTTAGTGGCAAGAAACAGGTTTTCTTTCTTTTCGTTCAAAGTTATATTCCGTGTTTTGGATTTTTTTGGAAAGAATCTTTGAGTTCTTAGTAAATTATCAAACCTGGTACCATGTCATGTTCTGTAGACTGGCTGATGTGAATGTTGCACCACAGAACATCTAGTTTAAATAATTTATTGTGAAACAACTGCGTGTTTAAGATAACTAGGATAAGTAAAATAATAAACTACTGACACTAATTAACAATTGTAGAGCTATTGCAAAATGTGTCTATCCTCCAACATTACCTACTCCCAACCCCCGAGCCACAGGGTCACGTGGTGGGTTTACAATGCCACCTAGTGGTCAAAGATTGTGCATCACATTATGCACAGAACTGCTTAATGCAAATCATCATACATTGCACCTTTCCTGTCCCTCCTCCCTTCAATCCACCTTCCCTGTCCCTCTTCCCCTCACTGCACCTCCCCAGTCTCTCCTCTCCTCACTGCACCTTCCCTGTTCCTCCTTCCTCCTTCCTTCACTCCATCTTCCCTGTGCCTCCTCCCCTCACTGCACCTTCCCTGTCCCTCCTCCCCTCACTGCACCGTCCCTGTCCCTCCTCCCCTCACTGCACCATCCCTGTTCCTCCTTCCTCCTCCCTTCACTCCATCTTCCCTGTGCCTCCTCCCCTCACTGCACCGTCCCTGTCCCTCCTCCCCTCACTGCACCATCCCTGTTCCTCCTTCCTCCTCCCTTCACTGCACCTTCCCTGTCCCTCCTCCCCTCACTGCACCTTCCCTGTCCCTCCTCCCCCTCCCCTCACTGCTCCTCCCCTGTCCCTCCTCCCTTCACTCCACCTTCCCTGTCCCCTCCTTCCCTGCACCTTTCCTGTCCCTCCTCCCTTCCCTGCACCTTCCCTGTCCCTCCTCCCTTCACTCCACCTTCCCTGTCCCTCCTCCCTTCACTCCACCTTCCCTTTCCCCCTCTCTTCCCTGCACCTTTCCTGTCCCTCCTCCCTTCCCTGTCCCTTCCCTCCTCACTCCACCTTCCCTGTCCCTCCTCCCTTCACTGCACCTTCCCTGTCCCTCCTCCCCTCACTCCACCTCCCCTGTCCCTCCTCCCCTCACTGCACCTTCCCTGTCCCTTCCCTCCTCACTCCACCGTCCCTGTCCCTCCTCCCCTCACTCCACCTTCCCTGTCCCTCCTCCCCTCACTGCACCTTCCCTGCCCCTCCTCCCCTCACTGTTTCTTTTTTGTCCCATAGCCCTTCACTCCATCCCATCACCCCAGCTCCCCCTCCGAATTTCCGACCAGTATCACTGTGGTGAATGGCTGCATCAATCACCACAGGGTGAAAGACCTGGGTTGGCAGTGTTAGCGGGTCTTGTCCAGGGGAATAAGGATGATAACGTGAGATGGTCACTGGTTTTCCTTACCATTTGATATAGTCTGACACCTGCCTTTCGGATCACATTCCACCTAGAGGTGATGCGACCATCAATTCACTCGAAGACACGTGGAGAAGAAAACCGTGGTTTTAATCAGCTTAGAACTGAGCCTGCCTCTGACCGGTACAACACTGAAGGCAGCCCCGCAGGTCAGCAGCTCTTATACTTCCTGTAAAGGGGGTGGAGCCATTGGCGGAGCCCGTACATGCCCCAACATATCCCCTGTGGGTGAAGCCACACAATCGCCCATAGGTAGAGCCCACAGGGTTAATAATATAACACAGTGCACTGGTGAATTATCAGGAATTACACATTCATCACAGGAGGTCTTTCATCTTTTTTTGGCATTGGGTCCCAGTCCTCCTGGTGAGGCTGGCAGTACAGATGGCCTCTGCCACCTCCTCCCAGGCCCTGGTGATGATGACGGCCTTGACTCTCCTGCCTACCCTGGGGAAGTGGGTGTCCCTCATCTCCTCCACCGTGCCCACATTCTGTCCAGCTCACTCTCCATGAATCTTGGTGCTGGTCTTCTTGGACCCATCTTCCTGGCTGGAATGAGAGTGTGTAGGGAGTGGAATGTTGACAAGCAGCTCCATCTTGTCAGGCTCTCCAGCACAAATTCCGGCCAAAGCAAATCATACGCCAGCGGGAGTGGGACTTACTCCAGATTCACGTGGGCAGAGTTCTGGCCTACTTGCATGCCCTGTAGCCACCTAAATTGGCCAACTCCCGATTTAAAATGGCGAACGGCAAAGGCTGATGGGAAAGTCAGCCAACATAGACAGAAACCAGCAGCTGCAGGTTTGCTGTGTATTTACCTCTGCAAAAGCCAGACAACATCGATACCAGCGACCATCAGCATAACAAAGTAGCAGCCATCTGCATACTGATGAGCAATCCCCGGGAACAATAAGTAACATTTTGGACACACAAAGCAAAGCCAGATGCCTCGGCGCCAGCAGGAGCCAACACAAAGGAGGTAACGAGCACCTCAAGACCGCCCATCGATCAGGGAACCGCTCCAGTATTGGAGAAATCGAACCAAGCGATTGGGACAAAGTCCAATCACTTGGGACCAGGTACAGGGTCCGCCCCGAAAGGCGGGAAGCCCCTGGGGACTATAAGAGTTGAGCCCCAAATTCAAAATACTCTCTTCACCTCTTCTTCCTGCCCGGGTCACCTAGCAACACGAACCAACATTGACCGCGACCGGTGCAGTGATCGCCGAAAGCCCGTAAGTCTTAATTCAACGCTCGCTACGAGATAGGCGCTCCTAGCTACCAATCTGTATCAACTTCGAATCCCGCAGACTCAGAACCTGAACGGAAGGCCATTTGTTCCCCTGACCTGGTGGGCCAGTCCGAAGTTAAGTATAGGCCTGTTAGTTGTGGAAGTAGCTTAGACGTAGAATTTGTGCATGAGTAGCGATTACTGTGTATAATAAATGTGCTTTGATTTAAATCTTACTAATCGGTGTATTGGGATATTGATCATTACTCAGACTTGAACCTCGTGGCGGTATCATAAAGATACCTGGCGACTCGAGAGTAAAGGTAATAAAACAGAGCAATTGAACCAAGGAGAAAGTTAGCAACATTATTTGGCGACTCCGCCGGGACCCGATCTAGAAGTGGCATAACCACTCCGGGAGAACCCAAGAACTTGAATTAGAGATCCAATTGGGAACAGAAAACCACAAGTGTTCAAGCAGTTCTGATCAATACTCATAATTCGGAAGTGTGTGTATACATGCGTAACTAACAGGGCGATAAGGTAAAACTGATTGATTTTTTTGTTGCGACAAAACTGTCGGGAGTTTGTACATCGGAAAGTAGCGAAAGCCATACCCGTATTTACAGCACCGCTTCCAGTCTCAATATAAAAAGGCCTATCAGGACACGCAACGTGCAGTCCTGGTACGTGAAGAAACAGAAAAGCAGGTAGAAGCGTTGCAGAGACAGTGCAGCGATCTAAAGGGAGCATTAAGAGCACTCCATGCTGCCACCACAGAACAAAGACAAAGCACATTAGAGCACGCAAAGCGCCGGAAGCAGATTGCAGAGCTGCAATCGCTGCTTTCAGTTCAGAAAGGCTTCCAGGAAACCTTTGGAGCGAAATTAGATCAGGAAGACGGCCCTGATTGGGAAGAATTGAATGAAACAGCGCAGAGATATGTTCAGGGAACATGTGCGCAGGGAAAGCCACAAAAGAGGAAAGCGCCCCAACCCCCCACAGAGCAGATAGTTCAAGCTCCAATGAACCCAGTCACTACCCACCGCACAGCCACATCGGACGATGCGGAATTTCTATACTCCACCCCCTTAACAGTGACCCAATTACGGGACGCGTGCGATAAGATTATACTGTTCCTTCCCACCTCAGACCCCCACCATTTCTTTGCCGCAGTCAAGCATCAGGCGACCATGTACGGCCTGGATGAGCGAGAGCATGTAAAGCTCACAGTTTTAAGTTTAGATCCTTCCGTAGCAGCCGCCCACAGAATGTAGGAGGAGGCACCCTTGCAGAAATGCATACCGCGATCCTGGATCCTGTATAACCGGGGTGACCCCGTAGATGGCCTCAACAAATGCAGGCAAAAGAGGCCCGAGCACCCCACAGCATTTGCTGGACGCCTGTGGATCCACTTTGCAGCAGTCTTTGGAGACTTAGACCACGCCCATTAGTCCCCAGACAACATGGCCAAATGGCCCTTATCTCCCATGCCACAGAAACAGGACAGAAAGCTTGCGCGGGTTATGATCCCTCAGAGGAGGCCCATAACGAGAAGTGGGTAGTGAAAAGATTGTCCCGCGCTTGGGAGCAATCTATACAAAGCAAACCCGCAATTAAGAATCCAGAGGAAAAGCAGGCCGCCGCAGATATACAGGCAGTTACAACACACCAGAACCCCGCATGGGTGAATGAAGGAAAGAACAGCCCCCCACCCAAGTCACAGGAGTGTTACAACGGCGGACAGTTGGGACTTCGCAAGAGAGCCCAGCAGACGGGCACTCTGAGTAAGAAGAAGACAGAACCCATTCATAGCGTTAGTGCCCGTTCAGGTCAGACGGACCTGACCGGAACGGACTGACGGTGTTCGGGCTCCCCCAGTTGGGTCTGCGACACCCTTTGGCATAGATCCGAACGACCGGTAGTTGCAGCCCATCGAGTTTCTCTGGGACACAGGAGGGTCCCGCACCACAATAAATTCCTCCACCCTGTTTCAAAAAGACAAGTGGCCCACTGCAGCCACTATCACCCTCAGCGGCTTTACAGGCCACTCACAGCAGGGATGCATCACAGCCCCTGTACCAATTCAAATCGGCACCATCACCACCAAGCACCCCGTGGTTTTAGTTGACCTGCCCCACACAGCAGAACACATTCTGGGAATCGATTTCATGAATTCCCACAATCTTTCATTTGATCCAGTCAACCAGTGTGCCTGGAAGATGGCAAAGTCTGCAAGAGCAACGCTTAACATTAACGCAAACAAAATTAGCGCCGTAGGCGACTTTTGGTTCAACCCGACCACGCTTAGCATGGACAAGCAGGTTAGGGCAGTTCTGCAAAAGAACAGGGCAGCATTCGCGACCCACAAGCACGACTGTGGACGAATGACTGGCTCGGTACAAATAACAAAACCTGACCCTAGACCCCCAAAAGAGCATGGATTTCCCCAAGAGGCAGAGGGAGAAATCTCAAAGGTAATCAAAAGCTTATTAGAGCAGGGCGTACTTAGATCAGTAGCCTCCACTAATAATGCCCCGATTTGGCCAGTGAGAAAGCCCGATGGATCATGGCGACTGACCATCGATTACCGGGAACTCAACAAAATCACCCCCGCAGCAGCCCCCACAGTAGCAACAAGTCCCAAGACCATGCTCAAGCAGGGACTCAATTCCCGATTCTTTACGGTTTTGGACATCAGTAATGGATTCTGGTCCATTCCATTGGCAAAGGCGTGCCAGTACAAATTTGCCTTCACTTTTAAAAATCAGCAGTACACGTGGACATGCCTTCCACAAGAGTTCCACAACTCCCCCTCCATTTTCCACCGACAGCTGGCAAATGGTTTAGCCAAATTCTCTCGCTCCGAATGTCTGGTCCAGTACAAAGACGACTTACTACTGCAGACAGACACCAAGGAAGATCACATTGAGCTTCTGTCCGAACTCCTGGAACTCTTACACTCAATTGGTTGTAAAGTCAACCCCAAAAAGGCCCAGATTTTGTAAGATAAGGTGATATATTTGGGAACAATTACAACACATGGTAAACGCGAGATCGAGCATAAAAGGATTGACTCGATTGCTAAATTGCACCTTCCCCAAAACGTTTCAGCCCTCCATTCGTTTTTAGGACTGGTTGGCTACTGCCAAAACCACATTGACGGTTTCGCCAGCAAGGCAGCGCCCCTCTCAGACCTCCTAAAGAAAGGAGCCCCCTGGGAATGGCTTCCGCAGCATACGGATGCTGTGGACTCTTTAAAACAGGCACTCATAGCAGCCCCCGCACTACAAGTTCCAGACCCGCTTTCCCCTTACGCCATAGAGGTAGCGACAACAGGCCGCACCCTTTCGGCCGTGCTCCTCCAGGAACGGCACAACCAGTTGAGGCCCGTAGCTTACGCCTCCAGAATTTTAGATGCTGTGGAGCAGGGATTTTCAGCCTGTGAGAGGCACCTGCTCGCAGTATTTTGGGCAGTTCAGTACTTTTCGTATATTACCGGACTGAACCCCATCACAATTCTCACCGAACACACCCCCACCCAACTTTTACTGGACGGCCGACTCAAGGACGGTACAGTAAGCCAGATTAGAGCAGCTAGATGGACCCTTCTCTTGCAGGGACAGGACATCACTGTTAAACGGACAAAGACGCACACCTTTTTAGCCGACAACTTACAGTACTCCGGAACCCCCCATGAATGTGAAATTATCTCTCCACACCACAACACAGGCCCCTTTATTGCGAAAACACCCCCCAGAAAGATCGGTAGTTCAACCCAGAGCCCCCAGCACACAGACACGTGTGAGCCCATAAAGATCTATGTGGATGGATCTTCCACAGTATTGGATGGGAAACGCATAACAGGTTGCCGTATTTATGTCGAGGACGCGCAGGGATGCGCGCCCTAGAGGAGATAGCAATAAAACTTCCAGGCCATTTAGGCACGCAGGCAGCAGAGCTCGCGGCCATCGCATATATAGTGGAACACCCAGATTCCTTCCCCAGCCCAACAGACATATACTCGGACAGCCTCTATGTCTGTAACAGCCTCACGGAATTCCTGCCCCTGTGGAAAGCAAGAGGATTTGTTTCCACAGACAGAAAACCCCTCCCCTCAGCCCCATTGCTCCGTCACATTTTAGAGAAAGTACAGAACAGGACTTTTGGGATAGTCAAAGTTCGAAGTCACCATCGTTCCTCCCCCCCTGGAAATGTAAAAGACGACGCATTGGCTAAAGCAGGTTCCAGACACGGATATTTTTGGACACCCCCCGAAAGCGCACCTGTGAATGCAGTTCAGGTCTCGCAGACAAAGATCGAGGATCCAGTGGAGGCCCAGAAGCAGGACAGCAATCTCAGGGAGATTGTAAAAGGAAACTATCCAGCTCCCTATAAGAGATTTTAAAATGCTCTGACCACACATGACGGTGTGGTGTTAAAAGACACCCTTTATGTGGTTCCTGAACAGGACAGGAATCAACTGACTTGTTTGTTCCATGACGGTCATGGACATCAGCGAATCGATGACACTACAGCCCACCTCAAGCAGCTTTGTCGGTGGCCGAATTTAAAGGACGATGTAAATCACTACATTGAGAATTGTCTTATCTGTGCCCAGAATAATCCGGACAGATATGCCAAAAAGGCTGAGCTTAGTCACACCCGACCCGTTAATGGCCCCTGGACTAACATAGAACATAGAAAAATACAGCACAGAACAGGCCCTTCGGCCAACGATGTTGTGCCGAACCTTTGTCCTAGATTAATCCCAGACTATCATTGAATTTACAGTGCAGAAGGAGGCCATTCAGCCCATTGAGTCTGCACCGGCTCTTGGAAAGAGCACCCTACCCAAAGTCAATACCTCCACCCAACACTAAGGGCAATTTTGGCCACTAAGGGCAATTTATCATAGCCAGTCCACCTAACCTGCACATCTTTGGACTGTGGGAGGAAACCGGAGCACCCGGAGGAAACCCACGCACACACGGGGAGGATGTGCAGACTCCGCACAGACAGTGACCCAAGCTGGAATCGAACCTGGGACCCTGGAGCTGTGAAGCAATTGTGCTATCCACAATGCTACCGTGCTGCCCTAAAGAACAAATAAATCTACACTATATCATTTTACCGTAATCCATGTACATATCCAATAGCTGCTTGAAGGTCCCTAATGTTTCCGACTCAACTACTTCCACAGGCAGTGCATTCCATGCTCCCACTACTCTCTGGGTAAAGAACCTACCTCTGACATCCCCCCTATATCTTCCACCATGCACCTTAAATTTATGTCCCCTTGTAATGGTTTGTTCCACCCGGGGAAAAAGTCTCTGACTGTCTACTCTATCTATTCCCCTGATCATCTTATAAACCTCTATCAAGTCCCCCCTCATCCTTCTCCGTTCTAATGAGAAAAGGCCTAGCACCCTCAACCTTTCCTCGTAAGACCTACTCTCCATTCCAGGCAACATCCTGGTAAATCTCCTTTGCACCTTTTCCAAAGCTTCCACATCCTTCCTAAAATGAGGCGACCAGAACTGTACACAGTACTCCAAATGTGGCCTTACCAAAGATTTGTACAGCTGCATCATCACCTCACGGCTCTTAAATTCAATCCCTCTGTTAATGAACGCGAGCACACCATAGGCCTTCTTCACAGCTCTATCCACTTGAGTGGCAACTTTCAAAAATGTATGAACATAGACCCCAAAATCTCTCTGCTCCTCCACATTGCCAAGGACTCTGCCATTAACCCTGTATTCCGCATTCATATTTGTCCTTCCAAAATGGACAACCTCACACTTTTCAGGGTTAAACTCCATCTGCCACATCTCAGCCCAGCTCTGCATCCTATCTATGTCTCTTTGCAGCCGACAACAGCCCTCCTCACTATCCACAACTCCACCAATCTTCGTATCGTCTGCAAATTTACTGACCCACCCTTCAACTCCCTCATCCAAGTCATTAATGAAAATCACAAACAGCAGAGGACCCAGAACTGATCCCTGCGGTACGCCACTGGTAACTGGGATCCAGGCTGAATATTTGCCATCCACCACCACTCTCTGACTTCTATCGGTTAGCCAGTTCGTTATCCAACTGGCCAAATTTCCCACTATCCCATGCCTCCTTACTTTCTGCAGAAGCCTACCATGGGGAACCTTATCAAATGCCTTCCTAAAATCCATGTACACTACATCCATTGCTTTACCTTCATCCACATGCTTGGTCACCTCCTCAAAGAATTCAATAAGACTTGTAAGGCAAGACCTACCCCTCACAAATCCGTGCTGACTATCCCTAATCAAGCAGTGTCTTTCCAGATGCTCAGAAATCCTATCCTTCAGTACCCTTTCCATGACTTTGCCTACCACCGAAGTAAGACTAACTGGCCTGTAATTCCCAGGGTTATCCCTCGTCCCTTTTTTGAACAGGGGCATGACATTCGCCACTCTCCAATCCACTGGTACCACCCCTGTTGACAGTGAGGACGAAAAGATCATTGCCAACGGCTCTGCAATTTCATCTCTTGCTTCCCATAGACTCCTTGGATATATCCCATCAGGCCCAGGGGACTTGCCTATCAAGTTTTTCAAAATGCCCAACACATCTTCCTTCCTAACAAGTATTTCCTCGAGCTTACCAGTCTGTTTCACACTGTCCACTCCAACAATATGGCCCCTCTCATTTGTAAATACAGAAGAAAAGTAATCGTTCAAGACCTCTCCTATCTCTTCAGACTCAATACACAATCTCCCGCTACTGTCCTTAATCGGACCTACCCTCGCTCTAGTCATTCTCATATTTCTCACATATGTGTAAAAGGCCTTGGGGTTTTCCTTGATCCTACCCGCCAAAGATTGTTCATGCCCTCTCTTAGCTCTCCTAATCCCTTTCTTCAGTTCCCTCCTGGCTATCTTGTATCCCTCCAACGCCCTGTCTGAACCTTGTTTCCTCAGCCTTCCATAAGTCTCCGTTTTCCTCTTAACAAGACATTCAACCACTCTTGTCAACCATGGTTCCCTCACTCGACCATCTCTTCCCTGCCTGACAGGGACATACATATCAAGGACACGTAGTACCTGTTCCTTGAACAAGTTCCACATTTCACTTGTGTCCTTCCCTGACAGCCTATGTTCCCAACTTATGCACTTCAATTCTTGTCTGACAACATCGTATTTACCCTTCCCCCAATTGTAAACCTTGCCCTGTTGCACGCACCTATCCCTCTCCATTACTAAAGTGAAAGTCACAGAATTCTGGTCACTGTCTCCAAAATGCTACCGCACTAACAAATCTATCACTTGCCCTGGTTCATTACCAAGTACTAAATCCAATGTTGCCCCTCCTCTGGTCGGACAATCTACATACTGTGTTAGAAAAGTTTCCTGGACACACTGCACAAACACCACCCCATCCAAACCATTTGATCTAAAGAGTTTCCACTCAATGTTTGGGAAGTTAAAGTCACCCATAACTACTACACTGTGACTTCTGCACCTTTCCAAAATCTGTTTCCCAATCTGTTCCTCCACATCTCTGCTACTATTGGGGGGCCTATAGAAAACTCCTAACAAGGTGACTGCTCCTTTCCTATTTCTGACTTCAACCCATACTACCTCAGTAGGCTGATACTCCTCGAACTGCCTTTCTGCAGCTGTTATACTATCTCTAATTAACAATGCCACCCCCCACCTCTTTTACCACCCTCCCCAATCTTATTTGAAACATCTATAACCAGGGACCTCCAACAACCATTTCTGCCCCTCGTCTATCCAAGTTTCTGTGATGGCCACCACATCGTAGTCCCAAGTACCGATCCATGTCTTAAGTTCACCCACCTTATTCCTGATGCTTCTTGCGTTGAAGTATACACACTTCAACCCATCTCCGTGCCTGCAAGTACTCTCCTTTGTCAGTGTTCTCTTCCCCACTGCCTCATTACACACTTTGGTGTCCTGAATATCGGCTACCTTAGTTGCTGGACTACAAATCCGGTTCCCATTCCCCTGCCAAATTAGTTTAAACCATCCCGAAGAGTACTGGAAAACCTCCTTCCCAGGATATTGGTGCCCCTCTGGTTCAGATGCAACCCGTCCTGCTTGTACAGGTCCCACCTTCCCCAGAATGTGCTCCAATTCTCCAAATACCTGAAGCCCTCCCTCCTACACCATTCCTGCAGCCACGTGTTCAGCTGTACTCTCTCCCTATTCCTAGCCTCGCTATCACGTGGCACCGGCAACAAACCAGAGATTACAACTCTGTCTGTCCTGGCTTTTAACTTCCAGCCTAACTCCCTAAACTCGTTTATTACCTCCACACCCCTTTTCCTACCTACGTCGTTGGTACCAATGTGCACAACGACTTCTGGCTGCTCCCCCTCCCCCTTAAGGATCCTGAAGACACGATCCGAGACATCCCTGGCCCTGGCACCCGGGAGGCAACATACCTTCCGGGAGTCTCGCTCGCGACCACAGAATCTCCTATCTATTCCCCTAACCATTGAATCTCTTACAACTATTACTTTTCTATTCTCCCCCCCTTCCCTTCTGAGCCCCAGAGCCAGACTCAGTGCCAGAGACCTGGCCGCTAGGGCCTTCTCCCGATTGGTCATCCCCCCCAATAGCATCCAAAATGGTATGCATGTTTTGAAGGGGAACGGCCACGAGGGATCCCTGCACTGTCTGCCTGTTTGTTTTCTTCCCCCTGACTGTAACCCAGCTATTCTTGTCCTGTACCTTGGGTGTGGTTACCTCCCTGTCATTCTTCTCTATCACCCCCCCTGCCTCCCGGATGATCCGAAGTCCATCCAGCTTCAGCTCCAGTTCCCTGACACGGTCTTTGAGGAGCTGGAGTTGGGTGCACTTCCCGCAGTTTTAGTCAGCGAGGACACCAGTGGTATCCCTCACCACCCACATCCTACAGGAGGAGCATGCAACTGGCCTAGCCTCCATCCCCTCTTACCTTACAGAATATAGTTGCCCTGTGGACCAACTGGATCTCCGCCCTCCGACTCTGCTCCCAGTCAGCTGCACTCTCTGTAAACTCCTGGCTCTCTTCTCACTCATTGCGGAAATGTAGGAAACAAAATGAAATGAGCACCTTACTCCCTCCTCACCTAACTCCCTCAGTCACCAAACTCTCACTATAGCACTCAAATGCACCAAATTCAGCACTCCCTCAGTCACCAAACTCTCACTGTAGAACTCAAATGCACCAAATTCAGCACTCCCTCAGTCACCAAACTCTCACTATAGCACTCAAATGCGCCAAATTCAGCACTCAGTGCAAACAAAGTCTGCACTGTAGGGAATCACTTTTATACTGTGAATCTAGCCTCTGAAAACTGGCCTAATCCAATTAACTAATTAACAAGCTCCAGCTGCAAGTGCCTACAAGTAGAAGCTTTGTTTAAAGCTGATTGAAAATTCACCTTCTTCTAAACCAAACAGCAACTTTTAAGTTAATTAACTAAATAAAAGAAAGACTAGACTTTAGATAAAAAATGAAGCCTTATACTCCCTCAGTCACCAAACTCTCACTATAGCACTCAAATGCACCAAATTCAGCACTCAGTGCAAACAAAAAACCTCCAGATTGATTTTATAGGACCATTGCCCCCTTGCAGGAATGGCTATAAATATGTACTCGTGGTGATAGACACGTTTACGAAATGGGTGGAAGCATTCCCATCCAGAACAAACACGGCAAAGACCACAGCCAAGATTCTGACCCACCACATCTTTACAGGATGGGGACCCCCCAGCAGCATTGAATCCGACCAAGGTTCCCATTTAACGGGACGTGTCATGCAGAACGTCTTCACGATATTTGGCATCACCCAAAAATTCCACATTGCCTACCACCCACAGTCGAGTGGTATCGTGGAGCGCATGAATCGGACCCTAAAATCCACCCTCAGAAAAATGTTCCAGCAAAATAACACCACTTGAGACTCAGTCCTCCCTTTTGCGCTGATGTTCTTGCGTAATAAAATTTCAACTTCCACAGGTTACACCCCACACACCCTCATGACCGGACGCCCCATGAAAGGCACAGAATTTTTATTAGGTTTAGACTTGACCAGCCCCGAGGTGACGGGCCTCATACACGAGAAAGCAGTAGAACAATTAGTGAATAATGTTAAAATGGCTCAGCTAGCAGCCGCAGTGAAATTGGGCACACGAAATAAACAGAGCAAGGCTTGTTTCGACAAGACAGTGCATGCGACTGAGTACAGTATAGGACAACAAGTCATGCTCTCCGTTTACAACCCCAGCATATTCCTGTCACCAAAGTACTCGGGTCCGTACTCCATTGCGGACAAAGTAAGCCCTTCCGTACACAAGATAAAGTATCCCAACGGTAAGACTGCGTGGTTCCATATCAACCAGCTGAAGGCATATGGAACACAGTCTAACCACGCACACCACGTCATGCTCGACGCAGCACACCACACCCCGCCCACAGCCAACGTAACCCTACCATCCCCCAACATGTCCAGCCCAGCCACGGACTCAACCTCGGCTCCACCCCCGAAATATACACTCTGCCCCGAACGCCCACCGACTGCAGCAGCAGAGACAGCGACTGTGACTCGGACGATAGCCACAGCACGCCTCCCTACTATCCCCGTGCAACAGGACCCACACCCAGCGAATCCGACTACGATCCGAGTGATACCTTCATGATCACTTTCCTAAACAAACCCCACCACCGACCACCGAACTACCATGACGACCCTGATTCTGTCCCCACACAACTAGACACCACCTATTGGCACAGAGACAACTCATGCAGACTCGTCCCAAACGACGAGAGCGACCCCAAGTCACACCATGCAGCCCTATCAACCTTAATACATTGAAGAGTTTGGCATCCGGGAGAAGATGACGACTTTGAGTCTGACTTCCAGATCGAGAACTCCTTTGCGACCCTGTTCGCAACCGATAACTGAGGTGTCCAGATGATGTTTTCAAGGAACTGCTTGGGAGAAATGGTGTCCTTTCTGATGGAACCTGCAGCATGTTTTATGTTGTTTGTCAGTTTGTTAAATGTTGTTTGTCAGACCGGAGAAACATTTCCTCGGCCCCACGCCCTTTCAGCAGAAACCTCTGAGGACTTGCCCACAGAGACTTGCTACTGGCCAGACGCTAGTTCGGAGGAACTAGTTTGTCTACAGAGACTTGTTAAGGTCCCAGACGCCAGTTCAGCGGAACCCGTCCGTCGACAGAGACCACAGATCCCCGTTCGTAACTGCCCTCTGGTTCGAGGAAGGAACCAATACGGCAGCCCCCCCACGATGACTACATTTCTTGCCCGTTCTTGTCGGTTGCTCAGGCAGTGGAGAAACGGCTTGGGACCCGCCCTGCCTGGGAACCCCCCCTCTGGTCAGCTACGCTCGGGTAGGGGAGACACGGCATTGGTCGCCGTCCTACCCGGGTGCTCCATCCAACTCTTACCCACACGCAACCCATTTTGGAAATTTTAGTTCAAAAAGTTTTGTTTTGTTTCAGGTAACCCTTAGGTTGCCAACCATATGCTATTTACATCCTGAAACATTTGGATGGTAAATCGCACAGTCTGCGAGACAGCTCGCACTGGTTCATTATTGGAAAGTGTGTCTTGTCCTAAAATTCGGTTTTTGAAAAAAAAAATGATGGAGTCACACATAGTGACCAATTATAAAGGGAGTAATTGGCACTAAAGGACAGACAGGCTATCATACGAGATGTTAAACCAAGATAGTTACAGACACTATGCTTGTTTCCACAGAAAGCCAGAAGCTCCAGGACCGGAGAAGAGAAGGGAAGAGAAGAGAAGAGACGTGAAATGAGGACATCGTCCGGATTGTGCATCATGATAATGGACATTTGGTTGCACGTGAACGCGAACCCCATGACCTCAAGCCCCCGCAGCCGTTAATGATTCACTTCCCCACAGTACCCAGAGCCCAGTCACCAGCGACACCACACCATCTTGATGTGCCAGGTTTATAACCTGGTACTCCCTATCCTACGTAATAGAAGCCTTGCTGGTATTGGCGATACTCTGCTGCATCGTGCAGACTATGCGTCTGAGAAAATGGAGAAGGAGAGCCTACCGCGCTCGCACCCCGGTATATAGGATCAGATCCCCTATCTTCGGATATGACCAGACCCCCGACCCCCGCGATCTATAATAAAGAGCATTCATTTGCGGTTTTATTGTAAATAAAGAAATGTCAAGAAATGTTCATGAGCAATTGTACGATCCTGAGCTTGACTGCCAAGCCAGGAAAAATGTGTGTAAACTTCTGTGATTTTGTTTGTATGGTTGAGGAAGTTAGAGTGATGAAATGTTTAAGTGAGAGTAGTGTATGAAGAATAGTTAGAGGTTCCCATTTTAAAAATTGTTTTGTAATGCATGTCCCTGTTTGACATAGCACCCCTTAGAATTGTCAGTTAAAATTTTTTTGCATAGTTATGGTCAGTGTAGAGGCCATGAAAGAAGTGCTCCCCAGGTCAGGGAATGGAAAGCAACATAGTTGTGCGATCCTTCACGCTTCGTGTTAGGATCACAAGGAGGGTGTGTAGCCACCTAAATTGGCCAACTCCCGATTTAAAATGGCGAACGGCAAAGGCTGATGGGAAAGTCAGCCAACATAGACAGAAACCAGCAGCTGCAGGTTTGCTGTGTATTTACCTCTGCAAAGGCCAGACAACATCGATACCAGCGACCATCAGCATAACAAAGTAGCAGCCATCTGCATACTGATGAGCAATCCCCGGGAACAATAAGTAACGTTTTATAGACATAGACATAGAACATACAGTGCAGAAGGAGGCCATTCGGCCCATCGAGTCTGCACCGACTCACAAAGTGGACACACAAAGCAACGCCAGACTCCTCGGCGCCAGCAGGAGCCAACACAAAGGAGGTGAACGAGCACCTCAAGACCGCCCATCGATCAGGGAATCGCTCCAGTATTGGAGAAAATCGAACCAAGCGATTGGGACAAAGTCCAATCACTTGGGACCAGGTACAGGGTCCGCCCCGAAAGGCGGGAAGCCACTGGGGACTATAAGAGTTGAGCCCCAAGTTCAAATCGCTCTCTTCACCTCTTCTTCCTGCCCGGGTCACCCAGCAACACGAACCAACATTGACCGCGACCGGTGCAGTGATCGCCAAAAGCCCGTAAGTCTTAATTCAACGCTCGCTACGAGATAGGCGCTCCTAGCTACCAATCCGTACCAACTTCGAATCCCGCAGACTCAGAACCTGAATGAAAGGCCATTTGTTCCCCTGACCTGGTGGGCCAGTCCAAAGTTAAGTATAGGCCTGTTAGTTGTAGAAGTAGCTTAGATGTAGAATTTGTGCATGAGTAGCGATTACTGTGTATAATAAATGTGCTTTGATTTAAATCTTACTAATCGGTGTGTTGGGTTATTGATCATTACTCGGACTTGAACATCGTGGCGGTATCATAAAGATACCTGGCGACTCGAGAGCAAAGGTAATAAAACAGAGCAATTGAACCAAGGAGAAAGTTAGCAACAGTCCTGACTCACTTCCCAACTAGCACCCCAACGGGAATGCAAAGCACACGCAATTCAGTCTAGCTCTCCTGAACCATGAGGCCCAGGGGATTTTACCCCCTGGGGTTCCTAAACCCCACTGGGCAGCACGGTAGCACAGTGGTTAGCACTGTTGCTTCACAGCGCCAGGGTTCCAGGTTTTATTCCCAGCTTGGGTCACTGTCTGTGTGGAGTCTGCACGTTCTCCCCGTGTCTGCATGGGTTTCCTCCGGGTGCTCCGGTTTCCCCCATAAGTCCCAAAAGACGTGCTGTTAGGTAATTTGGACATTCTGAATTCTCCCTCTGTGTACCCGAACAGGCGCCGAAATGTGGCGACTAGGGGCTTTTCACAGTAACTTCATTGCAGTGTTAATGTAAGCCTTCTTGTAATGATGAAGGTTATTATTATTATAAACATGCTCCGATATTAACTCCTGCCCAAAGTCAGTGGGAATTACATCACTGCTACTGGGCAGGATTCAAAATTGGTGGGAAGCCAGGTGTCTATTAGGATTGGTTTGACAAACCGTCATCAAACTGAAACACTGGACTGAGCTTTTTTAAAAAACTCTTTCTATTGGCTTTTCTCATATTTATAAACAGTTACTGTGTATATACATTACATTTTTCTTGCCCGCGCTAATTTACTTTATTTTACAGAGGTTCGTTTTGTTCTTCATTTAACTAACTCTATATACATTTTGTTGCCCTCTGAATTGGTCTATGATTCCCCCCCTTCTTCCCCCATTCCTTCCATCCCCCCTTTGCCCTCCCCTTCCTTCCCCCCTTCCCCCCTTCCTTTCCTCCCTCCTACCCCCCCCTTCCTCCCCCCGCATTGGCTTCAGCACCCTTCCTCTTCTCTTGTGGTTTCCCCACCTTCCTTCCGCAACCCCCTCCCCTCACCCCTCAGGTTGCGCAGTCCTTTGGTTCCCGATCCAATCTTTTTTTCCCCCCTTCGCTTACTCCTCGTTGTTGGCCTCGAGCAGGTTTTGGAACAGGCCGATGAACTGCCCCCAAGTATCCAGGAAGCCTTCCTCTGACCCTCGGGTGGCGTACTTAATCTTCTCCAGGTGGAGAAATTCCGAGAGGTCAGCGAGCCAGTCTGCAGCTGTGGGTGGTGCTGCCGATCGCCAGCCGAGCAGGATTCTCCGGCGGCGATTATGGAAGCGGAAGCAAGGGCGTTGGCCCCCTTCCCCATGTGTAACTCTGGCTGCTCTGATACCCTGAAGATTGACACTATTGGGCATGGCTTCACCCTCACCCCCACAACCTTGGACATTGCCTCGGAGAAGGCTGTCCAGAACTCAGCAAGCTTGGGGCAAGCCCAAAACATGTGGGTGTGGTTGGCCGGGCCCCTCTGGCACCGCTCACATTTGTCCTCCACCTCCGGGAAGAACCTGCTCATTCGGGTTCTGGTCAGGTGCGCTCTGTGCACCACTTTGAGCTGCATTAGGCGTAGCCTTGCGCAGGAGGAGGTGGAGTTCACCCTGCTCAGTGCTTCGCTCCAGAGTCCCCGTCATGATATTCAAACACACACATCATGATGGACACAGCAACAGACAAATCAGAGCACACAACACCACAACCAATCACACACAAAGACAGGAACCACATAAAAGCACGAACACGACACCTAGTGGACAGTAGGTCTGGGGACAAGGACACGGACACGACCTGTTTCAACATCACAAACAGGGAATCCCCACGTGCAGAGTATCAAGACAAAACTGTACATAGAAAGTTTAAATAAAATAGCGTTGTACCATATACAACCGTGTTGGCTCATCTGTGTGTCAGAACGCCCAACACCACATCCCCATCCTACCTCTGTCCAGTTCGTCCTCCCATTTTTGTCTGGTCTCGTCCACTGGTGTTCGAGCGCTGTCCAGTAGCTGTCCGTATATTTTCCCACATAGCCCCCGTTCTCGCTGCTTGTGCCTATCAGATTGTGCCTATCAGGTCCTCTAGAAGTGTGTTTTTTGGGGCCCAGGGGTACCCACTGTCTCTTTGCGGAGGAAGTGTTTTTATTTGGAGGTGTCTCAATTCCTGCCCTTTTGCTAGTTTCTACTTCCTTGTCAGTTACACTGGACAGAATTAACTGCTTCCATTGGTGGTGAGCTTAGAGGTTGGAAGGGCATGTAAATAGGGGGGATGGTGGGGACCTGGGGCGAGATTCTCCGACCCCCCCAGCGGGTCAGAGAATGGCCGTTGGCCGCCGTGAATTCCGCCCCCACCGCCCGCCGAAGTCTCCGAAGGGAGAAAAGTCGGCGGGGCGTCAATGGCGCCGCACACCCCGGAGAATGGCACGGGTGGGCGCAAGGCAATGGATTTTGGGACTGCCGATATCCTCCCCTCCCCGTCCCGTCATCGGAAAACATGACGGCCTGGGGCGGGGGGGGGGGGGGGGGGGGGTGGTTAGAGTGGGCTGGGCTCCGGGGGAGTGCCGGGAGGGGGGGGGTGAGTGCCGGGGAGGAGGATGGGGTCCGTGCCGGGGAGGGGGATGGGATGGGGTCCGTGCCGGGGAGGGGGATGGGGGGACGGGGTCCATGTCGGGGAGGGGGATGGGGGACGGGGTCCGTGCCGGGGAGGGGGATGGGGGGACGGGGTCCGTGCCGGGGAGGGGGGTGGGGGGGCGGGGTCCGTGCCGGGGAGGGGGATGGGGTCCGTGACGGGGAGGAGGATGGGGTCCGTGCCGGGGAGGGACGTGGGTGGGGGGGGGGGGGGGGGGCAAGTGAGTTGGTCCACCTGGCCAGGTGCCAGCCTCCAACAGTCGGACCCGTGCGGTCCATGCCACCTGGCTGGGGGGAGGAGGTGGTATGGGCAATGGTGACATGCCGTCGTTCCCCCCCCCCGCCCCAGGCCGTCATGTTTTCCGATCAGCCAGCGATGTTGGCCGCCGTGGCAGCAGCCGCTAATGTCCATGTTGCCCTGGATGAGGAGGAGGAGGAGGAGGAGCGTGCCAGAGAGGCGGCGCAGGCTGCCGCAGAGGGACAGGCGGCAGCCGCCCAGGCTGGAGGGACACCTGATCGACAGGACGAGGAGGGGGAGGAGGACGTCGCGGCCCCACGGCAACGGAGGCACCCGAGGGCGCCCCGTGTGTACCGGCCCCGGCAGTCACACCAGGACCTCACGGACCGAGAATGCAGGAGGAGACTCCGGATGAGCCGGGAAACCGTGGCGCACATCTGCCACCTGCTGGCACACCTGTCACCGCGTGGCACTGGCGGGGGACACCCTCTCCCCGTGTCCATCAAGGTTACGGTGGCCCTGAACTTTTATGCAACGGGGTCATTCCAGGCACCGAGTGGGGACCTGTCCGACATATCGCAGACATCGGTGCACCGGTGCATCCGGGCAGTGCCAGACGCCCTATATGCCATGGCGCACCGCCACATCCGTTTCCCTGTGGACCGGGCCAGCCAAGATGCCCGGGCCGTGGGCTTATCTGCCGTGGCCGGGTTCCCCATGGTCCAGGGCGCGATTGATGGGATGCACGTCGCCGTGCGGCCACCTGCAGATAACAGGGCCGTGTTCACCAATAGGAAGGGGACCTATTCGATGAACATACAGGTGGTCTGCGACCACCGCATGATGATCCTGCACGTCTGCGCCCGTTACCCGGGCAGTGTACACGACTCATACGTGTTGGCGCGGTCATACATCACCGGCATGTACGAGGGACGCCACCCCCGGCTGAGGGGCTGGTTGCTGGGCGACAAGGGCTACCCATTGCGATCGTGGCTGATGACGCCTATACGGAGGCCACGCAATGAGACGGAGAACCGCTACAATGATGCCCATGTAGCGACAAGGGGAGTGATAGAGAGGTGCTTTGGCGTGCTGAAGATGCGTTTCAGGTGCCTGGACCTCTCTGGGGGCGCCCTCCATTATCGGTCAGATAGGGTCGGCCGCATCATTGTGGTGTGCTGCGTCCTGCACAATATAGCCCAGCAGAGGGGCGATGTGCCGCAGGCAGAGGAGGGCGGAGAGGAGGAGCAGCAGGAAGAGGCGCAGTCCACCCCAGATGAGGGGGATGGGGGCAATGGTCAGGGCAGACGGGCTAGACACGGGCGGGTGGCTGACCACCGTTACCGGCTGGGCCAGCGGGCACGGGACAGACTGATAGCCGCCCGCTTCACTGACTAGATGGGCGTGGGAATCGGGTAGTATGGCCACAGACCGCACACCATGGCAACAGCCGACCACCCACAACCCCTACCCATCCACCCACCCAGCACCCTCACTCCCCTCCCCAACCCCACCCACCCCACCCGCATGCACCCCCCCCCCCCCCATTGCCGATCCACCTGCGGCACAACGGCCGGGCTCACACAGTTGCCGGTGGACGCGTGTCTATTGCAGGCCATGGAGGATGATGACAACCCGCCCTGCGATGAGCTCCTGGCTCCACATCGTTGGACTATGTCTGACCCATGGCCACAGTACCACCATCCACCCGGACCATCCCTGCATGCGGCTGTGACACTGCAGCGCACGGTCCCGTCCTCTGCCCGGGGGGATGTTGATGGCAGCCCAGGGGGAAAGGGGCAGACTCACCTGGGGCTGAGGTAAGACCACCCCTCACACACACACTTGCGCTCAACGTACATGACACCCCCGCACGCTTTGGACAGAGCACAAAGGCAGCTTCTGTCGGTGTAACATTGACTTAAATAACGAACGGAGTTCATGCACGTGCCCTAGCCCCTAAAACTCATCTGTGCCCTGCATCCGTGCCAACTTACTCAGTGTCTAATTGTTTGGCCTTACGGACCCTACGACTACGTCTATGTGGTTCCCCAGACGGTACAGCAGAACTGGAGGTGGACTCCTGTGATTCCTGCCCTCTGACACGGGATTCCTTTGGCGGCCGTTTCCTGGGGCGTCCTGTCCTAGATGGGCCAGGCTGCGGCCCGGGCGACTGGGATGGCGAGCTGCCAGCCTGTCCTGCCCGTTGCCCACCCGATGCACCTGGGATGGAAGGGGGGGTGTCCGAGGTGTCGCGGTGTTCCGGGACCTCCCCTACAGGGGGACCCGGGACGGACCACAGCACCTCCTCCTCCCTCGGGGTGCCCGATGGCCCCCAGGCCTCTACATGGGTGGGGGATGCGAACGGACTGGCCATCCGACGCCCCCCCGACATCTGGCGCTGCCAGTCCTGGAGGCCCATGCTGGTATCGACAGGGGTCTGCAGGTTTGCAGCCATGGAGCTCAGAGGATTGGCAAACCCTGTCTGTGACTGTGCAACGCCGGCTCGCACATGGGCAATGGCGCCAATGCCCTCAGCGATGGCCTGCTGAGACTGGGCCATGGCCTGCAGAGACTGGGCCATGGCCTGCTGAGACTGGGCCATGGCCTGCAGAGACTGAGCTATGGCGTTGAGCACCTCTGCCATCTGCCGCTGGCGCTGGCTCATGGCCTCCTGTGAGAGGGCAGCCATGTTCTGGGCCACAGACGCCGCCTGCATGGAAAGACCCAGGCCTCACAAACCGTTCCCCATGTCTGACACCGTCGCACCCATTGCCTCCACCGCGGACGCCACCCGTGCGGTGTCGGCCTGGGTGGCATGCATGACCGGCACCACTCCCAGCTCCTGGACGCGGGTGGACTCCTCCACCTGCGACCGCAGCCGCCGCAAGCCGGCCGTCACCCTCTTCGCTCGTCTCCGGGTCGGTGGTTGCATCGGACCTATGGGTGGGTGTGGTAACTCCAGGAACCCGGGATCCATCTGGGCGGCAGATGTTCGCATGGGCTGGGCTGCCCTCTGACCGCCCGGCCCCTCTGCTGCTCCTACCTCCACCTGCTGTACCGGGACGGCTGTGTTGTGCGCACCAGTGAGTGTACCAGACGCCTCATCACTAAAGTGCCCAACTGAGGTGAGCGTCTCTGCGATGATGGAGGGTGTGGTGACAGCAGTGGCATTGTGTCGTGCTCTTCATCCCACTCTGAGTCCCTGGCACTTTGGGGTGGCAGTTCGTCTCCGCCCATCCACTCTGAGTCACTGTCCTGTATTTCAGTTTCCTGGGTAGGGGTGTCCTGGGTAGTGGTGTCCTGGATAGTGGTGTCCTGGGTAGTGGTTTCGTGGCTCGGTTGTGACGGGGGCATGTGGCTGCCCCTCTCGTCGCTGGGTGGCACACGCCTGCGCCGTCGCACCCGCACGAGATGGGGGCGTCGTCTCCCTGTTGCTCCAGGTCTCTCCATCTCCAGTGGTCCCCGAGGGACATCGTGCGGGCGTCGCATGCCAGAGGGTTCGGGTCTCTCCATCTCCAGTGGTCTCCAAGGGGCATCCTGCGGGCGTCGCATGCCAGAGGGTCCGGGTCTCTCCATCTCCAGTGGTCTCCGAGGGGCATCCTGCGGGCGTCGCATGCCAGAGGGTCCGGGTCTCTCCGTCTCCCGTGGTCTCCGAGGGGCATCATGCTGGCGGTCTGCATCTGCGGGGATGGGTGCCTCGACGTTTGGTCCTGCGATACACAATGGAGCATGCATGGTTAGACACGCAGTGATCAGGTGATATGGGGGAGGGGGGCTATGGGGACGGGCTGTCGGTGGCTCACTTGCTGGTGGGCCCCCGACCTCTGCATCAGCAACCTCCCGGTCCTCAGGTCCGCCAGCCAGTTCCAGGGCCCTTCCCTCATGTTCGGTCAGTGGCCTCTCATCAGCGGGGCCTCCTCCAGTCCTCACATGCTCCCTGGTGTTGTGTGCGCGTTTCTCCTGTGGCGGGAGGGGGGGGGGGGTGGCAGGGGTACAAGGCAACAGTGTTAGACAGGTATATGAATGCACGCCATCGGTTGCGCGTGTATTGCAGATGTTAAGGTTAGGGCTGGATTCACTTGGGGAAATGGGGGAAGGCGGATATGGGGGAGGGGGGATATGGGGGATATGGGGAGGGTGAAATGGGGGATATGGGGGAGGGGGGATATGGGGGATATGGGGGAGGGGGGTATGGGGAGGAGGGATATGGGGGAGGGGGGATATGGGGGCTATGGGGAGGGGGGATATGAGGGAGGGGGGATATGGGGGAGGGGGGATATGGGGGATATGGGGAGGGGGAATATGGGGAGGGGGGATATGGGGAAGGGGATATGGGGAGGGGGGATATGGGGAGGGGGGATATGGGGGAGGGGGGATATGGGGAGGGGGATATGGGGAGGGGGGATATGGGGAGGGGGGTATGGGGGATATGGGGGAGGGGGATATGGGGAGGGGGGATATGGGGGAGGGGGATATGGGGAGGGGGATATGGGGGAGGGGTGATATGGGGGAGGGGGATATGGGGGAGGGGGGATATGGGGGAGGGGGGATATGGGGTAGGGGGGATATGGCTATCGGGCAGGGGGGGGGGAGGCTCACCCTGGCTGCTCTGACGAGGTTGTTCACCTTCTTGTGGCACTGGGTGCTTGTCCGTGGTGTCAGGGCCACAGCGGTGACGGCCTCTGCCACCTCCCTCCACAGACGCCGGCTGTGGCGTGGGGCAACTCTGCGGCCGTGCCCGGGATACAGGGCCTCCCTCCTCTGCTCCACCGCGTCCAGGAGCGCCTCAATATCGCGGGACTGGAACCTCGGGGCTGAGCGGCGGGCGGCCATCCGGTCGGGTGTTCTGGTCGGGTGGGGGGAGCAGCGCGTCCTTAATGAGCCGTCACGCCGTGCGGCGTGTGTGACGCCGCACGGCGTGAACCACTTGAGCCAGCTCGGATGGCGTCACGTCGCTGCTAGCCCATTCCGGGCCGGAGACTTTGCGACGTTTTTGGCGGCGTGATGCAGGTGGGATTTGCACCGTTTTTGCCGCCGGTCGGCGGACTTTGCGCCGATAACGGAGAATTTCGCCCCTGAACTCTGCTCCTTTCCTGCCTCCCCAGAATGATTTTCTCGGCAGGAAGGCCTATGGTCTACCTTCTCGCCCCGCTGCCAATTGAAGCACTTAAGTGGCCAACTAATGACAACTTTAGGGTCTCATTGCTGCTATTAACTGCAAGTGGGCCTGTCGCCATTTGGGTTGTATGTCGGACAAAACCATCTGACCAGCTTGTCTCCTCTGGGGGTGTTGTGGTCCCTCGTTCAAAGGCAGTCCCTCTGATCGTGGGACTGGATATTGGGAAGGGGGGGTTGAGTCTACTGAAAGCCAGCCCATCCCTTGTTGTTGACTTCCTAATATGTCTCCCTCACCCTGCTACTCTCACCCAAAAATTCCCAACTCCCTTCCAACCAAAAATCCACCCCTCCCAAACTAGCATTACTTACCTGTGGTATGGGTTGCTCCATGGTCCTTGGATTCTAGTGCCTATCGTTATGGTGTTGAGCCAATGTCTCCCCAATGGTGCTGCAGAGCGCAAGAACTGGCCTCTCGGTAGGCGAGGTTCCCGCTCTCAGGGTCTTAATTTCAGGGGAAGGCTGGCTGCTGGCCTCAGCGCTGCCTGATTGGCTTGTGGTTTGGCATCTCGGCATGGCTTCCCGAAAAGAGGCAGTGCGGCTCTCTTGTGGGCTCTCCAGCCAGCAGGAAACACCTCAACAAGATTCCACTCAAATCCATTTCTCCCTCCCCACTTGCTGCCAGACCTGCTGGATTTATCCAACATTTTCTATTTTCAATTCACAATTGAGGGGTGCCCAGGGCAAGGAAGATCCAAGAAATCATTGAGGCCAATACCCCTTTTCTTCCTGGTCCACAAGAAACCTGTGGTCAGGGTGCTTCTGCGATTGCTATTTCTTGTGGACTGGAAACCATGCAGGGCTTGGTTGACGTGATGACATAATTAGGCCTTCCGGTCCTCTTGGGCAAGTGTCTGTCCCATGCCTGAAGTGATATTAGTAAAAGGTGGAGCGGTAGGAACATGGCAGCAGAGTGGCACAGTGGCTAGCACTGCTGCCTCACAGCGCCAGGGACCCGGGTTCAATTCCCGCCTCGGGTGACGGTCTGTGTAGAGGTTGCACATTCTCACCGTATCTGTGTGGGTTTCCTCCGGGTGCTCCGGTTTCCACCCACAGTCCAAAGGTGGTCATGCTAAATTGCCCCTTAGTGTCCAGTGACGTGCAAGTTAGGTTACAGGGAGAAGGCAGGGTGAGTTTACATGGGTGGAGTGCTCTTTCGAGGGATCGGTGCAGACGCGATGGGCCAAATGGCCTCCTTATATGAGGTTCTATACAACAATAATCTTTATTTTTACAAGTAGGCTTATATTGACACTGCAATGAAGTTACTGTGAAAAGCCTTCATGATATCTATGCCGATATCTATGTCATATATTCACCCACCATCTTACTGCCCCAGTTCACAACATTCCCACAATGCGGGTGTGGGAGATAAAACACCAGCCCCTTGCGAACCAATTGGGTTGGCCTCCTGCAGCTTGGGGTAATTATAGTTCTTAACATCAACAATTATGTATTTGTGCAAAAATCATTTTTCTGTGTTCTTCCCTCGTTTCCTTACGATTTTCTTCCTTTTCCTGAAGTGACCATGCAGGTCAGGAACCACGAGCTCTCTGGTATCCCCGCACAGATGCCGATCCTTTGGTGGGAATTTAGAAGCTGGAGTTTGATTTTACTAATTAGTGCTGCCAGCTGTGACCTTGGAGCTCACATCAGGAATTCAGTGCAGGGCTCCCAGTCCTTTATAAATGGGAAAAGGACGGAGCACATTGACCTTTGGACCCAAGCTTGTGTTTTCTGCTCCGGTCGTGCAGATCTCCGCACCTCAGAAGGATAAATTGCGAGTCAGCCTCGGCTTCAATGGGAGCATTCCTGCTTACAAGTCAATAGGTCGTGGGTTTGATTCCACTTCAGAAATTTGAGCACATTATCTGATGCTCCAGTTGAGTTCTGACGGAATTTTGCACTGTCGAGGTGCCGTCTTTCAGATGTGACGCTCAGAGCGATGAGGTCAGCTTGCTGGGTCCCTCTTCCACAGCACGAGTTCACAGTTAGCACGGAGGCCCCAGTGTCGGGAAGAAATACGAGCCGCTGGCAACCCTGGGTGGGTTATGGGACTTCCACCTGAATTCAATGGGCGGCAGCCAATTAAATGAGCTGCCAGCCCAATCAAAAGGTTGATAGCTCAACAGCGCCACAGGGAGTGGTGGTCTCTGCTGAGTTCGGCAGGAGACCAGAGGCCTACAGCAAGTAGGACAAGACAGGAAATTACAGTAAAATAATCAGAAGACCCAATTCTGAGGGGAAATTCCTCTGTGAATATGGTTGGGATATTGGGGCCTGACTTTCATGTCTGTAGCCGTCTCTTTGCTGCAGGTAACTTTCTCTCTCAAGCTGCCACTTGGACATCGCCTCCATTTAGTTCCTAGCCTCACCATGTGGCTGGAATTTGACTCGCTATTGTCAGAATGCTTGTAGCACATTACATATGAAAATGATCTTCACGCCCCCTTGGGATGGGCAGTCGGCCTGTATTTGTTCTCATTGTTGGTAAAATGCGCTGACACCGGGATCACATCAGGAGCTGATCGGAATCGCTGCCATTTTACTCGCATCCCCTGCTGCTCTTTGCACTTCCCAGAGACCAGTAAAATCTCTCCCTGAAGTCTGGGTGGCAGGGGTGGAATTTCTTACCATGGAGAGAATGAGGCAATGATCTTCCAGATCTCAAGGAATTACCCACAGGATTATCAGGCAATGACCCTCAGGTGCTCAGGGAATGATCCTACGGATCTCAGGCAATGTTCCTCGGAAACTCAGGGAATGACCCTGGGAATCCCGGGCAATGACCCTTAGGATCTCAGAGAATGCCCCCCTGGATCGCAAGGAATAACCCACAGGATTATCATGCAATGACCCTCTGGATCTCAGGGAATGACCCCCGGAATCTCGGGCAATGACACTCAGGATCTCAGGCAATGACCCACTGGATCTCAGGGTATGGCCCCCGGAATATCAGGCAATGACATTCAGTATCGCAGGCAATGATCTTTGGGATCTCAGGCGATGACCCTCAGCATCTTAAACCATGACCCTCAGGATCTCAGGCAATGACCCTCAGGATCTCAGGCAATGACACTCAGGATCTCAGGGAATGATTCTCTGGATCTCAGGGTAATCCTCGGGATCTCAGGCAATGACCCACTGGATCTCAAGCAATGACACTCGGGATCTCAGGGAATGGTCCTCTGGATCTCAGGGTAATCCTCGGGATCTCAGGCAATGACCCTCAGGATCTCAGACAATGACCCTCTGGATCTCAGACAATGACCCTCTGGATCTCAGGCAATGACCCTTGGTATTTCAGGCAATGACCATTAAGATCTCAGGCAGTAACCTTCAGGATCCCAGACCATGACCCTTGGGATCTCAGGCAATGATCCTCAAGATTTCAGGCAGTGATCCTCTGGATCTCAGGGTAATCCTTTGGATCTCAGGCAATGACCCTCTGGATCTCAGGCAATGACCCTTGGTATTTCAGGCAATGACCATTAAGATCTCAGGCAATAACCTTCAGGATCTCAGACTATGACCCTTGGGATCTCAGGCAATGATCCTCAAGATTTCAGTCAATGATCCTCTGGATCTCAGGGTAATCCTCGGGATCTTAGGCAATCACCCTTTGAATTTCAGGCAATGACCCTTTGGATCTCGGGGTGACCATCAGGATCTCAGGGGATGACCCTCATGAGCTAGCCCTAAAGATCTCAACACTCCTGAACACTCCTCCAGTTCTGGCCTCTGGTGCATTCCTGATTCTCATCAGCCCACCATTGGCAGTTGTGTCTTGGGTTGCCTAAACTCTTAGCTCTGGAATTGTCTCCCTAAACCTCTTTGACAATCTACCTTTCCTTGTTTAAGCTGCTCCTTCGGATACCCCTCCTTTGACCACGGGCGCGATTCAATGAGAAAGTTTCTAAGTGTGGTAGCGAGCGGGAACGTTTTTAAAAATGCATTGATGGGACATGGGTGTCGCTGGTGGGCCAGCTTTTATTGCCCATTCCTAATTGCCCTTGAGGTGGCAGTTAAGAGTCAACCACATTGCTGAGAATCTGGAGTTAGGCCAGACCGAGTAAGGACGGCAGATTTCCTTCCTAAAGTGAAGCAGATGGGTTTTTACAACGATCGACAATGGTTTCATGGCCATCATTAGACTTTTAATTCCAGATTTTAATTGAATTCAAATTTCACCATCTGCAGTGGTGAGATTTGAACCTGGGTCTCCACAGCATTATCCTGGTTATCCAGGTTTACTAGTCATAGATTATCATAGAATTTACAGTGCAGAAGGAGGCCATTCGGCCCATCGAGTCTGCACCGGCTCTTGGAAAGAGCACCCTACCCAAGGTCAACACCTCACCCTATCCCCATAACCCAGTAACCCCTCCCAACACTAAGGGCAATTTTGGACACTAAGGGCAATTTTGGACACTATGGGCAATTTAGCATGGCCAATCCACCTAACCCGCACATCTTTGGACTGTGGGAGGAAACCGGAGCACCCGGAGGAAACCCACGCACACACGGGAGGATGTGCAGACTCCACACAGACAGTGACCCAAGCCGGAATCGAACCTGGGACCCTGGAGCTGTGAAGCACTTGTGCTAACCACCATGCTACCGTGCTGCCCCACGCCCAGCGACACCACTACACCATTGCCGTGAGCTTCCCAGCGCTCAGCCATTGAGACCGTCACTGCAATCCAATGTTAATTGGTCCACTTAACGAGGGCCCCACAGGCTTCACGCCGCAAATCAAGGCCCCTCAGTGATTCGCCCGGACTGCAGTCATTAACTCCCCGCAGAGTAGTACAGCCCACTCCATTCAGCTCGCAGCCATGGCACCGAGATGGCCGGCCCCACGATTCGGGGATGCAGACCTGGGTGGTACCCTAGAGGCGGTCGAAGCGAGGAGGGATGTCCTCTTCCCCCACGGGTCTTGGAGGGTCGGCCACAGGGCAGCCAGTGCCACCTGGGAGGAAGTGGCAGTGGCCATCAGCTCGTGCAGCGTCACGAGGTGGACCGGCATCCAGTGCCACAAGGAGATTACTGGCCTACACCAGGCCACACGGGTGAGTTGGCACCACCCCTCCACGAGACTGCGCCTGGCACCACCCCCACCCAGCACTCTGCCGTGCCCTGGACAACCCATGACGCCCACAGCACACCCTCCCAGCCCCCCCTCCCGAAACCTTCTCCCCCGCACCCGAAGTCCCCTCCCGAAGCACCGTCTCCCCAAACCACGTCACCCCTCCCCCCACTGCGGTGAACCACGTTGTAATGATATGCAGTAACAGTGTATTTAACAAGTTATATATAGTGTATATAGTCTCCGACCACTAGGTGTCATGCAAGAGAAACAGGATACTGGAACCGGGCTAAACCAGTCTTGGTTAGAGTTACAGGAGCTGTTAGTAGCATGATTAGAAGCTCCAAAGTTTGCTTAGTAATGGTTTTGTCTACCCACAGTTTATTCAACATTAAATAACTAATCGTGAACTAGATGTTCAGTTGCACACTTATTCATTTATTATCATAGTGCACGGACAGAGCACACATGTGCGGCTAACCATGCCCCTCTGTGTCCCCGCAGGAGAAGTTATCCCATAACCATCAGGAGAGGGCATCAGAATCCTTACCACCTTCGAGGAATGGGACCTGGAGGTTATGAGGGTGACCAAGAACAAAGAAATCACTAACACAGAAGGCGGCGCAAGGCACAGAGATGAGGATCCACTGGGCCCCACCTAGATGAACTGGCAAATGTGAGTCATTAATGACATTCGGATGGACCCATCTGTCCCACTGACCACACGTCCACTCTCCCGCAGGACCTCCATCCGATGGGCCAGCCCAACCTGCGTGGCAACCCCCCCCCCCCCCCCCCCACCCCCCACCTCCCATGAGAACACCTCGGAGGAGAGCTCCAAGCATGCCACCATAGATGCATCACAGCTATCATCCCCACCCTCCACCAGCGCAGATACACGCACCTTGGTGGACAATGGTAGTGGTCAGGCATCTGGGGGCAATCTGGTGAGCACCACACAGTTGGTGATGTACATCAGGTGGAGGCAGGAACTGCCAAGCAAGACAGCAGTTGGAGGTCTACTGGCTCCCAGTCAGCTGTTGAGCCTCTAGAACAGGTTTACCCAGAGCTGATGCAGACATTAGGGAGCGGCTGTAACATTCAGAGGGTGATGTCAACGACACTCCTGCAGGTCCATAGCTGATTGGAGGAGGCCCAGAGGCTATGGGCACAGGAGATGACGCTGGCAATGTGAGTGGATGTGTCTAAGGCGTGGCTCAGTCAGTGGTGGCCATGGCTGTGGGCCTTGGTAGACTGCCCGACTCGCTGGAGGACATGACCCAGCACCAAGCCGATCTTGATGACGCACTGCAGGACATGTCCCAGTCTCAGATGGGAATAGCCGAGGCTCTACAGAGATTGCCCCAGTCACCGAGGAGCATCGCCAAGGGCTTCGACACCATAGTGCAGACATTGGGGAGCTGCCAGTGTTGGCAGGGTCAGATGTAGCATGGATAGCCGGGCCTCAGCCCAGCGACCCCTCCATCCCTAGGTGAAACCCCAAGGCCCTATGGGCACCGGACTGGGAGGAGGGGGGTGTTGGGGTGCCAACCTGGAGTGGTGTCAGTTGTCTCCAGCCCCCCGAGTTCCACCCCTCTGACGACGCCGTGTCTCGTGGTCAGCATCCTGGATAGAAGGCCAACCACATTGAGGATCACTGAGGGCACTGGGGGAGCGAGAAAGGGGGTAGGTAAGGGGGCAGAGTGTGTGTTGGGCGGAGGGGGGTGGTGGGGAGAGTGGGGCGGCACCATCGGGAGAGTGGAGCAGTGGGTGGACACTTATTGCGATACATTAAAAAACCGTCGCCACAATCAGTATGATGCCTGAGCCACTTTCACTCAGCAGACAGGCAGGGGGTCAGACTGTAGCACGACCTTGGAGGTGGCAACAAGTTCTTCCTCCTCCACCTCTAATCCGTCACCCCATTGCTGTGCCAGGTTGTGAAGGACACAGCAGACCACCACAAAGCTGGCGACCCTCCGGGGGGTTGTACTGCAGGGCACAACCGGAGTGGTTGAGTCACGGAACCGCATTTTGAGCAGACCTATGCACCGTTCACTCACAACCCGGGTGGCCCCAGGGGCCTCGTTGTACGGGTCTCCGCTTCGGTCTCCGGCCTCTGTACTGGCGTCATTAGTCAGGTCCTAAGCGGGAAGAATCAACTGGCCATCCTGGGGTGGTCCTCGAAGAGGGCCGGGGATCTCCGACTGCCCAGGATGGAGCTGGCGTGCACAGTCCCTGAGAAGCGTGCACATGCGTGTGACCTTAAAGTGGTGGTTGCATATGAGCTGCATGTTCAGGGAGTGGGACCCCTTCCTGTTGACATAGCGCACTCCCAGGTGGCCTGGTGAGCACAAGGCGACATGCGTGCAGTCTATCTGTCCCTGGACCTGGGACACCCCGGCAATGGCGCAGAGTCCTGCTGCTCGGGCATCTTGTTGGGCTTGGTCCATATCAAAGTTTATATAATTTTCTGTCCATGACCTTCGGATGCACCTGTTGGCTGTAGCCTGAGAGATACCACACAAGTCCCCGCTCGAGCTCTGGAAGCTCAGGATTGATCCTGAGATGTAGGGGTTCAGGACTGCGGTGATCTTGACAGCACCGGGGGCGGGTGTCCCTCTTCCACCTGGTGCCAAGTCCATGAGGTCATGGCACAGGTGCCGCACCTTCTGGTTATTGAATTGGAGCCTCCTGCAGCATGTGCAATAACTCCCGCATGCTACATGGCACGCCTACCCACAGGGATCCACTTGGGAGCTGTGAAGTGCCCACTTAACTATGATTGCCAAATTCCCTATTCACAATAGCCTTCAGCTGAACGGCCAGAGGTCTCCGCGGTCAGTGGGAGTTATGGGTGGGTCGTGGGGCAGACAGGCAGGGACTAGGGTTGCCCCCGGACCGGATACAGATGTTCCAGGGGTTGGCACGGCAGACCTGCGTGCGGTTGCCCCCCAGCAGAGAACCCCCCCCCCCTCTCCGATGCCCCTAACCCCCATGGCGGACAGCCCCAACCGAAGCTGGACCCCCCTTTCGCTCACCTGAGCGCAACAAGGCCAATGAATCGCTGCCCATTGATTTGGTCTTAATATTTACTTATGTGGCTTGAGTCAATTTTGTTCTGATAATGCTCCTGTGAAGAACCTTGGGAAGTTTTATTGAGCTAAAGCAGCTGTATAAATGCAGGTTGTTGGGTGTCTCTGCTATATTATAATTGTAATTACTGCAGTGAACTTGCAGCATTGGTTCATGCTAATCACTTGATATCACAGACAAACTGTAGGGAAATCATTTTCTTTAAAAATATATTTTTTTATTGAACTTTTGACATTTTATATCACAAATTCCCAGGGCCAAACAAGACCGTTGCATCTATCAGCAACAGAAGACGTTCAACCGACAACTGTGACAACAGACCCCCTTAAATAAAATATTTCTCTTGCAGGCTTTACATTGCCAGACTTCGCCAAGACATGTATTTATAGTGGTTTATGCGTATGGTGGTTCAGGCATTAATTTGCCAGCAAAGCGTTCTCTTATAGGTTCCCTCCCTTCTGCCTGTCTCCCGTGTCACTTTTGGATGCATTTGTCCCCACCTCCGTGCTCTCCAGCCCCCCCCCCCCATTTCTTTCTATTCCTTGTTCCATCACTTGCTTTGTGTTCCCCCCCCCTATTTTATTGGTTGTGTAGGAAAATAATATTGGTCTGGTTTTTGACTGCTCCACTTCTCACTTAACATAATCCTCCACCCAATGCAGTTCACTCATTCAGACTAGTCCCTGTTTATTCCATCTCCCCGCTGGTGCCTGACTCTGTTCTCGGGCTATAACTTTACTATGCTGTTACCCAGCCTGGTTTCAGTCGGCTAACTTGTTCCAGTTCCTCCCCAAATGGAACAGCTTCAACACCACTTTCTCCCTCGCAAAGAGATCTGTGGCTCTGTCCTGTTCTCCCTCACACCTCCCATAATGCTTCACCGAAGGGATCCATTTCCTGCCTCGCTGCTGCGAAGTCCCAGCCCTAGCGGTTCGTTTCTGGTTCCTTATCACACAGAAGATTTTGGACAAACCCAATCCCTGCTGCACATCTGCATGTCCCCTCTTTACTGGTCTTTCCGTTTGAAACTCCATTCGGCAAGTTGGAAGACAGTGGGGTATTCCCTCAGACCAGAAGCTAGCATAGTGCCTAGTGCCCATTTCTGTATTTGAACTATCTTTAATTGCCATTGTTTTCTTTTAGGCACAGTATAATTGGCTGAAATCTTCCATCTTGATCTATTCTGTGAGAAATTTTGGACAGCTTGTTATAAAAGGACCTTAACACCATCAAATGCAGCATGGATTCACTGGGGATCATTGGGGCCTCTCTCTCCCCCCCCCCCACCCCCCCAACCACCAGAGATATCATTGGCGATTCCCCCTGTCAATGCCAGCTCCCCACCATGCCTGCAAGTTCCCCCCTGACAGCCCCCAACCACACCTTAATGGAAACCCTACCCCACAGGGCTCCCACACAGGCCCGCCCTTGCACTGCCCCCCGGTACAGATTGGCACTGCCAGCCTGTGCCAGGTGCAGTACCAGGGCCCTGCCTAGGCTTGTCCTTCTCCCCCCCGAGGGGCTCATACCTAGCTTTGCGCCCCCAGAGGGATCCCCTTGACTGTTTCTCGTTTTGCCAAACCTGTTGTAGACTTCACCGGTGAGATATGAATATTTTGTGAGGGAGGATTATTTGGCGAGGAGGGCGTTAATAATATTTAAATGTATCGGGGAGGCAATAGCATAGTGGTATTTTTGCTGGACTAGTAATCCAGAGACTCAGAATAATGATCTAGGGACCGGGGTTGGTTCGAATTCCATCATGGCAGGTGATGGAATTTATACGCAATAAAATGTCTGGAATTAAAAAGTCTAATGATGACCCTGAGACCGTTATCAATTGTCGGAGAAACCAATCTGATTCACAAACGTCCTTTAGGGAAGGAAATCTGCCATCCTTACCTGGCCTGGCCTACACGTGACTCCAGACCCACAGCAACGTGGTTGACTCTTAACTGCCCCTCAAGGGTAATTAGGGATGGGCAATAAATGCTGACACAGCCTGCGACACCCACGTCAGATGAACGAATAAAAGAAAACAAATTAAAATGAGGTTCCCGCCTTTTGCGGATGTGAACCTCGTGTCGTTGCTGTTGAGGTGCGGAGAAAATGAGGAAACGCAACCTCTCTGGAGATCTCTTCCCAGGTCTGTCCGGATTTTCCACCCACATCGCGTTCTCTCTGACGCCATGTCACACAGTGTGTTGCCGAGTCAGAGACCAATGCATCTTTCAATGGAAGAGTAGATAAAAAATTGAAGAAGGGAAATAGGCCAGACTATGGAGTGAGTACGAGGTAGATTTGAACCACTCCAGCAGGCAGCTGACAGAAACATAATGGACCGAATGGCCTCCTTTTCTACTGTAAACTGTAGTAATAGTGATTGTGTTTAATGTGAAAGCTCTTGTAAATAGATTGTTACGGAACAGATTGCAACTGGGAGAAGATAATACACAAACAACTAAAATGTAAATGACACCACAAAGGGACATAGACAGAAACATTTTGTCTGATCATTACTGTTAAGTGCAGAAATAAAATCAAACAATGTATTTACGGGGGAGACAGGCCATTAATTTTTAATGCAACCATGTTTCCTTCACAATCAGCTCAGTCATTCATACACCAAAAGTAAGATTAGGCAATCTGGTAAGATCAATGGATTCACAAATTAAATGCATTTTATTTTGAAAATCATTTCATCTTCCTAAAAGAAGGATTCTTTTTTTTTGTAAATCGTTTTGCTCAGAAGTTTTATCGTGTTGGATTAATGCGTTGTCATGATATTAAACAAGAGCAGCCTCAACGATAGCGCTGGTTTTCCAGCACTCAGGTGGAAGATATTGGAAAAGCTGCTGGCAGATTGAGATCATGCCCGCCAAGGGGAGCCTTTGGCCTTTCCCCCCCTCAAAATCACTTCCTTTCTCCTTTAGAAGGACAATCTGTCTCCGTCCAGCTCTTCTGCATCCTTTGATGCCAGGGGTCAGCTCAATAAAGTCAAAAGTGATTGCTTCCTGATCTCTCCATGAGAAGGGCCTGGAGCAAGTAATTTGCTGAAACAAAATCCAGAATTGTCCGAAACGAGCTTTATTACAAAAACATACATTATTTTTATTTTTCGCAGACCTCGTTATGTTCAAGCACAGAGACCATTTGTGCAACTTGACACTCATCTGCACTCTTTATCCAGATGGATAAGATTCACTTGATGAAATGTTTCATGTTGCATCGCTGATTACAACAATAATTTGCATTTCCATAGCCCCTTTAACATAGTTAAATGTCCCGAGGCGCTTCACAAGCATGTAAACAGACAAAAAGCTGACACTGAGCCAATGGAAACATTGGAATAAGTGACCAGGTTCTTGGTCAGGGAGGTAGTTTTTAAGCAGTGCCTTAAAGGTGAAGAGACAGAAGCTTAGGCAAAGTCGTCCTTTGTGTCCAGATTGGCAGATCGGCATGGTGCCAACTGCAGTTTGAAGGAAGTGGGGGATACACAAGAGATCAGAGCTTGGATGAATACAGAGATCCTGGGGAGTTAGAACCATAGAATTCCTACGGTGCAAAAGGAGCCATTCAGCCCATTGAGTGTGCACTAACCCTCTGAAAGAGCACCCTACCTAGGCCCACTCCCCTGCTCTATCCCCATAAAACCACCTAACCAGCACATATTTGGACACAAAGGGGAGATTTAGCATGGCCAATCCACCTAACCTGCACATCTTTGGACACTAAGGGCAATTTATCATGGCCAATCCACCTAATCTGCACATCTTTGGAATGTGGGAGGAAACCGGAGCACCCGGAGGAAACCCACGCACACACAGGGAGAAAGTGCAGACTCCACACAGTCACGCAAGGCCGGGATATTTTAAAATATTTTATGCAAGAAATTTTCCATTTTACAACATACACTTTTGTTTCCAATTAAGGGGCAATTTAGCGTGGCCAATCCACCTAACCTGCACATCTTTGGGTTGTGGGGGGTGAGACCTACGCAGACATGGGGAAAATATGCAAACCCCCACACGGACAGTGACCCTGGGCCTGGATCGAATCCTCGGTGCTGTGAGGCAGCAGTGCTAACCACTGCGCCACTGCGCCACCCCGTTTTACAGCATACACAAAAAACAATCAACTTTACACAATCTTTATAAAAATATCCTCACCAATTAGTCCCATATTTCCCTTTGCGTCGCCCCCATTCCACCCCCCCCCCCCCAACTTGCTGATGCCTACCAATTCTTAAAGAAGGAAATAAACCGCCTCCACCCCAAATAGAACCTCTCCTCTGACCCCCTAATTGCGTACTTGATTTATTTCTAGGTGCAGAAAGTCTGACTGGTCCCTCAGCCAAGTCGTCACTTTCGGCGGCCCCGATGCCCACCACCCAAGCAGAACCCTCCTCCGGTCTATCAGAGAGGTGAATGCCAAGAGATCAGCCTTCTTCCCCTCCTGCAGCCCGGCTCATCCGATACCCTAAAGATCACCACCCATGGGCATGGTACCACCGAGCTTCTTTTCCTCGGCCAACAACTCGACCGTTGGAGTAACAGAGTATTGCAGGACCACCGCCAGAATGGACTCCACCAATCTTTGCCCTCTCCTCCCTTCCCAACTTGTCCCCGTGAGTTTTCATAGATTATCATAGAATTTACAGTGCAGAAAGAGGCCATTCGGCCCATCGAGTCTGCACCGGCTCTTGGAAAGAGCACCCTACCCAAGGTCAACACCTCCACCCTACCCCCATAACCCAGTAACCTCACCCAACACTAAGGGCAATTTTGGACACCAAGGGCAATTTATCAAGGCCAATCCACCTAACCTGCACATCTTTGGACTGTGGGAGGAAGCCGGAACACCCGGAGGAAACCCACGCACGCACGGGGAGGATGTGCAGACTCCGCACAGACAGTGACCCAAGCCGGAATCGAACCTGGGACCATGGAGCTTTGAAGCAATTGTGCTATCCACAATGCTACCGTGCTGCGTTTTCATCGAAATCATCTCCCCTCTAACGACGGCCTTGAACTCCTCCCAGAACGTGAAAGGTGAGACCTCCTCGTTCTTATTAAACTCCGTGTATGTCCTGATGGCAGAGGCTATCCTCTCACTCACCCCCCTATCTGCAAGCAGCACATTATCCAGCCTCCACCGGTTTGCTGAGCGCAGCTCCTCTCCAAACACAAATCCACATAGTGGGGAGCACAGTCAGATATAACAATCGTCGAATACTCTGCCCCTGCCACCCCAGGGAGCAGAGTCTAACTCACTACAAAGAAGTCAATAAGGGAGTAGTCCCGATGCACATGTGAAAAGAAGGAGAACTTCTCCCTCGAGTATGTGAACCTCCACCGGTCCACCTTCCCCATCTGCTCCATAAACACTAGTAGCTCCTTCGCCACCCCTGATATCTTAAGGGATTTGGGGCACAGCCTATCTAATCTGGGATCAAGCACACAATTTAAGTCCCTCCCCCCCGCCATGATCAAATGATCTGAGTCCAAGTCAAGAATGGCCGCCAACACCACCTTGATAAAATCCGTATCCTGCCAATTCGGCGTGTACACATTCACCAAGACCACACACCGCCAATGTTCCACTCAGCATCACATATCTCCCTCCCACTATATCACCGAAAAGACCATCCTCTTATTAGTAAGCACTGCGGTCCCCCTCTTCTTCGCGTCAAAGCTTGAACGGAACACCTGTTCCACTTACCCCATCCTCAGTCTCGTCTCGTTTCGAACCCGACAGGAAAATAACATCCCCTTCAAGCTTTTTAAATGGGCGACCACCTGAGATCTTTTAACCAGCCCATTTAACCCCCTTACCTTCCATTTGACCACAAGGGACGGGGGCCTCGGATCCCCCCACCCCGATCAGCCATATCCCATCCGTAAGGAATCCAACAGGACCCCACCCCACCAAAATTCCAGGCTCACCCAAGATGGCCGCCATCACTCCCCTTCACCCAGTAGCTCAACAAAAAATCTTTCATCGTCAGCAGCCCGTCCCTCCCCCTTAACCCCACCCCTCCCCACTCCCCAGCCCCTCCACCCCTGAACACCAAACCCACAGTCCACCCCTCTCCCACCAATCCCTCCCTCTCCCTGCCCCCATCCCAAACAAAGAAGACCCAAACCATCCTAAGCAGACCCCAACAAAAAAGAAAATACCCCCCCCCCCCCCCCCCCACCCAAGATAATCAGCCACAGCTTTCTCCCCCATTCACTCCCATTAAGTTAGCATCTCTGCTCACAGGGTGACCCTCACCTGGGAAAAAAGCGGAAGTTATATATTCAATAATTCCATACACAGCCCCCCCTACCTGAACCCATGTTTAATATTGAACATCATACAAACCCATTGCGACACGTACTCCCCCGCTCCCAACATTCCAAACAACACTTCAAAATGCCTTAATGTCCACACCCTGAATGTAGGATTGCAGATATAACAGAAACATGAAAAATACAATGGGTAAAACAAGAAGAAAACCCCGAAACTTCACCACACAGGTGAAATCACCCATTACATTCAAATTTCCCCCAGTGTCTGCTCCTTAACAAAGTTATTCGCCTCCTCCATCATGTCGAAATAATGGTCATTGTTCCCAAACGTGACCCACAGGCGAGCCGGCTATACCACACCAAATCTCGCTTTGTTCTTATAAAGAGCATTCTTGGCCTTAGTAAACCCTGCTCACCTTTTCGTCAGTTCCACTCTCAAGTCCTAGTAAATTCATTTTTAAAAATACATTTAGAGTACCCAATTATTTTTTTCCAGTTAAGGGGCAATTTAGCGCGGCCAATCCACCCAGCCTGCACATCTTTGGCTTCTGGGGGTGAAACCCACACAGACACGGGGAAAATGTGCAAACTCCACATGGACAGTGACCTGGAGCCGGGATTGAACCCGATCCCTCAGTGCCGTAGGCAGCAATGCTAACCACTGCGCGACCGTGCCACCCTTAGCCCTGGTAAATTCTGATGGTGTGGCCATCCCATCTGCTTTCTCACGTTTCCTTCACCCACCTCAGCATCTTTTCTTTGTCTAAGTACCTGTGGAGTCGGATTATGATCGGCTGTTTTGGCTGCCCAGATCTGGGCTTCTTTTGCAACGATCGGTGGGCCCGGTCCACTTTGGAGGGCGTGTAAAGACCTCCTTCCCCATCAACTGCCCTGAACATCTTTGCCACATAGCCTGCAGCTTTCACATCTTCAATGCCCTCCAGCAGTCCGACGATCCTCAGATTTTGGCATCTGGAACGATTCTCCAGGTCATCGATCTTGGACTCATTTTTGTCCCTCCACCAACATTGTCACCTCTGCCTTGATGATCCGATCATTATGATCCGACATCGCCTCCTCCACCCTCTAGATTGTCAGGTTCTGCGTCTCCAACCACTGTTCCGCCCTGTCCAGAGCTGCCCAGGCTGGCTCGGTCAATTTTGCCAGATTGTCCATGACCCCGTCTCCGCCTTCTAAACTCCTCCGTCAAAAACTCCAGCAACCTCTGAGTTGTCCACTGAGCGGGCAACGGCGACTCTGAGCCATCCGCCATTTTTACCGCTCCTGCGCCATGCGGGCCTTCTGAGTCCGATGAGGGCACTTTATTCGACACACTCCTCGTGCGGTAGCCTGCAGACATCTCAAACCCGAGAAGAACTCTAAACTCTCCAATATTTCACTTTTTCACCTGTTAAACGGGCAAAAAGGCCAAAAACCAAATCCCCGGGCAGGAGCCACCTTATGGACGTGACCACCTGCCATGAAGCAGTCATGGTGCATTCAGAGGAGTCATAGAAATGGAGAAAACAATCCAGACAGCCACTTTCTGGGTGTGCTACCCTTGAACAACTCATCTAACTGATGACAGGAAGAGCGATCCCAATCACCAACATTCCACACCTCAGCTTCTCTCTGACATTGTCTATCACAGCACCTACCTGGTCATAATCAAATATCAAAGCAAATTACAAAATAAACATCCAAACCAAATGGAGAGATGAAATCTTACCATAATGCACACAAACGTCAAATTGAGTATTCCCTCTGTGCCTGCCACCCATGTGCCTTTGCACTGGCGGAGTGACAGGGATGGGAGACCGAGTGCACAGGCCTCTGCTCCCCGGAACCACTCCCACTCTCTCAGGACAGCATCTCAGCAATCTATTAGAGGACAGATTTCCTGACAGCTTTATCACCTTGCCAGCACCTTTGAGCACTGGTCGACAAGTTGGACTTACATGACCTGAGTCTGAGCTCCCATTGCAGCACTCAGATGTTGAGTGGCCGTATCTATGCTGCACCGGAAGCTGTGGCTGGGATTTTATGGGGTATCGGAGTGCGCTGGAAGGCAGAAGGGGCACAAAATCGGGTGGAAGGTCTTTTATTATATTCCTGTATCATCTTTTTTTACATTTCTTTGTGTGTTTTGATATACTACTGCGTGTAATATGTGTTACTCAATCCTTGGTTACCGATGAGGTCTTCTGAATCTCGATGAAGAAAACTCGACCTCGTCCAGTAGTAACAAAAGATTTATTGAGTAACTGTAACAATAACTGCGTGAGTTCTTTACTTTAACATTGATACTAGTGATAAGGTTAACAAGATCTAACTACAGTAACTATGCTTGACTGCACTAACCATCTGAGCTAATCTGATACTCCTGTCCTCGTCACAGTACATCCAAAAGAGAGAGCGAGAGGCACAATAGCGGTTGCTATTATACCCCTGTTGGTCCGGCCCTCTAGTGATCATCTGGTGCTACTGATTACACATTAACCCCTTATGTACATGCACATACAGAGATCACTACAGAAGGTTGGGGGATTGGCATGCCTATTACCTTCCAGAAGCCACTGGCATTTTTCCAGCAGCAGGGCTGGGGCAAATGGCCCTTCCACTCAGAGGCTAATTGAAGCCTTTAAGTGGCCAAATGAAGCCCATTTAAGGGTTTTTCCCTATTGCTACTGCTATTTTACCAGTGGCCAGGAGGGTCGTCTACCACCTTAGGACATTGCCAGTAAACCCTGGCGGCTTCCTTGCAGACTCAGTGGAGGAAGGGGGGGCTCCTAATCAGAAAACCTGTCCCCATGGAGGGACATATGAGCATCCTGTGGAAACAATCCGGGCGGGATTTTCTGTACCGGAGTCTAATTGCTCCCGCCAGCGGAGAATCGGGACTGGTCCCTGCTGGCGCTAGGAGCGGCGCCCAAGTGCGAGTCACAGTCCTTTGGAATGCAAATATATACAGAGCAGAAAGTGCATCAGATTCCCATCACTCTCTGTCTCGGGCCGCTACTTGGCATGGCACCCCGATCCCAAAGCCCAGTGGCAGACTCCTTTTGCCCCCGCAGTGCAAATGTCAACCACCCCCCCCCCCTTCACTGACAAGGGGAGAATTCCCAAACTCTCATCAAGGATGGGCGTCCGCCCCCCAACCACAGGAATAATGGGTAACCCCCCCCCATACCACGCACACACAAGTGTGACCCAACCCTCTCCACCTGATTCACCCAGTCCCCTTCTACTCCTCTTCAACACTCATCCCCACAACATAGAATTGCCAATGGTGCACTGCCCCTGGCACCATGGCACTGATGCCCTGGGAGTGACACCATAGTCTGGCATGATGGACCCCGAGAAGTTCAAGAGGGTTACCCATTGCTAATGTGCCTCTCTGTTGCTGCCAAGCTACAAAGGGGGGTTCCCCAGGGTCCTGGAGGTTGGATGGGCTGTGGGTGAGAGCTTGACCCTGGGATCCTCCTCCAGGATGGATCTGTCCCTTCCAGCCCCTGACAACCTGAAGATCACCCTTGGCATGGTGATCTCACACATCCCTCTGTTCAACAACATCATCCTGGTCAGACTTTTTAAACTGTTGAAATGTCCTCACCATGAACTGCCTTCCTGGAAAGCCCTCAACACTTGAAAATGCTATAAATTCCCTGAGATCCCTTGAAATGCTAAGCATCCATTCAATTTCACAGAGCAATGCCTTTCACCAGCCTGTGAGTGACAGCTTAATGTTTCAGACACAGCTGCTAGGGGATTTGTTATTTATCTTTTCCTTCACACTTGAATGCATCTCCAGTACCACCATTGATCCTGACTACAATGTTTATAAACAGTCTTGTTATGATTGACAGTTCCTGACCACTTCTACAATTCTAAGTGCAATCTGTGGTTACAAAAGAGGAAGTGAAACCACATAGCTGCTTTGAAGTGATCACAAGCTGTCAATCATAACAAGAGTGTTTATAAACATTGTGCCATAATTACAAGCCCTGTGGATTTCCCGCTGTGGGGGTCGAAACAACACAGGAGCGGGGGCGGGGGGGGGGGGGGGGGGAGGATTGGGGTTTCCAGCCTGTTGACTGCATGCTGATGCATGCAAATCAGCACTTTGCAAGTTCCCGCTGGCACGGGACGAATAGGTACTATGGGTGGCGATGCGGGAGCGGAGATTGGAGATGAGTCTGAGGGCCTGGTGCCAATACTGTTTTTTGACAGGTGCCCCCATTTCTGCCTCATAGAATTTACAGTGCAGAAGGAGACCATTTGGCCCATCGAGTCTGCACCGACCCTTGGAAAGAGCAAGCTACTTAAGCCCAGGCCTCCACCCCATCCCCATAAACCCAGTAACCCCAGCTAACATTACAGTATAATTTACCATGGCCAATCCACCTAACCCGCACATCTCTTGGACAGTGGGAGGAAACCGGAGCACCCGGAGGAAACTCATGCAGACACGGGGAGAAAGTGCAAAACTCCACACAGACAGTTACCCAAGGCCGGGATTGAACCTGGGACCCTGGAGTTGTGAGGCAGCAGTGCTAACCATTGTGCCACTGTGCCGCCCGACCTGCTTGATCAGAGAACGGAGAATCCTGGTCCCCAAGCCATCGGCAGGGCCTGTCTGGACACTGCGAACCTGACGTTACCCAGGTTCCGGGGCTTACTCCATCACTGCTACTTCTACCTGTTTGCAGATCCAGCAGTGGCCACTGCTCTTAAAGGTGCAGCTGGGACTGAAGAGCCACTGGTCCTCTGTTTGGGTGGCAGCTCTTAGAGATGGGACATTGCCCCTTAAAGGGATTGTAGCCCCAACACCAGGCAATTCATTACCTGATGCATGTAGAATTAGATTTTGGCCCCCAGAAACAGCCATGGCAGGCTTGCCCCCTAACTTTATGGGTGGTGGATGCGCCACCCCTACCCTGGAATGTCCCAGCCAGTAACATTGGCCATCAGATGCTGTATCATGGTTGAGGTCACAATTGTGTGAATGGAGTTAGCCACCATTTCCATGTTCGAATGGATGGGCTTTAGGTTCTATGCAAAGCCCTGTATCAATCGGTGCTGGATTCCTCCATATTTCTTGACATTGATCACAGACTTTCTGATGCATTTGGTTCTGCATTCTTCTCTATCAAAGTCCTCACCTGAGTCCTGAATAGGATTCAAGTGTAGTCTCACCCTCTGATGCTACTCTAGTCTTCTGCAGTGAATACATCCACATTTTTTAATTAATGGGGTTGAGGCGTCACTGGCAAGGTCAGTATTTGGTGCCCACCCCAATTGCCCTGAATTGAGTAGCTTGCTGGGCCATTTTTGATGGCAGTCAATCACATTTGAGTGGTTCTGGAGCCACAGATACACCAGGCCAGAGAAGGACATCCTTCTGTAAAGGACATTAGAACCAGATGGGATTTTATGACAATCGATGATATTTACATGGTCACCATTACCAACGCTAGATTTCAATTCCAGATCAGTTGAATTTAAATTCCACCAGGTGCCCAAACTCCAGAACAGAGAATCCCGCCCGGAGTTTTTCCACAGGATGGTCGATGGCCCTCCATGGGTGAGAGGTTTTCTGATTAGGAGACCCCTGCCTTCCCCCACTGGGTTGCCTATGTTCTTTCTCACAGAGTTGTGTGAGTTTAACTGGAGCCAGAGAGGGTTGTGGCGGTGGGGGGTGGGGAGGAGGGGGTGGGGGGGGGGGGGGGGGGGGGGGGGGGGCGTTGCTGCAGGGTTGCAAGTGGGATGCATTGCGAATTAGAATTTCAAGCAGGAGCCAAATTTGAGATTTCAGGCCCAACATTTGCATCCATTCAAATTAATTCAAATCCCCAGTACCTGTTAGGGTTACCGTGTGCCTGAAATGATAAGAATCATAGGAAGGAACATTTGAGCAGATGTAGGCCATATAACCCGTTGAGCCTGTTCTACCATTCAATTAGATTTTGGCTGGCATTGTCCTCGCCCCCCGCCGCCCCCCCCCCACGGCATGTTCTCCGGCGATAGAGCCGGCTCACCATTGGTAGCTGGCAGAATCTTCCAGTATCGCCAAAGTCTATGGAATTTTGTATGGCTCACCCCCACCTTCAACGAGAATCTGCCAAGGGACTGGCAGATCTTATGGTGGGCAGGGCTGAACGTCCCACCCCAGCTGTTGCTATAACCTGCAAAGCACTGTATGAATGGTCTGTGAAAAGGTTGTGCCCTTTTCTACTTGAGGGAGATAAATTGTGGGGTTTTAGGGAAGGACAGGGGGTGTGATTAATTGAATAGCTCTTTCAAAGAGCTGACTCAGTCATAATAGGCAAAATAACCTCCTTCTGTGCTGGATCCTTTATTGATTTACCATACCGGCAAGAGTCTCCTCACTGTACTTTCCTGAGGGATTCTCCTCACTGCCCTTACCTGCGGGAGTCTCCTTACTGTCCTTACCTGAGGAAGTATCCTCACTGTACTTACCTGAGGAAGTCTCGTTACTGTCCTTACCTGAGAGAGTCTCCTCACTGTACTTTCCTGAGGAAGTCGCGTTACTATCCTTACCTGAGAGAGTCTCCTCACTGTACTTTCCTGAAGGAGTCTCCTCACTGCCCTTACCTGCGGGAGTCTCCTCACTGTCCTTACCTGAGGAAGTCTCGTTACTGTCCTTACCTGAGAGAGTCTCCTCACTGTACTTTCCTGAGGAAGTCTCGTTACTGTCCTTACCTGAGAGCCTCCTCACTGTACTTTCCTGAGGGAGTCTCCTCACTGCCCTTACCTGCGGGAGTCTCCTCACTGTCCTTACCTGAGGAAGTCTCGTTACTATCCTTACCTGAGAGAGTCTCCTCACTGTCTTTACCTGAGGGAGTCTCCACACTGTACTTACCTGAGGGAGTCTCCTCACTGCCCTTACCTGAGGGAGTCTCCTCACTGTCTTTACCTGAGGGAGTCTCCTCACTGCCCTTACCTGAGAGAGTCTCCTCACTGTCCTTACCTGAGGAAGTCTCGTTACTGTCCTTACCTGAGAGTCTCCTCACTGTACTTTCCTGAGGAAGTCTCGTTTCTGTCCTTACCTGAAAGAGTCTCCTCACTGTACTTTCCTGAGGGAGTCTCCTCACTGCCCTTACCTGCGGGAGTCTCCTCACTGTCCTTACCTGAGGAAGTCTCGTTACTGTCCTTACCTGAGAGAGTCTCCTCACTGTCTTTACCTGAGGGAGTCTCCACACTGTACTTACCTGAGGGAGTCTCCTCACTGCCCTTACCTGAGGGAGTCCCCTCACTGTCTTTACCTGAGGGAGTCTCCTCACTGCCCTTACCTGAGAGAGTCTCCTCACTGCCCTTACCTGAGGGAGTCTCCTTACAGTCCTTACCTGAGGGAGTCTCCTCACAGCCCTTACCTGAGGAAGTCTCCTCACTGTCCTTACCTGAGAGAGTCTCCTCACTGCCCTTACCTGAGGGAGTCTCCTCACTGTCCTTACCTGAGGGAGTCTCCTCACTGCCCTTACCTGAGGAAGTCTCCACACTGTCCTTATCTGAGGGAGTCTCCTCACTGCCCTTACCTGAGGGAATCTCCTTACTGTCCTTACCTGAGGGAGTCTCCTCACTGCCCTTACCTGAGGGAGTCTGCTCACTGCCCTTTCCTGAGGGAGTCTCCTCACTGTCCTTACCTGAGGGAGTCTCCTCACTGCCCTTACCTGAGGGAGTCTCCTCACTGTCTTTACCTGAGGGAGTCTCCTCACTGCCCTTACCTGAGAGAGTCTCCTCACTGCCCTTACCTGAGGGAGTCTCCTTACAGTCCTTACCTGAGGGAGTCTCCTCACAGCCCTTACCTGAGGAAGTCTCCTCACTGTCCTTACCTGAGAGAGTCTCCTCACTGCCCTTACCTGAGGGAGTCTCCTCACTGTCCTTACCTGAGGGAGTCTCCTCACTGCCCTTACCTGAGGAAGTCTCCACACTGTCCTTACCTGAGGGAGTCTCCTCACTGCCCTTACCTGAGGGAATCTCCTTACTGTCCTTACCTGAGGGAGTCTCCTCACTGCCCTTACCTGAGGGAGTCTGCTCACTGCCCTTTCCTGAGGGAGTCTCCTCACTGTCCTTACCTGAGGGAGTCTCCTCACTGCCCTTACCTGAGGGAGTCTCCTCACTGCCCTTACCTGAGGGAGTCTCCTCACTGCCCTTACCTGAGGGAGTCTCCTCACTGCCCTTACCTGAGGGAGTCTCCTCACTGCCCTTACCTGAGGGAGTCTCCTCACTGCCCTTACCTGAGCGAGTCTCCCCATTGTCTTTACCGGAGGGAGTCTGCTCACTGTCCTCCTGAACTGAGGGATTTTCCCCACTGCCCTTACCTGGGAAAATCTGCACACCTGCTTGCCATTCATGAAATTTAGTCAGATAGAGTGCACTTTATGATTGTTCTATTTTCCCAGCAGGAAACATTGTGTAGTTTTCATCACCAATGTTAATTGTTCCCAGTGGGTCTTCAGTGATGATGCACTCTGTTTAGAAGCTTTTCTGAGACAATCCTCATCTGTGAGGGATACCAGCATTTTAATGCCATTTAAGGATAGGATTGAATGGAATTGCACAGTTTAAGGGTCAAGTGAGACCCTGAAGCTGGAATGAGCAAGATGTCACACAGTGCCAGACCCGGAGACAAAGGAGTGTTTGTTTCCAAGCAGATTTAAACTTGACAGTTGTTTATTTTGAATTAAATAAATAACTCAATGTGGACTCCATTGGCTTTAACTGACCTCACTGGATGGAACTTGACTGTATAGTTTATTAAAAAATACAATGAACGAACATCACTGCTAAACTATCAATTAATTAGTACAATCATACTTTGTGGTGGAAATGTAAAAATTAGACTTGACATTAAGATGAGATAATTATTTGGTAGCCTTTACACTTATGAAGATTGCAGGTGATGAAGCACTAATGCTGGTGGCAAAAGGAGTCAAAATAACTTTTCTTGCTATTACCTTGTGTTTAAGGAACTGTAAGAAGCTGATGAATGATATTAATGATCCATGTCCTTCAAAGTATGCCAAAATCTCATAATATAACATCTGCAAAAGTGATTTTCTCTGAGTTTTACAGTTCAACCTTTTCCCAAAACTATAGTTTGATTTAACCAAACTCCAGATGATATTTCTGTCCAAATGAACAATAAAATGTCACATGTGTGCAGCGTTGTGTGAATCAGATTGATGGATTTCAATCAGGATCTCGGATGTAATCTTCTCCTTGGCCTCAGTTGCTTCAATACACTGCACATTCTGGACCTGATTAATCCAGACTAGGTTGAGTTCATATCCTTGAATTTCCTACTCAACACCATTGCGGGGGAGATGGAAAATAGATGCCACCTTGCTAGAGCTGCCCACATCTCAAGAACAAATTAAACAAATAACTGACTTTAAAAGCCCCAGGTTTCATCTGCTGGGGTGGAAATTAGACTCTGCACTGGGCCCAACCAGAACAATTCAAGGCAGCACAGTGTTTAGCACTGCTGCATCACAGCACCAGGGAACCAGGTTAAATTCGAGGTGAGTTGCTGGTCCCTGTCGTGTCTTCACAGGCAGCACAATGCATCGGTATTCTGAGCTGTCAGCCTTGCTGGTAGCATCTCCTCAGATTTCTGCTCCCCCTGCCACCACCATCCACCATTTAAAAAATATTAAATGAACACAACCTTTTTTGGCAAATGTGAGGTCTGTTGCAGAATCTTATGGTAGGTAACAACTTGGAACATCGAAAAAAACAGGCCCTTTGAAGTCATCAACACACCAACATCTGTCCCACTGCTGTGTCTTATTCCACCTTACACCCGGAAATCAGGCATTAAATATATCACCCTCTACTCTCATTTCAGTTTAACTGGTCAGAGGATTCCTGGGTTAGAGAGGTGAAAGGGAGATCTGGTAGACTTCCACTCTGCCATCAAGTCAGTAACCGTCATCAGAAAATGTGAGTGTGTGTGTGTGTGTGCACTGGCTTAGCTGCATTTCCTAATATGGTCCAATAGCTTATGGTGTGAGTTCACACATAGAGTTTGACCGATCACACTGGAAATGCTGCTGTCTGCACACACAGGTATTGCCCTTCAGGGGAAAGGATGGGAAGGAAAGATAGCTGCCAAACTGAAGGGAAAACATTCTTGGACAGAAGCAATGTTCAGAAATAACCACAAATCAGCATACCATGTATCAGTGAGATTGCTGATATAACCCCATTGGCTGCTGCTGATATGTTTAATGAGGAAAAGGTAGAGAGGAAAAATGAAACAGCTGGAATTTTGCATCCTATCCAAACACAACAATCCTGTTGTTTTGCTCTCATCATCTATCAATTTGTTACTAATCACCGTGGTTGATTGTATATCACGGCAACTGTTTTATTCAAGAGGCAGCTTAAGCTGTTACTCTGACTAGCAAACATGATTTTGAAGGCTGGCATTTATCGCTTGTGGCCAAGATCCTGGTACATCTTTGCTTGGTTGAGTCTTCAGACAGGTGTTTCCGGCTCTTGAGCTGTTTCTCATAACCATACTTGCAGGTATAAAGAACTCAAAACTAAGAGAATAGCACATCTGCCCCAATGTTTACAGGGAGACAGGAGGGTTGTGGGAAAGCGCAGAAGCGTCGGTGACACCCAGGAAGGTCTGGAATGCAGTGAGACTCTCGAGACAGGATCCAATTATAATATTTCTCTTCTGTAAATTGATGAACAGTCCTGCCTCTCCAAGGCTGAACTCTTGCATGGCTCAGCATCCACTCATGTAAAGATGGCAACAGACAATACTTTGGATAGGGGTGACGCTTTGCATTTTTAAGGTGGGGCCAAATGCCCTCTTGGTCTTCCGCAAGGTCCACCATGCCAGGGCCATGATGATAGAGACCATCCAAGGACCAACCTACCCCCCCCCCCCCCCACCCCCCCGCCGCCAGCATCACACTTCGGCACCGACTCCGCCTCCCCCCCGTATCGCACAGCAGCCCCCAACACCCGGATTGCCTGGGTGCCCCCTCAGCCCCAAAGTACGGGGGTGACCCGGCCCACATTGACCATATCAAAGACATGTAAGTTCACTATGTGCATTCCACTCACCCAAGAGTGTGATTTGACCTCACTTGCCTCTCTTTGATAGGGTCAATGTTTACAAACATTGGGGTTTCACCACTTAAGCCACTGAAGTGTGAATGGGCATGAATGGATCATAACTTGCAGATGGTTTTTACAATCACAGACCACTACTCAAATGTTATGAATGGCCTGCAGATAGTGGATCTATGGGAACCACACACAGGCACAGTTGCTCTCCTTCGAGGAATGGACACGTGGAGTTGCAAGGTAAGTATTACAGCTATAATGCTTCCCATTGCCCCTGCCTGGACAGCTCTCTAGCTTCCACCTAGTGGTCCCTTTTATGGGGGGGGTCTGTGTGTGGGGGGGTCTGTGTAGGGGGTTCCTGTGGGTGTCTCCATATTTCAGGCATCCCTGGGGGGGGGGGGGGGTTCCCTTATTACACAGGACCTTGGGGGAGGGTCCCCTATTTCAGTGGTCCATGTGGGGGGTACCAATATTACAGAGGTACCTGATGGGGGGTCTCCTAATTATAGAGATTCCTGGTGGCAAAACCCTATTTCAGGGGTCCCTGTGGGGGGGTTCCCCTATTCCAGGGATCCCTGGGGATGTGTGAGTCGGGTCCCTCCCGAACTTCAGGGTGGGGGGGCACACAGGCAACCCATGGGTAAGGACCTGCAGTATGGTGGGTGGGGGGGGGGGGGGGGGGGCTGGGGGGTGGTGAGAGTCGTGGCTGATTTGTGGTGTGAGAGGAGTTCGGGGCTGATTTGCGGTGAGGGGGGTTGTCGGGGCTGATTTGCGGTGAGGGGGTTTGGGGCTGAGTTCTGGTGGAGGGGGGGGGGGGGTTGGAGCCGATTTGCGGTGTGGGGGGGGGGTGTCGGGGCTGATTTGCAGTGAGGGGTGGTAGTCAGGCTGATTTGTGGTGGTGGGGGAGTTAGGGCCGATTTGCGGTGTTGTGGCTGATGGCGGGGGGTCGGGCTGATTTCTGGTGCGGCGGCCGGGGGGGGGGGGGGGGGGATCCAGCCGCGGGACCTCGCTATCTGGCCGCCCACCCAAGATGGCGGCCCAATAGCGGAATTCCCTCGTGTTATGGGCCATGGTTTAGAGAACCCCAAATTGTGTCATGAGTTCACCTGACCCACAACTTTTAACAGATTGTGGTATGGGGAGCACACAGCCCATTCTACAGGTGTGGTACAGCGGAAATGGAAAAGTATTTTTTTGAAGCAAAACAATGTTGATTCTATGAACTCAAGTTAACCTTTTTAAAACATACAGTGAACATCTTAGCAACCATTAATTCAAATACAACCCCCAAAGACTACAACACTAAGTAAACCTTTAAGCTTTCCTTTTTAACATCCATACGACTTAAAAACAAAACCTTTATCAGAAGCACACCAGGTTAAAGTCACTACTTAAAACATTTATAATTCTGAATTCACCAAATGATCAAGAGATAGCCTTTTGATGGCAGAAAGAACAGCAGTACACCTGCTTGGTCTGGCTTCAGCTCCAACACTGAAAACGAAACTAAAACACACCCTGCAGCCTGCTCAAAAACAAAAGTAAAAAGCTGACACAGACCAGCTCCACCCACTCTCTGACATGACTGCAGTAGAACATAGAAAATACAGCATAGAACAGGCCCTTTGGCTCATGATGTTGTGCCGAACGTTTGTCCTAGATTAAGAACAAATTAATCTACACCCCATCATTCTACCGTAATCCACGTACCTATCCAATAGCCGCTTGAAGGTTGTCATAATATACACCAGTATATCATGGTGCAGACACACACTGATGGACACACAGGGGGACCAATCAACACACGCAACACCGCAGCCAATCACCAGTGAGAGCACACGCACTATAAAGACAGGGGGCATCAGAGTTCCCGCTCATTCGAGTTGCAGCTAGCTAGGAGGACAGAGCTCACAGCCTGTAACACAGACATTCACCATGTGCTGAGTGCATCGACTGGTTAGGACAGGGCAAAGGTCTTTAGTTAAAGCTAATATCGTATTCACCCACAGTCTGAGTATGTTTAAACAGTTAATGATTCAATAAAATAGTGTTGCACTATTTCAAGTGTATGTGATCCAGAACACCCAACACATCATGATACCAGGAGTTGAGGGATATTAGCACTTCTTAGACCGACCTGCAAGTGATCTGCCTTCCGCCAGCATTCCGTCATCCTGCAATATGGACAACATCTGCCCGCCGCCGCCGCTCCGCATTGCCGGCAACCTCGGGGCCAACTGGAAGATTTTCAAACAGCGCTTCCAGCCCTTCCTCGAAGCCACAGACAGGGAGGGTGCCTCAGATACCAGAAAGATTGCTCTTCTCCTCTCCACGGCCAGGGACCATGCCATCCACATTTTCAACTCTCTCACTTTTGCGGATGATGAAGATAAAACGAAGTTCAAGACGGTCTTCCTCAAGTTTGACACTCACTGCAGCGTAGATGTGAATGAAAGTTTTGAGCACTACGTGTTCCAGCAGCGTTTGCAGGGTAAGGATGAACCTTTCCAATCCTTTCTCACGCACCTCCGCATCCTTGCGCAGTCTTGCAGCTACGGGCCCACCTCCGACTCCATGATACGCGACCAGATCCGGACCCTCTACGTCAGCAGCTCCTCAAAGTAAAGCAACTCACCCTAACGACCGCCATCGAGACCTGTGTCTTCCATGAAAACGCCACGAGTCGGTATTCCCATATACAAGCGGCTGAAACGGCGCGGCAAGGTCCCCACGAGGCGGAACGGGTCCAAGTGATTGAGCACCTCCAGGGCCTCAGCCTGGATGAGGGCGGCCATTTTGCGTGCTTTTCGCGGACTCCCGCGCTTGTGCGCACCAAACGAGGGGACAGTGATGTGGAGGAACGTAATGTGCAGCGTGCACCACCGCACCACGCATGCGCGGTGGCGCAGCGAACGTGCTGACGTCCTGACGTGCGGCAACTGTGGCTCCGCCCATTTCAAGCGGCAATGCCCTGCCAAATCTCGACAATGCCTACGATGTGGCAGACTTGGCCACTATGCTGCCTTCTGCCGAGCTGTTCAGCCTGCCACTTCATATTGCTTCAGCCAGCCTCGCAGGAATGTTCGGGCAATTCAACCCACGGTCACCGAGTCCGATTCCGACCTCCCACACAGCAGTGACACCGAGGACCCGAAGGCGCCTTTTCGAGCCGGTGTCGCAATGAAAAACAGGCTGTCCCCGAAGCAAAGACACCAGCCGCTGTCGGTATACAGCATCGATCCAGACGATGAGTGGTGTGCCACCCTGATGGTCAACCAGAATTCGTTGCCCACCTCAGAGACTTAATTTGTGAACTTTGTGGACTTATGGGGCGAAATTCTCCTACCCGCCCCGCCACATTTCTGCTCCGACCGGCCGGCGGGAGTCTCCGTAACACCGGCCGGTCAATGGGGTTTCCCATTGTGGGGCACCCCCACGCCGTCGGGAAACCCCCGAGCGCCGGCAGAACGGAGACTCCCGCCGGCGGAGAATGACGCCCAAGGACTTTCTGATTTGTTCTGTTCTTCCGTTTAATCGTTCAAGTGGTTTGTATATAGTGTTCATCTCGTTATTCTTGTGACACACTGTTTTTCTGCACCAGGCACCTTCCCATGTAAATAGCTTAGTTTTCATGTACACAGTCCTGTAAATATTTCGCACACATGGGGCGAGGCGGGGGGTCGGAGTATCGCCGGGGGCTGGCGTGAATCCCGCCCCCGCCGGTTGCTGAACTCTCCGGCACCGGAGATTCAGCGGGGGTGGGAATCGCGCCGCGCCGGTTGGCGGCCCCCCCCCCCCCCCCCGCGCGATACTCCGGCCCGGATGGGCCGAAGTCCCACTGCTAGGATGCCTGTCCCATCGGCGTGGATTAAACCACCTCTCTTACCGGCGGGACAAGGCGGCGCGGGCGGGCTCGTGGGGGTGCCCCCACGGTGGCCTGGCCCGCGATCGGGGCCCACCGATCCCCGGGCGGGTCTGTGCCGTGGGGGCACTCTTTTCCTTCCGCCTTCGCCACGGTCTCCACCATGGTGGAGGCGGAAGAGACCCCCTCCACTGCGCATGCGCGGGGATGCCGTGAGCGGCCGCTCCCGCGGATACGCCGCCCGGCAATGTCATTTCCGCGCCAGCTGGCGGGGCACCAAAGGCCTTTTCCGCCAGCTGGCGGGGCGGAAATTAGTCCGGCGTGGGCCTAGCCCCTCAAGGTTAGGGCTCGGCCCCCCAAGATGCGGAGGATTCCGCACCTTTGGGGCAGCACGATGCCCGACTGATTTGCGCCATTTTTGGCGCCGGTCGGCAGACATCACGCCGATACCGGAGAATTTCGCCCATGTAGTCAGGAACATTCACCATACACTATTTATTGCCACGCAGGTACATTTTTTATAAAAGGGGGATGTCATAATATACACCAGTATATCATGGTGCAGACACACACTGATTGACACACAGTGGGACCAATCAACACACACAACACCGCAGCCAGTCACCAGTGTGAGCACACACACTATAAAGACTGGGGGCATCAGAGTTCCTGCTCATTCGAGTTGCAGCTAGCTAGGAGGACAGAGCTCACAGCCTGTAACGCAGACATTCACCATGTGCTGAGTGCATCGACTGGTTAGGACAAGGCAAAGGTCTTTAGTTAATGCTAGTATCGTATTCACTGAGTATGTTTAATTATGTTAATGATTCAATAAAATAGTGTTGCACTATTTCAAGTGTTGGTGACCTGTATGTGATCCAGAACACCCAATACATCAAAGGTCCCTAATGTTTCCGACTCAACTACTTCCACGGGCAGTGCATTCCATGCCCCCACTACTCTCTGGGTAAAGGACCTACCTCTGACATCCCCCTATATCTTCCACCATTCACCTTAAATTTATGTCCCCTTGTAATGGTTTGTTGTACCCGAGGAAAAAATCTCTAACTGTCCACTCTATCTATTCCCTTGATCATCTTACAAACCTCTATCAAGTCTCCCGTCATCCTTCTCTGTTCTAATGAGAAAAGGTCTAGCACCCTCAACCTTTCCTTGTAAGACCTACTCTCCATTCCAGGCAACATCCTGGTAATCTCCTTTGCACCTTTTTCAAAGCTTCCACATCCTTCCTAAAATGAGGCGACCAGAACTGCACACAGTACGCCAAATGTGGCCTTACCAAGGTTTTGAACAGCTGCATCATCACCTCACGGCTCTTAAAGTCAATCCCTCTGCTAATAACGCTAGCACACCATAGGCCTTCTTCACAGCTCTATCCACTTGAGTGGCAACTTTCAAAGATCTATTAACATAGACTCCAAGATCTCTCTGCTCCTGCACATTGCCAAGAATCCTACCGTTATCCCTATATTCAGCATTCATATTTGTCCTTCCAAAATGGACAACCTCACACCTTTCAGGGTTAAACTCCATCTGCCACTTCTCAGCCCAGCTCTGCATCCTATCTATGTCCCTTTGCAGCCAACAACAGCCCTTCTCACTATCCACAACTCCACCAATCTTCGTATCGTATGCAAATTTACTGACCCAACCTTCATCTCCCTCATCCAAGACATTAATGAAAATCACAAACAGCAGAGGAATCAGAACTTATTGAAACATCTATAACCAGGAACCTCCAACAACCATTTCAGCCCCTCTTCTATCCAAGTTTCCATGATGGCCACTACATTGTAGTCCCAAGTACCAATCCATGCCTTAAGTCCACCCATTTATTCTTGATACTTCTTGCTTTGAAGTATACACACTTCAACAAATCTCCGTGCCTGCAAGTACTCTCCTTTGTTAGTGTTACCTTCCCCACTACCTCACTACATGCTTTGAAGTCCTGAATATCGGCTACCTTAGTTACTGGACTACAAATCCAGTTCCCATTCCCCTTCCAAATTAATTTAAACCCTCCCGAAGAGTACTAAAAAACCTCCCTCCCAGGATATTGGTGCCCCTCTGGTTCGGATGCAACCCGTCCTGCTTGTACAGGTCCCACCTTCCCCAGAATACGCTCCAATTATCCAAATACCTGAAGCCCTCCCTCCTACATCATTCCTGCAGCCACGTGTTCAGCTGCACTCTCTCCCTATTCCTAGCCTCGCTATCACGTGGCACCGGCAACAAACCAGAGATGACAACTCTGTCTGTCCTGGCTTTTAACTTCCAGCCTAACTCCCTAAACTCGTTTATTACATCCACACCCCTTTTCCTACCTACGTCGTTGGTACCAATGTGCACCACGACTTCTGGCTGCTCCCCCTCCCCCTTAAGGATCCTGAAGACACGATCCGAGACGTCATGGACCCTGGCACCCGGGAGGCAACAAACCATCCGAGAGTCTCGCCCGTGCACACTGAACCGGCTGTCTGTACCTCTAACTATTGAGTCCCCTATAACTAGTGCTCTCCTAATCGCCCCCCTTCCCTTCTGAGCCCCAGAGCCGGACCTCGTGCCAGAGGCCCGACCACTGCAGCCTACCCCTGCTAGGTAATCCCCCCAACAGTATCTAAAGCAGTATACTTATTGTTAAGAGGAACGACCACAGGGGATCCCTGCACTGACTGCTTCCTCCTCTTCCCCCCTCTAACTGTTACCCAGCTACCTTTGTTCTCAGGTGTAACTCTGTCCCTGTAGCTTCTATCTATCACCCCCTCAGCTTCCCGAATGATCCTCAGTTCATCCAGCTCCAGCTCCAGTTCCCTAACACGGTCTGTGTGAGCTGGAGATGGCTGCACTTCCCGCAGGTGAAGTCACCAAGGACACCGGTGGTCTCCCTTACCTCGAACGTTCTGCAGGAGGAACATTCCACTGCCCTAGCTGCCATCACCTCTACTTAGTCTCCCAGTCAAAAAGAAAGAAAAAATAGCTTACCTTCTCACAGCACTGAGTCTTTTTTTGTTAGGTTAGAGGAGGAGGGAGGGTGGGAGACACTACACGTGTAGTGTCTCGGGTTTCCTCACCGTCCAAGTTTATTGGGTAATACAAACCTTCTCAGGTCTCCCCACGGCCGACTTCCGGTTTCCTGCTGCTCTGAAAACAAAGCTCAGAAAAAGTAAGTTAAGAATCAAAAACTCAGCTTACCTTCAACCTCTCCCCTCCAAAAAATCACTCCCCTCTCTGCCCTCTCCGCTGGAAGAATGAGGCCAAAGCCTCGGAGGTAAGTGCCTTTTGAAGAAAAAGTACAAACCTTCCCAGGTCTCCCCACGGCTGACTTCCGGTTTCCTGCTGCCCTGAAAAAAAAAGTAGTAAACACCCATTTCTTAAAGGTACTCTCACTACAGATATTTATATACACACCCATTTATAAACACCCATTTCTTTTTTTTTTTTAATTTAGAATACCCAATTCATTTTTTCCAATTAAGCGGCAATTTAGTGTGTTCAATCTTGCACATCTTTGGGTTGTGGGGGCGAAACCCACGCAAACATGGGGAGAATGTGCAAACTCCACACGGACAGTGATCCAGAGCCAGGATCGAACCTGGGACCTCGGCGCCGTGAGGCTGCAGTGCTACCACTGCACCACCGTGCTGACCTTAAACACCCATTTCTTAAAGGTACTCTCACTACAGATATTTATATACACACCCATTTATAAACACCCACTTCTTAAAGATACTCTCATATGACACTCGGAATCCCTCGTATCCCGTGTCATGCATAAATTAGCATAGTGTGGGATACTGAATTGCAGATCGTAAAACTGGTGTAATTCAGCTCCGGCGGGAGACGGATAATTCACCCTATCGTCTGGGAGGACAAAGGGGAAGGTATGAAGATCAACTGCTGTTCTGCTGAAAGATGCCAGGCAATTTATAAATGCTGTAACTGTAGAACTAATGAGGAATAGGAAACCTCTCTCCCCCAAAAGCCTGCTGATTTGTTGAGTCTACATGGAGAAGGCAAATACGAATGAGCAGAATAGCCCCTTCACTGAACAGTCCCTGCACCCATGCCAACTTAACTGGTGTCAACTTGTCAGGCCTTATGGGCCCTAACACGACATCAGAACATAAGAACTAGGAGCAGGAGTAGGTCATCATGCCCCTCGAGCCTGCTCCGCTGTTCAACAAGATTATGGTTGATCTTTTTGTTGGCTCAGCTCAACTTACCTGCCCGCTCACCATAACCCTTAATTCCTTTAAAAATCTATCTATCTTTGCCTTAAAAACATTCAATGAAGTAGCCTCAACTGCTTCACCATGCAAGAAATTCCCACAGACTTACAACCCTTTGGGTGAAGACGTTCCTCCTCAACTCAGTTCTAAATCTGCTCCCCCTTACTTTGAGGCTATGCCCCTAGGTGGATCTAGGGGCATCCCCAGACAGTCCATCAAGAGTGGAGGCAGCCTCAGAACAGGGCCGCGAAAGGCGACCCTGTGACCTGGGTCGCCTTTCGCGGCCGTGTTCTGAGGTGATCGGGCCTGAATGGGCCCGGCTGCTGCTCGGGTGTCTCAGGTGGCATGGTGCCACCCTTTTCTGCCTGCTGTCCACCAGATGTGCCAGGGACCGAAAGGGGGGAGCCCGAGGTGCTGTGGTGTTCCGGCACCTCGTCAGTGGCACAGGCTCCATTGTCTCCTCCTCTCTCGGCATGCCTCAGCCATCGCCTGCACAGATTGCCCCTGGCCTTGGACATGCTGATCCATGGCCGAAACCATTGCCCCAAAGTCCTCCATGGACGCCACCTGTGCTGTGTTGGCATGGTCGGCACCACCTCCTGCTGCTGCATGGGATGTCCTGGATTTCGGATCTATGGTTTGCATCAATGTCGGTGTCCCCATCGCTGCTTGACACTTGTAGTTTTGGCTGTTCGTGTGGCTGGGGGAGGGGGACAGCAGAGAGGCCCTCTGCTGTCCCCCTCAGAATCACCATCAGGTCCTTCAAGGCACAAGACAAAATGCATGATTAGCCGCGGCCAGGGGGAGTGGAGGTGGTGGGGATGTACAGGGGGGGGAAGGGTGTGTGTTTGGGAGTGGGGTGTGTTTGGGAGGGGGGAGTAGTGGTGGTGTTGGTCATGGAGCGGGGGTGTGGGTGTGTTCTGAGTGTGGGGGTGTTGTGAGGGTGATGGGGTGGTGTGGGGGTGAGGGTAGTGTGAGGGTGGTGTGGGAGAGATGGGGTGGTGTGCAGGTGAGGGTGGTGTGGGGGTGGTTTGGGGTGAGGGTGGTGTGGAGGTGAGGATAGTGTGAGAGTGATGTGGGGTGAGGGTGGTGTGGGGTGAGGGTGGTGTGTGGGTGGTGTGGGGTGAGGGTGGGTAATGAGGTGGTCTGGGGGTGAGGGTGGTGGGTGAGGGTGATGTAGGGGTGAGGGTGGTATCGGGGCGAGGGTGGTGTGGGGGTGAGGGTGGTGTGAGTGTGGGTGCTGGGGTGGTCTGGGGGTGAGGGTGGTGGGTGAGGGTGGTGTGGGGGTGAGGGTGGTATTGGGGTGAGGGTGGTATGGGGGTGAGGGTGGTGTGAGGGTAGTGTGGGGTTGAGGTTGGTGTGGGGTGAGGGTGGTATAGGGGTGTGGGTGGTATAGGGGTGAGAGTGGTGTGGGAGTGAGGGTGGTGTGAGGGTGGTATGGGGTGAGTTTGGTGATGGGTGAGGGTGATGTGGGGGTGCGGGTGGTATAGGTGTGTGAGTGGTGTGAGGGTGGTATGGGGGTGAGGGTGGTGTGGGGGTGAGGGTGGTGTGGGGGTGAGAGTGGTGTGGGGGTGAGGGTGGTATGGGGTGAGGGTGGTGTGGGGGTGAGGGTGGTGTGGGGGTGAGAGTGGTGTGGGGGTGAGGGTGGTGTGGGGATTGGGTGGTATGAGGGTGAAAGTGGGGTGTGGGCGGTGTGGGGTGAGGGTGGTGTGAGGGTGAAGGTGGTGTGGGGTGAGGATGGTGTGGGGCAAGGGTGGTGTGGGGGTGAGGGTGGTGTGGGGGTGAGGGTGAGGGTGGTGTGGGGGTAAGGGTGGTGTGGGGGTGAGGGTGGTGTGGGGGTAAGGGTGGTGTGGGGGTGAGGGTGAGGGTGGTGTGGGGGTAAGGGTAGTGTGGGGGTGAGGATGGTGTGGGGTGAGGATGATGTGGGGTTGAGGGTGGTGTGGGGTTGAGGGTGGGGTGGTGTTGGGTGGGTGAGGGTGGTGTGGGGTGAGGGTGGTGTTGGGTGAGGGTGGGATGAGGGTGAGGATGGTGTGGGGGTGAGGGTGGTGTGGGGTGGCGGTAGTGTGGGGCGAGGGTGGTTTGGGGGTGAGGGTGGTGTGGGGGTGAGGGTTGTGTGGGGTGAGGGTGGCGTGAGGGAGGTGTGGGTATGAGGGTTGTGTGTGGGTGAGGGTGGTGTGAGGGTGAGGGTGGTGTGGGGGTGGGGGTGGTGTGGGGTGCTGGGTGGTGTGGGGGTGAGGGTGGTGTGAGGGTGGTGTGGGGTGAGGGTGGGGTGAGGGTAACGGTGGTGTGGGGTTGAGGATGGTGTGAGGGTGAGGGTCGTGTGAGGGTTGTGTGAGGGTGAGGGTGATGTGGGGGCGAGGGTGGTGTGGGGTGAGGATGGTGCGAGGGTGGAGTGGGGGTGAGGGTGGTGTGTGGGTGAAGGTGGTGAGGGGGTGAAGGTGGTGTGAGGTTGGTGTGGGGTGAGGGATGTGTGGAGCTGAGGGTGGTGTGGGGCTGAGGGTGGTGTGAGGGTGGTGTGGGGTGAGGGTGGTGTGGGGGTAAGGGTGGTGTGGGGGTGACGGTGGTGTGGGTGTGGGGGTAGTGTGGGTGTGAGGGTAGTGTGGGGTGAGGGTGGTGTGCGGGTGAGGGTGGTGTGAGGGTGGTGTGGGGGTGAGGGTGGTGTGGGGGTGAGGGTAGTGTGGGGTGAGGGTGGTGTGCGGGTGAGGGTGGTGTGGGGGTTAGGGTGGTGTGGGTGTGAGGATAGTGTGGGGTGAGGGTGGTATGGGGGTGAGGGTGGTGTGGGGGGGTGGGTGGTGTGGGGGTGAGGGTGGTGTGAGGGTGGTGTGGGGTGAGGGTGGGGTGAGGGTGACGGTGGTGTGGGGTTGAGGATCGTGTGAGGGTGAGGGTCGTGTGAGGGTGAGCGTGATGTGGGGGTGAGGGTGGTGTGGGGTGAGGGTGGTGCGAGGGTGGAGTGGGGGTGAGGGTGGTGTGTGGGTGAAGGTGGTCAGGGAGTGAAGGTGGTATGAGGTTGGTGTGGGGTGAGGGTTGTGTGGAGCTGAGAGTGGTGTGGGGCTGAGGGTGGTGTGAGGGTGGTGTGGGGTGAGGGTGGTGTGCGGGTGAGGGTGGTGTGGGGGTGAGGGTGGTGTGGGGGTGAGGGTAGTGTGGGGTGAGGGTGGTGCGCGGGTGAGTGTGTTGTGGGGGTTAGGGTGGTGTGGGTGTGAGGGTAGTGTGGGGTGAGGGTGGTGTGGGGGTGAGGGTGGTGTGGGGGTTAGGGTGGTGTGGGTGTGAGGGTAGTGTGGGGTGAGGGTGGTGTGCCGGTGAGGGTGGTGTGGGTGTGAGGGTAGTGTGGGGTGAGGGTGGTGTGGGGGTGAGGGTGGTGTGGGGGTTAGGGTGGTGTGGGTGTGAGGGTAGTGTGGGGTGAGGGTGGTGTGCGGGTGAGGGTGGTGTGGGGGTGAGGGTGGTGTGGGGGTGAGGGTAGTGTGGGGTGCGGGTGGTGTGGGGGTGAGGGTGGTGTGGGGGTGAGGGTGGTGTGGGTGTGGGGGTGGTGTGGGGGTGAGGGTGGTGTGAGGCTAGTGTGGGTGTGGGGGTCGTGTGGGGGTGATAGTGGTGTGGGGGTGAGAGTGGTGTGGGGTGAGGGTGCGGTATGGTGAGGGTGGTGTGGGGGTGTGGGTGGTGTGGGTGTGGGGGTGGTGTGAGGGTGGTGTGGGGTGAGGGTGGTGTGGGGGGTGGGGGTGGTGTGGGTTGAAGGTGGTGTGAGGGTTGTGTGGGGTGAGGGTGGTGTGGGTGTGTGGGTAGTGTGGGGGTGAGTGTGGTGTGAGGGTGGTGTGAGGTGAGGGTGGTGTGGGTGTGGGGGAGGTGTGGGGTGAGGGTGGTGTGGGGTGAGGGTGGTGTTGGTGTGTGTGTGGTGTGGGGGTGAGGGTGGTGTGAGGGTGGTGTGGGTGTGGGGTTGGTGTGGGGGTGAGGGTGGTGTGAGGGTGGTGTTGGGTGAGGGTGGTGTGGGGGTGAAGGTGGTGTGGGTGTGAGGGTGGTGTGGGTGTGGGGGTTGAGTGGGGTTGAGGGTGGTGTGTGGTGAGGGTGGTGTGCGGGTGAAGGTGGTGTGGGGTGAGGGTGGTGTGGGGGTGAAGGTAGTGTGGGGTGAGGGTGGTGTTGGGTGAGGGTGGGGTGGGGTGAGGGTGGTGTGGGGTGAGGATGGTGTGAGGGTGGTGTGGGGGTGAGGGTGGTGTGGGGGTGAGGGTGGTGTGGGGTGAGGATGGTGTGAGGGTGGTGTGGGGGTGAGGGTGGTGTGGGGGTGAGGGTGGTGTGTGGGTGAAGGTGGAGTGGGGTGAGGGTGGTGTGGGGGTGAAGGTAGTGTGGGGTGAGGGTGGTGTGGGGTGAGGGTGGTGTGGGGTGAGGATGGTGTGAGGGTGGTGTGGGGGTGAGGGTGGTTTGGGTGTGAGTGTGGTGTGAGGGTGGTGTGGGGTGAGGGTGGTGTGAGGGAGGTGTGGGGGTGAGGGTGGTGTGGGGGTGAGGGTGGTGTGGGGGTGACGGTGGTGTGGGGGTGAAGGTGGTTTGTGTGTGAGGGTAGTGTGGGGGTGAGGGTGGTGTGAGGGTGGTGTGGGGGTGAGGGTGGTTTGGGTGTGAAGGTGGTGTGAGGGTGGTGTGGGGGTGAGGGTGGTGTGGGGGTGAGGGTGGTGTGTGGGTGGTGTGGGGGTGACGGTGGTGTGGGGGTGACGGTGGTGTGGATGCGGCGGTGGTGTGGGGGTGAGGGTGGTGTGGGGATTTTGCACACATGTCACGGGGAATATCCACAGCAGGCAGAGGTCGGGACGTCCCAGGGATGTGACACTTGGAGGGATGCAGGAGCCCAGGACACTGGTGAGCCTCAGGATGACCGATGACAAGCCGCTGGATCTGGTCATCCTTGAATTGATGATGCTGCAAAGGCAGAGTCGCGTCCGACAGGAAGGGATGACAGCATCCCTCCTCATACTGAAAGGCCAACTGGAGGAACCCCGTCGCCTTCTGTCCGGGGAGATGTTGGGCCACTCCTGTGCAATGAGGCCGACTCTGCAAGGGTGGCGTCCACAGTGGAGACCTTGGCGTAGACCGTGCACTCCATGCTGGAGGATGTTCGCTTCATGGTTCATCTCATGACCTCCATGGTTGAGGGCATGAGCTCCATGGTGCAGGGCTTCAACTGCATGGTGCATGTGCTTGTGGGAATCCATGAGTGTCCTCGTCAGAGGATGGCGGGGCTTCTGGATCTCACTCCTGCTGTCCTCTATCCCATGGAAGAGCACAGGGGCCCCCAGAAACCCAAAGGGAAGAGGATCGGCAGGAGGGCAGCCCGGGACCTCCACCTAGGGGACCCTCGGGGTGTCCAGCCCATCTGACAGCTCCCTCCCAGCCCCAGAGAGGCTGACCCAGCCTGGAGGTTAGTTAGAAGAACACAAGAAGACCCCTGGTCTCGAGGGGAGCTGTTGTGAATGAGAGCTCACTCAGCGTCTCTAAACTCCATGATAAGCCCATTGGCAAGGCGCATTCAGTTCTCTGTCAGGCAGGAGTCGGACATGTCGCTGAGGTTGAGAGGAGCATCGCTCTGTCCTCACTGCAAGACATCATCAGTAGCCTGCAGAGTCCGGCCAACGATGTTAACGACCCACACATGGAATTGGGTACCATTACCGAAACCTACCGCTGGCACAACACTAACGATGAGATTACATTCCCCATGGTGGGCGAGCTCCTCACTTCCTAGTCCTGCTTGCCCTCAAATTGAGAGGCTAGGAGAGCATCCCCAGCTCCTTCGCCCTTGTGGGCCTAGGCCATGGCCCCAGATCCTTCCTCTTCCTCCTCTGTTGGTTGCCCCTTGCCGCCCTCCTTGAACTCCTGCTCATCCGAGGAGATGGGGCACTCCTCCATCTCCTCCTGTCCCAGATCCTCTCCCCAATGCAGCGCCAAGTTGTGGAGAGCACAGCAAAGCACAATTATGCAGGACACCCTCTGGGGGTTGTATTGCAGGGCACCCCACGACCGGTCCAGACACCGGAGCCGCATCCTGAGCAGTCCACTCGCCTGCTCGACCAGTGCACGTGTTGGTATACGAGACGCGTTGCAGCGAGCCTCCTCATGTGTGTGTGGCTTTTGCACAGGAATCATCAGCGAACTGCTTAGTGGGTACCTCCTGTCACTGAGGAGCCATCCCTCCAGATGCTGCTTTCCCTCAATACCGTCTGGGATCTGCGAGTCCCCCAAGTTGTAACTATCATGGGCGCTCCCCGGGAAAAGGGCACTCGCCTGCATCGTTTAGTCACAGATCATAGAATCCCGACAGTGCAGAATCAGGCTATTCGGCCCATCAAGTCTCTACCAACCCTATGAAAAAGCACTCTACCTGGGGTACTCCCCCACCCCATCTCCGTAACCCAGTAACCCCATCTAACATTGGACACTTAAGGGGCAATTTTCACATTGCCTATCCACCAACCATGTACATCTGTGGGCTGTGGGAAGAAACCAGAGGGGACAACCCTTGCACACACAAAACACCTGCTCATACTAGCTGAGTGGGCGAAGCTTATGGCCCTGGCATCCTGACTCTCCTAGTCCTGGTCTAAGTGGATATACATGTGAGCCCCCGTACAGAGGACATTTGTAACCTTCTTAATGCATTTGTGCGCAGCTGACTGGGAGATGCCATACAAGTCACCAGTACAGCCCTGAAACGAGCCACACACAAAGAGCGAAAATGAAAAAATGAAAATTGCTTATTGTCACAAGTAGGCTTCAATGAAGGTTCTGTGACAAGCCCCTAGTCGCCACATTCCGGCGCCTGTTCGGGGAGGCTGGCACGGGAATTGAACCATGCTGCTAGCCTGCTTTCAAAGCCAGCGATTTAGCTGTGTGCTAAACCAGCCCCAGCTTCAGAGCGGCCATCACTTTAAGGGCCGCGGGGCAATGGGTTTCCTCCTATTTTATGTGGTGCCAGCTCTTGCAGGACATAGAAGAGTTGGTCCACTGACTCCCTGGGACAGGTGCAGTCTTCTTCACCACTGTGGCTCTGACTTATGCAGATAAGGGCCGGGATTCTCCGAAATCCCGGCCAAGTGTTGACGCCGGCGTCAAAACCGGCGCGAGCGACGCCGGCGTCAACGGGCCTCCAGGCCCAGTCATTCTCCCCTTCCTCAGGGCTAGAGCGGCGCCAGAGTGCTGTGCGCTGCTCCGGCGGCGAAAGCCAGCATGCCATGACCGGTGCGGGTTCACGGAATGAGCCCGCCCTCCGATCGGTTGCCCCCAATCGCGGGACTGGCCACTGTGGAGGCTCCCCCCCCTGGAGTCGGCTCCCCCTGCCACCCCCCCCCCCCCCCCACCAGGACGGCACCTGCAGCCGGAAAGCCGAGGTACCGCCGGGTAGGACCATACGCAAACAACGCTCGGTGGAACTCAGCGGGCACTCCGCCCGTCGAGTGTGGAGAATCGCCGGGCGGGGGGGCGGGGGGGGGGGGGGGGGGGCTTTCAACGGCCCCCGACCGGCATCGCGGTGACCGCGCCGGTCGCCGGAGAATCGGCGGCACGGTGTTGGAGCAGCGTGGCGGGATTTGCGCGTCCTGCCGGCTATTCTCCGACCCGGCGTGGGATGTCCAATGTCGGAATACTCTTTTCCAGTACTGTCTCCAATGAGGATCCAACCCCTGTGATGCTGGTCCCGGAACAGCTTTGGGCCTAGCCTCCTCCTCCTCTGCAGGGTGCTGCTCCTGACCATGTGCAGGGGCCTGTCTCTGTCTTTGCTGCTGCCCTATTGCTATTAGTAGAAAACCCAAATCGACATGATCCATGATTCTCCAGAATCAGCACTGAAAACAGAAGAACACCGAAGCGAGCGGTGAGGATTCCTGACAGAGCCCTGTCCCTCAGCCCTCCACACCTCTGGGACCCTTAGTGAGGGCCTCTCCATTAAGCCTCACACTCTCTCCTCTCACACTGGCATACCACCACACCTGTCCCTCTCAACTCCACCAGGGTTCGGCTCCTGGACCCTTTAGAGCAGGCATTGTCAAACTCGGGGTCGCGGGCGGGTGTCGGGAGGGCCGCGGAGCCATCCATCGCGGCGATCCCAATCGCGCAAATCTGCACGCAACAGCCGGCTGTTAATAACGTCAGCTGCAAGTGGCCTTCAAAATGGCCATGATCATGTAAAACAAATACGGCCGCACTGCGCGATCATTAGTGCCCATGCGCAGTGCGGCTGCTTTTTTAAAAAAACAGTTGCAGCTTTTTGTTTTACAAGTTCGGGGTTTTTTTATTATTCATTTATTGTATTCATTTAATTTTTATTTTTTTCATTCATTTTATTCATTTCATTTTTCGGTGGGGATTTATTTGATAAAATTTTACAGGAAAAGAATGCAGAACTTTGGAAAGATAGAGACTCCATACTTTCCAACACCGGAAGGCTTCACCTTCATCCAACAGGTTCCATTGGAGGAGCGTGTACGAGGGCCAAAGGGACCCAAAACCATTTCCTCCATTTTTGTCAGCAACAAACAAGGTAAGAGAAAATGGTGGGTCGCGCAGTTCGGCCGGCGTGGGTCGCGAAGGGTGGCCGGCGTGGGTCGCGAGGATCGGCCGGGTTGGGTCCCGAAGGTTGGCCGATTTGTAAAAATGGGTCCCCGGAAAAAAAGTTTGATGAACACTGCTTTAGAGTCTTACTGCCACTTTTCTCCCAACAATTCCCAACACGCACTCCCCCCCCCACCCCCCACTCCTTGCGGTGGTAACAGGGCTATTGAGTGAATGCATGGGACTCGCGCTTGCATCCTCACATGGCACCTCAAAGATACCCCCCGACATGACCTGTTACAGGGTGAGTGATGATAGATTTCAACATGAAGCCTTGTATTGGGGTTCAGATCAGTGTATCCTGTGTGATGTTAACTCTTGTATGAGCAGGGGCAGCACAGTGGCGCAGTGGGTTAGCCCTGCTGCCTCACGGCGCTGAGGTCCCAGGTTTGATCCCGGCTCTGGGTCACTGTCCGTGTGGAGTTTGCACCTTCTCCCCGTGTTTGCGTGGGGTTCGCCCCCACAACCCAAAGATATGCAAGATAGGTGGATTGAACACGCTAGATTGCCCCTTAATTGGAAAAAAATGAATTGGGTTTATTATTCCTTGTGTCTGAATAAAGCTCTTACAGTTGAAGTAGATGCTTTATTTGCATGAGTTCGTTCTCTCTCCAGCACTTATAATATGTTACATCTGAGCTGCCTTTCTGTGTCATGCTCACCAGATGCCGTTCCTGTGAAGAATGCCCTGACGTCCTGTTTGTCTATGTATATATACATCTCTGGTGCTCCCTCTAGTGGTTACTTATTTGTAGTGTATTTACATTAACCCTTATGCATATACAGTGATGCATATCACTACATTCTCCCCTTTTTTCTTTTCACATATTTTCTGTACGTTGTTAAAGAAAATTTTACAAAACAGGTAGATAAATGATGATATGTACAGGTTGTGATTTATATTGATGATTATACAAAGCCAATTAATATTTATGAGTCCAATCATAATTTTAAAAAATGATGAGTCCAAACTTTATGAATTTGTTCGGTTGAGTTTTTTTTCCTGTTGTTGACGTGGTCATATTGATTTTGTAATTTCTTTGTGAATGTCGTCAGTGTTCTGGTTTTCAAGTTAGCAACAAATCATCACAAGGTGTTTGAGTGGTCGAACCACTGATGTTGACTGACGTGGACTTTTACTGTGCTTGTTGTATCGATTTAGCATGTCATCTGCCTTGAAAGCTGGTGTTATTGTTTGTTCTGAAGCAAATGTGAATTTGTGAGATTCGTTGTCATGCCATGGTGTATTTGTAGTCTTGTCATTATTTTGGAGTGTGCTGTTGCATTGTCCTTCATGTGCAGAGTTGTACCATGTTGTACAGGTCGTTGTTTCATTGTTGTTGTTTCTGTCGTTTCAGTCCTTGTTATTTTTGTTGTTGTACTTGTTATTGTTTTTGTCGTGCTTGTTGTTTCTGTTTTTGTTGTTTTCGTTGTTGTTCTTGTTGTTGTCATGTTTGTTGTTGCTGTTGTTGTCTTTGTTATGTTGCTGTTGTTGTTCTTGTAGGTTTTGTTGTTGTGCTTGTAGTTTCTGTTGTTGTTCTTGTTGTGCTTCTTGTTTTTGTTGTTGCTGTTGTTGTTCTTGTTTCTGTTGTGTTTCTTTTCGTTTTGTTGTTCTTGTGCTCAATGTCTGTTCTGTGTGGATAATTTGAGTCATTCTCAAATTTATTGGTGTCAGTGTCCTTTGTGGTATCTGCTGTTTCATTGAGCATTTTTCCTTGAGGATTGTGAGAATGATCTGATGTTGCGTTGATCTTGCTGACATCAGACATTCGTGGTGGATTTGATTCCTCGTCTTTGCTTCCTTGGTGCTCCTTTTCTGGAGTCATTTCTGGTTCATTTGAATCATCTTTGGTTTCTTGGTCTCCTCTTCTGGAGTCAAAATCTTCAAGATTTCATTTTCTTGTGGGTAGTTTAGAGTAGATGAGGTTTTAATTGATGCGGTCTCACTAGACTCATGAGTGGTTGTGCTTTGATTGTCAAGTTCTTTTGTACAGACGAGCTGAGATCTGTCAGGCTCGCTGTGATCTTGCATATCTTGTATGGGAATTGTGATTTCTTCGTCACTTGTCTCACATCCAGTGGGTAGACGTGCATTGTCTTCTTGTTGTTTATGTGAGCTTGGTAGACTTTAATAGTCTGCTTCTGGTTGCTCAGATAAGGTTGATAGACCTTCATGGACTTGTTCATGCATGGACTTCGCTCTGGAGTCTTTAGTTGCTTCCATTTTGGAGTTTGTCAACGAGCTCTCTGTGGAGGCTTGCGTCGCTCTCTGTGGAGGCTTGCGTCGCTCTCTGTGGAGGCTTGCGTCGCTCTCTGTGGAGGCTTGCGTCGCTCTCTGTGGAGGCTTGCGTCGCTCTCTGTGGAGGCTTGCGTCGCTCTCTGTGGAGGCTTGCGTCGCTCTCTGTGGAGGCTTGCGTCGCTCTCTGTGGAGGCTTGCGTCGCTCTCTGTGGAGGCTTGCGTCGCTCTCTGTGGAGGCTTGCGTCGCTCTCTGTGGAGGCTTGCGTCGCTCTCTGTGGAGGCTTGCGTCGCTCTCTGGGTGGAGTTGTGCAGTGTTCTCTCTGTGGAGTCGATCTGTGCTCTCTCAACGGAGTCGTTCAGTACTCGCTGTGTGGCATTGTTTTCTTCTTGAGTATTTGACAGGCTGCTGTCATCCAATGTATCGATGATCTGCCATTGCATCATGGTATTGGATTCATCTACCATGAGTAGAGTCGTGTTGAGCTTTTCAACCTTGTCGCTGATGCTTTGATTAGCATATCCGAATAACTCAGCCATGTTTGAGTAGTAATTTTCGATAAACAAATCATCTTTATTTGTTTCGGATTTGTTATTGTCCTCTTCATGTTCAATGAACAAATCATCTTCTTTGGTTTCAGATTTGTCATTGTGTTCTTCACTTTAGATGGTGCAAACTGCTTGTTCCAGGGTGCTACGAAAGTTATGTTCAACTGCTGGTAGAAGTTCAGGCATTGTTGTGCCTTTTGAGGTTAAATTTGTTGGTTTTGTGCCTTTAAGAGTCTTGTTTGTGATTTTTGGGCATTTCCCCTTATAGTGGGCATGGTCTGAGTTGTCCGACGTCATGACGCCCGTGACGTAAAGCGTAGGAATCGATTGCGCATGCGCAAATCGATTCTCCTTTACTGTGCGCTTTTTCGTAAGCTGCGCATGCGCAGATTCCTCTTCGAGCTGTGTGTTTTTTTTGTTCAACTGCGCCTGCACGGCTTGTGCATGCGCAGAACGATCTGCGTCCAAAACTTATTTTTCCAATTGCGCATGCGTGGTTGTGGTTGCCTGCACATGTGCAGACCCAGATTTGTGTCTTTTGTTCCCCGGACAGTTTAAAATGTGCTCAGACGCCATTTTAACTTCTTCAGACCCGTGGAAAGGAACTTTTCTTCTTGTTAAAAGCTTAAAGTTATTCTTTTCTTGCGATCCGCACTTGTCAATCATGATTTCCAGCGTTAAACCTTTCTGTTCTGATAGTGATTGTTTGAGTTTCGCATCACTCATCCCCTGTGCAATTTGGTCTCTGAGCACTGAATGCCTTAAAGCAGCATTGTTACTGGTGTTACAGTGATCTTCAAATTTTTTAAGTATTACTTCTAATTTGGTGTTGTCTTCACCTTCCAAGTAATTAAAGCAGTTATAGATTTCTCTAGCTTCATTAGCTACGATATATAGTTCTAAAGTTTGTTAAAATAATTTCCATCTATGGCTTAAATTACCAGTTGTTTTAAGCTGCGGTGGAGTTCCAACGAGTTTCATCGACTCAGCGAAGTCTCCCCGCGTACGGGTTTTCTTCTGTTTTTGATCTTGTTTTGTCTGCATCTTATGTAACTTTCTAGTAAGCGTTCTGAAGTTTCCTGGTACCATGTATTATTCCTTGTGTCTGAATAAAGCTCGTAGTCTTACAGTTGAAGTAGTTGCTTTATTTGTATGAGTTCTTTATCTGTCCAGCGCTTATACTATGTTACATCTGAGCTGCCTATCTGTGTCATGCTCACCAGCTGCCGTTCCTGTGAAGAGTGCCCTGACTTCCTGTTTGTCTATGTATATATACATCTCTGATGCTCCCTCTGGTGGTTACTTAGTTGTAGTGTATTTACATTAACCCCTTGTGTATATACAGTGATGCATATCACTACATTGGGTACACTAAATTTATTTTTAAAAAACTCTTGTATGAGCATTGGAGTTTAATGCTTGTGACTCCAATCACTAGAAATAAAGTTTTGCTCTGCAGATTTGATTTGATTTGTCAATGAAGGGTGAAATAACATATCACGCAAATGACTGTCTTTTGTGACAGAGGAGGCACAGCTGGTTAGAATGAAGCTCGCAATTAGCATGACAAGCACATACCCAGAGGGCGCACTCATTCTACATTTCACAGCCCAACACACTAATTCCTGACAGTCATCGAGCTTAACCCCTTTATCCTCGCAGTGCTGCCTAAGTGTGGGGTTCTTTTTACACTGCAGTCATGTTTCTCAAAGTGAGAGGGTCTTCATTCCCCATGAGGCAGGTATGCAACCCATTTCTGAGTCCCCCACTCTGCCCTTGCAGCCTGACGACTCATGGGACCACAGCCAAGACGCTCACAGTTGCCCCCTGTGCTGACCCTCTGTATTTACATCCTCCCACCCACTTTCCAGCTCCCACTAAGGACGGGCATGCCCTCAGCAATAATTTGGCCAAAAGCTCAGCAAGGAGGACACCGGAAGTGACGCCTGCATGTCCAGATCCATTAAAGCAAGGGGCATCCCAAAGTGAATGGAGTGTAAGGCCTGCTCGCTGTCCCTCCCCCAGAGATTGAGTGATTGAGCCCCGGCCCCAAGTTGAATTTATCTGTGTTCCACACATCCTCTCCCGTGTACCCTGAGTAATGGAGACCCTGGAGATTCATGGCTGCCTGAGCACTCACCTCTGATATCCCCCTTGGAGGTGAGGCCGCCAGGTTCATGTTTATGTAGATCTGCTGGTAAATGGTGCTAGAGTGATGTGCCGCGATCACCCAATGAATGTTCAGTGAGGAGGAAGGTCTGCACAGTGCTAGCTGATGATATTAAAATTGGGTTCCCAGACTCCCGCAGTGCAATTTGTACTATTCCACTGGAGGGGCAGGGGGGATTGAAAATTGCCCATCTCCATCACGCCGGAGGGAATGCCATTTTTCAATTCTCTCCGGATTTTGAATCCTGCCGCGTTTTTCGCGGACGACGAGCGCGGGCTCAAAATCGCCCTCGATGAACCAGTTACCTATTACACAGCCCTTCGATTGACTTCGATGAAAATGGCGGAAGGAGGCATAATGAGCGTCTGAATCAATATTTCTTCTTTTACACTATCACCCAAAATCACAATTGCCCCACGTTATTTCGGTGATTGAGGGAACGCGAATGTGGGAACAGAAAGAAATGTTTCATTGGAAGAGACTCAGTACAGACAGCAGAAGAAATGTTTTGAAACATGATAGTGAGACTGAAGAATATATTTCCAGAGTTAGTGATTGAAAACTTTATTTACCCTCAGGGCAGAAACATTGAAAGTTACATTAGCTGTGGATGTGCGAGGCTTTCCTAAATATTGATGGTATGTGTATGAGTGAAGGTTTTATAAACATTGCTGGGGTATGATTTATGTGTGATTATACAAAGAACAGAAAACAGCGTTGTAGCCCTTTACCAGACTTAACATTGGATTCTGATATGGAGTAAGCCTTGGTTCTTATTTGAACAGTTGTGCTGTCAGCTTCTTGGGTTGTAATATAATAGTTGCATATATAATGGTGGGCGGATTTTGGCACATATAAATGGGTAGGCTGGGAGTGGGTGGGAGGGGAAGAATTTAAAGATTCTGCTGAACTTCGACTGCAACCATATTTCGTAAGGGTGGGACAAGGGGTGGGCAACCAACATGCTCCTGGGAGGCAGGATGGCAATTTATCTATAATAATGTCTGCATCAGCCTCTGATTCCGCAGGTTTCACAGTGGGTAGCCAGGTTTCCCAGCCTCAAGAAACTCAACAGCCGAATGAGGCAATGACAGCTTTGGGGCAAGGTTTCCGAGCACTGCTTGTGGGCCAAGAGTAGAAGCTCACCATCAGATCACATCCCCGATAAGAAGGTCCCTGGGGACATGGATCAGATCCAACAGGTCCCCCCCCCCATCCTTGGTTAAGGGATTCGACACTCACCAGAATCAGACACCAAGCTAGGCTCCTGGGGCGAAATTCTCCCCCAACGGCACGATGTCCGCCGACTGGCGCCAAAAACGGCGCCAATCAGACGGGCATCGCACCGGCCCAAAGGTGCGGAATGCTCCGCATCTTTGGGGGCCGAGCCCCAACATTGAGGGGCTAGGCCGACGCCAGAGGGATTTCCGCCCCGCCAGCTGGCGGAAATGGCGTTTGGTGCCCCGCCAGCTGGCGGAAATGGCGTTTGGTGCCCCGCCAGCTGGCGCGGAAATGCGGCGTATGCGCGGGAGCGCCAGCGGCCGCCGACAGTTTCCCGCGCATGCGCAGTGGGGAGAGTCTCTTCCGCCTCCGCCATGGTGGATGCCGTGGCGGAGGCGGAAGGGAAAGAGTGCCCCCACGGCACAGGCCCGCCCGCGGATCGGTGGGCCCCGATCGCGGGCCAGGCCACCGTGGGGGCACCCCCCGGAGTCAGATCGCCCCGCGCCCCCCCCCCCCCCCCAGGACCCCGGAGCCCGCCCACGCCGCCTGGTCCCGCCGGTAAATACCAGCTTTGATTTACGCCGGCGGGACAGGCAATTTCTAGGCGGGACTTCAGCCCATCCGGGCCGGAGAATTGAGCGGGGGGTCCCGCCATCCGCGCTGACAAGCTGCAGCAGCGTATACACACTTCACTCCCCACACACACCATCACAGGCAGCAAGGTGGCAGCAAGGAGAGCGGCCCTGAGATTTACGGACGCCAAGCTCGAGACCCTCCTGGAGGCCATGGAGGAGAGGCAAGCGATCATATACCCCGGCCAGGGAAGGAGGCTGCCATTCGCCGTGCCTGGGGGACAGGTGGCAGAGGCCGTCAGCCATCATTGCCACCAATAACACCATCCAAATTGGCCTGCAGTGCCTTAAAAACTGCACAACCTCCTCAGGGCAGCCAGAGTGAGTAGTCAGCACTGTACCCCTGGCACCAACCCCTGTCCCACACACCTGGTACCCTCCCAGGAGAAGGCTACTCATAATTGCAGGGAGCGGGAAAAGTGTGGAGGGGGCTGCCGGACATGTTGACCCCTCACTGTGTCAGAGCAGTGGGACCTGGACGTGGTAGGCGGGCCTGAGGAGGGCCATGTTGCGGGGTGGAGATCGGCCACGGGCGAGAAAGTGAGGCCCCGCTTAGTGGCAGTTCTCCGTGACACGTGTGTCAACCCCGCCTGCAACACCACCCTCACACCACCCTCATCCCCACACCTTCACCCCATACCACCCTCACCCCCACACCACCCCTAACACCCCCCCCGGCCTGTGGTCTGATCATGCATCTTATCTTGTGTCTTGCAGGAGCTGCTGGTGATGGGGCGGGTCCTTCTGGTGTCCCCCCCGCCCTCAGCCACAGCCACAGTCACAGCCAGAACCCATCACATGCACCGAGCAGCAATGACGACACAGACACGGAAGGGAGCCAAATGCCTAAGACACAGGACCCTCCAGAGTCGAATCCGATGTTGACACCGTTTCCCGTCACATCTGTCCCAACATCCTCCACCATCCCGGAGACACTCACCTCGATCGGGCACTTTAGTGGACAGGCTCCTGGGACATTCTCTGATGCTCACCACACAGTTGATCCGGTACAGCAGGTTCAGGTAGGAACTCCCGAGGGGGTGGACGTTCAGGGGGTGGGTTGACCACAGGGACTAGCTGCTGTCCAGATGGGTTCCGGGCTTCTGGAATGGACAGTTCCATCGATTGTGGAGATGCGGTCACAGAGCCAGGGACTACATGAGTGGTTGTCGGCGAGCATCCAGCACCTGGCGGCGCAGGTGGAGGAGTCCAACCGCGTGCAGGAGCAGCAGGTAGTTCCGACCATGCGTGCCACCCAGGCCAACAACGCACGGGTGAAGTCCACAACGGAGGCCTTGGGAGCAAAGCCAAGGCCTGGGGCTTTTTGTGCAGGCAGTGGCCGAGGCGTGTGCCAGTGTGTGCCAGAGCCACCTGAACATTGTAGCTGCGCTCTGAATGTGGCCCAGTCACAGCGGGCAATGGCTGGGAGTGTCGGCGGCATTGCCCAGGCGCTGGCCAACGTGGCACAGAAAAAGAGGGAGGTGGCCCAGTCCCAGATGGAGATGGCGCAGTCATAGGCGAATGTGGGGTGTCCGTGCCCCTGGCCAGTCTCCCCCAGTACCCCGGTCGGTAAACCTGGAGCTGATCAGAGCGTCCCGTGCGCGCTGGCCCTGGCACACACGTTGTGCGGCCTCCCGTGCCTGTCTGGGCCCCATGTCCTGTCCATTCTCGCCCTACCCCGCATCCTCATCGCCGGACGAGGACTGATGTTCAATGCTCCTCCTCCAGCACGTCGCCCTCTGCTGCTCAATGTTGTGGAGGACGTAGCTGGCGCCACAATGCGGGTGACCCGCCCAGCATCCTGGGCACCTGAACCGCATCTTCAGGATGCTGAAGCACCGCTCGATCACAAACCCGGTTGCTGCGTGGGCGTTGTTGCAGCAGGTCTGCGGATCGTTCTGTGGCCTCCGGAGAGGTGACATCAGCCATGACCACAGTGGATCATCCCTGTCACCCAGGAGCCTACCCCCCCCCCCCCCCCCCCCATCGAAGAGGCCGGGAATCGTTGAGTGTGTCAGGATGAAGGCTTTGTGCACACTGCCCGGGTATCGGGCGCGGACGTGCATGATGTGCATCTCATGGTCACTTATCAGCTGAGTGTTCATCGAGCGGAAGCCTATCGGTTTCTGCAGAACTGCCTGTTATCTGCAGGTGCTCCTCGGGAGGCATGCATCCCGTCGATCACCCCCTGAACCGGGGCATCCCTTCGATGGCAGCGAACCCCGCTGCCCAGGCATCCAGGTGGACTCGGCCGACATTGAAATGGATGTATTATGCCGACTGGGCATAAAGGGCCTCCGTGACAGCACGGATCACCTGTGCACCGAGTTCTTTGAGATCCCGGACAGGTGCCCACTCCATCCTCAGCGGCTGCCTCCTGAACCGCTGCTGCATACTCTGCTGCTGCATGCTCTCCTGATGCATGCTCTGCTGCTGCATGCTCTGCTGCTTCATGCTCTCCTGCTGCATGCTCTGCTGCTGCATGCTCTGCTGCTGCATGCTCTGCTGCTTCATGCTCTCCTGCTGCATGCTCTGCTGCTGCATGCTCTGCTGCTTCATGCTCTCCTGATGCATGCTCTGCTGCTGCATGCTCTGCTGCTGCATGCTCTGCTGCTGCATGCTCTGCTGCTTCATGCTCTCCTGCTGCATGCTCTGCTGCTGCATGCTATGCTGCTTCATGCTCTCCTGCTGCATGCTCTGCTGCTGCATGCTCTGCTGCTTCATGCTCTCTTGCTGCATGCTCTGCTGCTGCATACTCTGCTGCTGCATGCTCTGCTGCTTCATGCTCTCCTGCTGCATGCTCTGCTGCTGCATGCTCTGCTGCTTCATGCTCTTTTGCTGCATGCTCTGCTGCTGCATGCTCTGCTGCTTCATGCTCTCCTGCTGCATGCTCTGCTGCTTCATGTTCTCTTGCTGCATGCTCTGCTGCTCCATGCTCTGCTGCTTCATGCTCTCCTGCTGCATGCTCTGCTGCTTCATGCTCTGCTGCTTCATGCTCTCCTGCTGCATGCTCTGCTGCTTCATGCTCTCTTGCTGCATGCTCTGCTGCTGCATGCTCTGCTGCTTCATGCTCTCCTGCTTCATGCTCTCCTGCTGCATGTTCTGCTGCTGCAGCTTCCTCCTCCTCCTCGAGCAACTCCGTCTCGTACAACCTCTGGGCTTCCCCAAGGGCTTTGGCGACTGGAAGGAAGGCCACCATTGCTGGTTGTATTCTAATATCCACTGTCTGCAGGAGGTGAAAGGCTGACATGTTAGCATTGTGCTTTCCCCCATGCCCAACCAGGTCCACCGGGCTACATGGTGGCCCCAATTTGCACTGCGGGCTCTGCCCCCGCAAGTCCCCCCCTCTTCCTCGCCGCACCCCTGGCTCTGTTGGTGGCCGGAACCATGGGGACCTCTGGAACTGGCGGCCGTTCCTAGTGCCTGGGTACCGTCGGATGCTGCTTCTCTTGCCAGTGTTATGCTCCGCAGGCCCTTTCTGGTGCCCGCCTAGGGGCTACAGTGCACGTTGCCCTGGGTGGGCTGCCTGATGACCCGCCGGTGAGTGGCAGCCAGTTGGGGGGACTGGTGTGGCGGGGAGTGGGGTGTGGGACGGTAGGATGGAAGGTGGGACTTGTGGGAGGAAAGATAAGCTTGTCAGCTGAATTGGACATTCTGAATTCTCCCTCAGTGTACCCGAACTTAAAGACCTTCCCCTCCATCATAAGGTCAGAAGTGGGGATATTCGCTGATGATTGCACGATGTTCAACACCATTTGCAAATCCTCAGATACTGGAGTAGTCATGCCCATATACAGTAAGACCTAGATAATATTGAGGCTTGGGTTGATACGTGACAAATAACATTTGCACCACACAAGTGCAGGGAATAACCAACAAGAGAGAATCCAACCATCTCCCCATGACATTCAATAGCTTTACCATCACTGAATCCCCCACAATCAACATCCTGGGGGTTGTCATTGACCAGGAGCTAAGCTGGACTAGCCACATAAATACTGTGGCTAAAAGAGCAGGTTAGAGACTGGGAAATATGCAGCATCGAACTCACCTCCTGACTTCCCATAGACTGTTCACCATATACAAGGCAGAAGTCAGGAGTGTGATGGATACTTTCCACTTGCCTGGATGAGTGCAGCTCCAACAACACTCCAGAAGCTCGACACCATCCAGGACAAAGCAGCCCACTTGACTGCCATCCCAGCAACTACCTCCAACATTCACTCTCTCCACCACCGCTGCACAGCGGCAGCAGCGTTTACTGTCTGGAAGATGTATTGCAGGAACTCGCCAAGGCTCCTTCAACAGCATCTTTCATACCCCCAACGTCTAACACATGGGAGGGCAAGAGCAACAGATACATGGGAACACCACCACCTGCAAGTTTCCCTCCAAACCACTCATCACTCTGACATGGAAATACAACACTGTTCTTTCACTGTCGCTGGGTCAAAATCCTGGAACTCCCTCGCTAACAGCACGGTGGATGTACCTACACCACAGTGGTTCAAGAAGACAATTCACCACTACATTCTCAAGGGTAATTTGGGATTTGGCAGCAAAGATGCTGGGCTAGCCAGCAATGCCCACATCCTGTGAAAGAATTAAAAAAAGAGACAAAAGTAGTTTCGACATTTTTCTACTTCTCTGAGCAAATTCATTTATCATAACTATCACTTTGCTGTCCTTTAATTAATTTTGTCTCCATGTGGATACATTTTTTTCATATCGTATGCCTAAATGTTTCTAATGAGCCTTATGAGCCACATTATTGAACATCTTTCTTTAAATCCATATACACTACATTTCCTTTATCTAAACAATCAGCCACCTCTTCAAACAAAATTTGCCATCAACAAATAGCTACTGACTGTCCTTGATAACCCATGCCTTTTCAAATGGGAGCCCAACTTAAAATCTGTGTAGCTACATATCTTTGTGAGTGGTTAATCAGGCAGAATTGTGGATCATGAATCACTACAGTGCAGAAGAAGGCCATTCGGCCTATGTGTCTGCACCAGCCCTCTGAAAGTGCACCACATCGAGACCCTGCCCACACACTATCCCCATAACCCAACACCCTTTTACCTTTGGATACTATGGGGCAATTTAGCACAGCCAATCCACCTAACCTGCACATCTTTGGACTGTGGGAGGAAACTGGAGCACCCGGAGGAAACCCACGCAGACGCGGGAAGTGCAGACTCCGCACAGACAGTCAGCCAAGGCTGGAATTGAACCTGGGTCCCTGGCGCTGTGAGGAGGCAGTTGCAAGCACTGTGCCACCATGCCGGCCCAGTCCATGTTCACAGCCTTGCTGGGTTCCTTGACCATTCCTGATCGCAACGCAACCTCCTCAAAAATGTAGGGGTCTGGTCATAACCAATGATAGATCCTATGGTCTTTGGTTATCGTGCTTAACTGCTGTTCCTTCTTGTTCTGTCGATCAGTCCCAAGGAGCATTTGGTCTCATACATTTCTCCCTAAATTCTCCACATCTAATTTATCTATAGTAAGAAGTCTTACAACACCAGGTTACAGTCCAACAGGTTTGTTTCGAATCACTAGCTTTCGGAGCACTGCTCCTTCCTCAGGTGAATGAAATACACCCTTTGCCTGTCTGAGTACCTACATGTGCTCCCTACACCGGTTTGTGTTTAGTAGCCAACTTTCTATCCATTCTGTCGCATACCCCTGGACTCCACATGCTCTGACCTTCGTCATTGATTTACTATCTGATAGCTTAGCTGGCTTTGTCAATGACACTGACAGCTCATGAAGGAATAAGTAAAAACAAAGCCTTGCCAAAGACCCTTTGTCTTATTCTTTCTGTTACATATTCACTGCCATCTTTATTAATCTATACTTGGGTTAAGAAACCGTTTTAAAAACTGAGGAAAGAGTTACATTCTGAAATGTGATTTTAAAAACTGAAATGCGTCGGAAAAGAATGGTAAGCTTTCAGCTTCCATGTGCCCATCGGAAAAGATGCCTTTGCCTTTAGCTTCCAATTTCCGATGAGGATTGCAATTTCTTGTGACCACAATACACAACATTACATGTGGCACAACCCCTTTCATTGATGTGGCTCTCCGAAGCAGCATTGAACTTTCCTGACCAGTAGTCAAGAATATTAATAACACATGGAAGTAAGGGGACTGGAATCAATGCCAGATCCTCGGGATTAGGCCTGCCTTCTGATCTTCCCATGCAATGTCAATCATGTTGGTGGAACTGCTTGGATTTTAGAACTAGTTATGCTGACATGTGAAAGCTGATTGCCAGGATAGTGGACTCCTAATTAAAGAGACTACAGTGCATTGCGGTGGGCATTGATGACTGGAATGTTCTAGCCGCTTTTGCTGGCGGGATCTTCTTGGGGGGGGAGGCTCGAATGGGAAACGCCGTCGACAGCGGCTGGATCAGAAGATAGCAGGCCTCCCCCATTGCCATGAACCAGGCCGCCAAAAACTGTGAACATGTCTATCCATCAATTTTCCTGCACAGTAAACGCCCTCTAAAATGTTCCAAAAGCTGGATGACCCGTATTTTATAATCAAGTGGGAATGGCACAGTATATATGTGTCATGCAGGCAGCAGCGGTTACTACTGTGGTTGTACACACAGTGGTTGAGATGTTAGCTTTGTGTAAGGTTTGCAGGTTTGCCTGCAATTTGTGCCAGAATGCGTCACCCTGAGGCTAACTTCAAACCCGATCTATGGCTTTATTTCCATAAAACTGGCAAGTTGGAAACCAGGGGCGAAATTCTCCGGTATCGGCGCGATGTCCGCCGACTGGCGCCCAAAGCAGCACAAATCAGTCGGGCATCGTGCCGCCCCAAAGGTGCGGAATGCTCTGCATCTTGGGGGGCCGAGCCCCAACCTTAAGGGGCTAGGCCCGCGCCAGACGAATTTCCGCCCCGCCAGCTGACGGAAAAGACCTTTGATGCCCCGCCAGCTGGCGCGGAAATGACATCTCCGGGCGGCGCATGCGTGGGAGCGTTAGCGGCCGCTGACAGCATTCCCGCGCATGTGCAGTGGGGGGAGTCTCTTCCGCCTCCGCCATGGTGGAGACCGTGGAGAAGGCGGAAGGAAAAGAGTGCCCCCACGGCACAGGCCCGCCCCCTGATCGGTGGGCCCCGACCTGACCCCCCGGGGCCAGATCGCCACGCGCCCCCCCCAGGACCCCGGAGCCCGCCCGCGCCGCCTTGTCCCGCCAGTAAGGTAGGTGGTTTAATCTACGCCGGCGGGACAGGCATTTTAGCAGCGGGAGTTCGGCCCGTTCGGGCCGGAGAATCGCGGGGCTGGGGGGCCCACCAATCGGAGCGGCGCGATTCCCGCCCCCGCCGAATATCCGGTGCCGGAGAATTCGGCAACCGGTGGGGGCGGGATTCACGCCAGCCCCCGGCGAATCTCCGACCCGGTGGGGGGGGTCGAGAATCTCGCCCCAGATGTCACAAGGCAGATTGGGGTTTATGCAGAATAGTCTGCCTTAAACAGGGGGGGGGGGGGGAATGGAAGAGCTTGCATTTGGTGTTTTTCACACGCTCAAAACATCACATTTACAGTCAACTAAGTACTTCTGAATTGTAGTCACTGCTCTAAGGGAGGGAAGTACAACTGTCAATTTTGTGCTGAGCAAAGTTCTACAAATAACAACGTGCAGCGGGATTCTCTGCCGCCAGGATTCTCTGTTGCGCTGGCGGCATGGGGTGGACATTGGGAAATCTCATTGGCAGGTGGCAGGAACAGAGAATCCCACTGCCGGGATGTCCGAACTAAGGATGTTAACTCCATTCAACGAGAGGGCCATGGAGCACGCAATGGAGGAGCAGAACCCGGTCTGCATAGATACCAAGGTTGACCTGCAACAGAAAAGTGAGGACCTTCATCCAGATGACCGGTCTCAAGTGAGTTTTTTGTTGTCCAAACCCTTGACCAGGCCTTGTACTAAAACCATGTCCCTTGCCTTGCAGGACCATCAACTGATGAGCCTCAGCCGTCAAACAGCTGTCCCCCTGTTGTGTTATGCTGCTTCGGATAACACAGGCTGCTACTTGATGCAGTCTTAACTAAAGGAAGCTCCAGACTCTGAAATATGTTCAACGTGTTTATTGAACTAATAACACTCAAATGAGTTCGACTCTCTGCTAATCTAACTGTAGTAACTCAGTCTAACTGTACCAGCTTGCTCTAAGCCACGTGCTGGGGTGTGATGCTGCTGATAAACCCTGTCTAACTCTCTTAATGTCTGTCTGTGGAAAGGGGCATGTGGATGAGTCTGTGGATGAGTGCCTCATCCCTTTTATAGTGTTTATGACATGCCCCCTTGTGGTGATGCCACCTCTGAGTGTCCTGACTGCCCATTGGTTGTGTCCTATTCTGAGTGTTCATTGGTTGTATGCTTGCAAATCATGACACCCCCATCCCCCCCCCAGGCCAAGTTCAACAGCCCCTCGGAAGAGATCTCAGAGGAGGACACAGATGATGTGTTGTAGCTACGACCATCCACCATCACAGAGACAAGCACCTCGGTGGGCAAACTTTTTAAAAATTTGTTCATGGGATGTGGGCGTTGCTGGCTGGGTCAGCATTTATTGCCCATCCCTGAGGGCATTTAATAGCCAACCACATTGCTGTGGGTCTTGAGTCACATGTGGGCCAGACCAGGTGAGGATGACAGATCTCCTTCCCGAAAGGACATTAGTGAACCAGATGGGTTTTTACGACAATCGACAATGGTTTCATGGTTATCATTAAACTTCTAATTCCAGATTTTTATTGAATTCAAATTCCACCATCTGCCCTGGTGGGATTCGAACCCGGATGCCCAGAGTATTACCCTGGGGCTCTGGATTAATGGTCCAGTGACAATACCACTGCACTACTGCCTACCCGTAACTTGGCAGGTAGGTTTCTGGGTCACTATTAGTTGAGCACCACGCTGCTTCTGATGCACATTAGATGGAGACAGGAGCGTCCCAGGGATCGGACAGTCAGAGGTCTACTGGATCCCAGGACACAGCTGTGCCCCAGACAGGTGCCGTGCTCAGCTGCTTGAGATGCAAAGGCAGAGCCGGGAATACCTGGAGGGGGTGGCAGCTACATTTCTGCGACTGTAAGGCCAAATGGAGGAATTCCAATGCCTTTAGACACAGGAGATGTTGCCGGCGATGTGTGGCGTCCAGGTCAACACTGCAAGGGTGGCAGCTGCAGTGGAAAGCCTGGGGAAAGATGTCAGAGCATGACTGGAGAACTCCGAAGCATGGTTCAGTCCTTGGGAACAATGGCTGAGGGGTACAACACCATGGTTCAGACAATGCCCGGCCTCCAGGACTGGCAGCACCAGATGACATTGAGGCTTATGGAGCTTACTCCAGCTGCTCCGCCGTCCCATGGTTCTGGTGAGGAGCTGTCAATCATAGCAAGAGTGTTTATAAACATTGTGGCTAACATCAAAGTAGGGTACTTGAGGTGCATTCAAGCATGAAGGAACAGCAGACAAACAATCCATCAAGCATCTGTCTCTGGACTAATAAACTGTCTATCACTGGCTAGTGAAATGTATTGCTTGTGAAATTGAATGGGAGTTTTGCATTTCAAAGCATGTCAAGAGATTTGAAGCCCTTTGAAGTGTCCTTGGCTTTCCAGGAAGCCTCTGGCACTTGTAGCATCTGCTGCTTTAACACTTGAACACTAACAAATGTTAGAGAAGGGTAAGTGAAGGTGCAATGATCTTTCACTGCCTGGACTGCTCTTCAGCTCTCAGGCAGGGGTGGCTGATGGGAGTCTCTGATTGTCATCTGCAATGTGGGTCTCTGATGGGGGTCTCTGATGGTAGTTTGTAATGTGAGTCTCTGATGGGGGTCTCTGATGGATGGTCTTATGGGATCGCTGATAGGGTGTCTGATGGGGTCCCTGGTGGAGGGTCCGATGGGAATGACTGATGGGGAATTTGATGCTGGGGTCTGATGAGTGGCATGGTGGTACAGTGGTTAGCACTGTTGCCTCACAGTTCCAGGGACCTGGGTTTGATTCTGGTCTTGGGTGACTGTCTGTGTGGAGTTGACACGTTCTCCCGTGTCTACGTGAGTTTCCTCCGGATGCTTTGATTTCCTCTCATAGTCCAAAGATGTGCAAATTAGGTGGATTGGCCATGCTAAATTGCCCCTTAGTGTCCAAAGATGTGCAAGTTAGGTGGGGTTACGGCGATATGGTGGTGGAGAGGGCCTAGGTAGGGTGCTCTTTCAGATGGCTGGTGCAGACTCCACGGACTGCATGGCCTCCTCCTGCACTGTAGGGATTCAGTGGTCTGGTGGGGGTGCTGGGGGGAGGGGTGGGGGGGGGGGTTGGTGTGGGTACTTGTCACCACCAGGAGCAGACGGTATAGTGCCCAGGACTGGATCTTTATTAGGTCAGAGGTCCAACTGTTACTGAAGGAAGGTGTCACTGAGGCTAGCAACTGCCCCCGGAGAGCTCAAGTAATGGTTGTAAAGACCGGGGAGAAGCATAGGGTGGTCATCGACGACAGTCAGACCACCAACAGGTTTACGCAGCTCGACGCGTACCCTCTCCCCCGCATATCCGACCTGGTCAACAGGAGAACAAGGTCTTCTCCACGGTGGTTCTTAAGTCCGCCTACCACCAGCTCCCCGTCCACACTAGTGACCGCAAATACACTGCCTTCGAAGCAGATGGGCGGCTCTACCACTTCTTAAGGGTTCCCTTCGGTGTCACAAACGGGGTCTCGGTCTTCAAACGAGAGATGGACCGAATGGTTGACCGGTACGGTTTACAGGCCACATTCCCGTACCTCGATAATGTCACCATCTGCGGCCACGACCAGCAGGACCACGACACCAACCTCCGAAAATTCCTTCAAACCGCAAAAATCCTTAACCTAACATATAACAAGGATAAATGCGTGTTTAGCACCAACCGCCTAGCCATCTTCGGCTACGTAGTGCGTAATGGAGTTGTAGGCCCCGACCCTGAACGCATGTGCCCCCTTATGGAGTTCCTCCTCCTGCACTGCTCCAAGGCCCTGAAGCACTGCCTAGGTTTTTTTTCCTACTATGCCCAGTGGGTCCCCAACTATGCGGACAAGGCCTGTCCACTGATCCAATCCACAGTTTTTCCCCTGTCGATAGATTCCTGCCAGGCCTTCAGCCGCATCAAAGCAGACATTGCAAAGGCCACAATGCACGCCATCGGCGAGTCCCTCCCCTTCCAGGTCGAGAGAGAAGCGTCTGACGTAGTTCTGGCGGCCACCCTCAACCAAGTGGGCAGACCCGTGGCCTTCTTCTCACACACCCTCCACGCCTCTGAAATCCGCCATTCCTCAGTCGAAAAGGAGGCCCAGGCCATAGTAGAAGCTGTGCAACATTGGAGGCATTACCTGGCCGGCAGGAGATTCACTCTCCTCACTGACCAACAGTCGGTTGCTTTCATGTTCGATAATGCACAGCGGGGCAAGATAAAAAACGACAAGATCTTACGGTGGAGGATCAAACTCTCCACCTACAACTACGAGATCTTGTATCATCCCGGGAAGATAAACGAGCCTCCTGATGCCCTATCCCGCGGCACATGTGCCAACGCACAAGTGGACCGCCTCCGAGCCCTCCACGAGGACCTCTGCCATCCGGGGGGTTACTCGATTTTTCCACTTCATCAAGACCCGCAACCTGCCCTACTCCATCGAGAAGGTCAGGACAGCCACCAGGAATTGCCAAATCTGCACGGAGTGCAAGCCGCACTTCTACAGGCCAGAGAAAGCGCACCTGATAAAGGCTTCCCGTCCCTTTGAACGCCCCAGTATGGATTTCAAAGGCCCCCTCCACTCCACCGACCGCAACAAGTATTCCCTGAACGTGATTGATGAGTACTCCCGGTTCGCATTCGCCATCCCCTGCCCCGACATGACCGCAACCACCAAGCCCTCCATGAAGCACTGAGCAGGGTGAACTTCACCTCCTCCTGCGCAAGGCTAAGCCTAATGCAGCTCAAAGTGGTGCACAGAGCGCACCTGACCAGAACCCGAATGAGCAGGTTCTTCCCGGAGGTGGAGGACAAATGTGAGCGGTGCCAGAGGGGCCCGGCCAACCACACCCACATGTTTTGGGCTTGCCCCAAGCTTGCTGGGTCTGGACAGCCTTCTCCGAGGCAGTGTCCAAGATTATGGGGGTGAGGGCGAAGCCATGCCCAATAATGGCAATCTTCAGGGTACCGGAGCAGCCAGAGCTACACATGGGGAAGGGGGCCAACGCCCTTGCTTTCGCTTCCCTAATCGCACGCCGGAGAATCCTGCTCGGCTGGCGATCGGCAGCACCACCCACAGCTGCAGACTGGCTCGCTGACCTCTCGGAATTCTCCACCTGGAGAAGACCGTCCTACTGGCCCTGCGGTCCAGGAATCTCCCAGTCTCCCACTGGCAGGGAGTCCTCCCGGATGCCCTCCACTCCATCTGGTCACTGCTGTGTACCACGACCAACCAAACACCTCACGAACGTCTCCTTGCCATCCCCAGGAAGTCCTCCTCTGGGACCTCGCTCCTGACCTGGCTGGCAGCTCCCGGACCCGTCCTGCTCCGAAAACACGTGCGGGCGCACAAATCGGACCCATTGGTCGAGAGGGTCCATCTCCACCACGCTAACCCTCAGTACGCCTACGTGGCGTACCCCGTCGGCCGACAGGATACGGTCTCCCTACGGGACCTGCCGCCCGCTGGATCCCCACACACACACCCCCCACCAGTCCCACTCTCCCTCCCACCGGCGCACCCCACAGCCACCCTCTTCCCAGGTGGATCGGTTCTTCCACCGGCCCCGTCTAGGCCCTGCCCACTGGCGCACCCCACAGCTGCCCCCTTCCCAGGTCAGTCGGCCCTTCCACCAGCCACGTCTAGGTGTGATGAAGCTGCCACAGAAGCCGAAACCACGCTCCCGGAGTCACAGATGCCCGAACCTCCACCGACATCACCACCAAAGCTACGACGATCGCAGAGGACGACCAGGGCCCCCAATCGACCAATTGCTTCCTTTTGAAATGTACATTACTGTTGTAAATTGTTAAAAGTTGTAATGAGGCAATGTACGGAGTTGTAATGAGGCAACGCTGTACGGAGGCATTACGGTACTATAACTTCTACCACTTTTACCACGTTGTAATACGAAGCCACCACCCCTGCCGGACTCTTTTTTAAAAGGGGTTGAATGTGGTCATCTGTGTTAGGAGGATTACGGTACCTTGTAATGCCGGAATACCATTGGTGGAGAATGTACTTGTTCCCATTGGATAAGTTTGCATGTTAGCTCCGCCCTGCAAGGCGGGGTATAAGAACCCATGCCGCCCCAGCAGCTTTCTTCTGTACCTGCGCTGCGGGGGGAAACATCCAGCGTATTAAAGCCTTCAATGTCTCCAATCTCGTTTCTGAGGTTATTGATTGTGCATCAGGGGCCACGTAGAGCAGCCCCCGACCGGCACCACGCCGACCGCGCCGGCACCAATTCTCCGCTCTCCGGAGAATCGGCGTCGGGGCGGCCTCGCGCGATTTGCGCCCGTCCCGGTGATTCTCCAGCCCGGCCTGGGCTGAGAGAATCCCGCCCCCTGTGTCCGGCCACCCAGGGGGGCTCCGATGGACTCTGAGCCCTCCCGCCGTGGCCATCACGACTGGTCTCCACTTGTGGAGACCAACTAATCGGTACCGGAGTGAGGCCTCGCTGGTGCGGCCGGTGAACACCGGCAGCTGGCAGAATGCGGCCTCAAATATTCAGATGTGCCTAATGGCCGTGATCCAGATCAGGCCGGGCGCACTGGGCGGGTGACTTGCAATTGGCTCAGCGCCCAGCACGAAGCTCGTTTTGGGCCTCTCCCGCGATGCACCCAGCACAACGGAATCGGTGCCGGGGGAAACGTGGTGGAACAATCACACCCGACTTACATCTGTCAATGGTTTCTAGTGGCCCCTTTAATAGAGACAAAAATATAACTTTAGCTAGGCCTCTTACAGCCACAATGCTCTCTCCTGTCGGGGTCAACTGCTGTCATGCCCGCTGCTTCCCAGAATTCGAAATATTCACACTATTTGACTCAAAAATGCTGGACCTTCATTGAGCAAAATTCTTGGAGGTCGCCATGTGGCTGGTGGAGTGGTACATTGTTGCTCGGTACTTGAACACAGTGCAGCAGTAAATGTGGTACCCTGGATATACATCCGCATAACAATGAGTTCCTAGCTCTTTGTGAATAACATAACAACATACTAACTGGTGGTATTCAGGCATTGGGTGTCACTGCTGCATTCGGAAGTTAAGGTCATGTACTAATCGGATTGACATCTTTGGGATTCTGCCTGCTCCCAGAAAATGGTTAGTTAAAATAGCAGTCTGCGCAAACATGTCAGCAACACTTCGGAGTGAATGGATTTGGGGGCGGTCTGGTGGGGGGGGTCCGACCCGGGGGGGGGGCCTCCACTGTGGCCTGGCTCCCATTTTAAACATCTTATCACTTGGCAAGGATTAAAATTAATTTAACTTTGACCCTTTGTTGCGGAGTGATACGCCGCGTGGACAACCTGATGAACCTGGATGAGTGTGGTAGTCACCACTGATGTATATATTAGGTGCTTTGTGGTAAGGCCCTGTACTACAGGTATGGGGGTAGTTCCCTGCCTGCTGGCTCTGCCCAGTAGGCGGAGTATAAATATGTGTGCTCCTCGTACAGCAGCCATTTCGCCAGCTGCTGTAGGAGGCCACACATCTTAGTGTAATAAAGCCTCGATTGCCTCCAACTCTCGCCTTTGTGTCATTGATCGTGCATCAATGAGGAATAACTGGAATGAATCAGGAAAGTATCTAATGCAGCTAGGCCGCTGTCAATAATAGTTAGCCGCTCTTGCAGTAATAATGAGTAAAAATAACTCAATTGATCCACAAAGGATCAGGCTGCAGGAGGTTCCATCAAGCATCACTTCATTTCCTGTCACTTGAAACAGGATTAGTAAAATGAAAGATGAAACAGCCGTTCAGACAGAGGTTAAACACAGAGAGCGTGGCAACCCTTGTCAAATTATGCTAGTAATTTTGTGAACATTTGACCATAATTGCCAGTGCAGCTTATTTGCCCTGACTGGGTTAGATTTTAAATGCTCCTTCCAGCAAGCTTAAATGGCTGGTTCTAACTGGCAGCTCAATGTGGCTGCTGCAGAACAAATCAATGTAATGCATACTCCACTGTCCAAGGCACCTTGGACGTTTTAGTGACACAACCCGGTGACAAGGGCCTCTGAGCTGCTCTTCTTATTCTGCAAACTCACTTTGAATACGTTTGTGTTTGAATGGAGTTGTTAATTGACAGGATGACAAGTTACAAAGGAAGAAATAAATTGTATCCATATTGCGTCTTTCAGAGCAGCCCAAAGCACTTTATAGCCAATGCACAGCTTTTGGATATCTAGCCACCGATGTTAAATAAGAACTGCAGCAATCAATTTGTAAACAGCAAGTGCCACAAAACAGCGATGTGCTAATGACCACACAATCTGTTTTTATATGTTGGTTGAAGAAATATAATGTTGTGGCATCTCTTACATCATCCTGCGAGTGCACACGGGCCTCATTTTGCTGTCTTATCCAAAACACAGGACCTCTGACAATGCAACACTCCCTTGCAATATGCTTTAAGGGATATCATATGACATCACTCATAGGGAAATGTGTGTCACATGACCCAGTCTTAGCTTCGCTTTTGCTTTGGGGAGAGCACAGCACACAGCTCTGATGTCTTTAAGCTTTATGCCTATGAATAACTTTTCTCATGTGCCTAAGTCTTAATAAATGAACCCATAATGTGTTTATCAAATCCCTTCTGAGCGATTAGGTACAATATTATTATAATAACTTGATACCCCTGAGTATAAAGCTCGCATGTCAGGCGATGTATCGGGCATGATCCAACAGCTACGGTTTGATGGCTGTTAAAAGCCATCCCAATCTCTCGCTACAATGGGGAGTTCCGGTCAGTGGAACTCCCCACTGTACAAAATGGGGCGATGTGCGACATTGGCTGCACATTCCCCATTCAGGTCCCTTATTCAACGCGAGTTGAGGCAAACTGTTCCAAATGGAAAAAGAAACGGATGCAGTGGGAATGAAATTGGCTTCAGACCATAGGGGGAAATGGGTGTTAGCACTTTGAAAGCCCATTTAACACCCCATTCATTTTGAAGATCAATTTCACCTCCGGTGTGTCACTTCATAAAACAATTCTAATCTCGAGGAACGAGCAAATTGAACATAAAATTCAAAAATGCAGAATCCTAATTGCTCCCCTTTTTCAGACAGTTTCCTTTGTTAGCAGAGTCAAGAAGCCAAATTGTTTACCTTTGACCCCTACCCTCTGGGGGGTAGTAGGTTAATGACCCACAATTCTTGTCTTGTCTATTGCTCCTACTGATTCATTCTGTGTTCAATATTCTTGATCTCATGCTTGTTTTCGTTTGATCTTTCTATTCTTGTTTTCTACTCATTCGATTTCCTCCAGTTTTGTTGTTTCCTATTTGCTCTAAGTTTTTACACTTTACTTCCTCTTTTTTTATACTTACAGTTTTGCTTTTCTCTTCAGAGAGTTACCAGTTTATGGTTGGAATCAATATGGTATTATAAATTTAGTTCAGCACTGCTCTTTATCAAATACTTCCATATTCCAACTGGATCCACAAGGATCATATTGCTGCCAGGTTCCCAACCTTCCCATCATGCACTGGATTACCTGAACTAAACTAAGGGCATCATCAACAGACCCACTGGCTGATAACTCATTGTAATGTGTCTCGGTGAGTAGCAGTAATAAAAAGGCCTCTAAGTGGTCTTGGTCCTTCAAATACACGCTATAATCCTTTGCATTTTGATTTCTAAGATTTGAGAGCAGTGGGGTCTTTATTGATCTTAGTGCATTTTAATTGGAACAGCCTGTTTTACTATTTATATCAGTCCTTTCTTCAATTCAGTGCTTAAACTTTCATGCCCTGAAGATGTTGGGATATCATGGAGATCAGCAGTCCTTAAGTACTTCAACCAGATCCTGTTTGCCCACCAGCCCAGATCACTCATTTACATTGACTCCCAATGCACCAAAGCCTTGATTTTTAAATCCTATTCCTTGTGTTCAAATCCCTCCATGATCCCTCCCCATCTTTGTAACCTTGCCCCGCCCAACAACCCACGATGAACTCTGCACTCCTATAACTCTGGTCCCTTGTGCATCCCTGATTTTCTTCCTGTGCCCTGCTATTGGTGATTGTGCTCTCAGCCGTCTGGCCCCCAAGCTCTGGAATTTTCTCCCGAAACCTTCTTTAAGACGCAAATGATACTCAAGTGTTCAGATCTATTTGGCCTGCAGGTAACACCACAACCACATAATTTCCTTGCCTGCTGCCCAGTGTGTAGCAATCAAGAATATTTTTATATTTTCCCCCACCATGATGACCCTAGTACCAACCTGACTGAGATCAACTGAGTCAGCATCAACCAGTGTTTAAATCTGAGACCTGCCAATTCTATATGGAGCACCACATTGTGAGATGTAGTAACTCATTAGGTGACCATTGAGTAGTTACTGGACCTTTTGTTCCCTCTGCTTACTCTGCAAATTGATGCCTGTTAATTAGTATTCATAGAATTTACAGTGCAGAAGGAGGCCATTCGGCCCATCGAGTCTGCACCGGCTCTTGGAAAGAGCACCCTACCCAAGGTCAACACCTCCACCCTATCCCCATCACCCAGTAACCCCACCCAACACTAAGGGCAATTTTGGACACTAAGGGCAATTTATCATGGCCAATCCACCTAACCTGCACATCTTTGGACTGTGGGAGGAAACTGGAGCACCCGGAGGAAAGCCACGCACACACGGGGTGGATGTGCAGACTCCGCACAGACAGTGAACCAAGCCGGAAGAGAACCTGGGACCCTGGAGCTGTGAAGCAATTGTGCTATCCACAATGCTACCATGCGACGATGTATCATCTTTTAGATGCACCGAGAAAGAATGGGAACAGTGAAAGACTTCTTTCCAATTCTATCATCAAGTTCTTGATAGCAAATTGTTAAGGGGTAAAGGGATCTACCGATGATGTGTCTGTGATTTCAACTGAAGAGTTTCCAATCTTCCTAAATTGAAAGGTGGTCTTGTAACGCGGTGGGTAGCGTCCGTGCCTCTGGCCCAGATACTCTGGGCGGGAGTCCCACTCGAGGATTGATGGCCATGGAAGATGTGTTCCAAGTAGGTTGATTATCAAGCTGCAGATCGATCCAACATGCCAATGGCAGGCGGTAAGAGCGAGAGAGACTCCAAGTCAGCCTTGCTTGATGGCACCCCTCAAATTCTGGCTGCAAACTGGCGACCTGTTCCAGGAAGAACGCATTAAGGAAAAGAGACTTAAGCATGTGTTTTGTCTGCCTCCTATGTCTCAAGATGCGGGACGTCTTCTACATTGAAAACCTGGACAACAGGAGAAGAGAGAGGGCAGGGAGAGGGAGAGGTTGGTGGGGGAGATCTTAAGGGTGGACAGGAGATATGCAGAGGCCCCCGAGGAGGGACTACTCGGGGAGCGGCAGAACCTCCAGACGGAGTTCGACCTGTTGACCACAGGGAAAGCAGAGGCACAGTGGAGGAAAGCGCAGGGGGCGACATATGAGTATGGGGAGAAGGCGAGTTGGCTGCTGGCACACCAGCTTCGTAAGAGGGAGGCAGCGAGGGAGATAGGTGGAGTTAAGGATAGCGGGGGGAATACGGTGCGGAGTGCGGTGGGAATAAACAAGGTATTTAGGGACTTCTATGGGGATCTGTACAGATCTGAGCCCCCAGCGGGGGAAGAGGGGATGCGATGATTTTTGGATCAGCTGAGGTTCCCGAGGGTGGAGGAGGAGGAGGTGGCTGGTTTGGGGGCGTCGATTGGGCTGGAGGAGCTGGTTAAAGGATTGGGGAGCATGCAGGCGGGGAAGGCCCTGGGGCCAGATGGGTTCCCGGTCGAGTTTTACAGGAAATATGTGGACCTGCTAGGCCCGTTGCTAGTGAGGACTTTCAATAAGGCAAGGGAGGGGGGGACCTTGCCCCCGACAATGTCCGGGGCGCTGATCTCTCTGATCCTGAAGCGGGACAAGGACCCACTGCAATGTGGGTCGTATAGACCAATCTCGCTCCTCAATGTGGATGATAAGTCACTGGCAAAAGTGCTGGCTACGAGAATTGAGGACTGTGTCCCGGGGGTGATTCATGAGGACCAGACGGGATTTGTAAAGGGCAGGCAGCTAAACACCAATGTGCGGAGGCTCCTCAATGTGATTATGATGCCTTTGGTGGAGGGAGAAGCGGAGGTAGTGGCAGCAATGGACGCGGAGAAGGCCTTCGACCGGGTGGAGTGGGAGAATCTTTGGGAAGTGCTGCGGATGTTTGGGTTCGGGGAGGGGTTCATCAGCTGGGTCAGGTTGCTATCTAGAGTCCCGGTGACGAGTGTGGCTACGAATCGGCGGAGGTCGGAGTACTTTCGGCTGTACCGAGGGATGAGGCAGGGGTGCCCCCTGTCCCCCTTGTTGTTTGCATTGGCAATTGAGCCTCTGGCCATGGCACTAAGGGAGTCCAGGAGATGGAGGGGACTGGTCCGAGGGGGAGAGGAACATCGGGTGTCGCTATATGCGGACGACCTGTTGCTGTATGTGGTAGATCCAGTGGAGGGGATGGCGGAGGTCATGCGGATCCTAAGGGAGTTTGGGGACTTCTCGGGGTATAAGCTCAATATAGGGAAAAGTGAGCTCGTTGTGGTGCATCCAGGGGACCAGGGAAAGGGGATAGATGACCTACCGTTGAAGAGGGCGGAAAGAAGCTTCGGTACTTAGGGATCCAGGTGGCTGGGAGTTGGGGGGCCCTGCACAAGCTCAATTTGACACGGTTGGTGGAGCAGATGGAGGAGGATTTCAAAAGATGGGATGTGCTGCCACTCTCGCTAGCGGGCAGGGTGCAGTCGGTTAAAATGATGGTCCTCCCGAGGTTTCTCTTTGTGTTCCAGTGCCTTCCCATTATGATTCCCAAGGCCTTTTTCAAACGGGTAGGTAGGAGCATCATGGGTTTTGTGTGGGCAAATAAGACCCCAAGGGTAAAGAGAGTGTTTCTGGAGCATAGTAGGGACAGGGAGGGCTGGCTTTGACGAATTTGTGCGGCTATTATTGGGCTGCCAATGTGGCGATGATCCGTAAGTGGGTAATGGAGGGAGAGGGGGCGGCGTGGAAGAGGTTGGAGATGGCGTCCTGTGTGGGCACGAGCCTGAGGGCGCTGGCGACGGCACCGCTGCCACTCTCGCCGACAAAGTACACCACGAGTCCGGTGGTGGCGGCGACGTTGAAGATCTGGGGGCAGTGGAGACGACACAGAGGCGAGGTGGGAGCCTCGGTTTGGTCCCCGATTCGGGAGAACCATCGGTTCATCCCAGGAAGGATGGATGGGGGGTTTCGGAGCTGGCATCGGGCAGGGATTAGAAGAATGGGGGACCTGTTTATAGATGGGATGTTTGCGAGCCTAGGGGTGCTGGAGGAGAAGTTTGGGTTATCCCCGGGAAATGCTTTCAGGTATATGCAAGTGAGGGCGTTTGTGAGACGGCAGGTGAGGGAATTCCCGCTGCTCCCGCACAGGGGACTCAGGACAGGGTGATTTCGGGTGTATGGGTTGGAGAAGGCAGGGTTTCGGCGATCTACCAGGACCTGAAAGAAGAGGAGGAGGCCTCAGTAGAGGAGTTAAAGGGCAAGTGGGAGGAGGAGCTTGGGGAGGAGGAGCTTGGGGAGGAGATAGATGAGGGTCTGTGGGCTGATGCCCTGAGTAGGGTTAATTCTTCCTCCTCTTGTGCCAGGCTCAGCCTAATACAATTCAAGGTTACTCACAGAGCGCATATGACAGGGGCGAGGTTGAGTGGGTTCTTTGGGGTGGAGGACAGATGTGGGAGGTGCTCGGGAAGCCCGGCGAATCACGTCCTCATGTTCTGGTCGTGCCCGGCACTGGATGGGTTTTGGAGGGGTTTCGCGAGGACTATGTCCAAGGTGGTGAAAGTCCAGGTCAAGCCGAGTTGGGGGTTGGCACTATTTGGGGTAACGGACGAGCCGGGAGTGCAGGAGGCGAAAGAGGCCGGTATCCTGGCCTTTGCGTCCCTGGTAGCCCGGTGGAGGATCTTGCTATTATGGAAGGACGCGAAGCCCCCCCAGTGTGGAAGCCTGGATAAATGACATGGCAGGGTTCATTAAGCTGGAGAGGATAAAGTTTGCCTTGCGAGGGTCTGTGCAGGGGTTCTTCAGGCGGTGGCAACCGTTCCTAGATTATCTCGCGGAGCGTTAGGAGGAGGTCAGCAGCAGCAGCAACCCAAGGGTGGGGGGGTGGGGGGGAGTCTCTTTCGGGGGGAGAATTCGGGTGGGTGGGGGGGGGCTTCCCTATGGGTACCTTTGAATGTCATATGGGGGGGTTACTGTATATGGGGTGTGGTGTTGGGTGCTCTGGTGCACAGATGAGCCAACACAGTTGTATGTGGTACAACTCTATTTTATTTTAACTCTTATAATACAGTTCGTTCTGGATACTCTGCACGTGCTGTCTCCCTGAGTGTGTTTGGTGGCAGATGTGTCCTGGTCCTCCTCTGCAGCTAATACTGACCACCGGGGGTCGTGTCTGTGCTTTTATATCTTTCTGTCATTGGTTGTGGTGTTGTGTGTTCTGATTTGTCTGTTGGTGTGTCTATCATGATGTGTGTGTTTGAATATCATGACATCACCCCTTTTTACAAAGATATGTGCCTACGTGGTTATAAATATAATTGTGTCGTGAGTGCATCTAAGAGTGTGTGTGTGTGTTGTGTACAGCGTGTGTATATGACGTAACTATTTACATGGGGCGATGTCGGGTGCGTCACACTAACAAGGTTGTACCATAACAAAACTTGGATACGAGAGAAAAAAAAACGTGAACATTGGTCCGGTCAGACGATATCTGGAACAATAAACAACAACAGGTTATAATACAGAAGTGTTTGACTTTTTGAACGTATGAACAGCGTTATAAGTCCAGCCTAATGGGTGACCGCCTCAAGAATGGGCTGGTCCTCAAGCCGGTTCAGCTGTGGAGATTTGGGGTCACACTGGTTCACCTTGGACTGTTGGAGGTGATGCTGTTGCCGAAGTCTCTACTTTACCATTTGTTGTACTTCGTGCAGTGCTTGGTTTTTTCATTCGTGCAAATATAACATTCAACATCTTTGTTAGTGGTGCCTTGGCTGTGGTTTGGTTCTGGTGGCGATGGAAGGGGCATGATCCGTGGCATCTCCACGAAGTCATCCTTGGGAACCAGTGGAGGATCCGGCGTGTGCGTACGGTTCAGTTGCGAGCGTGGAAGGCGGCGCAAAGCTCGCTGATTGCGCCTACGCACCAATCCATCCGCCCTGCATGCCAGGAACAAGGTGGAGTCTTTTTTCTTTTTATGTTTGTGGTGGACGGCATCTTGTAGCCGATGGGTCGTTGCCATCGAAGTAGCACCATCACTAATATCATGCAAGGCGATGATTGTGCCAGATGTGGAAGTTGGCCGAGACCGTGCACGCTGGTTCCGGCCACCTGCTGTGCCGGAAGGGCGACTCCGCAGAGAAACGTCGAAGCATGTCGCCTTGGAGAGAGAATTGTTGCTCGCATCAACGTCTGGCGATGGCGCGAATTGGTGTGTCCATCTTGGACCGCCGGTGCTGGTTGCCACTGCCGACCCAGTGGGACTGCCACGCGATCCATTCCCTGTCGCCGTGGCATCCGCCGTCACCCTGAGCGTGCCATCACCGAGGCCGCGACACCGCCCGTCCGGAGCAAGGTCTGGCGTGCGCAAATCAGAGTCGGCGCTTGGCTGCTCCCCATCTGGAGTCCGGTCTGCCTTCCGTCGATGCCCCCCGTCCGGAGTCCCAACAGGTTCACTGGAGGCAGCCGAGATTCCCTGAAGCTGCACTTCTGGAGTCGGAACATGCAGGAATGCACCAACCAGTGGAGAGGCTCGAGCCATCGAGGGTGGAAGCGGTGCGCCGCCACCGCAGTCGTCAGTGGTCCCACCGTGATCGTCGAGTGCCTCGGTACGCACTAGGCGAGGTCTGTCACCTTGCACCTTTTGCATGGGAAGTGGGATGCTGTCGTCACTCGTCTCACATCCCGTGGATAGATCCTCATTAGCAGCTTGCTGTTCACTAGGGTTGGATAAATTGTCAGAGTTTTCATCTGGTGGTGCACACCATGTCGGTGGACTGTCATTGTCTTGCCGTTGTCCTTCATTTGGGCTTTTCTTCTTTGGAATTTTAAATCTTCCCCCAGACATTGCAGAACCTTGTTTATTACCCCCAAATTCTCCCATATGTATGGTCTTGAATATAGGATCCAATGTTTCTATCGACATTGTACTATTTTCCAAAGAACATTCCGTTTCACTTTTCTTCTCAGGTACCTCATATGTATCTTTGTCTAATGTACATGCCTTCATGGTCTCTGGGTCTGATTTTGCTGGGACTGGCATGGTCACAGTCTCTCTTTTATTGTTCTCAATTGCCCACATTATACTCCCCATACATAACTGCTTAATCACTGGGGTTAGTGTGGTACAATGGATAATCGGGTCGACCTTATCTGCATCTTCACCATTAGTGGAAAGCACACTTGGTTCACTTGAAACTGCTGTGGGTTTTAAATTTGTTATCTGGCTACTCGATGTCGGTGTCCTCAGGATTCTTGCTCCAATGTTCTGCTCATTTATCAGTGGAGTGTGTATAGGTTCAATGCAATTAATGTTCCCCTCAAGGTTTGAAGAGTCATTACTGACTAACTGCTGGTCTCCGAAGTTGGGATTTTGCGGCGTTGTGTTGAAGGGAGACATTTGTCCCTGCTGTAGATATGATTCAGGTTGTGTTATTTCCATTACCTGAGGATCAATGTCTTGTCCATTTTTTCGATCCGTACTAAAACACTGGCAATTCTCAGTCTGCTCCTTGCAAGTTAAACATTCAATAAATTTCTTTAGCAAATCCTCAGCATCCTTCTGTGGCCGTGCAGCATTATTAATCTCTGTTCGGCTATAATGATCCTGAAGGTCAGCGCATAAACCTTTTTTCTTCGGGCTTGGACGAGGCGATTCCTTTGGCTTGTCTTCAGTTGGGCTTGAACAGTCATCAGCGCTGTGCCCTTCATTGTAGCATGAGAGACCTTCATGGTCATGCTGCTGTGTAGTGGAGCATGGTAGGCTGTTATAGCCTTCTTGCTGTTCACGTGAGCATGGCAGACTTGCATCATCTACCGCTGGTTGGTCAGGAGAGGTTGCTAGACCCTCATGGTCTTGTTCCTGCAAGGACTGCACATTGGAGTCTTGCGTTGCTTCTATCGTGGAGGCTGTCCACGAGCTCTCTGTGGAGGCTTGTGACACTGGAGTCACTTCTTGTTCGTGCAAGGACTGCGCTCTGGAGTCTTGCGTTGCTTCTATCGTGGAGGCTGTCCACGAGCTCTCTGTGGAGGCTTGTGACACTGGAGTCACTTCTTGTTCGTGCAAGGACTGCGCTCTGGAGTCTTGCGTTGCTTCTATCGTGGAGGCTGTCCACGAGCTCTCTGTGGAGGCTTGTGACACTGGAGTCACTTCTTGTCCGTGCAAGGACTGCGCTCTGGAGTCTTGCATTTCTGCAATTGTGGAGTCTGTCCACGAGCTTGCTGTGGAGGCTTGTGACACTGGAGTCACTTCTGGTTCATGCGAGGACTGCGCTCTGGAGTCTTGCATGTCTTCTTTCATAGAGTCGGGAACGTTGAGCGGGACGTGGACCACGCTCTGTGTGGCAGCAGGGCGCTCTCCGTGTGCTTGCACCGCTCCCTGTCTGTTAATGTCAGGCTGCAGCATCATCCGGTACTGATAAGTTGGAACGTCATATCTGCTGGATTGAAGATCCTCAAATCCGAAAAATGAATCCGCATCTGCGTCGGATTCAATGTGGGGGCCGCCAATGTGCAACACGAAAGGTTCGTCCGAGTCATAGTCGTATAGGACCACGGAGCTATCATTGGGCTCGCGAGGTCCGGAAACACTGTAAAGATCGTCATCGAAGTATTCGAGGTCGGAATCATCGGCTTGTGCGTAGGTAACTGCTTGTCGGAGGGTTCTTCGGAGGTCAAATTCATCTCCTGGGTCAATTTGCGGCACTGTGCTGTCATTCCAGGTGAGGGAAGGTTGTTTTACAGCTTTAACAGATTTTTGTTTTTTTGATTTGGGACGTTACCCTTTTAAATTGGATTTGGGACGTTTCCCCTTTAAATTGGTGCAGTCTGGGGCCTCTAACATCCTGACGCTCGGTATGTAGCACGTAGGAAGCGACTGCGCATGCTCAGATCGCTGTTCCTTTACCGATGGCCGTTTTCTTGACTGCGCATGCGCAGCATCTTGCGCATGAGCAAACGAAACTTCCGGTTCTGCGCACTGCTCGCGCAACTGTGCTAGCGTGATACCTTTAGCAAGATGGCCGCCGACCTCGACCCAGCCCTCTCTCAGGCCGGGATTTCGGCCTCTGGGAATTCGGGCTCCGGGATCCCAGCCACGAGGTGAGTACTGCAGCTTTTCTTACCTTTATTTGCCGATTGGATTGCGTTTTCTTCACAGTACTTGGAGAATTTGTCCAGGACTGCCTGGTAATCGTACCTTTGCTGCCTCCTGAAGAACCTGAACCTTGTGAATATTTCTCTTGCCCTTGCACCGGCGATGGTGAGGAGAAATTCAATTTTTTCGCTATCATCCAGGTCTTGGAGTTCAGCTGCCACCAGGAACAATTCGAACCATTGCCGGAATCGCCGCCAGTTTTCGCGGAGGTCGCCGTGGCACTGGAGCGGCTGCGGAACCGGGAGCTCTATCATTTTGCCTGGGCACTGCTGGTTGTCTCTGTACACTGAGGTATGCCGGCAGGTATCGATCCACTCCTGTACCATGTGGTGTTGGGTGCTCTGGTGCACAGATGAGCCAACACAGTTGTATGTGGTACAACTCTATTTTATTTTAACTCTTATAATACAGTTCGTTCTGGATACTCTGCACGTGCTGTCTCCCTGAGTGTGTTTGGTGGCAGATGTGTCCTGGTCCTCCTCTGCAGCTAATACTGACCACCGGGGGTCGTGTCTGTGCTTTTATATCTTTCTGTCATTGGTTGTGGTGTTGTGTGTTCTGATTTGTCTGTTGGTGTGTCTATCATGATGTGTGTGTTTGAATATCATGACATGGGGGAAACCCAATGTATAAGTTTTGTATAATTTTTGACTGTGGTGTTTCTTTCTTTTTGTTATTCGGGGGGGGTTGTTAAAAATTTTGTTGGAAAATTTGAATAAACATATATTTTTTTAAAAAGAAGAAAACCTGGACAACAATAAGACACAGGAAATGCAGAAGGGGCAAGGATCCTACAATTTCTGCAGCAGTTGGTGGTAACTGAACCACGCGTGGGACTCTCAAAATGGAGCAGATGATGGTTAACAACGTGAGATAATGTGGGCTCAAGACAGACAGAGGATGATTCATTAAGACATTTAAATAGAAACCTGATAACAGCATGCAGAAAACCTATTGATTGAGTTGCCTTTAGTTGGGAGGCTTCACATGTGAGCGCTATTTGCCCGATATATGTAACTGTGTGTGGTAAGGTTGGATGATGTAAGTGGTGGAGACTGCCCTCCCTTTCGTATTGTCATTCATAATGTGACATGATACTGTTGGACTCCCATAACCATTACATTTTGTCAAACAAAATAATGAAGCACTGCCTTAGGATGCTGCCTTCAGAACCAAATTATCTCTGCCAGAATCTGCCCTCAGATCTTCAATGTGCACCGAGTCTGGACTGCATATTAATAGAGCCATGTTCAGCTACCACATAGGTGACAAATCGACTGTCTGTTTACTCGGTGGTAACAGTGATTGTGAACACAAGGTTGCTCTGCAGGCCGGTGGAGTGGTGTCAGAGTGCTGCAGACAGGAAGGGGTCAAGGCAATGTTTAGTGTCAGGTTTCAATAGAGCTTTCAACATAAAAAACTCGATTACAGAGCACGGCCTCCAGTGATTGTTTTTTGGAGCACAGTTATTATCTAAACTAACTACTTAATCAGATCGATTGGTTGTTAGTACAAAGAGTCAGTTATTAATTTCTATTTTTATTTTACTGTTAACTTTCCCTATCGTGGGCTTGATTTACTTGTAACTTCAGACATCTGCTGCAATGCATTCGATGAAATCAGTTCGTTTACAAACAGGTAATGTTATGTATGAGTCAATGTCAACGCAATGGCAGTGCCACTTTTCCATAAGATCACTTTGAATGTGTTGTTTTAACGTTAACTTCACATTTCTGACAGTAGAAAATCTTTTTTTTTAGATTAAAATTGGACGGGCCAAAGGCTAGCAGTGCTGCCTCTGCCCGTGTGGAGTTTGCACATTCTCCCCGTGCCTGCGTGGGTCTCACCCTCACAACCCAAAAAGATGTGCAGGGTAGGTGGACTGGCCACGCTAAATTGCCCCTTAATTGGAAAAGAAAATGAATTGGGTACTTTAAATTTATATTTAAAAAACTGGAAGGGCCAGATCGGGAACATGCATCTGCTGCAACTCAGGCTGGCAGTTTTGCAGTCGAGCTTTTAGAGCAAGGGTAGGTTGCCCTAACTTTTAGAAAAGTCCTCATTAGCCTGACCACATCAAAATAAACCTTTCAGCAGATGAAAAGGATTGGATGAAATAATGCATCATTTTATTGAATAAGGCTAATCTTAAACAGACCAAGGAAAACAATATCGTGGAGTTTACATTTACTTCAAAGCAACTCTGCCTGAGAGCAAAGAGACCGTCAGACAGATTATCTGGTGTGTCCCCCACCAACCCCCCACACCCCATCAATAAAGCTGATTGAAGGTCAAAGGTTATGAAGTAAGCTCATTGCTCACATTGTTTACTTTCGATGAAGCCTCTTATCAGATCACTTGCTTTAGAGAGTCCCCATCAGTCACATTGGTTGGTTTCATGACTATAATCAGAATCTTTATTCTAATCTTCAATTTTTCTCTTTGTACAAAATAAGGTGTAAAACAGCATTCAGGGTAGATGGAACTTGCATTTCCTTATCATGACATCCTTCAGGATTTTACAACCGGTGCATTACTTTGGAAGTGACGCAATATTCTTATGTGTACTCCGATAAATCTCAGGTTCATCTATTCTTACTGGTATTAGTTGGGGAGGAATATTGAACCCTTTGCTTCTAAAATTTGTATTTTGGGATTTTTTTAAACATCTTCCTGAACAGCCTGGGTGGTAGGAGACTACAGGCGCGATTTAATGGAAAATGTTCTAAGTGTCATATCGGGCGTGACTTCCTGGGTGTTTCCCGATGGCCGAGCTAGCAAGATCGCGGCCCGTATTTAACGGCACTTAGTGCTGGAAATCAATCGCCCACTAGTTTCACGCCGGTACTGGTTGTCCCGCCAGCTGATTTGCCAGACCCGTGCCAGGCAGCTCCCTGCTAACAAGGGGGAGCTTTTTTTAAATGCGCCCTCCGAACTCACTCACACTCGGCACACGAGCATGGCACCACACAGACCTATTCCTTGCTTCAAGGATGCCGACTTGGCTAGGCTTCTGGGCATTGTAGAGGCGAGACGGGACACCCTGCTCCCACGAGGGCATCGGAGAACCAACCGCAGTGCTGCCAATGCCGCTTGGGTGACAGTGGAAGCGGCCGTCAGTTCGGGCAGTGTGGCCAAGAGGACCGTCATACAGTGCAGGAAGAAGGCCAATGACGCAAGTATAAGTTAACACTGGCTCCCTGGCATCAGTTCCGCCTGCCACCCCCCTGACCTCGGCCTTCCCCGCCCCAGACAGGTCAACGGCTGGCATCTCACATCCTTCCCCCATCCGCCCACCTCGCTTGTGGCCCAGCACACCCTGGCACCCACCAGCACAGCCCCTCCATGTCCAGGTGCGGTGCCCACACAGGCCACCTGACATAAACCCCCCCCCACCCGTGCACTAAATGCACGGCTCACAATGCCCCCTCTCTGTATCGCAGGTGAAGTTGGCATAATAGAGGTGAAAGGGCCCAGACTGGTGGTGGAGTTCCAGACATCAGGGCGGGATTCTCCGACACCCTGCCTGGTCGGAGAATCTCCGGGGGCGCCGTGAATCCCGCCCCACCGCTCCGACGCCGGTCGCTGTATCCTCTGGCGCTGTTTTTCGGGCGGGGTTTACGCCACACCGGTTGGGGGCCGTTGGCAGCCGCCCCCCCCCCCCCCCCCCCTCCACCGGAAATTCTCCGGGCTCCGATGGGCCGAGCGGACGTCAGTTTCTGGCCAGTCCCGCCGGCGTGAAATGGACATGGTCCAACATGGCGGGACCTGGCTGGTAGGCCGTCCAGTGGTGTCCTCGGGGGGGGGGGGGATCAGGCCCCGGGGGTTCCCCATGGTGGTCTGGCATGCGATCGGGTCCCACCAACCTGCCGGCGGGCCTGTACTGTGGGGGTACTCCTTCCTTCCGTGCCGGCCTCTGTAGGGCTCTGCCATGGCCGTCGCATGGAGAAGAACCCTCCGTGCCTGTCTGCGCATGCGCGGAACCGTGCAGTTGGTTCTGCGCATGCGTCAACTCACGCCAGCCCTTCGGCACTGGTTGAAATGAAAATGAAATGAAATGAAAATCGCTTATTGTCACGAGTAGGCTTCAAATGAAGTTACCAGAAAAGCCCCTAGTCACCACATTCCGGCGCCTGTTCGGGGAGGCTGGTACGGGAATTGAACCGTGCTGCTGGCCTGCTTTCAAAGCCAGCGATTTAGCCCTGTGCTAAACAGCCCCTGGTTGGCGCGGCGCCAACCCCCCCCCCCAGCGCCGGCCTAGCCGACCGGAAGTGCGGAGGATTCCACAACTTCCGGTTGGCCCGACGCCAGAGTTCTTTGTACTGTTCTTGGCGCCGGCGTCGGGCCATCCCGCCAATTGCGGGAGAATCCCGCCCCCCATTCCACACTGCCTATGAGGAATGGGCCCTGGAGATGACGAGGTTGGCCGAGGCGAGAGCAGTCACTGACAGCAATGTTGGCCTGTGCCGCAGAGGTGAGGATCCACTGACCTTTCACCCAGCTGACCTGCCTCAAATGAGTTGTTCATGTCAGACAAATTGATCCTTCCCTCCTAGTGATTACATGTCCCTTCACCCTCAGGATCTCCACCTGATGGGGTAGAGCCATCCAGGATGACCCCAACCAGCCCCTGCTCTGCCACCACCCAAGAAAACACCTTAGAAGACAGCTCCAAGGAGACTACCACTGAGACATCACAGCTGTCACCCCCACCCTCCACCAGCACAGAGACACTAGTGGACAGGTTTCTGGGGCACAATCTGGTGAGAAGCACACAGAGGCTGATGCACATCAAGTGGTGGCAGGAACATTCAAGGGAGTCAGCAGTCAGAGGTCTGTTGAATAACAGGACTCAGTTGAGTTACAGTCAGATGCTGAGCTTCTAGGCAAGGTTATCCCGGAGCTGATGCAGACGCTAGGATACGGCCGTGAGATTCAGGATGTCAGCGACACTCCGGCAACTGGATAGCCGATTGGAAGAATCCCAAAGGCTACAGGTGCAGGAGGCAGCACCGGCAATGCACAACATCTAAGCCAACACTGCTATGGTGGCATCCGCAATGGAAAGCCTGGAGCATGACATCAGTGCCTTGAGTTGTAGTGTTCAAAGTGTCCTCAGGCAGTGATGACAATGGCTGAGGGCCTCGCCATCATGTCCCAGTCGCTGAGAGATGTATCCCAGATGCAGGTGGACATTGTTGAAGAACTCCAGAGCATGACCCAGTCACTGAGGAGCATCGCTGAGGGCGTCAACACCATGGGAGGCACCAGGACCGCAGAGTCAGAAGATGTAGAGGCCCCTGGAGCTCAATTCAGCGGCCCCTCCGACTCGCGGAGACCCCCAGGGCCCTACAGGCACCGTCCGAGAGGAGGGAGTGTTGGAGGCCGACATGGCGCCTGCCACCAGGGAGGCGACGGTGATCTCCACATCACCTGAATCCCCCCCTTCTGACACTGGTGTGTCTCAAGGTCAGTGGGCAGAAAAGGGTGGCCCAGCGATGCCAGTGACACTGGTAAGTCAATCGGTGCCCTCCGGCTCCAGGGCCTCCAGAGGAGGTCCGCCAAGGGCGTCAAAAGCTACAGGGCGTGAGAAACGCTCGGCTGCCTCCACCTTCGATGTGCATCCTAGGGACACACCTAGACGTCGCAGCAGAGCATGGAAAATTAAGAAGATTGAGGATCTCTGAGTGGGCACTGGGGGGCACTGGGAGGGTGGGCACTATCTGTACCTAGGGACAATGGAAGTTTCAAATGTTCACCATTAAACATATAACACCTGATACATGTGCAGCCTCTGTCAGGTGATACTGCACAGTGGGCCTATCTGTCAGCAGAGAGACAGGAGTCAGACTTTGGTATAAACTGAGCAGCACCAGAGCTCAGCTCACAGGGGTTATTGACCCACTGACAGTGTCAATACAGGCCCATCACCCTGGGGTGATGTTACATAGACCCTGGGAGGGTTGAACAGGATAGTCGGGGAGGGGGGGGGAAGAGCAGTCAGTGTGGGAAGGTGGGGGGTATGCGGAGGTTGGGGGAGAGGAAGGATGGAAATGCGTGTGAAGGAGGGGAACGGTCAATGGGATGAGGGGGTGAATGAGGGGATTTGGGGGGAAGGGGATGAGCTGATGGACAAAGCCTCGTCCTATGAGATACGGGCGAGGATCAGGGCCTCCCTGGTTCTCCAGGCATGCCAGACTCCCGCTGCTGCCTGCCCTCCATCCTCTGGCTGCTCCCACGGATCCTCGCCGGGCTCGTCCACCAGCTCCTCCTGGTCCTGCCCCGTCTCATCTTCCTCAGACGAGGCTGTATGTCTCTCCTCCTCCTCCTCCAGCATATCGACCCACTGCTGTGCCAGGTTGCGGGGGACACAGCAGACCACCGCAATGCAGGAAACGCTCTGGGGAGTGTACTGCAAGGCACCACCAGAGCGGTCCAGGCATGGAACTACGTTTTGAGCAGTCTGATGCATCGCTCGATGACAGAACGGATGGCAGCATGGGCCTTGTTTTATTGGGCCTCCGCATCGGACTCCAGCCTCCGCACTGGCGTCATCAGCCAGGACCTCAGCAGGTATCCCTTATCCTCAAGAGCTAACTCATCGTCCTGGGGTGATCCTTGAAAACGCCGGGGATCATCAATTGTCCCAAGATGTGGCTGTCATGCACGGTCGCTGGGAAGAATGCATACACATGCATGATCTGGAGCCAGTGGTCACACACAAGTTGAACATTCAGGGAGTGGAACCCCTTCCTGTTAATGAAGGGCATCCCTGATGCCCACCGGTGCGCGCAAATCGACATGCATGCCATTACCCCCTGGACCTCGGGCATCCCGGCGAAGAATCCTGCTGCCCTGGCATCTTTTAAAAAAAATTTAGAGTACCCAATTCATTTTTTGCAATTAAGGGGCAACTTAGCATGGCCAATCCACCTACCCGGCGCATCTTTGGGTTGTGGGGGCGAAACCCATGCAAACACGGGAAGAATGTGCAAACTCCACACGGACAGTGACCCAGAGCCGGGATGAACCTTGGACCTCGGCGCCATGAGGCAGCAGTGCTAACCCACTGTGCCATCGTGCTGCCCTGCCCGGGCATTTTGATGGGCTTGGTCCAGCTCAAAGTTGATATAGTCAGCTTGTCGGGCATACAGGGCATCTGTGACCACACGGACTTGTGGGCTGTCGTTTGTGATATGCCACACAAGTCCCTGCTCAAGCCCTGGAATGATTTGGTGGCATTAAAATTCAGCGCAGTGATGACCTTCATGGCCACCAGGAGCAGGCATCTTTCTCCTCCATGCAGTGCCAAGTCCACTAGGATGTAGCACTGGTGCCACAATGTCTCCTTGTTGATATGGAATCTCCTGTGGCACATGCTGTCCCTCATCTCCTCAGACGACCACGAACGCCTGTACACCTTGAGCCAACGCTGGCGTCCCCTCTGGGTCCCTCCTCGGCCTAATGGCGGGCCAGGTCTGCAGGGTGTGTGACGGCCCCCTGCACAATGGGGTGCCACCTCCAGCCTACTCCGACTCAGCTGCCATCTTCTCCTGTGTCTGGGCTGCCACCAGCACCACGGGCGCTGCCGCTGCAGGGTCAGCAACACCATCCATTGTGGTATCTGGAAGGGATTGGAGAAGGCGAGAGGCCAACAATCAGTTAGGGCTTCCACCCCAGGATCCTAATATCCCCCGAACCTCCCCATGCTTACGTGTCTTGCCTTCTTTCAGAGTTCCATCCACCGAGCCGGTTGTGCTGGAAACCTTTGCTCTGCACACTCACCCTCGGCCGCAGCGGGGGCTGTGACCCCAGACCCTGCCGGGAACATTCAGGAGACCGTGCTCCGGTGCCCTCCCCTAGTCCTTACACTCACCCTTTGGTCCCGGGGATATCCCCAGTGCTGAAGCCCAGCTCTAGAATGTTTGATTGTTGGCTGCTGCCTCTATGGTGTTGGCACCTCCAGGGTTCAGGCAAAGTGCCCCGGCCTCACAGTTTGACAGGAATGTTTGACAATAACACTCATCTGAGACATGGCACTTGTACCCGTAAGAATGTATTTGGGAGCTGTGAAGTGCTCTCACAATTAACAAGGCCAATTCTTTATTAGCAATAGCCTTCATATGTGCAGCTAGAGGCTGCTCATAGTCAAAGGGAGTTAAGGTGACTGTCAGCATATAACCAAGAACAGGGTTCTATCCTGAAAGTGTTTGGTAGGATAGATAGGCAGCAGCTGTAGTTGTACCTATTATGTGTATACACAATACTGGGGGATGGCTTGTAGGCCCCGCAGACGTTTCACCCACTCATCCCCCAGCCCAGGGGCTACCCCGGATCTATGACGGCCAGCCCTGATCCCCCACGGGGGGGTTGGGGGGGGGGGGGTAACCCACCCTCCCAGAGCAATGGGGAAGTGCCCCTGGGCTGCATGCCGGAAAATGGAAATAGCTACTTCCCTCCTCAGCTCTCCTCAGCAGCCATTGTGCCAGCTTTTAGAAGAGTGTCAAACAGCGCTGCGTGATCACGCGCTGGGGAGCTGGTTAGTTCCCAGGAGCCCGCTAGATTGGACTTACATCCCGCTAATTGGAAGGAGATTGGTCTTAATTGGTATCAGTTGGTGTCTTGCCATGCCTGAGTGGGATCTGGAACCCACCACCGGGAGTGGGCCAGGTAGATTGTGCACTGATTTGCGCCCGGCATGAATCCGGATTTTGGCCTCTCTTCATAGCCTGGATCCATGCCGAGCGCAATGCAGCCATTAAATCGCACCCTATGTTTATTGCTTGGGGTTGATGTAGCCACCTGCCACGATTGGCATCACCCACTTTAGTTTCTTTTTGCTGTTGAAAAGGATTTTAGTGAGTCTTCATGTTTTATATCCAGCAATTTATTAATTACAAATCCACGGCAAACGCCAACACATATTTTCACAAGTGAGTATCTTCACAACAACTGTGGCCGTGACCCCCCTTTAGTCAGTATACATATTTGACATTTCCCAATATGGCCAAAACACGTTTATTTACAATTTGGTTTGGGCTTTAGATTCCCCTCGGACCGGTCTCTTGCGGCTTTGTCCCTCCTGCTTGTCCCTCGCATCCTTTCTGCGTGCCTTCGCCACCCCCCTCCTGCCTTTACCCCTCTTCCTCCTTTTTTTAGTGCTATCTCCCACCCTTCTGCCAGGCGCCAGGCACTCCATCTCTGTCTGGAGCTGAGCTGCGCCCCCCCCCCCCCCCCTCGCTGCTTACGTCGCCCACTCGTGTGATGGCCCCCCCCACCCCGGGAGCGACTTGTGTCTTCACCCCCCCTCCCCCATTGTGGTCCTAACCCCCCCCCCCCCCCCCCCCACCTGTTTCTGCACATCTCCGCTCTCACCCCCTCCTCTCTGGGACTCAAAGCTAGGTTGAGAGCGAGGTAGTTATGTCCCTCGCAAATGTCTTTTCTTTACAATTAGTTCGTCCTTACTGTTGGCGCTGTTGCTGCTGCCTCCCCAGTCAGTGTCCGCACACAAACTCATCCACCTCAGCCGGTGCGTTGAAATAGAATTCCTTCCCCTGGAAGGTTGCCCATGGTTTGTCCAGGTAGAGCATACCAAACCGCACCCCAGTCTTGAACAGGGCCGCCTTGGCTATGCTGAATTCAGCACAGCACTTGGCCAGGTCTGCACCAATGTTCTGGTAGACTCAGATTGAATGGCCATCCCACTGGCAGGACCCAGTATCCATTACCCAGTTCAGCATCTTCTCCCAATCTTGGTATGGGTGCAGCTTTGCTATTATGGTACTTGGCTGCTCCTCCGCTTTAGGTTTTAGCCAGAGTGACCTGTGGCCTCTGTCTATCCAAGGGGCTTTGGGGAAGCGCTCCCTTTCAACCAGGTTTCCCAGCATCTGGGCCACACCTTCCATGCTGGTCCTGCCCGCGATGCCCTCTGTCAGGCCCACGATACGGAGGTTCTGGCAGCGCGACCAATTCTCCTGGTCCTTAACTTTCCCTCAGTGCTCCCTGCGTCACCACCAACCGTGCCACTTCTGTTTCCAGCCTGCTGGTCACTGGTCAGTCGTCGCTTTCTCTAGGTCCCTGATTGTTGCCTTCTGTGCTTCCAGTTGTCGCTCTGTTTTCTCCAACGCCATCTTGAAGGGGGCCAGGGTGTCCGTGGTCCCCATTCCGCCACCTTCACAGTGGCCATCATTTACAGCTTGATGGATCTCTGTGTTACTGGAGCCCCTGAGTCATGAGGTCCATCCAATCGCTCATCGGTGTAAGTCCGGTGTGGTTCCCGGTGCCCAGTCCGCCCGGGTACGGCCGGCTCCAACCCGCTGCTCGTGTTCACCGTTGTCCTGTTCCTCCTCTCCAGGCTTTCGCTGGCCCTGCCATGCTTGCGGGTGCTGAGCTAATACCGTGCATTTCTCAGTAGTTCTGGCAATCTTGTGAGAGTGTGAGGAAGGGGGATTTAACAGGTTTGGCAGGCTATTTTCATGTAAAAAGTGCTGCACGGTTGCGCAGTGGTTAGCACTGCTGCCTTACAGCACTGAGGACCCGGGTTCGATCCCGGTCCCGGGTCACTGTCTATGTGGAATTTGCACAATTTCCCCGTGTCTGCATGAGTCTCACCCCCACAACCCAAAGATGTGCACATCCCCCTCACTGGAAGTCTCCAGTATTACCAATTCTTTTCAATATCTGAACTCTGCCTCTCTCTCATGTCGCTGCTGCTCTTAACTCAGCTTCTTCAATGATACCAATGAAGAAACCTGCGCAGGCTGTACAGGTAACAACTTGCAGTGATGCCTAGACCCCAGCAAATAAACAAAGATCTGTGTAACAGTGCTTGAAGCATTTTGCTATTTGAACAAACCTTTCCGCCTGTCTCAATTTAATATCCCATCAGCCAAAGGGCAAGACAATGTCTGACATTGCAGCACTCCCGCAGTATGCACTACCCTGGATTACATGCTCAGGACCTGATTGATGCTTCTCAGCTGAAAGATATTCTGACAATTCTGCGCACTCTCACTCGTGCATTTAAGTGCTAGCCTGGATTATGCATTCAATCCTCCGGAATGGAGCTGAAACCCACAACATTCTGACATTGAGGCTAGAATGGGCCGGTTTAACTCAGTGGGCTAGACAGCTGGGTTGTAATGCAGAACAAGGCCAGCAGCGCACGTTCAATTCCCGTACCGGCTTACCCGAACAGGCGACTAGGGGCTTTTCACAGTAACTTCACACTTGTGGCAATAAAATATTATTATTGTGGTGATATGCATCACTGTAAATACACAAGGGGTTAATGTAGATACACTAGGACTGAGTAAACACTAGAGGGAGCACCAGAGACATCATGACATGCAGACATACAGCTAATTAACACATAGAATAGAACACGATCAATGGGCAGTCAAGACATCCAGAGGTGACACTACCACAAGGGGGCATTCGATATAAAAGGACAGGGCACACATGCTCTTTCTCTTTCTCACAGGCGACACTCAGAGACACAGGGGCAGATCAGAGCATCACACCCAGTGCATGGATTAGAGCAGACTGGTTGGTTAGATTGAATTAGATTGAGCAAGGTCAGCAGGAGACTCGAACTCATGTAGGAGAATTGTTAACTGTTCAATAAATGTGTTAAACATATCTCCAAGTCTGAACCTTCCTTTGTCAGAGTATACATCAAGGAAGCAGCTTATGCTACATGAAGAAGCATAACACAGCATGGTATCAGTAGTGCCCTATTGAATCTATATAGTTCAACTCAACAAATCCGCGACTACCAGCAACAGCACCCAGGCAAGATGTTCGAGATTCCGGTTCCACAGCAGCTCAGGTACCACGGCAATATCAGCGCAAACTGGCGTGCGTTCAGGCAGGGATTCGAGATCTACCTTGTAGCGTCCGATCTAGATGGCATGGCGGACGCAGAGAAAATAAAGCTTCTGCTCACCATTGCCAGTGCAAGTGCAGCAGAAATCTTCAAGACCTTCAAGTACTCCAAAGGGCAAGACAAGAGAGACTTCCAGACAGTCCTGGAAAAATTTCAAACATACTGCAAGGAAAACAAGAGAGAACGGTAAAAGAGGCGCCAATACTCACCACGAGGCGAAGGTAGGCCTGCAAATGCAGAAAACGGCAGATTTGATTGGCAGCCATCTTGGGAAAGGAGCCGCACAGGCGCAGCCCCCCAAAAGAAGCGTACCGGCAAAACAGTGTTTTGTGCATGCGCGAGAAGCCGTGCATGCACAGTTGCGCAAACGGCGCAAAGGAAAGTGAAAGCGATCTGCTCATGTGCAATCCATTCCTGCGCTCTATGTCACAAGCGTCATGACATCAGAGGTTCTGGACCGCGCCCACTTAAAGGGGAAATGTCCCAAAACAGTAAAAAAAAATTAAAGCCGGAAAACACAATTCTTTCACCTGGAACGACAGCACTGTCATGATATTCAAACACACACATCATGATGGACACACTAACAGGCAAATCAGAGTACACAACACCACAACCAATCACAGACAAGAACACCAACCACATAAAAAGCACGAGCACGACACCTGGAGGTCAGTAGGTCTGGGGAGAAGGGAATAAGAAAGAGCTGTTGAAACACCACAAGCAGGGAGCCCCCCACGTGCAGAGTGCAAAGACCAAGTTGTAAATAGTGAGTTTAAATAAAGAAGCGTTGTACCATATGCAACTGTGTTGGCTCATCTGTGTGTCAGAACACCCAACACCACATGGTACAGGAGTGGATCGATACCTGCCTACTAACCTGCCATTCTGGACATGGACCACACCGGCAAACCGCAGCCGATGCAAGTCACGGGGAACCTAGGCACCAACTGGAAGCTCTACAGGCAGCGATTTGACCTGTACATCCGTGCCACCGAAAAACAGAATGCCTCGGATGATTCGAAGATTGCAATGCTCCTCTTCTACGCAGGCCCCCACCCAAACGATGTCTTTAATTCACTGGTGTTCGAAGAAAGCGAAAACCAGGCCAAATATGACACGGTCATCCTCAAACTGGACCAGCACTTTCAAGCTGAAGTAAACGAAAGTTTCGAAAGATACATCTTTCAGCAACGCCTGCAAGGTAAGGAGGAACTTTTTCAACCCTTTTTGACGCACCTCCGGATTCTAGCGCAGTCCTGCGGTTACGGCACCACTACAGAGTCCATGATCAGGGACCAGATTGTTTTTGGCGTTGCCTCTAGTGGCCTACGCCAGCAGCTTCTTAAAATGAAAAGCCTCACCTTAGCGTCTGCTGTGGAAGCCTGTGTCCTCCATGAAAATGCTACCTGCCGTTTTGCCCGATTTCAGGCGTCTGAGTTGGCACGGAGGGGGTCCCCAGCCGTCGAATCGGCAAGCCAGGCCGCCCACGACGTTGAACGCATCCAGGCCGTCGATTTCTTCCCGCCCCACGGCCCGGACGACAGCGGCCGCTTCCCGCGCTTTTCGCGGTCTCCCGCGCAGGTGCGCGCCAAAAATAACGGCCACAACGAGGGACGCACTGCGCAGGCGCGCCCACCGCAAGATCGCACTGCGCATGCGCAGTGGCGCAACGAACGCCGTGACGTCATGACGTGCAGCAAGTGTGGAGGTCTACACTTAAAAGGGCAATGTCCTGCAAAAAACCGACAGTGCAACAGATGTGCCATGATAGGCCACTACGCAGCCCGCTGTCGTGCGGCTCAACCCATGGATCCGGCGCATCCTCGACAACCTCGCACACGAGTCAGGACCGTCCAGCCCACGCATCAAGACTTCCAGTTAAGTGATGCAGATGACCAGGATGACTTCCGAGTTGCCGTCATTGATGTCAACAAGGTCAATGCCATCAATCCAGACGATGAGTGGTGTGCCACCCTGACGGTCAACCGATCGCGCGTCGCCTTCCGTCTGGACACCGGCGCATCCGCCAACCTGATTGCTTACTCTGCAGTCCAGGCCATGAAGGTCAAACCACCCATCACACCATCCCGGCTTAAGATGGTTGACTATAACGGGAACGTTATCCCGTCCATAGGATCTTGCCAGCTACAGGTGACTCACAAGAGGTACACGGCCACACTCCCCTTCGAAGTTGTGGGCTCATCAAAGGACTCGTTACTGGGCGCACAAGCGTGTAAGGTCCTTCACCTGGTACAGCGCATCATGTCTCTCTCTCCAGATGAGATATCCGACTTCCCGGATGCTGAGTTCCACGCGAATCTCCATTCCCTCCTCGCTCACAACCAGGAGGTTTTTGAAGGCATGGGGACATTGCCACACACGTACAAGATTCGACTCAGACCGGACGCCATCCCTGTCGTTCACGCACCTCGCAGGGTTCCTGCGCCTCTCAAAGACCGCCTCAAGGCACAACTGCAGATTCTTCAGGACCAAGGGGTCCTATCCAAGGTCACGGAGCCCACGCCATGGGTCAGCTCCATGGTCTGTGTAAAGAAGCCCTCTGGCGAGCTCCGTATATGTATAGATCCAAAAGATCTGAACAACAACATCATGCGGGAACACTATCCCATCCCGAAACGAGAAGACCTCACCAGCGAGATGGCGCGAGCCAACATATTCACTAAATTGGATGCGTCCAAAGGATTCTGGCAGATCAAACTGGACCCGGCCAGCCGAAGACTATACACATTCAACACCCCTTTTGGCAGATTCTGCTACAACCGGATGCCATTCGGCATCATTTCGGCATCTGAAGTATTCCACCGCATTATGGAGCAGATGATGGAAGGCATCGAAGGGGTACGTGTATATGTGGACGATATCATCATTTGGTCCACCACTCCGCAGGAACACATGCATCGTCTTCGACGTGTCTTCACCCGCATACGGCAAAATGGCCTGCGTCTCAACCGTGCGAAGTGTGCTTTCGGCCAGACGGAGCTGAAATTCCTCGGGGACCACATCTCAAGGTCCGGGGTCCGTCCCGATGCAGACAAGGTTAGCGCCATCACAGCCATGCCACGACCGGCTGACAAGAAGGCTGTCTTAAGATTCCTGGGCATGGTCAACTTCCTTGGGAAGTTCATTCCCAACCTGGCTTCTCATACAACAAACATGCGCCATCTCTTAAAAAAATCGACGGAATTCAACTGGCACCAGTCGCATCAGCGGGAATGGGAGGAGCTCAAGCACAAACTGGTCACGGCACCAGTGCTGGCCTTCTTTGACACGACTCGCCCTACAAAGATCTCAACAGACGCCAGCCAATCTGGTATTGGAGCGGTACTCCTGCAAAAAGACAGCACGTCATCATGGGCCCCGGTTGCGTATGCCTCACGAGCCATGACCCCTACCGAACAGCGCTACGCGCAAATCGAAAAAGAATGCCTGGGCTTGTTAACTGGACTGGACAAGTTCCACGACTATGTGTATGGCCTGCCACGATTCACGGTCGAAACTGACCACCGCCCCCTGGTCAACATCATTAACAAAGACCTGAACGACATGACTCCTCGCCTCCAGCGCATCTTACTCAAACTCAGGAGGTACGATTTTGAACTGATCTACACTCCGGGGAAGGAACTCATCGTGGCGGACACTCTTTCCCGAGCAGTGAGCACACCACCAGATGCAGAGGGGTTCGTGCGTCAAATTGAGGCACACGTGACTCTGACAGCAGCAAATATGCCAGCTGATGATCCTTGTCTGGCCCACATACGCGCAGAGACGGCGACTGACCCTCTGCTGCAGCGAGTGATGCGCCACATGACGGAAGGGTGGCTAAAAGGGCAGTGCCCCCAGTTTTATAATGTGCGAGATGATCTCACCAATATAGACGGGGTCCTTATGAAATCGCATAGGATCGTTATTCCACACAGTGTGCGCCAGATGATTCTTCGTCAACTACACGAAGGCCACTTGGGCGTCGAAAAATGCAGACGAAGGGCCCGGGAGGCGGTATATTGGCCGGGTATTAATGAAGACATAGCCAACATGGTGCTCAACTGCACAACCTGTCAGAGGTTTCAGCCGGCGCAACCTCCGGAAACACTTCTACCACACGAGATGGTAACGTCCCCCTGGGCGAAGGTGGGTGTGGACCTATTTCACGCGCTCGGCAGAGATCACATTGTTATTATAGACTACTTCTCAAACTACCCGGAAGTCATGCCTCTCCATGATCTGACGTCGTCCGCAGTCATTGGGGCCTGCAAGGAAACGTTTGCTCGCCATGGCATTCCAAGGACTGTCATGTCAGACAATGGACCTTGTTTTGCCAGCCGTGAATGGTCGTCCTTTGCCGCAGCATATGGTTTCACTCATGTGACATCCAGCCCTCTGCATCCACAATCGAACGGGAAGGCTGAAAAGGGTGTCCACATCGCAAAGCGGCTCCTGTGCAAGGCGGCTGATGCCGGATCGGACTTTAACCTTGCCTTGCTGGCCTATCGATCGGCCCCGTTATCCACGGGCCTCTCGCCAGCGCAGCTACTAATGGGTCGCTCCCTCAGGACGACGGTACCTTCCGTCCTGGCACCGACAACAGACAATGAGGCGGTTCTTCGGAACATGCAACTGCAGCGTGATCGCCAGAAAGGTCGGTACGACACACGAGCGACGGACCTGCCCCCCCTGTCCTCGGGAGACAAAGTACGCGTCCATCAACCGTATGGTGGCTGGTCAGCACCGGCCGAAGTCCTCCGACAAGTGGCTCCCCGCTCGTTCCTGGTTCGCATGCCGGATGGTTCCGTGCGTCGCCGCAATCGGCGCGCCCTTCGCCGACTTCCACGCTCACAGCCACACAACACGCCAGATCCTCAACAGGCTTCCGAGGATGACTTTGTGGAGCTGCCGCACATCACGCCCTTTCCATCGCCACCCATGGCCATGCCTGCACAGCAGCCGGTGGTTCTTGGTCCACCCTTGAGGCGGTCAACCCGAATTCGTCGCAAACCCATTAGAATGGACTTATAATACAGTTCATATGTTTAATAAGTTGGACAATTTTACATGATAACCTGTTGTTGTTTATCGTTCCAGATGTCGTCTGACTGGACAACTGTTCAAATTTTTTTTCTTCTTCTCTCGTTCGCATTTCTGTTATGTTATGGTACAACTGGATTCATGTGACGCACTCGACATCGCCCCATGTACATAGTTCCGTCATAGACACATGCTGCACACGACACACACACACTCTTAGATGCACTCACGTCACGATCATATTTATTACCACGTAGGCACATATCTTTGTAAAAAGGGGGGATGTCATGATATTCAAACACACACATCATGATGGACACACTAACAGGCAAATCAGAGTACACAACACCACAACCAATCACAGACAAGAACACCAACCACATAAAAAGCACGAGCACGACACCTGGAGGTCAGTAGGTCTGGGGAGAAGGGAACAAGAAAGAGCTGTTGAAACACCACAAGCAGGGAGCCCCCCACGTGCAGAGTGCAAAGACCAAGTTGTAAATAGTGAGTTTAAATAAAGAAGCGTTGTACCATATGCAACTGTGTTGGCTCATCTGTGTGTCAGAACACCCAACACCACAAGCACAATGCCTGAACTTCGACCAGTCGCTGAAAGTAACCTCCGCAGAACTCTGCAACAAGCAGTTAGCACCGCCCAAAGAAATGATTTGGTCCTTGAAGACTACGACTCAGACGTTGATTACTTCTTTGGGCATCGCGAGCACAATGACAGCTCCGACACAGAAAGTGATGATGTGGTCCTTGAAGACTATGACTCAGATGATGATTTCATCATTGGACGTGGCGACCTCAGTACCAAATCTGAACCGCAACGAGATGTGTTGTACAGTGAAGAATCTAACACAGACATGGGCGAGTTCTTCGGATTTGAGGATCCTCAGCCCAGCACAGACGACATCCTAACCCAGAAGTACAGGATTCTGCTACGGCCTGACGCCAAGAAACAGAGTGCGGTACAAGCCCACAGAGAGCGGCCTGATGCCAAGAGACAGAGAGAGGTCCAAGCCCACAGATAGCGGCCTGACGGCAAGAGACAGAGAGTGGTACAAGCCCACAGAGAGCGGCCTGACGTCAAGAGACAGAGAACGGTCCAAGCCCACAGAGAGCGGCCTGACGCCACACCAGTGGTCCACGCACCACGAACAGTGCTCCACGCACCACGAACAGTGCTCCACGCACCACGAGGAGTCCCCGACTCCACACAGAGAGTGGTCCACGCACCACGAAGAGTCCCCGACTCCACACAGAGAGTGATCCATGCACCACGAAGAGTCCCCGACTCCGCACAGAAAGCGATGACAGACTCCACAGCGAGACTACTGCACGTCTCCACACAGAGAACACAGAAAGACTCCACAGCGAGACCACTGCATGACTCCTCTGAGAGCGCACAGATTGACTCCACAGTGAGACCACTGCATGGCTCCACACAGGGAACGATGCCAGACTCCACAGAGAGAGCGGTACAAGCCTCCACAGTGAGCTCGTTGACAGACTCCACAATGGAAGCAACGCAAGACTCCAGAGCGCAGTCCTTGCATGAACAAGACCATGAAGGTCTAGCAACCTCATCTGAGCAACCAGCAGCAGACGATGCAAGTCTGCCACGCTCAAATGCACAGCAAGACGACTATGACAGTCTACCACACTCAAGTGAACAACAAAAAGACTCTGACAGTCTACCCAGCTCATCTAACCGACAAGAAGAAGACACTGAAGGTCGACCCACTGTATGTGCAACAAGTGACAAAGGCTTCACAATTCTCATACAAGATTGACAGACCTCAGCTAGTATGTACAGAGGCACTCGACAATCAAAGTGAGGCAACTAGTGACTCCAGTGACACCACGTTAATTTAAACCTCATCCACTCGAGCCTCTCCACAAGAAAATGCATTCCTGAACATTTTGACTCCAGACGGGGAGCATCAAGACACCTCAGATGATTCAAGTGACACCTCAGTTGATTCAAGTGAACCTGAAATGACTCCGGACGGGGAGTGTCAAGAAACCAAAGCTGATTCAGGTGAACCAGAAAGGACTCCAGACAGGGAGCATCGACAAGCCAAAGATGATTCTAGTGAACCGGACATGACTCCAGACGGGGAGAACCGAGGAATCAGAGACGGCACGCTCAATGAAACAGCAGATGCCACAAAGGACACTGACACAAGTAACTTTGTGAAGGACTCAAATGTTCCACTCGGTGTGGTCATTGAGCGCAACAAACACAACAACAGACCCTACAAAAACAACAGCAAAGACAACTAGAAGCGTACCAAAGGCACCAACGTCAACAACAAGCACAACAAAAACAACAACACTGGAACAACAACTGGTACGACATGGTACAACTCTGCAAATGCAGGACAATGTAACGGCACAGCTCCTAACACTGGCAAGAGTACAGCCATACCATGGCATGACGGCAAATCTCACCGATTCAAGTTTGCTCCACTACAAACAAGCAAACCAGCTTTCAAGGCAGATGGGTTTGCTCCACTACGAACAAGCAACCCAGCTTTCAAGGCAGATGACATCCTGCATCAATATCGCAATCACAAGAAACAGTCCAGGTTGGACAACACAGATAACACACTGCATCGCTACCACAAGCATAGAACAAAAAGAGTCCAAATCAGACAACAAAGTGCTTTGACCATTTGAACACCTCCTGATGACTTCTTGGTTACTCAAGCGCAGGAACACTGACGGCGTTCACAAAGCAATGACAACATCGACATCGCCACTTCATCAACAAAAGAAGAAAGCCACTCGACCGTACCAATTCATAAACTTTGGACTCATACATATTATTTGGTATTGTATAATCATCACTGTCATCATGATTTGTACATGTCATCACTTATCTACCTATTTTGTTCAATTTTCTTTCACACTGTACAGAAAATATGTAACACGAAAAAAGGGGGGATGTGGTGATATGCATCACTGTAAATATTCAAGGGGTTAATGTAGATACACTAGGACTGAGTAAACACTAGAGGGAGCACCAGAGACATCATGACATGCAGACATACAGCTAATGAACACATAGAGAAGGACATGACCAAGGGGCAGTCAAGACACCCAGAGGTGACACTACCACAAGGGGGCAACCCATATAAAAGGACAGGGCACACATGCTCTTTCTCTTTTCCACAGGCGACACTCAGAGACACAGGGGCAGATAAAACATCACACCAACTGCATGGATTAGAGCAGACTGGTTAGTTAGACTGAGTTACTATAGCAAGATCAGCAGGAGAGTCGAACACAAGTAGGAGAATTGTCCACTGTTCAATAAATGTGTTAAACCTATCTCCAAATCTGAACCTTCCTTTGTCAGAGTATAATCAAGGAAGCAGCTTATGCTACATGAAGAAGCATAACACAACAATTATGTCATTATTGAGTCAAGGCTGAGGCCTGAAATATTTTTCTACAAGAGTAAGTTCAGGTAGTTTTTTTACAAGAGTGTTGCCCTTCCTGTGGCCTTGATATTGCACAGGGTAGGAGTTAGTTTGCAGAGCTGCCCTTCTAATCTTCAACCTTGTGGATTTTGTATGATCTAACTGAGGGAGCACATTGCTTGTTCCACCAGGCAGATTCCATACGATTGAATCGCAATTTCAAATAAATTTGACAGGTAATTTGCATGTTGTCATCCAGGCATCCTGTTATAGCTAGATCGAAGTTGCAACATTACACCAGGGTAGCCACCTGCAGCTGGGTTATGGGATGGAGTGAAGGGGATTGGGGAGGGGGGTTCCCGACATGGCTGTGATTCAGATTACATTGGCCCCTGGCCACATGGTAATCAGCTCCTTTCAGAATGTAGCCTTGTCGGTGTTAACAGAGAGGCAAGGCTATTGACCCCATTTTGAGTCCCTTACTGGATCAGATAAAAGCTGTGAAAATCAATTTCACTATTGACTAGATCACGGCGTATAAGTTGACCCAATATTTTTGGCACCAAAAATCATGGGCAGGATTCTCCGCTGGCTGTCACCGGAATCGGGAAATGTGATTGGACGGAGAATCGGTTCTGACGCCGAAAGCGTAGCAGGTGCTGGTTTCATGCCAAATCGCAATTCTTCGGTGCCACGATAGTGGCGCCAATGCGTTCCACCTTGCATCCCACCCTCCGCCATATCACCACCCCAACTGGCCACTACCCGCCGGCAGGGCATCACACAGCACGTCCAAGTGCAACGCCCACAGGGGGGCGCCAGACAGGGCCAACGGATCATACCGCTGGTAGGGACAGCCCCAGCCAATGGTCCCCCTGGCAGCAGGAGTGGGTGCCAGGGCCAGAGACCCGCACGGTGATAGGCAGGGGTGGAGGGGTGGGGGGTATCATGCAGGGGCAGGGTCCTCAGTGCCAACCAGGGCAACTGTGTAGCCCAGTGGACCTTGTTGGGCACGGGGGTACGCACCATGCTAACATGTCTGCCTTTCACTCACTGCAGACAATGGATATTGGAATTCAACCAGCAATGGTGCCCTTCCTCCGAGTCGCCGCATCCCCGAGGAATGCCCTGCGGCTGTACGAGCTGGATGTGCTCGAGGAGGTGGAAGCTGCAGCAGTGGATCGTGCCCCAGAAGAACAGGAGGCAGTCACTGAGGATGGAGAGTTGGCTGCACAACAGGTCGAGTAGGAGGAGGAGGTGCAAAGGATGTGCCGCAAGAGGCCTCATGTGAACCGACACTCCTGTGGGAGTCACCAGCATGGGCCCCACCACCTCCTCCTCCCCGGGCTATTATACAGTGAAAAGTATTGTTTCTTGCATGCTGTACAAACAATGCATACTGTACATAGGGAAGGAAGGAGAGACTGCAGAATATAATGTTACAGTCATAGCAAGGTGTAGAGAAAAGATCAACCTAATATGAGGTAGGTCCATTCAAAAGTCTGAAGGTAGTTGGGAATTAGAACATTGTTAGAGAGTTTAAAAGAGTTAGAATGGACTTCTGGTGGGGTGGGCGAGCAGGGCGGCCGCAAAAAAAAGAGCTCCCGCCGGTGGCCGCGAATCGCGGCGATTTCGGGGAAATCCCCGAGTCTTCACGCACCCCTCGACTATCGTCGGCCTTTGGGGCCGCCACGAGCAGCCAGCGGGGCCGGTTTAAAAAACGGCGAAGAACCCCGCGAGGGTGTCGGGCGCCGGGGGCTGAGGTGCTTGGCCCGGCGTGGCAGGTTAGAGCAGCGGGGGCGGAGCTACGAGGAGGCCGAGGCAGCAGGCCCGAGGCCAGGGCACCATGTAGGGTGGGTGCTCCATGTCGGATGGCTCCCACCTAGGAAGAAGAAAGAAGGTTGAAGCCTGGTCCCAGGTGAATGCAGAGGAGAAAGAAAAAAGATTTAAGGAAGTTTGGTAAAAGTTTTTTTTTCAAAAAAGAAGAATGTCAGATTGATGAAGGGCAGGAGGGTGAAGGGGGAGAGAGGAGAAAAGAAAGAGGATAAAAAACAATAAGCCGCTAAAGGATGCGAAAAGCAGCGTCAAAGAAAGGAGGAAACGCGGGTTCGCCGCCGAAGGAGAAGACGAGCAAAAGTGTTGACAGGATGGCGGAAGTCGAACTGCAAGGCGTGACCGCACTACTTACGGTGGAGAAGATGACCGAGGTGATGGTGGTGGAGCTGGAAAAACGTTTGGTGAGGCACATGGAGGTCCTGAGGAAAGAGATGGCGGTCGTGTTGAGGTCATTGTTGGAGGAGGCAATCGGCCTGATGAGGGTGGAGGTGGCAAAGGTATCGGCCGAGGTGAGAGAGCAGGGCGAGAAGATGAAAGAGGTGGAGGAGGCCGTGACACGACACAGCGACCAGGTCACCTCGATGGGGGACGAGCTGCAGAGGGTGGTGGAGGTTAACAGAGGGCTCCGAGCAAAGCTGGAAGACTTGGAAAACCGCTCAAGGCGGCACAATTTGAGAATTGTGGGCTTGCCCGAAGGGACAGAGGGCCCAAGGCCAACACAATAATTCGCTAAGAAGTTGGCGGAGCTGATGGGGGAGGGTGAAAGCCCCACCCTGTACGAACTAGACCGAGCTGATCGGTCATTAAGGCCGAAGCCCAAAGTGAACGAGCTGCCAAGGGCAGCAATTATCTGCTTCCATAAGTTTTGCATGAAGGAGAAAGTATTAAGCTGGGCGAAGCAGGAGCGTGAGGTGCTGTGGGATGGTACTGCGGTTCGGATTTACCAGGACTGGACGGTGGAGTTGGCAAAAAGACGAGCGGCGTTTGGGCGAGTGAAGGCGGCTTTGTACAAGAAGGGGGTGCGATTTGGTGTGGTGTACCCGGCGAAGTTGAGAGTTTCATACAACGTCAAAGACTTTTATTTCGAGACAGCGGAGGTGGCTGAGGCGTTCGTGAGGGCAGAAGGCTTGGGACAGACGTGAAGAGCGGAACTGGAAGAGAGTCTGTGGACTGCGTTTGAGCGGCTGGAAAATGTACAAATGTTACAAAGATCAGTGGGAGACTAGAGGACTGGGAAATCTTTAGGGGGCAACAGAAAGCTACTAAAAATGCTATAAAGAAGAGTAAGATAGATTATGAGAGTAAACTTGCTCAGAATATAAAAACAGATAGTAAAAGTTTCTACAAATACATAAAACAAAAAAGAGTGGCTAAGGTAAATATTGGTCCTTTAGAGGATGAGAAGGGAGATTTAATAATGGGAGATGAGGAAATGGCTGAGAAACTGAACAGGTTTTTTGGGTCGGTCTTCACAGTGGAAGACACAAATAACATGCCAGTGACTGATGGAAATGAGGCTATGACAGGTGAGGACCTTGAGAGGATTGATATCACCAAGGAGGTAGTGATGGGCAAGCTAATGGGGCTAAAGGTAGACAAGTCTCCTGGACCTGATGGAATGCATCCCAGAGTGCTAAAAGAGATGGCTAGGGAAATTGCAAATGCACTAGTGATAATTTACCAAAATTCACTAGACTCTGGGGTGGTCCCGGCGGATTGCAAATTAGCAAACGTGACACCACTGTTTAAAAAAGGAGGTAGGCAGAAAGCGGGTAAGTATAGGCCAGTGAGCTTAACTTCGGTAGTAGGGAAGATGCTGGAATCTATCATCATGGAAGAAATAGCGAGGCATCTGGATGGAAATTGTCCCATTGGACAGACGCAGCATGGGTTCATAAAGGGTAGGTCGTGCCTAACTAATTTAGTGGAATTTTTTGAGGACATTAACAATGCGGTAGATAACGGGGAGCCAATGGATGTGGTATATCTGGATTTCCAGAAAGCCTTTGACAAGGTGCCACACAAAAGGTTGTTGCATAAGATAAAGATGCATGGCATTAAGGGGAAAGTAGTAGCATGGATAGAGGATTGGTTAATTAATAGAAAGCAAAGAGTGGAGATTAATGGGTGTTTCTCTGGTTGGCAATCAGTAGCTAGTGGTGTCCCTCAGGGATCAGTGTTGGGCCCACAACTGTTCACAATTTATATAGATGATTTGGAGTTGGGGACCAAGGGCAATGTGTCCAAGTTTGCAGACAACACTAAGATAAGTGGTAAAGCAAAAAGTGCAGAGGATTCTGGAAGTCTGCAGAGGGATTTGGTTAGGCTAAGTGAATGGGCTAGGGTCTGGCAGATGAAATACAATGTTGACACATGTGAGGTTATCCATTTTGGTAGGAATAACAGCAAAAAGGATTATTATTTAAATGATAAAATATGAAAACATGCTGCTGTGCAGAGAGACCTGGGTGTGCTAGTGCATGAGTCGCAGAAAGTTGGTTTTCAGGTGCAACAGGTGATTAAGAAGGCAAATGGAATTTTGTCCTTCATTGCTAGAGGGATGGAGTTTAAGACTAGGGCGGTTCTGCTGCAATTGTATAAGGTGTTAGTGAGGCCACACCTGGAGTATTGTGTTCAGTTTTGGTCTCCTTACTTGAGAAAGGACGTACTGGCACTGGAGGGTGTGCAGAGGAGATTCACTAGGTTAATCCCAGAGCTGAAGGGGTTGGATTACGAGGAGAGGTTGAGTAGACTGGGACTGTACTCGTTGGAATTTAGAAGGATGAGGGGGGATCTTATAGAAACATATAAGATTATGAAGGGAATAGATAGGATAGATGCGGGCATGTTGTTTCCACTGGCGGGTGAAAGCAGAACTAGGGGGCATAGCCTCAAAATAAGGGGAAGTAGATTTAGGACTGAGTTTAGGAGGAACTTCTTCACCCAAAGGGTTGTGAATCTATGGAATTCCTTGCCCAGTGAAGCAGTAGAGGCTCCTTCATTAAATGTTTTTAAGATAAAGATAGATAGTTTTTTAAAGAATAAAGGGATTAAGGGTTATGGTGTTCGGGCCGGAAAGTGGAGCTGAGTCCACGAAAGATCAGCCATGATCTCATTGAATGGCTCGAGGGGCCAGATGGCCTACTCCTGCTCCTAGTTCTTATGTTCTTATGTTCTTTTTACTGATTTGTATTGAAATTTACTTCTCTTTGCATTGTTACAGAGTTCAAGTTAATGGCGTTCTGTGTTGCGACAGTTAAATGTTATGTTAGTGAATTGTAGGGGTTGGATTGTTGGGTTTGTTTTGGTGTTTCTTTCTCTGGGACTGGGTGGAAGGGGGCGAGAGGTCTTGGCGGGGGGAGCCACCCGCGCTAGCTAACTAGAGTCAGTTAGTGAATGGGGGTGAGGTGAGAGGAGGACTGCGGACGTTGGAGCCTGGATAGCAGGCTTCAATGGGCCTACGAGGCGAGCAAGAGGGGGTGGAGGGATGGATGTTGGGGGATGTTTTTGTAGGGGGGGTTCTTGGGAGGGGGGGAAGGGGTTCGATGTTAACAATGGACAGGGGCGGGTCACGCTTATGGGGCAGGGCCCAGGGGTATGATGATGGTGGATAAGAAAGGTGGGGGGCTGAGAGACCCCCAGTAAGGATAATCACGCGGAACGTGAGAGGGCTAGGAGGTCCGGTCAAGGGTGCTTGCACATCTTAAAAGTTTGAAAGCCGATGTAGCAATGCTGCAGGAGACTCACTTGAGGGTGAAGGACCAGGTGAGACTTAAAAAGGGCTGGGTTAGCCAAGTGTTTCACTCCGGATTTGATGCAAGGGCTCGAGGGGTAGCGGTGCTGGTCAGCAAAAGGGTATGCTTCCAGATGGAGAAGGTGGTGGCAGATCAGGGGGGTAGATATGTGATTGTGACAGGGATACTGGAGGGGAGATTAGTGGCGCTGTTAAGTGTATACGGCCCCAATTGGGACGATGTGGGATTCGCGAGGAAGGTGTTTGGGGCTATCCCCGACTTGGACACGCATGAGCTGATTGTGGAGGGTGACTGGAACTTGGTGCAGGAGCCAAGGTTGGACAGATCACGGCCGCGCTCGCTGGTCCCATCAGGGGGGGCGAAGGCGCTGGCTGGGCTAATGGTGGAAATGGGAGGGGTGGACCCTTGGAGGTTCCTGCACCCAAGGGAACGGGAGGGTTCATTTTTCTCAGCGGTCCATAAGGTATACTCGCGGATCGACTTTTTTGTGGTGAGGAAGGCTTTGCTGGCTGGAGTCGAGGGGTCGGAATACTCTGCATTTGCAGTGTCAGATCACGCTCCACATTGGGTGGATATGGTGCTGGAGAAGGGGGCAGTGCAGAGACCGGGGTGGAAACTGGATGTGGGGCTTTTGGGGAACCAAGTGTTCTGTGAGAAAATTGAAAAGGTAATTAAGGAATATGTAGGTTTCAATTGTACGGGTGAGGTGTCGAAGGCAGTCATCTGGGAGGCTCTAAAGGTGGTGGTGAGAGGTGAGGTAATTTTGTTTAAGGCCAGGGTGGATAAAGAGGAGAGGTTGGTGCGGCAGAGGGTAATAGATGAGATGTTGGAGGTAGATAGGAGGTATGCAGAGGATGGGGACCCGGCAAAGCTGGAAAAGAGGAAAGAACTACAGGCGAGCTTCGACCGACTGTCCACCAGGAAGGCGGTGCACCAACTGAGACAAGCAAGGGGTGCAGTTTATGAACATGGAGATAAGGGGAGGGGATAAGGAGACATGGAGGGGCTGGTTTAGCACACTGGGCTAAATCGCTGGCTTTGAAAGCAGACCAAGGCAGGCCAGAAGCACGGTTCAATTCCCGTACCAGCCTCCCCGAACAGGCGCTGGAATGTGGCGACTAGGGGCTTTTCGCAGTAACTTCATTTGAAGCCTACTTGTGACAATAAGCGATTTTCATTTCATTTCATTTCATAAGGCGGGTTAGCAGGTCAGCTCCGGAGGGAGGCAGCGGCAAGGGAAATTCTTCAGGTGAAGGATAGGGCAGGGAAGTTGGTGGTGGCCCCAGTGCTGATTAACAAGGTTTTTGAGGCGTTTTATGAGAAGTTGTACAAGTCAGAGCCACTCGGGGGAGACCGTGAGATGAAGGAATTGGAGTACCCGAGGCTAAGGGAGGGGGACAGGGCTACATTAGAAGGAGCAATAGTGGAGCAGGAGATAAAGGATGCGATTGGGAGGATGTAGTCGGGGAAGGTGGCAGGGCCGGATGGGTTTCTGGTGGAATATTATAAAAAATTCAAGGATAGGTTGGCACCCCTGATGGTGGGGATGTTTGAGGAGGCGATAGAAAAGGGGGTGTTGCCGCAAACCTTGGGGCAGGCATCGATTTCCTTGTTACTAAAAAAAGATAAGGATCCGACGGAGTGTGGGTCGTATCAGCCCATATCACTTCTGAATGTGGACGTTAAAGTGTTGGCAAAGGTACTGGCGGGTAGGCTGGAGGAGTGCCTTCCGAAGGTAATAGGGGAGGATCAGACGGAGTTCATGAAAGGGAGGCAGCTGTTTTCGAACATTAGAGGGGTTTTGAACGTTGTTATGGCACCGGCGGAAAGAAAGGAAACAGAGGTAGTTGTGGCATTGGACGCCGAGAAGGCGTTTGATCGGGTAGAATGGGGGTACCTGATGGCAGTGCTGGAGCGGTTTGGGATTGGACCAAGGTTTGTGAACTGGGTAAAGCTGTTATATAAGGAACCGAAGGCGAGTGTCCGCACAAATAATATCAGTTCGAGATACTTTTCTCTCCACCGTGGGACGAGGCAGGGATGTCCTATGTCCCCCCTGCTGTTTGCACTTGCGATTGAGCCGTTGGCCATTGCATTGAGAAGTTCGGGAGCATGGAAAGGAATAGTGCGGCGGGGGATAGAGCATAGGGTGTCCTTATATGCTGACGACTTGCTGCTGTATGTGTCGGAGCCGAGTGCGTCGATAGGAGGAATATTGGAGCTACTGCGGGTATTTGGGTCTTTCTCGGGGTACAAGTTGAACCTGGACAAGAGTGAGTACTTTGTGGTGTCTCGGCCGGGGGTGGGGGCAGGGGTGGGGGGCTGCCATTCCGTAGAGCAGGGACTCATTTTAGGTATCTGGAGGTGCAGGTTGCCCGGGAGTGGGGGAGGCTTCGCAGGTACAACATCACTAGTTTGGTGGGGAGAGTGAAAGCTGATCTGGCAAGGTGGGACGGCCTTCCTCTGTCACTGGCGGGTCGGGTACAGGCGGTTAAAATGAATGTGTTGCCGCGATTCCTGTTTATTTTTCAATGCCTACCGATTTTCCTGCCACAGTCTTTTTTCTGGGAGATTGAGGGAAGGATTATCTCATTCATATGGGGAGGGAAGGTGGCCAGAGTGAGAAAGGTGCTGCTACAGAGGGGAAGGCAGGCAGGGGGTTTGGATCTCCCAAACCTGTTGTACTACTACTGGGCGGCGAATGTGGAGAAAGTGCGGAGCTGGGTCAGAGGGGTTGATTCTCAGTGGGTCAGAATGGAGGAGAGTTTGTGCAGGGGGTCGGTGCTGAAGGCACTTGCAACAGCGCCGCTCCCGATAGCTCCGGGGAAATATTCAGGGAGTCCGGTAATAATAGCTTCATTGAAAATCTGGAGGCAGTTTCGCCAACACTTCGGGTTGGGTTTAGGGTCAAGGGAAATGCCGATTCGGGGGAACCACAGATTTGAGCCAGGGAGGTGGGATGGAAGTTTTCGGAAATGGGAAGAGAAGGGGATTAAGACGCTAAAAGATTTGTTTCTTCGGGGTCGGTTTGCAGGATTGAGGGAGCTGGAAGCGAAGTATGGGCGAGAGCAGGGAGAAGAGTTTAGGTACATGCAGGTTCGGGATTTTTCCAGGAAGGAGATACAGAGCTTCCCAGAGGAACCGGCCTCCACATTGATGGAGGAGGTGTTGACGACAAGGGGACTGGAGAAGGGGGCAGTGTCAGCGGTGTACGGAGCTATTCTGGAAGAGGATAAGGCACCACTGGAAGGGATCAAAGCAAAGTGGGAGGAAGAGCTGGGAGAGGTTACAGAGGAGGGGGTCTGGTGTGAGGTGCTCCGGAGAGTGAATGCCTCCACCTCATGTGCGAGGTTGGGGCTGATACAGCTGAAGGTGGTATATAGAGCACACCTCACGAGGGCGCGGATGAGCCGATTTTTTGAAGGAGTAGAGGATGTGTGTGAGCGTTGCGGGGGGGGGGGGCCCGCGAATCACGTTCATATGTTTTGGTCCTGTCCAAAGCTAGGGGAGTACTGGAAGGAGGTGTTTAGGGTAATTTCCAAGGTGGTGCGTGTGAAACTGGACAAGGGGTCCCCCGGAGGCCATATTCGGGGTGTCGGACCAGCCAGGGTTGGAAACGGGAGCGGAGGCAGATATCGTAGCCTTCGCCTCGTTGATCGCCCGAAGGCGGATCCTGCTGGGATGGAGAGCAGCCTCTCCACCCAGTCCCCTGGCGTGGTGGGGGGACCTGTTGGAATACTTGACCCTTGAGAAGGTTAAGTCCGAACTGAGGGGAAGCTCGTAGGGGTTCTACAAGTCATGGGCACTATTTATTATGCACTTTCAAGAATTGGATAACATCGAACATTAGTTGGGGGGGGGGGGGGGGGGGGGGGGGAGGCGGGGGGGGGGGGGGGCTGTGTAGATTAAGGGTGACTACGGGTAATCCCTGATTCCTTTTTGTCATTTGTTTATGTAAACATGCGGGCTGATGTTTGGGGGTTGGTGGGTGGATGGGATCGTTGTTATTATGGGGATTGACATATCTTGCTGATTATTGTTTATTGTGTAAATGTGGGAGAAAATGTGAAAAAGGAGAATTAAAATATTTTTTAAAAAAAGAGTTGGAATGAAGTTTTAAAAGCATGGAACAAGCGAAAAAGATAGAATTAGAGGGTGTGCTGGGCACATCTTGCAAGAAGTCGCCTCGCTCTGGCACCATCTTGGATTTCTCTTGATGTGGGGGTGAGGTTGGTATAATGCTGGTGTGAGGGTGGTGGCAGGGGGGGTTGATCCATATGCCATGGGGAACCGCAACTCATTGGGGTCTCACTTCCTTGACCAACGTCGACCTCCACCCTGGAGACCGCCCTTTCCTCTGGCCCGCCGACCACATCCAGGACCCGCTGCTCTACCGCAGTCAGGGGCCGCAGGTCTGGCCGTCTTTTCCCAGCAGTTATGGGCGGCCTTCTCCTGAGGGGGGAAAACAGACAACTCACAGCGTTAGACAGTCTGACGCTTGCAGCCCAGGGGGTGAGTAACCGGTGGCTACAGTGGCGAGGGCATCTGGCCATGGTGGCCGGTATGGTGCCAGCATGTGGTGTAGGGTGGAGGTTCGGCCGCCCTCCAGGTGGGGGGGGGGGGGGGGGAGGTGAGGTAATGGGTGTGTCAGACAGGCGTTGGTGCCATGGGCACACCCTGTCCCCCTTGAGGAGGTTGAGCAGTTTTTTGCGGCACTGCTAGCTGGTCTGGACAGTGTTGCTCACGGCATTTACAGACTCTTCCACCTGCGCCCGGACACGGCAAACGGCAGCGTCTGGCCCCCTCCTTTCTGGTACAGGGTCGCCCGCCTCTCCTCCATGGCGTCATGCAAGGTCTCAAGCTCGGCGTCCCTAAAACAGGGTGCCGCCCTCCTTGCTGCCACCTTGTTGGCTGGGATGGTGTGAGGGGAGTGAAGTATGTATATGCTCTGCAGCTTGTCAGCCTCCTGGGTGTCAATCGCAAATCCAGTGAATCCCGCACCATTTCTCATTGGGATCGATCGTGTTCCACGTAATGCTGGTGCTTTCCCCTTAACAGTCGCTGAAGCGATCCAGGTGCGGCACCCGTTTTGCTGTCGTAGAACTCTTGCAAATCCTACCCCACCCCAACACTTAGTTTCAGGAACGGAGAATCCCGAAGTTTAGGTTTATATTTGGCATAGGAGTCAATCTGGCTCCCCTCCCCCCACTGCTGCCTGATGTTTTCGACAAAGAAAAACTTCACTCACAGAGTCAGCCTCAATTTTCCACCTCAGAAATGCAGGTTTTTCTTGTTTTATTTATCTTATGAGTCAGTGCATGGGATCAAGCAGGCATTATGTGTTACCAAGAAGACGCAAGACAGTTTAAGACACTCTCACACAGTATAAATCTTGTGTAATGAACGATGAAGGGCTCCCGACAAAAAGCAATGAAGTACGAAGCTAGTTTCAAACTAAAAGTTGTACCATTCACTAACTTGTCAAGCAGTGATGGAATTTGGTGTGAGTGCAAAACTGGAGTAAGACCTTAAGAAGAAGGGATCCACTCTGAAGAAGATGTACAAGAGTAAATGTGCCATCAGGACATACACCAGCCACTGATCTGACCTCGAGAAGCACGTATTGGAATGGGTCCTCGAAAATCATCAGAATGGTTTTATCGTCGGCAGGAATTATATGTGAATGTGGGCATTTAAGTGCCGCAAATCAAACTCTGAGTCCAGCAAAGGTTTCGAAACAACAGCTAGTTAGTGTAATCTCTGTTGTGTTATGCTTCTTCATGTAGCATAAGCTGCTTCCTTGATGTATACTCTGACAAAGGAGGGTTCAGACTTGGAGATAGATTTAAAACATTTATTGCACAGTTAACAATTCTCCTACTTGAGTTCGACTCTCCTGCTGATCTTACTATAGTAACTCAGTCTAACTAACCAGTCTGCTCTAATCCATGCGGTGGGTGTGATGCTTCCCTGATCTGCCCCTGTCTCTCTGAGTGTCGCCTGTGGAAAGAGAAAGAGCATGTGTGCCCTGTCCTTTTATATGGGTAGCCCCCTTGTGGTAGTGTCACCTCTGGGTGTGTCTTGACTGCCCATTGGTCATGTCCTATCTTACTGACCTGGTTGAATGTCTGTGTGTCATGATGTATCTGGTGCTTCCTCTAGTGTTTATTTAGTTCTAGTGTATTTACATTAACGCCTTGTGTACCTACTGTGATGCTTAATATGTGACTCTGGACATTTAAACGGTGGACAGTATGCAAATCTGTGGCCTACTTTTAGTTAAACAGGGGCCTGAATAATGGTGCTTCACAGCCACCTATGAAGTTTAAGCATCTCGTGTAAGGATCAGCCAGCATTTGAGGAATAAAGATTTCTAGACTGTTGGGCTTAGAGAGTAATTTTGGACAAAGGGGCTATTTGATCTCAAGTTGGGGCAAAGATAAGAGGGAATGGCCATTGTCAACTGGCATTGCATCATGATAGTATGGACGTTGGAGGTTTTACCCTGCAGGCATGTGTATGACATTAACTGTCAGGGACTGCAGAATAATGCATCCTGAACAAAGCAAATCTGTGTGTGTGAGTAACATCTGAAACAACTGAACTCTCATAGCTGAGCGTCTGAGGTTCTACCTGTTACCGCTGTGTTAAGTTATGGGTTCAGGGACATTGCAATTAGTTGTCTCATTTATGTTAAGTATCCATTAATTGACACTGATATGTAAATGGGCTTCAGGTGGCCTCTGTCAGGTGGTGTGTTGTTAAGAGTTTTGTGCAGAGGCTGTGGAAGTGAAATAAATGGTGTTTGGTGAAAAGGAACAAGAACTTTAGACTCTTCATTTCACAGCAACTAAAACGTCTAACACGGTGTTGCGAAGGATGGGTCTGGCCATGTTGCCGTGGGGCCCTCCAAGTAGTTGGACTCCAAGTGCTGTACCAGCTGTCCCTCGTGGAAAAATCTATGCCGAGGAACACCATTGATCACAAGTCCATCACACAGTGATCTGCATGTAATATCCTGGAGGCCCTACGGGAAAAGGAGACGATGGATCCTGTCGGATGGTTCCTTGAGCAGACTGTCAAGGTGATTAGGCGCAATTCCTCATCACCTAACTTGGTTGATGGTGAGAAAGGCCTTGGCCATCAGATCCTTGCTACAGCCCATCTGCACATGGCCCTCGTGGTGACTGAAGTGGGAAGACAGTGTTGCCCAGCTACTTGTGGAATGTGCCTTTGTAAAGAAGGTCTGGAGAGTGAGATGAGGTGGCTTTTGTCAAGGTTCATCCCGAACAGTTCCGTGACGCAGGACCCTGAGCTCTGTGGGACACATGCCGAGACAAACATCAGCTGTTGCTTGAGGATCATCAACTCGATGAAAGGCGCTCTTTGGTCTACCCAAAACCTATTAGGTATCCAGTGCAGAGTTGTCCCCGACCGATTGTTGCAGACTGAAACATTCCAAAGCCCAGGACTATGTGCTGAGGGATGCACTAAAGCTTTGGGCAGCCGCCACAGAGGTGCAAATGGGGGTACTGAAGCACCCCAGACTGCAACATGGTGTCTGTAGAAAACCTAAATATTATTGCACTTTGTGAGATGGCCACTTTGAAATGTTCAGTCAGATATTTTACAAATGAATACAAAAGTAGAAAATCTTCTAATGCAGCTCCAGCTTCCAGTACTTGCTCCAGCTTCCAAGTCCATCTGAGAACTAATCTCCTGCCTTTTTAAAAATTCATTTACGTGATGTGAGCATCGCTGGTTAGGCCAGCATTTATTGCTCATCCATAGTTGCCCTTGAGAAGGTGGTGGTGAGCTACATTCTTCAACCGCTGCAGTCCATGTGGTGTGGGTACAACCACAGTGCTGTTAGGGAGCGAGTTCCAGGATGTTTCCCCAGCGACAGTGAAGGAACGGCGATATATTTCAAAGTCTGGATGGTGAATGAGTTGGCGGGGAACCTCCAGCTGGTGGGTTCCCAGGTACCTGCTGCCCTTGACATTCTAGATAGTAGTGGTTGTGTGTTTGGAAGGTGCTGCCTAAGGAACCTTGGTGAGATCCTGCAGTGCATCTTGTAGATAGTACATACAGCTGTCATTGTGTGTTGGTGGTGGAGGGAGTGAATGTTTGTGGAATGGATGCCTATCAAGCACCAAGTCATGCCTGTTTATCTACAAGAGCTTTTGCAGCTTCATGAGAATCCTTTGCTTCCAAAAGGCATTCACTCCACTTATATTATCAACTCAACTAAAAAGACACCAGACTTGTGTCAATATAATGACTGAGTTATTAGTTCCTTTAACTTCATCTGTATCTAACCTTTGTGTGCGTGATAGTGTGAGTGAGACAAGTGATTGAGGCGTTGCATTTCAAACATCTGGGAGAAGTGTATGATAATAATTTACCTTCTTTGCTTTTAAAAACACCAATAACCCTGCTGCTGGAATTTATTTTAAACTGGGAAAAACCATTCTGAGGGAAAGAGAATGCTCACGCCTTCATTACAAACATCCTGATTAAAGACTGGAAGGGACCATCCAAATCCTGTCCGTAACATGGGGAGGCAGTGACATAGCGGTATTGTAACTGGACTAGTAATTCAGGGCACCAGGGTAATGTTCTGGGGCCCTGAGTCTGAATCCCACCTTGGCAAGTTGGTGAAATTTGAATTCGCTAAAAACAAATATGATGGGACTCTTATTTTTCTCTTCTAATAAGAATTAGTAGACCGGTTGGTGAGGTTCAGAAATATGACTTTGTCAGGCACTTCACTGATATACACTTGAATAAGAACTGAATAAAACTTGGCCCCTGGGTGAGTACAAACTGAATAAAAGTTGGAAATGAAATATCAAACAATACATTAAAAAGTCAAGCACGTGGCAAAGGAAATCACTAAACACAAACAAAACGGACGAATGATTCAAGAATTCAGGAACAAAACCTGAACCACGAGGTCCTATTTTTAAGGGATTTCTTATCTCTGGTCTAACCTCTCCTTTGTGTTCATTGGCTTCTAATTTGTTTCCGGTTTGTTCAAATTAGAGGATAACTTGTTAATCAAACATTGGACATGACTTGAGATTGATTGGTGCCTATCAAAACTAGCTTAGTGTTGGCGTGTGCTGCCTTAGGAAAAATACTGAGTTACTATTAATGTATTTCTCACACTTTGCCATTTTTCATAGCTCGGTGGAGATTTAACTAAAAATTGATTAGTTGATTGCACAAGGAACACTCTGTCCTCAGTATTAAATACAATGGAATACAATGGTTAATTCATTATATGAGAAATGACTGAGTTCCCACATTCAGGCTTATTGGTTATATGCATTCAACTCGTTCCTATATGAATAAAACTAGTCTATAAGAATCTGGAATTAAAAGTCTAATGATGACCATGAAATCATTGTCGATTGTTGTAAAAACCCATCTGGTTCACTAATGTCTTTCAGGGAAAGAAATCTGGTGACCTTACCCGGTCTGGCCTTCACGTGACTCCAGACTCACACAGCGATGCAGTTGACTCTTACCTGCCCCCACTGAAATGGTCTAACAAGCTGCTCAGTTCAAGGGCAATTAGGGATGGTCAACAAGTGCCGGCCCAGCCAGCAACGCCCACATCCTAAGAACAAATTTTAAAAATATCAGAGATTCATCTGCAGATCACGGCGAAAACACCTATTGTGTCACACTGACAACATGGATGAAACACCCATTCATTTCCATGTGCCCAGCAATCGAATTGTGGAGTGGAAGGTTTGAATACAATTCTTGTGAAAACCACAGAACAGGGGCAGTTAAGAACCACAGTGGTACTAGCCTGCCTGGCTGACAGAACGAAATGAAAGCCTAAGGTCATTTTCAAATGTACAAACACGCTGAAAATCAAGTTCCTTGCTGGAGATTTTGTGCATTTCCATGACAACAGTTGGATGTAATCTGAGATGTTATACTCTGGTATCGGCTGAACACTTGTTTATTATCACTACATCTCCGCAGATTATAGAGTTGAAATGTTCTCCTGGGCACTGTGTTCAATACCCCTCTATCTCTCTCTCTTTCTCTCCAGGATCTAACACATGACTGATTCATGTCAGTGATGCATCATCATCAAAGTCATATTAGCATAGCCCATCTGTTAACCCTTTATGCTACAATCTGGATAAGGATGGAATTAAATTGTGTATTTGTGAGGTGTGGAACAGATGTTCTGGTGATCTACACAAAGAATGCATGTTATTGGTGTGGGACTTGTTTGGATGCCACATATCAATGAGATCGAAAGGTGCCAACATCCAGATTGTAGTTACATCAGGGGGTCTAAAGTCCGTTGGTCAATCTTTGGATGTGTGTCCAAACAAGCTGCTCAAAGACCATGGCCGGAATTTTTCGGCCATTGCGATTCACTTTTCCCACCAGCAGTGGACACCCGCCCATGTATTCCCCTGTGGCATCGGGTGGCTTCAATGGGAAATCCCATTGACAAGTGGTGGGATGGCAGAATGCTGACGCCAGCAGAGAGCGCGCCACCGTGAAGCACATGTTTGGGGAACCGGAGAATCCGGCGCCATGTTTGAGCCGAATAGAAGGGGTCGATGGTTGATGGAGACAAAACCTTCGCAAAGAGTGGAAAAATGTGCCCTTGACGTTCACTGGTGATTTTGTCATTGAATCACGAGACGCTATTAATGCACAAACAGTCATCCGATCATTCACAAAATGCCGGGGGCTTGATTCTTCGTTCCTGAGAATAAGTGTTGATGACGGGAAACGATTTGTGGATTTTCACGACGGGAAAACTGGCGCTACGCGTGGATCGATTCAGTGACTTTCGAGGGGTGAGCACCGGCAACTTGTGGAACACAATTAAATCCAATGAGAAATGATGTGGGATTCACCAGGTCTGTGATTGATACTCGGGAGGCTGACAAGCTGCAGCCACAAATACACATTCCAATTACAGTGGCCTGGGGGGGACCCATACGATCCGTGCCCTACGTTCACAGTGGGTAGTCAGCGGAGTGCAAAGCTGCATGGCTCCCTTTTTGGCTGCGGCAATGGCTTTGCGTGCCCGTCCCCACAGCTCCACAGCTCACCTGCTGGCCACACCATCCTCACCCCCACACCAGCCTCACCCCCACACCATCCTCACCCCCACACCATCCTCACCCTCACACCACCTTCACCCAAACACCACCCTCACCCCATCACCGCTGTCACCCCAACACCACCCTCACCCGCACACCATCCTCACCCTCACACCACCTTCACCCCCACACCACCCTCATCCCATCACCGCTGTCACCCCCACACCACCCTCACCCGCACACCATCCTCACCCTCACACCACCTTCACACCCACACCACCCTCACCCCATCACCGCTGTCACCCCCACACCACCCTCACCCCGACACCATCCTCACCCTCACACCACCTTCACCCAAACACCACCATCACCCCATCACCGCTGTCACCCCAACACCACCCTCACCCCCACACCATCCGTACCCCCATACCATCCTCACCCTCACACCGCCTTCACCCACACACCACCCTCACCCCAGCACCGCTGTCACCCCCACACCACCCTCACCCCCACACCATCCTCACCCTCACACCACACTCACCCCCCCACCACCATCACCCCCACACCACCCTCAAGCCCACACCACACTCACCCCCCACCATCCTCGCCCCCACACCACCTTCACCCCCACACCACACTGACCCCATCACCGCTGTCACCCCCACACCACCCTCACCCCCACACCACCCTCACCCCCACACCACCCTCACCCTCACACCATCCTCACCCTCACACCACCATCACCCCCACACCACCCTCACCCCCACACCACACTCACACCCACCATCCTCGCCCCCACACCACCTTCACCCCCACACCACACTGACCCCATCACCGCTGTCACCCCCACACCACCCTCACCCCCGCACCACCCTCACCCCCACACCACCCTCACCCCACACCATCCTCACCCTCACACAACCTTCACCCCCACACCACCCTCACCCCCACACCACCCTCACCCCCACACCATCCCCACCACCACACTCGCCCCCACACCATCCTCACCCCCACAACACCCTCACACCCACACCATCCTCACCCCCACACCACACTCATCCCCCACACCATCCCCACCACCAAACTCGCCCCACACCATCCTCACCCCCACAACACACTCATCCCCCACACCATCCCCACCACCAAACTCGCCCCACACCATCCTCACCCCCACAACACACTCATCCCCCACACCATCCCCACCACCAAACTCGCCCCACACCATCCTCACCCCCACACCACTCTCACCCTCACCCCCACACCACCCTCGCCACCACACCATCCTCACCCCCACACCACCCTCACCCCCACACCACCCTAACCCCCAAACCATCCTCACCCTCACACCACACTCACCCTCACACCACCTTCACCCAAACACCACCCTCACCCCATCACCGCTGTCACCCCCACACCACCCTCACCCCCACACCATCCGTACCCCCATACCATCCTCACCCTCACACTGCCTTCACCCACACACCACCCTCACCCCAGCACCGCTGTCACCCCCACACCACCCTCACCCCCACACCATCCTCACCCTCACACCACACTCACCCCCCCACCACCCTCACCCCCACACCACCCTCACCCCCACACCACCCTAACCCCCACACCATCCTCACCCTCACACCACACTCACCCCCCCACCACCATCACCCCCACACCACCCCCACACCACCCTCACCCCCACACCACACTCACCCCCACCATCCTCGCCCCCACACCACCTTCACCCCCACACCACACTGACCCCATCACCGCTGTCACACCCACACCACCCTCACCCCCACACCACCCTCACCCTCACACCATCCTCACCCTCACACCACCCTCACCCCCACACCAACCTCACCCCACACCACCCTCACCCCCACACCATCCCCACCACCACACTCGCCCCCACACCATCCCCACCACCAAACTCGCCCCCACACCATCCTCACCCCCACAACACACTCACACCCACACCATCCTCACCCCCACACCACACTCACCCCCCCGCCACCCTCACCCCCGCACCAACCTCACCCCCACACCACTCTCACCCTCACCCCCACACCACCCTCACCCCCACACCATCCTCACCCCCACACCACTCTCACCATCACCCCCACACCACCCTCGCCCCCACACCATCCTCACCCCCACACCACCCTCACCCCCACACCACCCTAACCCCCAAACCATCCTCACCCTCACACCACACTCACCCTCACACCACCTTCACCCAAACACCACCCTCACCCCATCACCGCTGTCACCCCCACACCACCCTCACCCCCACACCATCCGTACCCCCATACCATCCTCACCCTCACACTGCCTTCACCCACACACCACCCTCACCCCAGCACCGCTGTCACCCCCACACCACCCTCACCCCCACACCATCCTCACCCTCACACCACACTCACCCCCCCACCACCCTCACCCCCACACCACCCTCACCCCCACACCACCCTAACCCCCACACCATCCTCACCCTCACACCATACTCACCCCCCCACCACCATCACCCCCACACCACCCTCACCCCCACACCACCCTCACCCCCACACCACACTCACCCCCACCATCCTCGCCCCCACACCACCTTCACCCCCACACCACACTGACCCCATCACCGCTGTCACCCCCACACCACCCTCACCCGCACACCACCCTCACCCTCACACCATCCTCACCCTCACACCACCCTCACCCCCACACCACCCTCACCCCTACACCACCCTCACCCCCACACCATCCCCACCACCACACTCGCCCCCACACCATCCCCACCACCAAACTCGCCCCCACACCATCCACACCCCCACAACACACTCACACCCACACCATCCTCACCCCCACACCACACTCACCCCCCCGCCACCCTCACCCCCGCACCAACCTTACCCCACACCACTCACACCCTCACCCCCACACCACCCTCACCCCCACACCATCCTCACCCCCACACCACTCTCACCATCACCCCCACACCACCCTCGCCCCCACACCACCCTCACCCCCACACCACCCTAACCCCCACACCATCCTCACCCTCACACCACACTCACCCTCACACCACCTTCACCCAAACACCACCCTCACCCCATCACCGCTGTCACCCCCACACCACCCTCACCCCCACACCGTCCGTACCCCCATACCATCCTCACCCTCACACTGCCTTCACCCACACACCACCCTCACCCCAGCACCGCTGTCACCCCCACACCACCCTCACCCCCACACCATCCTCACCCTCACACCACACTCACCCCCCCACCACCATCACCCCCACACCACCCTCACCCCCACACCACCCTCACCCCCACACCACACTCACCCCCACCATCCTCGCCCCCACACCACCTTCACCCCCACACCACACTGACCCCATCACCGCTGTCACCCCCACACCACCCTCACCCCCACACCACCCTCACCCTCACACCATCCTCACCCTCACACCACCCTCACCCCCACACCACCCTCACCCCCACACCACCCTCACCCCCACACCATCCCCACCACCACACTCGCCCCCACACCATCCCCACCACCAAACTCGCCCCCACACCATCCTCACCCCCACAACACACTCACACCCACACCATCCTCACCCCCACACCACACTCACCCCCCCGCCACCCTCACCCCCGCACCAACCTCACCCCCACACCACTCTCACCCTCACCCCCACACCACCCTCACCCCCACACCATCCTCACCCCCACACCACACTCATGCCCACACCATCCTCACCTCCGCGCCATCCTCACCCCCACAACACACCCTCACCCTCACACCACCCTCACCCCCACACCACACTCACCCCCACAACTCACTCACCCCACACCACCCTCACCCCCACACCATCCGCACCCCCACTCCACACTCATCCCCCACCACCCTCACCCCCACACCACCCTGACCCCCATACCACCCTCACCCCCACACCACCGTCACACCCACACCACACTATCACCCACACCCTCACATCACCCTCACACCCACACCACCCTCACCCCCACACCACGCTCACACTCACACCCATACCACACTCTCACCCTCACCCTCTCACCACCCTCTCCCCCACACCACACTCACCCCCACACCACCCTCATACCCACACTCTCAACCTCACCCTCACACCACCCTCACCCCCACACCACCCTCACCCCCACACCACCCTCACCCCCACACCATCCTCACACCCACACCATCCTCACCCCCACACCACACTCATGCCCACACCATCCTCACCCCCATACCATCCTTACCCCCACACCACCCTCACTCCAGAACTCACTCACCCCCACAACACCCTCACCCCACACCACCCTCACCCCCACACCACCCTCACACCACTCCACCCTCACCCTACAGCACCCTCACCCCCACAACTCACTCACCCCCACACCACCCTCACCCCACACCACCCTCACCCCCCACCACCCTCACCCTACACCACCCTCACCCCACACCACCCTCACCCACACACCATCCTCACCCCACACCACCCTCACCCCCCCACCACTCTCACCCTACACCACCCTCACATCACACTCACCCCACCCCACCCTCACACCACACCCCCCTCACCCCCCCAACTCCCTCACCCCACACCACCCCCACCCCCCCACCACCCTCACCCCACACCACCCTCACCTCCCCACCACCCTCACCCTACATCACCCTCACCCCCACACCACCCTCACCTTCACACCGCCCTCACCCCCACACCACCCTCTCCCCCACAACACACTCACCTCACACCACCCTCACCCCCACAACACACTCACCCCCACACTAACCTCACCCCCACACCACCCTCACCCCACGCCACCCTCACCCACACACCACCCTCACCCCCACAACACACTCACCCCCACACCACCCTCACCCCACCCCACCCTCACCCCACACCACCCTCACCCTCCCACCACCCTGACCCCACACCATCCTCACCCCCACACCACCCTCACCCTACACCACCCTCAGCCCCAGCACCCTCACCCTACACCACCCTCACACCCCCATCACCCCCACACCACCCTCACCCTCACACCACCCTCACCCTCACACCACCCTCACCCCCACACCACCCTCACCCCACAACACATTCACACCACACCACCCTCACCCCCCCACCACCGTCACCCCCACACCACCCTCACCCCCACACCACCCTCACCGTCACACCACACACACCCCCACACCACCCTCACCCTCACACCACCCTCACCCCCACACCATCCTCACCAGCATGCCATCCTCACCCCCACACCGCTGTCAGCCCCACTCCATCCTCATCCCTGCGCCATCATCACCCCCACACTCACCCCCACACCATCCTTAAACCAACACCAGCCTCACCCCACACCGCTGTCACCCCCACACCATCCACACCCCGACACCACCCTCACCCCCACACCACATTCACCCCACACCGTCCTCACCCCCACACTCATCCGTACACCACCCTCACCCCCCGCACCTCACTCACTCTTACACCACTCACCCCCACACCACCCTCACCCTACACCACCCTCACACCACCCTCGCCCCCTCACCCTCACACCACCCTCACCCCCACACCACCCTCACCCCCACACATCCCTCACACCACCCTCATCCCACACCACCCTCACCCCACACCATCCTCACCCCACACCACACTCACCCCCACACCACCCTCACCCCCACACCACCCTCACCGTCACACCACACACACTCCTACACCAAACTCACGCCCACACCATCCTCACCAGCATGCCATCCTCACCCCCACACCGTTGTCACCCCCACACCATCCTCATCCCTGCGCCATCATCACCCTCACACTCACCCCCACACCATCCTCACACCAACACCACCCTTACCCCCACACCACATTCACCCCACACCATCTCCAACCCCCACACTCACCCATACACCACCCTCACCCCCCCGCACCTCACTCACTCTTACACCACACTCACCCCCACACCACCCTCACCCCACCCCGCCCTCACCCCACACCACCCTCACCCTCCCACCACCCTCACCCCACACCGCCCTCCCCCTCCTCCGCCCTCACCCCACATCACCCTCACCCTCACACCATCCTCACCCTCACACCACCCTCACCCCCACACCACCCTCACCCCACAACACACTCACACCACACCACCCTCACCCCCCCACCACCATCACCCCCACACCACCCTCACCACCCTCACCCCGACACCACCCTTACCCCCACACCACATGCACCCCACACCATCCTCACCCCCACACTCACCCATACACCACCCTCACCCCCCCCGCACCTCACTCACTCTTACACCACACTCACCCCCACACCACCCTCACCCCACCCCGCCCTCACCCCACACCACCCTCACCCTCCCACCACCCTCACCCCACACCGCCCTCCCCCTCCTCCGCCCTCACCCCACATCACCCTCACCCTCACACCACCCTCACCCTCACACCACCCTCACCCCCACACCACCCTCACCCCACAACACACTCACACCACACCACCCTCACCCCCCCACCACCATCACCCCCACACCACCCTCACCACCCTCACCCCGACACCACCCTTACCCCCACACCACATGCACCCCACACCATCCTCACCCCCACACTCACCCTTACACCACCCTCACCCCCCCCGCACCTCACTCACTCTTACACCACACTCACCCCCACACCATCCTCACCCCCGCACCGCTCTCACCCCCACACCATCCTCACCCCCACACCACCCTCACCCCCACACCATCCTCACCTCCACACTCACCCGTACTGTTGCTAACTTTTGGTTGGTACAATTGGCTCTGTTTTATAACCTTTGCTCTCGAGTCGCCAGGTATCTTTATGATACCGCCACGAGGTTCAAGTTCAAGTAATGATCAATAACTCAAAACACCAATTAGTAAGATTCAAATCAAAACACATTTATTATACACAGTCAATCACTACTCATGCATAAATTCTACTTAATAAACTATCTCTATAACTAACAGGCCTATACTTAGCTTTGGACTGGCCCACCAGGTCAGGGGAACAAATGGCCTTTCGTTCAGGTCCTGAGTCTACGGGATTCAAAAGCTGGTATGGACTGGTAGCTAGGAGCGCCTATCTCGTAGTGACGTTGACTTGAGACTTACTTGCTTGGAGGCAGCTTGGGCAGTTCACTCTCAAGGGTTGATTCGCTGCTGAGTGACCCTGCCAAGTAGAACGATTTGAACTGGGGGGCTTTACTTTATAGTCCCCAGGGGCTTCCCGCCCTTCGGGGCGGACCCCGTACCTGGTTCCAAGTGATTGGACTACTTTCCGATCACGTGGATCGATTTCTCCAATGCTGGAGCGGTTCCCTGATCGCTAGGCGATCCTAAGTGTCCGTTGGCCTTCCTTTGTCTTGGCTCCTGCTGGCGCCGTGGAGTCTGGCTTGGCTTTGTTTACCTTTACTGTTGCCATTGTGCCTGGGGATCGCACATTACTATGTAGATGGCTGCTACATTACTATGCAGATGGCTGCTGGTTTTGGTGCTGTCTGGTTGTTTTGCAGGTTCCAATATACATGATTCCTGTATTTGCTAGTCTTTGCCTGTGTTGGCTGAATTTCCCTTCAGCCTTTGCGGTACTCCATTTTAAGTTGGGAAGTGGCCAACTCAGGTGGCTACACACCCTCCTTGTGATCCTAATGCGAAGCGTGAAGGATCACATAACTGCTTCATTCCCTGACCCGGTGAGCACTCTTCTATGGCCTCTACACTGACCATAACTATGCAAGAAAAATTTTAACTAACATTCTAAGTGGCGCTATGTCAAAACAGGGACATGCATTCCAAAATAAAAAACGGTACCTCTAACTGTCCTCACTAAACTACAGTCACTCAAACATTCAATCATATTAACTTCTTAAACAATACACACAAAATCATGGCAGCATTATTCACATTTTGCCTGGCTTGGCAGTCAAGCTCAGGATTGTACAATCGCTCTTGAAACACATTTCTTTATTCACAAAAGGAACGCAAACGAATGTCCTTTATTATAGATCGCGGGGGTCGGGGGTCTGGTCATAACTGAAAATAGGGGATCTTATCCTATACACCGGGGTGCGAGCGCGGTAGGCTCTCCTTCACAAACAACATTAAACATGCTGCACGTTCCATCAGAAAGGACACCGTTTTCTCCCAAGCGGTTCCTTTTTAAAACATCATCTGGACACCTCAGTTATCGGTTGCGAACAGGGTCGCAAAGGGGTTCTCGCTTTGGGAGTCAGACTCAAAGTCGTCATCTTCTCCCGGATGCCATACTCTCGAGTGTATCAGGGCTGATAGGGCTGCATGGTGCGATTTGGGGTCCATCTCGTCGTTCCGGATGAGCCTGTATGAATTGTCGCAGTGCCAAAAGGTGGTGTCTAGTTCTGTGGGGACGGAGTTGGGGTCGTAATCGTAGGGCGGTGGTGTTTGGTGGGGTTTGTTGAGGAATGTGATGAGGAAGGGATCACTCGAATCGTGGTCAGATTCGCTGGGTGTGGGTCCTGTTGCATGGGGATAGTAGGGAGGCGTGCTGTGGCTATCGTCCGAGTCACAGTCGCTGTCTCTGCTGCTGTCTGTGGGCGTTCCGGGCGGAGTTTAGAGTTCGGGTGTGGAGTCGAGGGCGAGTCCGTGGATGTGATGGGCATGTTGGGGGAGGGTAGGGATACGTTGGCTGTGGGCGGGGTGTGGTCTGCTGCGTCGAGCATGATGTGATGTGCGTGGTTGGACTGTGGGCCATATGCCTTAAGCTGGTTGATATGGAACCACGCAGTCTTCCCGTTGGGGTACTTAATTTTGTACACGGAGGGGCTTACTTTGTCCGCAATGGAGTACGGACCCGAATATTTAGGTGACAGGAATGTGCTGGGTATGTATATGGAGAGCATGACTTGCTGTCCTACACTGAACTCAGTCGCATGTACTGTCTTATCAAAACAGGCCTTGCTCTGTTTCTTTTGTGTGCCTAATCGTACTAGGCTAGCTGAGCCTTTTTAACATTCTCTACCAGTTGTTCTACTGCTTTCTCGTGTGTGAGGGCCGTCACTACGGAGCTGGTCAAATCTAATCCCAATAAAAATTCTGTGCCTTTCATGGGGCGTCCGGTCATGAGGGTGTGTGGGGTGTAACCTGCAGATGTTGAAACCGTATTTCGCAAAAACATCAGCGCAAAAGGGAGGACTGAATCCCAAGTGGTGTTGTTTTGCTGGACCATTTTTCTGAGGGTTGATTTTAGGGTCCGATTCATGCGCTCCACGATACCACTTGACTGGGGGTGGTATGCGATGTGGAATTTTTGGGTAATGCCAAATATTGTGAGGACGTTCTTCATGACACGTCCCGTAAAATGGGAACCTTGGTCGGATTCAATGCTGCGGGGGAGACCCCATCTCGTAAAGATGTGGTGGGTTAAGATCTTGGCTGTGGTCTTTGCCGTGTTCGCTCTGGATGGGGATGCCTCTACCCATTTTGCAAATGTGTCTATCACAATGAGTACATACTTATAACCATCCCTGCAAGAGAGCAATGGTCCTATAAAATCAATCTGGAGGTTAGTCCAGGGGCCATTAACAGGGCGGGAGTGACTAAGTTGAGCTTTCTTGACGTATCTGTCCGGATTGTTCTGGGCACAGATAAGGCAATCCTCAACGTTGTGCGTTACGTCTTCTTTTAAACTTGGCCACCAACAGAGCTGCCTGAGGTGGGCTGTAGTGGGATCAATTCCCTGATGTCCATGACTGTCATGGAACAAACAAATGAGCTGATTCCTGTTGCTAACTTTTGGTTGGTTCACTTGGCTCTGTTTTATAACCTTTGCTCTCGAGTCGCCAGGTATCTTTATGATACCGCCACGAGGTTCAAGTTCGAGTAATGACCAATAACTCAATACACCGATTAGTAAGATTTAAATCAAAGCACATTTATTGTACACAGTTATCGCTACTGATGCACAAATTCTACGTCTAAGCTACTTCTATAACTAACAGGCCTATACTTAGCTTCGGACTGGCCCACCAGGTCAGGGAAACAAATGGCCTTTCGTTCGGGTTCTGAGTCTGCGGGATTCGAAGTTGGGACGGAGTGGTAGCTAGGAGCGCCTATCTCATAGCGAGTGTTGAATTAAGACTTACTGGAGTCACTGCACTGGTCACGGTCAATGTTGGTTCGTGTTGCTGGGTGACCCGGGCAGGAGGCAGAGGTGAAGAAGAGAGCGATTTGAACTTGGGGCTCAATTCTTATAGTCCCCAGGGGCTTCCCGCCTTTCGGGGCGGACCCTGTACCTGGTCCCAAGTGATTGGACTTTGTCCCAATTGCTTGGTTCGATTTTCTCCAATACTGGAGCGTTTCCCTGATCGATGGGCGGTCTTGAGGTGCTTGTTCACCTCCTTTGTGTTGGCTCCTGCTGGCGCCGAGGAGTGTGGCTTTGCTTTGGGTGTCAAAAATGTCACTTATTGTTCCCGGGGATTGCTCACCAGTATGCAGATGGCTGCTACTTTGTTATGCCGCTACTTTGTGGCCGCTGGTTTCGATGTTGTCTGGATTTTGCAGAGGTAAATACACAGCAAACCTGCAGCCGCTGGTTTCTGTCGTTGGCTGACTTTCCCATCAGCCTTTGCCGTTTGCCATTTTAAATCGGGAGTTGGCCACTTTAGGTGGCTACAAGATGACACCAAAATAGAAGTAATGCTCAAAAAATTTGATGAACACTGTAAGAGTCACTCTGGTGAGATGCTGGAAAGATTTAACAATTGTCATAAATGCCAGAGAAACGGAGGGCCCATCACTGATTTTATTACAAATCTCAAGTTAATACCACAAGGCTGTGATTATGCTGATTTCAGAGACACTGTGATAATGCATCAATTAATTTCTGGACTTTCTGATAAAAATTTGAGGAAAGAACTATCACAAAATAAGCATCTAACTCTAGAAACTGCTATATAAAAATGCCTTGCTTATGAACAAAAACAAAATCAATACTGTGAGCCTTTACAAACACAGAATCAGTGTCTAGAAAACAAAATTGGGAAAAACGGCGCCAAAACTTACCCCGAGGCAGAGGCAGGATCTCACTCGATGCAACAGCTCTTTTTGATTGGCAGCCATCTTGATAAAGGAGCCACACATGCGCACTTCCCTAAAAGACGCAAACTGGCAAAACAGTGTTCTGCGCATGTGCTAGAAGCTGCGCAGGCGCAGTTGCAAAAAGAGCGCACAGTTTTAAATAAGAATGTGTGTTATACGTATATGTCAATGTTTATGATTAATATAATTTAAGGCACGTTATGGAGTTGAATGCTTGAATGAAAAGCCATCGAGTTACTGATGCAGTCAGCTTATTTTTAGTAATAAATTTCTGACATAAAAGCTACTTTCTTTAGTCTAAAATCAATGCTACCAACAAGAAGGACAAACATGGGCATTGATTTTGTAACCCCAGAAAGAAAGCTTTCAAAATACCATCAGCATAAGTGACGTGGGAGCCAAAATAACGTGTGGTGCGGGAGTGGCAGGAGTGACTCATTTGGGAACACTCTTGACATTGAATCAAAAGGTTATTGGTGCAATCTCCATTTTAGAGATTTGAGTCTATAATTTAGGCTGCGCATCAGTGCGATACCGAAGGAGTGCTGCACTGCTGGAGTTGCTCTTGTTCTGGCAGGATGTTAATCTGAGGCCTCCGTAGGGTTTTCCTTCTGGGTTTGGGATTGTTTACCAACATCGGGACCGTTTCTAGGTCCCGACCCACTGTGGGAATTGGGAGGGTAGGTGGGGGGGGTGAGGTGGGAGTGGGGACAGACTGTGATTTTTCACGGAGGTGGGCTATTAATTGGCCGAAGATAGGGTTGTGCAGCCAAATAGTGGCCATGAGTGCAGGAATGGAGGTGGGACTGCTGCCCATTTAAACACATCATGGCGTCCATTTCTGTGGCTGCCATCAGGAATTGAGGGAAAGAGGCAGAGGCCTGGCACCAGGGGTAGCGTTACCCCTCGATTCTCCAATGACAATCTGGAGGCAGCGAGGGAGAGAAGGGAGGTCGGCTTTCTGGAGGGTGGTCGGAGATGGCAACCCAGCCAAACACTCTGGCATAGCTGCAGGTGGCAGAAACAGTGAGCAGCAAAACTGTGGTCCATAGGAACAAGATCCAGTGCCAGTAAAGGTTCAATGGTCTTCTTTGTTCTGGCAAGGTGAGTGAAATGCCAGATTATGATGCCAGGGCCCCCATCAGATACGCCAGCTGAGGAGCCGGAGGATACATGCTGTTCCTGGAGCGGCAGGGTGGCAGAGTGGTTAGCACTGCTGCCTCACCGCGCCGGGGACCTGGGTTTGATTCCAGCCTTGGGTGACTGTGTGGAGTTTGCACATTCTGTCCACGTCTGCGTGGGTTTCCTCCGGGTGCTCCGGTTTCCTCCTACAGTCCAAATATGTGTCAGTTAGGTGGGGTTACAGATTTCCGGGATTAGGCGGGGGAGAAGGTCTAGGTAGGGGGCTTGTTCAGAGGGTTGGTGCAGACTCGATGGGCCAAATGGCCTCCTGTTGCACTGTTGGGATTCTATGGAGGAGTCATGTGCATGAAGGGCGCTTACTGACCCCTGTGTTCAGAGGCATAGTCCTGTTGAATACATGCCGGGACTAATATATGTAGCTTCCTCTATAATCAGTACTTTACCTCTATCTTTTTTGTCCTTGCAGGAGAAAAGGGTTAACAATGTCAGAGAGAGAGGGTCCCAACAAGAGGAGGAGTGCCCCATCTCCACAAGAGACTGCTACTGTGGCGGGAATCATGGTGATCACAAGGGTGGCCCTGCAGGTACAAGTCGGAGAAGGACGATGCGCATCTCTTGTGGAGTGGGTGAAAAGATGTTGCCACCTGTAGGCGTGGGGGATGGAGTGCACTCGTCCCTGTTTGACAGAATGCCAATGACTGGGATATTATCTCCCCATCCCAGTGCCCACCCCCCCCCTTCCCCGCCACCCCAGGCTGAGAGGCAGGAGAGACGGGATTGCAAAATCAGTTGGGGCGGTGGGGTGCCAAGCCCATTGATTTTCCTCTGCCATTGGTGACCTACATGTCCTTTGGAAAATTGGGGCCCTTAAGTGATTCCCTCCTCTTCACAGTCTGGAGGGGCAGCATTACATTCAGGCCATGAGCACCTCCATTGAGAGTGGCCAATCCCGTGGAGCACCACATTCAGCAGCATTCATGGTGGACACAGGAACAGCACATTGACATGCACAGTATACAATTCTACATTTTGTAACATTGACTGGTTCGTGACGCTGATCATGCAGAAATGTTTGGAATAGATGACAGTTGTACCACAGTTAGTGTTCCCCTTCAGCCATCCAGAGTGCCAACCAAGGGCTGAGGCTGTTACCGAGGAGGATGAGGGTGCCACCCCTCACAGTTCGTCAGCCTTCGCTCCCCTGACTGAGGGACCATCTGTGGAGCAGGGCCTATGACGGATGCTGGAAGGATTCAGATGCAACAGCCTCTCATGGTTCCCCCTCTGGCATCTCCAAGTAGAGGCCAACCGTCAAGGACATCTCAACCACAAGCAGACACAAGTGAAGAGGCTGCCACCACCTCCTCTGCGGGCAAAAGGAGAACACTGGGTAGAAATGCCTAGGAGCAGAGGCCACCACTCTGGGGAGAATACTGAGTGGTGTACCGGGGGTTGTCTCACCTGGAGATGTCCACTTTTTCACTATTTGAACACATAACTCCAGACGTGTCAGCTTCCATTCCTAAATGATAAGACTGGGAAAGAGTCAAAGGAAGCAACTATTATTGAGGGGGGACAGTGGAACCTCTGGACAGATCTACATCATTCATTGATGATAAGAATGGATCTAATCCAGGCTAGGTCTTCAATGGAAGTGTTCTCGAAGGCAGGTGAAACTGAGTGTTAGATTGTGCCATCCTCCTGAGTTTGCTGAAATGTGCCCAGAACAAATGATTCCTGATGTTGATGGAATTCTGAGGGGATCTTCGAGAACCATTCCGCACCATGCAGCCAGGACAACCCTGTGTCCTGCATCTTCCTTGTCCTACTCTCAATCATCCTCCAATTAATAATAATAATATTTATTAGTGTCACAAGTGAGCTTACATTAACACTGCAATGAAGTTACTGTGAAAATCTCCCTAGTCGCCACACTCCGGCACCTGTTCAGAATGCCCAATTCACCGAACAAGCACGTCTTCTGGGACTTGTGGGAGGAAACTGGAGCACCCGGAGGAAACACACGCAAACACGGGGCGAACGTGCAGACAGTGCACTGTCACACAGACAGTGACCCAAGCAGGCAATCGAACCAGCGCCCCTGACGGTGTGAAACAACAGTACTAACCACTGTGTGTGTCATGGCAGGGCCTCACCCACTTCAACCTCCATTCCTCTCTGGACAGCTATATCGCAGCACACCTCCACAATATATGAGCCCATCGCAGAAATGTGGTTCCCCACTCTGGTTCCGCAGCCACGTGTTTCTTGACGGTGCCCCATTTGCTGGTGGCGGTCTTCTATCTTCCCACTGCTTGTTAATGGCCACCCCTGCCCCGAGACCAGCAATACCCGCCCACGGTCAACGGACCTTCAAATAGTTTGTCTAATTCTCCGTCCTGCCCGTGACTTTTCCTGAGGCGGGCAGGCGGGACCGGAACATTTACCTCTCAAAGTTCTGCACAAGCAAACCAGGGACAGGATAAATCTGAGGTAAAAAAACAATGCTAGCTGTTTGATATCCTGTGCAGGGCCTGTTGAGGAAGAAGATTGTGGGTTCATGTCCCTCTCCAGAGAGTTAAGATAATCTAGGTATACACTTCAGCCCAGAGCTGAGAGGGTGCTGTATGATCGGAGGTGCCACCTTTCAGTTGAGATATTAAACTGACCCCCGCCTGCTCTTTCAGGTGCCCATAAAAGATTGGATGGTACTTTTGAAGAAGTTCTCCCAGGTACGCTGGCCAATATTTAGTCCTCAATCAACATTAATAAGACATTTTACCATGTGATAACATCCAGATTCACAAAGATATGCCCACATTGCATAATATTGTGTAATCTGGGGCGAGATTCTCCGACCCCCCGCCGGGTCGGAGAATCGGCGGGGGTTGGCGTGATTCCCGCCCCCGCCGGTTGCCGAAGTCTCCGGCACCGGATATTCGGCGGGGGCGGGAATCGCGCCGCTCCGGTTGGTGGGCCCCCCCGCTCGATTCTCCGGCCTGGATGGGCCGAAGTCCCGCCGCTAAAATCCCTGTCCCACCGGCGTAAATTAAACCACCTACCTTACCGGCGGGACAAGGCAGCACGGGCGGGCTCCGGGGTCCTGGGGGTGCCCCCACGGTGGCCTGGCCCGCGATCGGGGCCTACCGATCCACGGGCGGGCCTGTGCCGTGGGGGCACTCTTTCCCTTCCGCCTCCGCCACGGTCTCCACCATGGCGGAGGCGGAAGAGACTCCCTCCACTGCGCATGCGCGGGAATGCCGTCGGCGGCCACTGACGCTCCCGCGCATGCGCCGCCCGGAGATGTCATTTCCGCGCCAGCTGGCGGGGCATCAAAGGCCTTTTCCGCCAGCTGGCGGGGCGGAAATTCGTCTGGCGCCGACCTAGCCCCTCAAGGTTGGGGCTCGGCCCCCAAAGATGCGGAGCATTCCGCACCTTTGGGGCAGCGCGATGCCCGTCTGATTTGCGCCGTTTTGGGCGCCAGTCGGCGGACATCGCGCCGTTTCCGGAGAATTTCGCCCCAGGGTTCTGTGAAATGCAACAGTGTTTGCCCCGGAAATCGTTTCAACTAGCAACTTCCAACAACTTGTGAAAAAACATCTTTCACCATTATTGACTTAGGTTTTTAGCTTTAGATTAAGGTGTGATGTCTGGTTTCAATGCTGTGAGTGGAATTTCCACTGTTACTTAACTTAATTGGATTGTTCTCCATTAACTGAGATTTTGAGTTGACCACAGTAAAGGTTTTAAGTTGCACTGACTAACCCCATGTTGGAGTTTATAAACTGATAGCTTATATCATCCAAATATCATTATCACTGTAATTTACTCCATGGCAGTAAATCAACCTTCTTGGCCTTTATTTTTTGGGCAGTTTTTTGTCAATTTTTAAAACACTTTTCCCCTGTGTGTAATAATTTTTCTCTTTTTGGCCTTGCTTCTCAGTATAACACTTCAAAAGCAATTCAATGGTGCTGAAGTGTTTTGGAACAAAGAAGGTGCAATATACACGCAAATCTCTTTCCTTCTCGATCTCAATCTCTCTCTCGCTATCTAACCTCATGCCATGGATGTAGTTGGTGGCACTAAGGAAGATGAGATGGGGCAATGCTAAAATATGTGAGACATTAGAAACAGTGAAGTAGTCAGATTATTTCAAAAATATTGGGCAGAGTTTTTAAATTCTGGGTTTGAGGCGGGACCAGAAGTGGAAGGCCTGGAAAATTAACTTTGGAGATCAGTGTGCTGGTTTGCCAGCATGTCCTCGCCCCTGGTGCATTTTGGTAAAGGCAGGTTTAGGGGGAGCTGATGGCTACCTATCCGTCGTGGTGGATATCTCATTGAGGCAATTAAAGAGCCACATAAGGCCTATGTGCTAAGGCCGTCTGGATTTTCCCAGTCTATAATGGCTGGAGTCCAGCTGACACATGGGGGCACCTTCCTGGTGGAGCAGTGTATAATACCCTCCCCCACTGCACCACTAAACATACCATGGTGGATGCAGCTAAGGCCACAGTGGCCACCCCGTGGAGGTGATCCCTCCCTACAATGGCAGTCACACAGTTCTGGTTTGAAAAACAATGACGTGTGCTCAGAAGGCACCTCCATCTTTCAACACCCACTCTTTCCACCCTCCATTGGCAGGGCCCACATTTGACGGTGGGACTGCTGCTCTCTCAAGTGCTGGAAGGCCTTCCATTGGACAGTGAGCCACTGATTGGCTATCTCCGTCAAAATGCATCGTGTGACAGACATGGACACAAAGTAGTTTTGGGGCTCGGAATGCACCCCATGTCAAAGTCCTGACCCCCAAAACAAAAATTTAGTCCACTGATTCAAACAATACGACAGACTGTTAGGATGGAGCTCAGACGTCAGCAAGAGCACATACTTGAGAATGTGGGTTCCGAGTCAGGCAGGTTTTGCACCAATAAAGCTTGATTCATAGTCTGCCCTCTAAATTCTAAATTCTCTATTTTCCTGCCAGTTCCTGATACTCTGTTTACTCCCCCCCCCGCACATTTATCTTTCTAACGTCGTTTCAAAATCTGATTGAAACGGCCTTTGTATAGGGAGGAGAGACTTGCGTTTAGACATTGTCTTTCATGACCTCGGGACATCTAAAAGCACTTCACAGCTCATGAAATACTGCTATTGTAGAACTGTAGGGAAATACGGTATCCAGTTTATACTTGATCCGCAAGGTCCCTCAAACAGCAATGTGATAATATGTTTCAGCAATGTTGTTTGAGGGACCAATATTGGTTGCATCACCAGGGAGAACTTGCTAATTTGCTTTGAATCCTGTCATTATCCAAGAGAGCAGGCAGATCCCTGGCTTTAGTGTGTGGCATCGGACAACAGTCCGGCAATGCAGCACTCCCTTTGCACTGGCACATCAGCCAAGATAATTTCCCCTCCAAATGAATAATAATATTAATAATGGTCTCTTATTCAAGCGGCAAGTACCCCAAAGGCTGAATATCAATGTAACTGATGTCGAGAAATTTGTATATAGACTAAATAATCAGGTTTAAAACGTGCAAACATACTGTAATAATCATGTAGTGACAAAAATAGACAAACAAATTCAGCAGGTAACAGAGAAGTGGTGAACAGGATATTAAATGAGGGGTAATATTAAATTAAAATGATATTAAAATTACAAACCAATACATCATTCCTATATTACAGGCATTGAAGTACATATAAATGACCTCATTTAATGCTTTATAGTAAGAAACAAATCACCCACCCTGTTACCCCTTGCAAGCTCTCTGAAATATTTACTCACATTCATTTTCCCTTCCCCATACTCTTTCAAATGCGTCTTTTTCGAATATTTATCCGCTTTATTTTCAAAACTGATTCTTCTGCCGCTTGACCGATTTACAGTATCGCTTTCAAATGAAAATCAAATCTCAAAGTGACTCTCTATGCTTCGACTTTAAGATCTGTAGGGGTTGAAGTTCACCGTGCAAAACATAGTGGACAGAAAAACATCAACCCCTGGTTATGCAGCTCTTTCATGAGCATTTATTTCTGCTGAATTCTTTTCACTTAGAATTCTGTCAGACTGGACCTTTGGTTTAGTGGTAGAATTTCTTATCTTTTTTTAAAAAGTATTTTTATTGGACTTTTCTCATTTTATATCAACCATTACGCCCGGCAATCCCCCCTGGCCCCTGACAATCATCATTGGCATTCCCCCCGACCCCGACAATCATCACTGGCATTCCCCCCGCCCCCGACAATCATCATTGGCATTCCCCCCTGCCCCTGACTATCATCACTGGCATCCCCTCCCCTCCCCCGACAATTTTTGCCGGCATTCCTCCCCGCCCCTGACAATCATCACTGGCAATCCCCCCCCCCCCACCACCTCGCCCCTGACAATCATCACTGGCATCCCCCCCCCCCCGGCAATCATCACTGGCATTCCGCCCCCCACCCCCGGCAATCATCACTGGCATTCCCCCCTTGCCCCTGACAATCATCACTGGCATTCCCCCCTCACCCCCGGCAATCATCACTGGCATTCCCCCCTCGCCCCCGGCAATCATCACTGGCATTCCCCCCGCCCCGACAATCATCACAGGCATTCCCCCCTCGCCTCTGACAATCATCACTGACATTCCCCTCCCCTCCCCCGACAATCATCACCGGCATTCACCCCCGCCCCCCAGCCCCGCCCCCCCGCGGGGGTCATCACCGCATTCACCTCCACGCCCCCCCCCGCCGGCAATCATCACTGGCATTCCCCTCCCACCCCCCGGGCAATCATCACAGGCATTCCCCCCTCGCCCCTGACAATCATCACTGGCACCCCCCCCCCCCCCCAGCAATCATCACTGGCATTCCCCGCCCCCCCCCGGCAATCATCACTGGCATTCCGCCCTTGCCCCTGACAATCATCACTGGCATTCCCCCATCGCACCCGGCAATCATCACTGGCATTCCCCCCTCGCCCCTGACAATCATCACAGGCATTGCCCACTGCCCCTGACAATCATCACTGGCATTCCCCCCTGCCCCCTGCAATCATCACTGGCATTCCCCCCCGGCAATCATCACTGGCATTCCACCCCGCTGCTGACAATCATCACTGGCATTCCCCACCGCACCCCCCGGCAATCATCACTGGCATTCCCCTTCCGCCCCTGACAATCTTCACTGGCATCCCCCCCCCCACCCGGCAATCATCACTGGCATTCCCCCCTCGCCCCTGACAATCATCACTGGCATTCCCCCCTCGTCCCCGGCAATCTTCACTGGCATTCCCCCCCGCCCCCGACAATCATCACAGGCATTCCCCTGCCCCCCGACAATCATCACTGGCATTCTGCCCTCGCACCTGACAATCATCACAGGCATTCCCCACGACCCCGACAATCATCACTGGCATTCCCACCTCGCCCCTGACAATCATCACTGGCATTCACCCCCCCACCCACCCACCCGGCAATCATCACCGCATTCACCTCCCCCCCCCCGACAATCATCACTGGCACTCCCCACCCCCCCGCCCCTGAGAATCATCACTGGAATTCCCCCCGCCGCCCCCGACAATCATCACTGGCATTCCCCCCGACCCTGGCAATCATCACTTGCATTCCCCCCGACCCCGACAATCATCACTGGCATTCCCACCCCGCCCCTGATAATCATCACTGGCATTCCCCCCTCCCCCGACAATTATCACTGGCATTCCCACCCCGCCCCTGACAATAATCATTGGCATTCCCCCCTCTGCCCCTGAGAATCATCACTGGCATTCCCCCCGCCGCCCCCGACAATCATCACTTGCATTACCCCCCCCGACCCCGACAATCATCACTGGCATTCCCCCTCGCCCCTGACAATCATCACTGGCATTCCCCCCTGACCCCGACAATCATCACTGGCATTCCCCCTCGCCCCTGACTATCATCGCCGGCATTCCCCCCTGGCCCCTGACAATCATCATTGGCATTCCCCCCGGCCCCGACAATCATCACTGGCATTCCCCCCGCCCCCGACAATCATCATTGGCATTCCCCCCCGCCCCTGACTATCATCACTGGCATCCCCTCCCCTCCCCCGACAATTTTTGCCGGCATTCCCCCCCCGCCCCCGACAATCAGCAGTGGCGCCCCCCCCCCGCCCCTGACAATCATCACTGGCATTCCCCACCGCATCCCCCGGCAATCATCACTGGCATTCCCCTTCCGCCCCTGACATTCATCACTGGCATTCCCCCCCCCACCCGGCAATCATCACTGGCATTCCTCCCTCGCCCCTGACAATCATCACTGGCATTCCCCCCTCGCCCCCGGCAATCTTCACTGGCATTCCCCCCCGCCCCCGACAATCATCACAGGCATTCCCCTGCCCCCCGACAATCATCACTGGCATTCCCCCCTCGCCCCAGGCAATCATCACTGGCATTCCCCCCCGACCCCGACAATCATCACTGGCATTCCCCCGTCGCCCCTGACAATCATCACTGGCATTCCCCCCCGACCCCGACAATCATCACTGGCATTCCCCCTCGCCCCTGACAATCATCGCCGGCATTCCCCCCTGGCCACTGACAATCATTGCTGGCATTCCCCCCGACCCCGACAATCATTACTGGCATTCCCCCCGTCCCCGACAATCATCATTGGCATTCCCCCCCGCCCCTGACTATCATCACTGGCATCCCTCCCCTCCCCCGACAATTATTGCCGGCATTCCCCCCCCGCCCCCGACAATCAGCAGTGGCATTCCCCCCTCGCCCCTGACAATCATCACTGGCATTCCCCCCCCGCCCCTGACAATCATCACTGGCATTCCCCCCCCGCCTCCGATAATTTTCACTGGCATTCCCCCCCCCGGCAATCATCACTGGCATCCCCCCCCCCTCGCCCCTGACAATCATCACTGGCATCCCTCTGCCCCGGCAATCATCACTGGCATTCCCTCCCCCCCCCCCCCCCCCGGCAATCATCACTGGCATTCCCCCCTTGCCCCTGACAATCATCACTGGCATTCCCCCCTCGCCCCCGGCAATCATCACTGGCATTCCCCCCTCGCCCCTGACAATCCCCCGCCCCCCCCCCGCCCCCCCCCCCCCCCCCGCCACCCACGGCGATCATCACCGCATTCACCTCCCCGCCCCCCGCCGACAATCATCACTGGCATTCCCCTCCCACCCCCCGGGCAATCATCACTGGCATTCCCCCCTCGCCCCTGACAATCATCACTGGCATTCCCCCCCCCCCCAGCAATCATCACTGGCATTCTGCCCTCACCCCTGACAATCATCACAGGCATTCCCCACGACCCCGACAATCATCACTGGCATTCCCACCTCGTCCCTGACAATCATCACTGGCATTCACCCCACCCCCACACACCCGGCAATCATCACCGCATTCACCTCCCCCCCCCCGCCGACAATCATCACTGGCATTCCCCACCACCCCGGCAATCATCGCTGGCATTCCCCCCTCGTCCCTGACAATCATCACTGGCATTCCCCACGACCCCGACAATCATCACTGGCATTCCCCCCCCCGCCCCCCCGCCCCTGACAATCATCATTGGCATTCCCCCCTCCCCCGACAATCATCACTGGCACTCCCCCCCCCCCCCCGCCCCTGAGAATCATCACTGGCATTCCCCCCGCCGCCCCCGACAATCATCACTGTCATTCCCCCCGACCCTGGCAATCATCACTGGCATTCCCCCCGACCCCGACAATCATCACTGGCATTCCCACCCCGCCCCTGACAATCATCACTGGCATTCCCCCCTCCCCCGACAATCATCACTGGCATTCCCACCCCGCCCCTCACAATAATCATTGGCATTCCCCCCCCTGCCCCTGAGAATCATCACTGGCATTCACCCGCCGCCCCCGACAATCATCACTTGCATTACCCCCCCCGACCCCGACAATCATCACTGGCATTCCCCCTCGCCCCTGACAATCATCACTGGCATTCCCCCCCCGCCTCCGATAATTTTCACTGGCATTCCCCCCCCCGGCAATCATCACTGGCATCCCCCCCCCCTCGCCCCTGACAATCATCACTGGCATCCCTCTGCCCCGGCAATCATCACTGGCATTCCCTCCCCCCCCCCCCCGGCAATCATCACTGGCATTCCCCCCTGGCCCCTGACAATCATCACTGGCATTCCCCCCTCGCCCCCGGCAATCATCACTGGCATTCCCCCCTCGCCCCTGACAATCATCACTGGCATTCCCCCCTCGCCCCCGGCAATCATCACTGGCATTCCCCCCCCCGCCCCCGACAATCATCACTGGCATTCCCCCCTTGCCCCTGACAATCATCACTGGCATTCCCCCCTCGCCCCCGGCAATCATCATTGGCATTCCCCTCCCCTCCCCGACAATCATCACCGGCATTCACCCCCCCGCCCCCCCCCCGCCCCCCCCCCCCGCCCCCCCCCCCCCCCCGCGGCGATCATCACCGCATTCACCTCCCCGCCCCCCGCCGACAATCATCACTGGCATTCCCCTCCCACCCCCCGGGCAATCATCACTGGCATTCCCCCCTCGCCCCTGACAATCATCACTGGCATTCCCCCCCCCCCCAGCAATCATCACTGGCATTCTGCCCTCACCCCTGACAATCATGACAGGCATTCCCCACGACCCCGACAATTATCACTGGCATTCCCACCTCGTCCCTGACAATCATCACTGGCATTCACCCCCCCCCCCCACCCACCCGGCAATCATCACCGCATTCACCTCCCCCCCCCCGCCGACAATCATCACTGGCATTCCCCACCACCCCGGCAATCATCGCTGGCATTCCCCCCTCGTCCCTGACAATCATCACTGGCATTCCCCACGACCCCGACAATCATCACTGGCATTCCCCCCCCCCCCCCCCGCCCCTGACAATCATCATTGGCATTCCCCCCTCCCCCGACAATCATCACTGGCACTCCCCCCCCCCCCCCCGCCCCTGAGAATCATCACTGTCATTCCCCCCGACCCTGGCAATCATCACTGGCATTCCCCCCGACCCCGACAATCATCACTGGCATTCCCACCCCGCCCCTGACAATCATCACTGGCATTCCCCCCTCCCCCGACAATCATCACTGGCATTCCCACCCCGCCCCTCACAATAATCATTGGCATTCCCCCCCCTGCCCCTGAGAATCATCACTGGCATTCACCCGCCGCCCCCGACAATCATCACTTGCATTACCCCCCCCGACCCCGACAATCATCACTGGCATTCCCCCCTCGCCCCTGACAATCATCACTGGCATTCCCCCCTGACCCCGACAATCATCACTGGCATTCCCCCTCGCCCCTGACTATCATCGCCGGCATTCCCCCCTGGCCCCTGACAATCATCATTGGCATTCCCCCCGACCCCGACAATCATCACTGGCATTCCCCCCGCCCCCGACAATCATCATTGGCATTCCCCCCCGCCCCTGACTATCATCACTGGCATCCCCTCCCCTCCCCCGACAATTTTTGACGGCATTCCCCCCCCGCCCCCGACAATCAGCAGTGGCGTCCCCCCCCGCCCCTGACAATCATCACTGGCATTCCACCGCCCCCCCCGCCTCCGATAATTTTCACTGGCATTCCCCCCCCCCCCCCCCCCGGCAATCATCACTGGCAATCCCCCCCCACCACCTCGCCCCTGACAATCATCACTGGCATCCCCCCCCCCCGGCAATCATCACTGGCATTCCGCCCCCCCCCCCGGCAATCATCACTGGCATTCCCCCCTTGCCCCTGACAATCATCACTGGCATTCCCCCCTCGCCCCCGGCAATCATCACTGGCATTCCCCCCTCGCCCCCGGCAATCATCACTGGCATTCCCCCCGCCCCGACAATCATCACAGGCATTCCCCCCTCGCCTCTGAC